>NC_092816.1:20470833-21214166 GCF_023375885.2 Dermacentor andersoni | reverse complement strand
AAGTTGGGCCTGTTGAGGACATTCTTGAAGTCCGCGAGCGTCACGCGCTCCGGCGGCACGGGCACCTTGACGAGGTAGGGAGTCTCCTCGTCGTCGATGTGATAGATGATCTTGGTTTCTTCCATCGCGCGATGCGCTAAAGTGGCATCTCAGAAGAGCTGCACACCAATATGGCGATAAGCCTTAGTGTGAGGACCCCACAACTCCGCCGCCGCCGACCTGCACGACAGCCTCCATCACACTGGCCACACCTTTGGGGCGGCCGCGCGTCACGGAAGGCACGGTCGCCCTTTTGTCCAACATCAGCTGTCAAGCGGAGCACGCATACGGAATCGCGTCCGTTCTCCTAACCGAGAGTAGCCGGAGAGCAAACAAGCTCAGCAGCAGAGCACCACCACGGGCTTCGGCAAATCCCCTGCCGAGATCTCCCAGCGTCCGGGTCACCGATGAGCGAGGGGAGAACGTAAATTGATACTCTGATGGAGCAGCTCGCGTGTTTTACTCAGTTTCTTAAATAACTGCGCTATGATTCAGAATGCGACCGCAGTGTGCATCCAACATAAATAATCAACACGGCGCTCCCGTGCATCCGACACAGCGGAAGTCTGTCACTTGCAGGCTTGCAGCGGCGTCCACCAGGGAGTCGCTTCACGGACAAAAGTTGAGTGCGGTGTTGAAATATCCCTGACTCATAAAACCATGCCGAAAACTCCCAGTCTTGTCTGTACGTGCACTTATCAATTGACAGTATCACTTACAACTATAATTAGTATTATAGCTGCTAACAACATGTCTTGTATGCAACCGTGCACAACCATTCCCTTGTCATTTCTAAAGTTTCAAATAACAATAAAACTGATTATTTTATTTTATTATGTTTAATAAAAATAAAAATTTTATTGTGTAGATATTCAGAAATATTTAATTATAGCCATATTTGACTTCTCAAATACTACACGATTGCTAGCGCCCTCTTTATGTTTTTCTACGCTAATATCTGAAGAGTAAACGCAGCGCCATTCCTTTTCGAGTCTGGGTTCACGTTCTCCGTGAATGCTAGCGAGATGAAGGTGAGAATTTAGGATATTTTAACGTTGTAATAAATTCTTTCGATGAGAAAATATTAACCTGCTTGCCTCCGTGAAAGTGTTGTAGCCTGGATTACAATAATATGTTTGTCAATTTTGTTCATTAAAACGGCGATTCCTCGGATTGCCGGACAGGTCGGTGCCGGACGGTGTGGTTGACGTTGGTTTTAGCTAGCCTACCTATGCTTGACTTTTTACGTTAAGGTAGTCGCTTTACCACCGAAAAAAACAACAAAAATTTATATTTGTGAAAATGATTTGTCTCTCTCAGATAGCGAAGTGTCACGCTTGCCGACGTAACAAGCATGTTGGGCATTACTATACCGTACCGAAGTTCTGATGACTGTATGCTTATTCCTCCTTTTCCTTTTCCCCCGCTGCCGTTTAGCTGAACATCTCCTACCCAGCCACTGGCTGCCAGAAGCTCATTGAAGTTGACGATGAGAAAAAAGTACGCATTTTCTACGAGAAGCGTATGGGCCAGGAAGTCGAGGCCGACGCTCTCGGTGATGAATGGAAGGTAAGTCGATTTTACGCACTCTGAAATTTCACTGTTTGACTAATGGAGGTGTGTTCCGCGCGGAAGAAATTTTATTCGCAGCATGGCAGTCGAAGCCAACTCGTAGCAAAAGTTTGAAGCCATGTGACTTGTACAGCTGACATTTGTCGTCCGATTTTGGGAGTAGCTCGAAATGAAATCTGTGCCGTATACGTAATATGTCGCAGATACTGCACGTGCTCCGCCGTGCCAATTTTACTTTATTTCAGCTCGCCTGTTTCAGTTACAGGTGCTGTCATCTGGCGTTCGCATTTGATTGTCATTTGGGACGAGCTTGTCCCTATCGTGAAAAAGTCTTGACCTAGTTGAACGCTAACGTCTCCGTTAAGGTTATTGAATACGGTATTTATTATCAGAAGGAATGATTTTATGACTTCGAGCTTCACTGGCCACGGCGGCCGCATTTCGATAAGGGCGAAATGCGAAAACACCCGTGTACTTCGGTTTAGGTGCACGTTAAAGAACCCCAGGTAGTCAGCGTTTCCGGTGTCTCCCACTACGGCGTGCCTTGTAATCAGATCGTGGTTTTGGCACATAAAACCCCATAATTGAATTTATATTTTAGAGCTTCACTAGCATTTTACATGACTGGATGTCGGTACAGTACTGTGCCAAGTGTAAATGCAGATTTTACATTAATTATCCAGTTTTGGCAGTCATAACTCATACTTGCCTGTTCCAATACTATTCATGACTGGGGTTTGTATTCCTTGGTAGAAACCTATGAATGTAATTGATTAGCTGCAACAGGAAGGTGCCCCACTTCGAAAGATTGCAAAGTCCTACTTAGGTGACTGCACCCAGCTAATACTCTTGTCACAGTGGATGCTTCAATGTCATTGGAATCGAACATTATTCCGCTGCTATACAGCAATATTTATTGCCATTAGAATTGAATAGCTCCTGCAGGCATCTGTCATTTTAACAAGCGAAAAGCTGTACGGCGTGCTGTCACAAAATGTTTTTAATCTGCACCTCAGTGGTGTCCGGCCTTCGTCACTTGTCGGCCGTACTGTAAACATTGGGGCACCTGTGTGCGTGTGTTTACAGCGTCTCAAATGGCATCAGCAGAACGAGTGCACTAGAGTCAGGCGGGGAGATGTTTACTCTCATAAAGTTATGGCAAGATAACCTAACAGAGCTCCGTAAAGCCAGACTGAAGAGGAACGTACATGCCAATATTGCGGAAGAGTTGCGTTATGTCGGAATAGACGAGACTTTGAAGATACACAGAAGACTTGGGTGAAGTGACTTGCTCCAAGGTTTAGCAGTATCTTTATGTATCTTCAAGCCAACATACATTCCTTTGAAATGTCGAGCATTCTCGGTGAGCAGTGGAAGCTGTAGCCATCACTGCAGCAACAGTGAACGAGTTTGCTTGAATGCACTGCTGAATTTTGTTACTGTCTTGCTTCTGCATCTGACTATCAAGCCTCTTCCTCTGATTAGTGTGCTTTGCTCACCGTGCAAAGTACACAGTACAGTACACAGCTTCACCTGCTGCAACAGCGTCATCGTTCAGCGCTGCCATGTCAGTTGTATTTTTTGTGTTCAATTTATCGGCTATGGCTACTAAGCTGGCTAAGCCTTGTCTTGGCTTATGGTGGCCAGACATCTGAAATAGCTTTATATGCATCTTATTTCACTGAAGTGGCACTTCATATTTATTTAAAAATAGGTTGATTTTTTTCAGACACTATGCATACCTTGTTCTACTTTTCTCACCCACTTTTCTTTTTTTTTTTTTTTGAGTGGTTGCCACTGATATCATGACCAAATGACATTAATTTTTCCTGTGTAATCCACATGGGTTGAATGGCATTCGTTGCACCAAATGTCATTTGAATCTAATGACATTATAAAGTCCAGTGTGTGACAGGGGTATGAGATGCATATACACACGGTAGCTCTTGGTGCAGTCAAAACTAAAGGAGAAAAAGAAAGCCAGAGGGATTCTGGAAGGCATTGCAATATATGTCATTTAAGATTTGTGTATTTGTCACCTGCAATCGATCAACACAATCAAAAATAAACAGCAGAAATGCTCTGTGCTTGTATATGCAAGAGATGCAGATGACTTGCAGGGATGCTATGTTGGCGTTGGAGCTAGCATGCGAGTACTGCTAGATAGGCAATGCCTTCTTCCTTGCTTAGTTCATTAATTCAGCTTATATCCAGTTTACTTCAAACCACAGTGGAAGCTGCTAGTGGGGCTTCAGAGTGGCATCTTTCATGTCACTAGCAAGCTGTTACCAGTAAGCAATGCAACTATTGCATTGAAAAAGTTAGTGTTAGCAGTGTAACTGGCGCACTTAATTTTGTCAGAGCCATAGCTTCCAGTGCGTGTTGCAGCCACTTCATGTAATTTGGCTGGATTGTCTGTCATTCTGCCTTGTCCATACTGTGCCCATTTTTTTGTATGGACAATGATCATTTTCTTAGTAGCATCAATTTTTTGAGACTGAAGAAATACACAATGCAATCTGCACGCCTTTATAATGGAACGCTTGGGACCTCACAAATTTGTTAGGCAGGTCGGTTCATTGTAAAGATCATGTATTGCACCACTCAGAATAGGGCCGACTAAGCATGTTCAGGAAAAGACCTTTATTTAATATGAGTTCAAAATATGCTTACGGAAAGAAGTAGCAATTTTTGTAACTGCACAATTCATCTGGTGCCATGTGACTCCAGCTGATCTTGTGGAGTCTAGGCTCACGGCATACTACACGGCGTAACTCAGTAGCTATGCAACACACAACTGCAGAGCAGCGAGGGCCGCTATTGCCAGTGTTGGTTTCTACAGCTAATTGCTATAGCTTGCCACTGCCAAGTGGGAGTGTGAAGGTCATTTTGCTTTGAGTTGACATTCCATTTTTATTTCGAATCAGCCATTAGCCCTCCTTTATAAGTCAATGCCTCGGGCCCAGCCCAAATATAGAAGTCAATTACGTTCTTCAACTTTACCTAAAAGTAACTTGATATGTTGCTCATGATATGGTCATGACGGCATCTACAAAAAGTGCTTGGAGTGCCTTCACAACACACAAAGCCTGTGTGCTTTATTTTCAACATTCGTTTGCTTTATGGGTGTTTTGGACGAGATAACTAAGACTTCCCTATGGTACAGTTTAGGCTCTTGTTTTTTTTTTATACTGTTTCAGACATCTGTTTTTGTGTTGTTAATTCTGTTGTCGTAGTGTAGGGGTGTTTTTGCCTTTTTGCTGACTTGATACCCATCTAGTTGCTTGGGAGTTGTGTAGTAATCTATGGGTTCATGAATGGGCTTCCAAATTGAATAGTACTAAGTGCTATGCACCTTTGACTTGCAGGGTTACGTGGTGCGCATCTCCGGAGGCAACGACAAGCAGGGATTTCCTATGAAGCAGGGTGTGCTCACTGCTGGACGTGTGCGACTGCTTCTATCCAAGGGCCACTCGTGCTACCGACCACGACGTACTGGTGAGCGCAAGCGCAAGTCAGTGCGTGGCTGCATCGTTGACTCCAACCTCAGTGTCATCAGCTTGGTGGTCAAGAAGAAGGGCGAGCAGGAAATACCCGGTCTGACTGACACAACACTTCCACGTCGCCTTGGACCCAAGCGGGCTAGCAAGATCCGCAAGCTGTACAACTTGTCCAAGGAGGATGATGTGAGGCAGTACGTTGTACGCCGCCCACTGCCCCTCAAGGAGGGCAAGAAGCAACGCTCCAAGGCGCCCAAGATCCAGCGCCTCATCACGCCGGCCATGTTGCAGCACAAGCGCCGCCGTGTAGCGCTCAAGAAGAGGCGCACCCAGAAGCGTAAGGAGGAGGCCGCAGACTATGCCCGTCTCCTGGCACAGAGGGCCAAGGAAGCCAAGGAGAAGAGGCAGGATAAGATCCGTCGCCGCCGCTCTGCTTCTCATAGCCAGAGCCAGTCATCCACCCATGTCAAGTAGGCCAATAAAAATTATACCAGGCTTTGAAACTGTGGCCCGGGGTTTTGTTTTGGAGCACGAACAGACCTTTCTTCAATTGCACAAAAGAGTGCTTTGCTGCTGACACATTGGTGAGCCAAATACCCAATAGCAACAGTACATGTGTAAGCCCATTTGACTTTCCTGCTTGAACTTCCTGGGCACAAAGTGCAACCTCTGCACAGTGTCTGGTTCAGCCATGATGCTGGTGTAGCTTTTGATGTTGCAGGCTTCACGCACAAGGGGATCTTGCTGTGCTTATTCATGTGCATGTGTGATAGTTGAGTGATATTACAGTGTAAATGCAAGTTCATTTTTCTATATGCTAAGCAGTGAAGAATCTCCCTGGTGGTGCTTCACTGCTGGAACAAAAAACAACTAAGTTTATTTTTTCCTGCCCTACTGGACAGTCCTCTAAATTTTGAACTATAGGATATATGTGTGCTGCCTTAGTTACAAGTGAGATGAAGGAATATTGCTAGTTGAGATCACGGCAGTGGACCTTTTGTTTGTTACAGGGATGGGAGAATATAGTTTTATACAAGGTGATTTTTGTGCTATGAAAACTTACGATAGCCCTTCCATTCAGCCTCTCTATTCCAGTTAATTTGTTGCTTAATTAAATCTCGACCAAACGTCCCTGCCGGCGCCTGTACATTTCTATGGACCAAAACCTCCATTATTTTGATCTCAAAATTGGCCTTATGCGGACAATTCGAATGTGACTGGTCAGCTTCACCGCAATACAGCTTTGTTATGTGGTGTAGCATACCGAGATTCGAAAGGGGCCACTGTTACGGGACATAGTGCGAGTTCCTTGAATTATGCAATCATGCACGCGCTGTCTGGTCAGTGTGAGCACCTGTATGCCTAATAAGCAGGGGCGGCACCAGGGGTGTGGCCGCCCCGCCAACGATTTTGTCTGGCCCCCCCCCCCTCGCCTGGTATGAAACAAAATGTAAATTTTTGTCTTATAATTTGGAGGCAGATGTACGAGAGCAGCGTTGCTTACAAAGGATGGCCTTGTTACATAAAATTTCTGATCACAAGCAATTTCCCTCGTGCTTGTGATAGAATAGGCACTTGAAATACAGCGCAAACTGCTGCAATGAGATAAAAATGGTTCCAACACTTCTAAGTAGATTTAAAAATGGGCTACACTTCGTTGTTTGGTGTGCTAACGTGAGCCGGCAAGTTCATGCTTCAGATGTAGTAGCCTCAGCCACAAGATCGCAAGTGGGGTCAAACAAGTTGAGAGGGCGTGGCCCTTCCAAGCCATAGCTTTTCTCACAGGAAACCATCGGGACAACTCTGCATACTCTAAAGACCCGGTAAGCCACCCACTGTTGCAGGATGGCACCACTTGGTCAGCCATCCGCCTGTCGGTAAAGATGCACGCCGAATGCTGACGCATTTGGAAGTGTTGCGGCTCGATGTGGCGTTTGGGCCAGGAATCCACTAAACCCATCGACGAGCACATCTGGTACTAGGATTGAAGGAAAAATTATGCAGATCCCACACACTGTGGGAATCGATGTACGCGAAGCTTTCTGTGCTGTTTGCTTTGATTGACGACAATTAGCGGTGATGTTGACGGCAAATGTTTCATTTCTTCAATGTTCAGGCCAACGCTAGAGTGCTCAGTTGACGGTAAACATTACGTTGCGTGCACCCTTGCTGTTTGTCTGCGTAGTACACAGAACACAGGGAGAGGTGTTTGCTTGAGGCAGTGTTGTGCACCTAATTTTATAACGTCTGAGAGGGTTGAGTATTGTCATTGCCTCACATGGCACATTGTATCATGGCAGAAGTATTAAACTTTAATTGAATTAGGGCATTGCTTATTCTGCCCCTGTCGAAATGCAGCTGCCGCGGTCAAGATCAAATTCGCGACCTCGAGACGTGACATTGCCGCAAACCTACCACCGCGGGCACTGAAGTGTTGATTTAACTGGCCGATGCTTCCGTGGTGTCGCCTAGACCTTGCTGTGTGCTTTAATTAATGCGGCTCTTTTTCTGCACACCCTGCGTCCGCTTGACATATTTGCGTGGTGTTTATTTTTCAGAAATAGCAGGGACGTACCTTACTGTACCTTGAACTTGAATTTATCCTGTTTTCCCACAACCGCTGTCGTGTCTATAGTAGTAGCGTTTCGTTCCCTTATCATGTCATCTTTCATGTCAGTTTTTGGATCTGGGCTGGTACTTCCAGCAAACATGGTCAGGCTCGAATTATGAGAGTTATGTCCAATAACTGGATGCTAGATTCTCGCTGTTTCACACATGAACGTCTGACCCCATTCCTTGCTCCTTGAAAAGTTTCATTATGTTCACCATCTGTAGCGAGCACTCATTTTCCTGAACAAGAATCGGGAATGCTTTGTTGAAGTCATGCCTCCACAAAGTAGGTGACGGCTTGTCAGGGCCAGTAGCCTAGCTCCAGATGGCAGGGTTCCCACAGGCCGTCATATCTGTGTCGGGGCAAAAATTGCTCGAAGAATTGGAGAAGCAGGGAGTGAAAAAGGGCACACATGAAGCTAGTGGGACTGAGAAGGAAAAGCTGGCTGTCATCCCCTACGTCCACTGCCTGCCACATAGGTTGAAAAAATTAGGGTAACGCTATGACATGAATGTCGTCTTCTCTGCGAAGAATAAGCTCGCCACCATTTGTTCAGTCGTGCACAGGCGTAGTGAAAGATCGAGTAGTCGCACTACATATGTAAGCAATAGGTCTGGTTGCAGTGTTAATCATGTATCATGCTCAACTTCAGTGGTGTATTTTGTGCCTTTCTCGTGTGGAAAAACATGGGCCAAACTGGCCGATGTCTCGAAACTAGGCTGAAAAACCATTCCATTTCCACTAAAGGGATTGCACGCACACATATTGCAATGCATGTAAGAGACTGCAACTCCCAAGGTAAATGCACACCCATGTTTGATAATACTGCAGACCTTTATAGGCACAAAGATCGAACAAGAGAAGTTGTAGCGGCTCACAAGATAAAGAAAAAGGGGGCAGGGTGTGCATACCACGATCGCTTTCGCGAAGTTTGTTTTTGCACTTACTGGATGGAATGGCGAATGCTCGCGTGTAGGCAGAAAGCTCTAAACTGAATTCGCTGATCGCAGCCTAATATGGCAGCGTTACATGTGCACTGTATTTGCACTTTGCAATGGTGTGCAACGCACATCGAGTTGCGTGATGAGCGCAAGTGAATCCCTCCGGCAGTGTCGATCATCATAGTATTTTATGTAGTCGGTTGTCAGTGACTTGCTGCACAAGGAAAAATAAGTTAATGTTACATGCCGTTAGCGGTACCTTTTTTGAAGAGTGCGCCATCTTAAAGGATACATCTATAGGAGCAAGATCACACTGAAGGTTCTGAAAACTCCTCTGAATTCTGTATTTAGCACGTCCACGTCTTTGCATGCCTTTTTAGGCACATCTTAGGTCACGACCGCTTCGTCACTGTCCACAGTAAGGACTGATAAAAGGGGGGATCTTATTTTTAGAGTTAGAAATTTTGAGTCTGTGAACACTTACTGCTTTCACATGCATTGTCCAGTTTAAAAGCCCCATATCATATAGTTTGCAATAGCTTTAATGAACGTCCTCCGAATGTCCATTTTCCTGCTTCGAAATGGGTTGGGCCAGTAGCTTCTCTGCCTACGTCGGTCGTCGTCGTGACGCTGTCCTTGTTCCTCTTTCGTCGTGTAGTCATCGGCATTCAGTAGTTGTGGCGCTGTGATCATCTATCAGTCATTCCATTGCCAACGTACACTTGTGCCGCTGTCCTAATTCCTCCATCATGCCATCGTTGGCATAAAGAGATTGTGGGGCCGCTATCCTCATTCCTCCTTCGTCGTGCCATTGTTGACATACAGCCGTAGTGCAACTGTCGCCATTCCTCCACTCCATCGCCGGCATGCAGTCGTTCCACTGTTCGTCACGGCATCGTCATCATAAGTCGTAGTCGTGCGGCTGTCCTCATTCCTCCGTCACTTCATCACCGCAATAGGTTGTTGTGCAGCTGTAGGCATACTCTTCATCGTACCACTGTCCTGATTCCTGTCATTCAGTTGTGCCGTGGGCACCAGTCATGCTTCGTCATGCCATCTTTGGAATAAATCGCCATCGTGCACCTGACATCATCCTGTCACTCCATTGTCCGAATACAGTCGTCGTGCCGCTGTCGGCATACACGCCGTGTCAATGTCCTCATTCCCCAGTCATTGAGTTGTCGGCATATGGTCATCGTGCCGGTGTCATTTCTGCATCATTCTATCAACATACACTTGTCGTCGTGCCGCCTTCTACATTCTTCCATCAGGCTATGATTGACTTGCGATCGTTGTGCCGCTGTCAGCATACAGTCGTCGCACAATTATCCTGATTCCACCATGATGGAGTCATGGAGAATACGGTCGTCGTGCCGCTGTAGGCATACACTCGTTATCGTTCTGATTCCTCCATCATTCTGTCGTCGTCGTCGTTCCACTGACATTCATTTTTCGCGATATCCTTGGCTACACTTGTGCAGCTGTCCGGATTCCTCCGTCACTCAGTCGCCATCCTTGTTTGTTCGTTGTAGGTTTAAAGTGATGCCACAAGCCGTCATGCCATCGTCTGCATACAGTTGTGTCGCTGTCCTCATTCCGCCATCACTCCATCGCCGCAATAGATCGTCGTGCCACTGTCCCGATTTCTCTGTAATGTCATCGCCGGCATAGAGCCGTCGTGCCGCTGTCCTCATTCCTCCACCGCGATGAGCGCTGCGTCAATTGCGCGGAAGATCACCAAGAGGCGCACTCTGCTGCATCCTGCTACATTTCACCGAAATGTGAGAAATCTGCGCCTACTCTTAGCGGAAAGGATTGCTCGCGCTTTCAGAAAACAGTACTATGCCTTTAAGCGCCGTTTTACCGCACTATGTAAAGTGGCATCGCGTGGAGCAGCGGCTGCATTTATCTCCGTGTTGGGCCGAATCAATGGATTGTACCAATGTTTCTTCCGTGGATTGCTGTGTATGTTGCATGCCTTCCAACCCTACGCGTGCTGGTTGCTTAGGCAACGGGACAACTTCGATTTTCTGGTGGCAGCGAGCGATCGCACTGGCACAGAGTCCCAGCTCCTGTAGAACCTATAAAACGTGACCGAAATTTCGGACGCTGTGGTGTCTAGCTCAATTTTTTTAACACAATGCGCACATTGGTGAAGATATGACTGCTGTAAACAACATTTTCGCTATTCACTTTGTCAACTATCGACCACTTTTCTGGGCGTAGTGATTTCACGGCGTAAGAATGGCGTACGGCCACTACCAATATTTTGGTCCACTCGGCACCAAACGGCTATGCCGTTTGATGCTGACGAAGCGCCGTTGGGTAAACTTGGCCGTATCATACACGGCCGTGACAAATTTTCGCTGCCAGCAGACGTGGTGGCTGGCAGATCATCGGGGCCGAGATGACTTCCAATATGTTCGGACCGGTAAGCCGCTTCGTTGATTGGACGATTGGGTGATGGGGGCGAAATGCGAAAACACCCGTGTACTTAGATTTAGGTGCACGTTAAAGAACCCCAGGTGGTCAAAATTTCCGGAGTCCTCCACTACGGCGTGCCTCATAATCAGAAAGTGGTTTTGGCACGTAAAACCCCATAATTTTTTTTTTTTTTTCGTTGATTGGGCGCGAGATCACTGGCTTGACTGGTGACCGGAAGCCGAGATTGGATCCCTGAGTGACGTGCGGCCAACTACAGCGAACGCTTTCGTAAAGTTTATTTTTGGTCCACGGCGGCCGCATTTCGATGGGCGCGAAATGCGAAAACACCCATGTACTTAATTTAGGTGCACATTAAATAACCCCAGGTGGTCCAAACTTCTGGAGTCCCCCACTACGGCGTGTCTCACAATCAAAGTGGTTTTGGCACATAAAACCCCATAATACAATATATATAAGTTTGTTATTGCGCTTACTGGATGGAATGGCCAAAGCTTGCGTGTAGGCAAATAGCTCCAAACTGAACTCGCTGATCACAGCCTAATCTGACAACGTTAATATATGGGGTTTTACGTGCCGAAACCACTTTCTGATTATGAGGCACGCCGTAGTGGGGGACTCCGGAAATTTTGACCACCTGGGGTTCTTTAACGTGCACCTAAATCTAAGTACACGGGTGTTTTCGCATTTCGCCCCCATCGAAATGCGGCCGCCGTGGCCAGGATTCGATCCCGCGACCTCGTGCTCAGCAGCCTAACACCATAGCCACTGAGCAACCACGGCGGGTTCTGACAACGTTACACGTGCACAGTCAAAGGTCACATGCATATATCTGCACTTCGCAACGGTGTGCGACGCACATCGAACTGCGTTACGAACGAAAGGGAACCGCTCCGGCAGTGCCGATCATCCCAGTATTTCATGTATATGGTAGTCAGTAAATTGCAGCGCAGGGATGAGTAAACATTTCATAACTCCGGCAGTACCTTTTTTTCAATAGAGTGCTCCATCTTGGAGGATACAGTTATAGTTATAGGAGCAAGATCACACTGAAGATTTTCAAAACGCCTCTAAATTCTCCACGTAGCACGTTCAAGTGATTTCATGCTTTTTTAAGCTTATAGGGCACCACCGCTTCGTCGCAGTCCACAGTAAGGACTGCTTTAAAAAAGGAGGTGGGGGTCATCTTTTATTATTTGAATTTATGAACCAGTGACCACTTACTGCTTATACATGTATTGTTCACTGTAGAAGCCCCATATAATATAGTTTATAATCGGTTTCAGAAACCTGACCCGAAAGCATTTTAGCTGCTCCGAAATGGACTGGGCCAGTAGCATCGCTGCCAGTGCAATAATACCACTGCTGCGCGCCGTATGTGGGTGCGAGGGAAAGCGTGGAGGGTCAGCCGACGTGACTCGTGTGGCGCGACTGAGCGCGTGCCCTATCTTGAAAGCGATCAGTGCATAGTCTTGGTACCGAGGGCTGATAGCTTCGTGTGCGCTGTATTCTCGCCGCTGCTGCCGCTTTTCCTTACGCCAGCGTTCTGACAGTAAGATCTTTGTTGGCCTATGCGCGCGTGACACCATTCTTGCATGCTTGTTAACTTAGTGAGCGAATGTTTATGAGTATGAACAGCCAATAAAACTTCTATCCTTATTCCATATAGCTGTCTACTAGTTTGCTATAACAATCAATGCTTCGCCTTTCGGGCTAAACTGCGACTTTTTCTGTCATTTGTTTAACCAGTTTCATGGGTCCTGTCAGGATCGAATTAACGGAAGTTGACTGTACTGAAATGTTCTAATCGAATACGAAATGAAATATAAAGATTGCATGGAATCTGCTTGGTAAAGCAAGAGCAATAATTAAATTGCTTGATACATGCATGTAATGCTGTTTACTAGTGGTCATAGGGTCAACAGAGAAGCATACATTCAAAATGTGCGATACAACAGCACTGCACATTGTTTTAATGGGATGGAAACATGGTGACTGGACGTAGTAAATTCCTTTCCCTATATATTGAGACTGTTTATAGGCTGCCAGAAAGCAACGAGTTCTTGTTGAATAGCTGGGAGTTGTTCAACAAGTTATCTGCCCAATGTGTTGGCTAAGAACTGATGATTCTGTGCTACAACCACAGCTCTCCTGCTGCAGGATCATTCTGAACAGTCTCCACATGCATTTGTCTTCCTCCCTCGAGACCCCAATTGAAGTTTCCTTGTCCCTTGCATTGGAATTGAAAGGAATATTCAACAGATTTGAATAGTGAATTCTCGCATGGAATAGCAAAAATTTGTATTTGAATGTTCGCATACTCCTAATAAAAACGCATAGCCTCAGTAGGCACATTTCAGAAGTGAAAGTAGTGCAGCCTAAGCGGATTATTTTTTTTTATGCAATTGTTGGATCTACTTAGTTTTAACCGAACAAGCGCTATTATTGTGTTTGCCACACAGCACTATATGTTGAATAGCTTTATATAGTTGTAACATGACTATCCTTCCATGTGTCTTGAGGAAATGTTTCGAGGAATCACTGACTGCTGGCGACTGGTCACTCTGGTTTGGCTGTACTTGCTGCACTATTCAGGAAGTGCATCACTTTAATCCTCAATTTGCAAGAGCCGTCATTTTCGCAGGTGTCACACTGCTATTGGAAGAATTGGTTCAATTACTACACTGAAACCTTGTTATAATGAAGTTGAAGGTGAAACTGAATTTACTTCGTTATGTCGATGATTGCCCTTTACTGCAGTATGTGCCCAATGATGTGCAAAGCTTTAGACATTCGAAGAAGACAATAGCTCCGCGGCCGCATATGCGGCGAAAAACAGCAAAAGAATCCCCGGTGTGTGCAACACTTGAGTTGTTAGAACATCATGCGACAGCTTTAACAATAACCTCCTCCCACTTTTTACTTGGCTCGCTCATCTTGTGAGACCGACCACGCGGTCGAAGGGAACAGCTAGCACGCTGCGATGCGAACAAGGCGTCGTGTTCGAGTAGCATGTGGCAGGCAACATAGTACGCCCGACTACGCGGCTGGGGCTGTATTCTCAGGCTGGGGTGACCTCCATGACTTTTGCAGATAGATTCACTTCACAACTTCGGTAACTGTTACTCGTGCTGCCAACACTATCAAAATAAAGATGACTACGATATGCAGAATCATGGCGACTCTTTCACCTGGTGCTGTGCTAAAGTTTCCCGATTGTTGATTACAGTCTATGTGTTTCGTAGAAGCCGAAAGGGTCCTTGCTGCCGGTCACCTTATATGCATCGGTCTGAAGGACAAGCGATAAAACTGAAGTAATAGTTGCTCTATCCGTGCAGACGTCCGGCTTGTTTGGCAAGCCGAATGAGATTCTTCAAAGAGAAAGAGCCTTTCATGCGAGCAGTAAATTGAAGAAGGCAAGTGTTTGTGCATAGTGGGCCTCTCCAATGCAACACTTGTGTGCTGCATTGTTCCACTGCTACGGGTAAGATACTCGACTGTTTTCGACCTTCATAGGCAACTCCGCGCTGCGACTCGTGTTGCAGCATATCGCATGGCATCCTACAATACAGACCAGGTTTCTTTTTTTTTAATAGCCTCGTAGCGCGAGTGTCAGCCGCGGCGCTACCCTAGACACCAGGTATTGCCTTCTGTTGAGGGCTACGGAGACGGCTGGAGACCGGAGGGGATGGCTGCACTTGTGGTTCGTGTTAACATACTGTGTTTTTAGACGTGTTCTTGCCAGGCATCTGCTGAGCGGGATGCATGAATGCTATTCGTCCGGGCGGCACTGTACCGTCATTAGCTGCACGAACTACCAACAAAAGAGGAAGCTACTCTTGCAAGAGTCCTGCGATCTACGTTCACAGAGGAACAAGAAACTTCTCGAGTGTATTCGCTGCAGAAGCTTCCTGCGGTTCCTTAGAGAAAACATTAAAAACTATGGGGTTTTACGTGCCAAAACCACTTTCTGATTATGAGGCACGCCGTAGTGGGGGACTCCGGAAATTTCGACCACCTGTGGTTCTTTAACGTGCACCTAAATCTAAGTACTCGGGTGTTTTCGCATTTGCCCCCATCGAAATGCGACCGCCGTGGCCGGGATTCGATCCCGCGACCTCGTGTGCACGGCGGGTGACAGCAACATAGGACAATGGCTTTAAATAGAAAAGGATGTGCCCAGCAAGCTTGCTCGCGTGGGCATTAGTTTTGTTGTAAGCTACGCGATAGTGTGCGTTTTGCCTGCCCACGCTATGCGCCTGCGGCAACAGCACAACGGTGCCGTTTATAACTCTTCGGCTTCTTTATTTTGGATTCGCTAGGTTCACTTTCTGGACGGAACGCGCGGCAAATAAACATGACTGCACGAAAGTTGGATGGTGTTTGTGTGCTGTTTTTCATGTACATGGTTGAGGCACATTCGAGTATACTCGTGACCACGAAAAGAGAAAACATATATGACTAGCGAGCTCAGAAATGAGTGCACCCACTTCAGTGCCTCTTAATTTTCGATTTCATTCGCGCAGTGCGTGGGTGCTTGAACTGCTCTAATTGTGTGATGCTCACACTTATTTACATGCGAAGCATGTCCAGTCGTTTCTAACCGAGTTTCTGCCCACTTCAGCTGTGTCATACATGTATACGTATATTATTGTGTTTGTTATTGACTGTGGGCCACACATTAATAAAGAGCGTGTAACTGGCTGCACACGCGATACATTATGCAATGCTTATATCTCGTGCACAGTGCACTGGCCCACTAATTTGTTATGTTGCAGAGTGTGTCCGTTGTTCGTGTGAAATGGTTCTCATATTTGCTTCGCATCAGTCTTACGTAAACACGTATGAGCTAGAGCTTTCCCTGCGACTGCGTGCAGGGTGCAAAACATAGAAAGCTTTGTTGAACTGATACTGGTCGTCGTATGTTAAGAGCGCACAACGGTCGAGGTGACAAAACAGATTAAAAATGCAGCGCAAGCATGGCGGTAGCGCATAAAACAAATATGATACGCGCCCTTAAAAAATAAAGAAAAGAAAGTTTAGCGTACTAGATGCCGTCTTGTATCTTTCATACACTGCCTCAAGCCCCCCAAAATTTGTGCGTAGTTATGCAGTTCTCGCAGAAAACAGCTTGGCCAACTGCACGACGTTGCAAATGTATACTGAAGCAGGCGAAGTTGCAGCTCCGTTAAAGCTGGCGGTGCCGCATTGTGCCCTCGCTAAATTATCTCCGTGGTATCTTTCTGTGATCCGAAATGTGATCGCATTAAAGGAGACACACTTACCGGCATTCACAGACGACAAGAAGGCGGCATCACTTTTGAAATCGACCATCGCAGACGACTGACAAGCGCAAATGCTCTGTAGGCCGCTGCGTCCGGCGCCGCTTCCGCAGTCCTCTCATCATCATCTATGTCCTCCATGCCATCACCGCAACAAAAACATGGCAACCGCCTATAGGCACTGGAAATGCTGGTCTGTAAGCAGCAACGTCTCTTGTCCTTTCAGGAGCTAAATGTGCATATTGTGCACTGTTAGAACGACGCCAAAGACTGTAAAGTTGCCTGGTGAGTGTCTCCTGGGATAAAAGCAATTGAGTTCTGCTTTCGAGTAAGGGCGCGCCTTTCTTCGCTCGCCGATCTGTGTGGTTAAGTTGACTGGGTCCGATGACTGGCTCTTGTTCGTGTTCGCAGTATTCGAAGTAGGTCCCAGACTTGAGAATGCAGCAGACGCCCGCCGTCGGTAGGGAGTCTCAAACCCCGGTGAAAAGTGAGACCGTGTGAAATGTGTAACAACCAAGTTGCGTTTCTTTCCGAAATTTAGCGATGATTTCTTTTGAACAAAGTCAAAGTCATTTGTATAATGCACGACCTAAAAACGAATTGAACCAGTTGTAACGGAATTAAGCTTCGTGTCGGAAAGCAAACTAGCGGCGCTGTGCGCATGTCGAATGCTCCAAAGCTGAAACAAGCGCCGTTCGCATTTGCTCCTAAATTTCTCGCGGGTAAATAAACTGACAACTCACGGCGTTGAATAAGAAAACAGCATGTTCTGCTTGCCCCTCAATAAAGGCATATTATCAAAACGTTATGTCGCCTCGCGACATAACTTGCGTCATGGTCTAGTTCACGCCTTCGGAGCTAGTTATCGTACCCTGTTATATTCCAGCCGCTTAAACTGCCTAAAACATTTGTGACACCAAGGCTCCGTTAGTGAAATAAAGAAAACCCAAGCAAGCCTAACGTATATCGCTAAAATTTTATTAAAAAGGCTTGCCTAAACGAAAGTACGTTCCGCCATTTGAAAGGCCCGCATGATATTCAATATATTGCCGCCAGCATTCCGCGAACCAACAGGCGCCCGCCGCATCCTGCGTCCCAAAAAGCGTCAAGCAAGGCACCGCAAAAAAACGCTGGGTCGCGGGCGCCACCATGCCAAGCGCTGACAGACCGGCGGCTCGTGCTGGAGAACCGGGTGACTGGCAGGCGGCAGGAGAAGAAACGGCTGCCGTACTGTTAGTTACAATATATGCTAAGCAGTGGTCTACTCGCCGGGAACAAAGAAGTCCCGGGTGAAAGGTTCCGTATAAACTAAACTAAAGCTGCGGTGGCATATAGTGGCTATGACGTTGCGCTGCTAAGCCCGGGGCGCGGGATCGAATTCCGGCGGCAGCGGCCGCATTTAGGTGAAGGCGAAATGCAAATGCAGTGACAAAGACCAGTGTTCCTCGACGGCGTATTCGACGTGGCAATTTGGAACTTCCGCGCCGAACGAGTGCTCGATGCGCAACGGTCGGCATTTTTAGTTTCGGAGACGGATCTATTCGTTTATCCATCGGCAGGGCAATTTTACTTCGTTAAAACGACGTTTTAAATACACGGATATGTATGGAAATTTGAAGGGGAATTGCATTTTCTTCGTTGTATCGACTATTTCGTTAAACCCGTATTGTTTTAACGAGGTTCGAGTGTACAGCGAGATTAAAAATACATAACATGTTGCATAATTATGCCGGCCACCATAGCCCCGGTCCCAATATATTGCTGAACGAACATGAAAGGTATGGGACTGTTGGTTACACATTTTTAGGCATGAGCTGTAAAACGTGCTTGTTCGGTGGAGTTAAAAGCCTGCTTACTGTGTAATGAGAAAATCAAAGAAATGCAAAAAGAAACAGTAGGAACACGGTTCATTTTCTCGCTGGTGTTGTTTTACACAAATGTGAGCACTAAAAGTGGTAGAGCATAGCTGTCCATATGTAGGAGACCTACAGATGCACAGGTCAAGAGATCGGAATGTACAAGTCTGGAAAATTCGCAGTTGTCTTTCAACAATCGCTGACGCTACGCACATAACCAGCAACTCATTCTTTTGCGATCTGGTTTCTGGCAACGCTGCCTTGCTGTTCTCTTTTTCTTATACACGATATTATGCGGGATGTTACTGCAATTCTTTTACAATGCAATGCTATATTTTCTTAACCCAACATTGGGCACTGGTCTCAATTCTAAGTCATCGTATCACTAGCTCCTTCACGAACAATGTTTGATATGAATGCTGCGAATCCGGCAACCATATTTATGCATGGTACACTGCTCTTATTTTTTGGCAAATGCGCAAATTTTGATTCTTATGCAGAACTACATTTGAGCAGGTACAGTCAGGCGTCGTCACAGTCTTCTTCCGTTGTGGACGATCATGTCAAGTTGGCGAGCGTAGGAACTAAATCGTCAGTCTCGCCACCCTTGAAACTCGCACTGTGGTGCTATTATCTATGGGCTGCCAAGCGACACGCGTGTTCTTCTACAGTGCACCGTGCTGTCCCACTGTGAACTCCTCTAACCAGTCGTCCCAATGCGTGCTGTCTTCAGACGTCTGTCCAGGGATAGTCCTTTTTCATCCGGCGAGCCACTTGGGAGAACTTGACGTCGATGGGGTCGGTCTGGTCGTAGAGCGACGGAGCCTGGAGGAAAATTCCCGCTGTGCCGACGACGCAGGCGATGGTGAAGAGCCAAAGAAAGAGCCGATCGAGGACCATGGCGACGTACTTCCAGTCCTCGCGGATCTGCGCAGAGAGACGCAAGGAAGGGTGTGGCAGACGATTCGTACAGAAACCAAGCGGCGCCTACGTGTTAGTTACGCTGCAGCATGGGGCACTGTAGACTTTACGGTACGCATAAAATACTGTATGCTGCCAAGAGGCAGTGTCGATAACTGTTGCACAGAAGCATACCTTACGAGTTCGGTCCCAAAAGTTTGCGCACTGAGTCAGCAAAAAAGTGGGAGAGAGTGTAGCGGCTCCGCTAGCTCTTTCCACTCGAAAGGACGTGATCGACCTCTCGTACGAGCCGGACTGCTGCATGACAAGGCATAATTTCATGCGCGCACTATTTCTGCAACCCATTTTCAGTCTGTCGAAATTGAGATCGACGAACTGACGGAAAACAGGATTAAGAGGAAGCTTTAGGCTCGGGTCCTCCTATCTAAAAACATGTGAAGGGAGAATTCGTTTTTCTCGGCAACCACTGCACCAAATTTAACGAGGTTTCTTGCATTTCAAAGAAAAACTTAATATCTATTGACTGTTCCTGTACAATATTTATTTAGATCTTCAATTTTTTATTAAAATTGGCAAAAATCGAAAATTTTCAGCAAACAAAACTATCAAGTTTACAACTTTCTAACTCAGCAAGGATAATGATACCACGATTCTGTGCATTTGCATCTGATAGTACATCTAAAGCGGACAAAATTGATATGTTACACATGAATGTAAAAAATTCAGTAATATGGAAATACAGCTTTTGCAGAACCCTTGTACACGACGTACCAAATTCACGTAAGATATAAATTGACATATCGAATTTGTCCAGTTTGAATGATCTAATGGATGCCGTTTACAGCACCGCGATATCTGCTTTTGATGCAGAACTATTAATTTATGAACTTCATGCGTCTATATTTTTTCGAATTTTTGAAAAGCCTTTTCACAAAATTCAGGCCCTATATCGAAATTCAGCTTCCAACAGTCACTTGAAGTTAACGTTTTCTGTCAAATGCAACAAATTTAATTAAAATCGGCCCAGGGGTTATCTCAGAAAAGCGTTCTTGCGTTTTACATGTATTTGAATAGGCCGCGTTGGGGTCTTGTGAAATTAACCAAGAATGGTGCAGAAATTCATTAAATGTTGCAAAAGGCCTATGGAAAGGATGCCCTAAAGAAAACAAGTCTATTCAAATCGGACCATCGTTTTCGTGAAGTCCGTGAAGACACGAAGGTGGGTGCTATAGGTCAGGACGTCCCTCCACCTTCCAGCTCGCGCGGAAATGAAAACGTTGGCCTTGTGCGTTCTGTTGCACTCAATGACCGCAGAATGACTGATAGGATATCAGAAGCACTTGGTTTGGGAAATTTCGTTTACCGGATATTGTCTAAAAATTTGGAAATGAAAAAGGTTTGCGCCAGGACGGTTCCGAAAACTGCCAATTTGCGACGAAAAGAATGCTGTATTGATTGGAATACTTCAGACAACAGCGATGAATTCTTGCAAAGAGTCATCACCGGCGATGAAACTTGGATTTACGATTACGACATCGAGATGAAGTCGCAGAGGTAGGAGTGGAAAATGAAAGATGAGCCAATGCCGATAAAAGCGCGGGAAAACAAAGCAATAATCAAGGTCACGTTGATCACTATTTTTCACTGTCATGGGATCGCCTGAAGGTCAAACTGTCAATTCAGCTTTCTATGTGAAGATCGTGAAGCGTCTGAAAGATCGTGTGCGCTGCGTGCCACCAAACTTGTCGAAAGAGGTGCGCTGTATTCTGCACGTCGATAATGCCCGTGCGCGCGCTGCATTGACAATGCGTTAGTTTTTGGCACGCAATTCCACACATGTGCTCGAGCACTCTCCCTATTGGCGGGATTTAGAACCTGAAACTCACCAACCGTCCCCACCTCCGTTTTAAAACGTAAACTGGTGCTCAGGTGACGGCTTTTAGGGCATGTGACAACAATTCCAAGAGGGCTTCCAAGGGGTCTTCTAGCAATCGAAGAACAGGGGGAACCAGTGTAACGGGTCTAACGGTGAGTATTTCGAAGGAGTCCACATTGGGTGTATCTGAAAGTTTGCGAAATATATATTTTTTAAACGTACTGTACGAACTTATGGGGCAGACCTCGTACGTTTCCAGTTAGTGCCTCAATTCCGCAAGTTGAAGTCGCGCAAAAACGCTGCGTTGCGTGAGGAACAAATATAGAACTGCATCAGGATGCGATTTGACGTGCGCTTGGTGCAAAATTGTAGCCCCCCGCGCGCCAGCAGAACAGTTGGTAAGTTGGCTGTATGCGTACGTTTACCTTGGGCGTAAATTGCACCATGTGCCTGTGGAGACGTTGCTGCGGAAAGAATACACTGACAGCCGAGCTTTCGAAGCGCGGTGCCTTGATGCCGCTTTCCTCGGCACTGGCGTCGAGGCAGCCGCGCTATTTGAGAAGCGCGCGTTAGCTTTACTGGCGTAAGATGCACACGTTGAAGCAAGCTTTTGCTAGTTTGACGTCGAAGATTACCGTTAAAGGTGGAGGATATGCAGCTAGAGGTAAACAGATCTCAGTGTGTATCTGACATTTACTCCTCCTGCCTCATCGCTTAACATGAACCCCGTCACAACGTTTACGAACACGTGGGTTGCATAAAGACACGCACGCTCTCGAAGTCGTCGTTGTTGTCAATGTGCTGCGCGATGAACATGGCGTTGTGGATAGCTCGCTCGATGTCCCCAGGCGGCTGGTCTCCAACCACGGGGTCTGCTTGGCGCAGCCCTTGCGGCCGCGCCAGCAGCAATGGCTCGGGTAGGATCATAGAATCATCCACGTGCGCGTTGCCTTGGTGTGCTGATTTGGCCGACGACGAGGAACCTTCGTCCACCTGCGAACCAACGGCAGAGGCCCCTTGAAGCCACAATCACATATAGCGTAATGTTCCTGCTCACTTTACTGCCGCCCCTGTTTCAGGGTGTGTGTGTGGGGGGGGGGGGGACCAAGCTTAGAAGCTGCTCCCTATCAGATGCAGAAAGCGACAACCCCCGTTGAAAGGCGATACAGCAAGGCGTCGCACATGGCGCCAAGACAATTAAGCGTGAACGTATTATTATTTCTCCATACTTGTTTTTTGTCAATGACTTGAATAAGGAACGCTGAACACACACATATAGTTCGTGACGATTAAGCGAATTCAGAATCGAGCATGCAGAAGGGGAGAGAGGAAGAATTGCGCCTAAGAGATAGTGACATCATAAAGAGCATGTACGAGTATGTGCGCTAAATGTGCAAAGGAAAACGTGCATACGAGATTGAACAGACAGAAAAAATTGGAAGACGTTTCAACGTCCTGTTGAAGTCGATGGAAGACGTCTTCCTGGGTGACTTGGGGGTGAGAATGGTGTATGAACCGTATGATTTATTGTGAGTGCCTCGCTGGGGCCACAAAGCTTGATCGACGTCAACTAGGGGTTGAATCGCCTTCAAAATTTTCGTCATCACTTATCATCCTCAGCGCAATCGCAATCGTCGTCATCATCATCATCATAGTAATAACATACCCAGTAACCCCAGTGGCCCATACCCAATGACCCCAGTGACTTATATTCAGACTGCACTTTATTCGAGATCGGCCCACGAAAGAGGCTAGAAGCAGGTTGTAAACAGACATGCCCGATACGGAAGAGTGGTGGTAAGTTGCCAAGGAAGTCATTGTTTTGAAAATCATCACCAGCACGGAGCCAAACATGCCACGTCAGCTGCAGCCGCGAATGGCAGCGTTATCAAGACTAGACTCCAGGGAATCACCTTTGTGGGACGGAATCGATAAAACTTTTCTTTCGCAAGAAATTAGCATAGACTGAATAGCTTCCTTCAATATTACGGTTTCGTCGTAGCATATTGTTATTACATGTACCATTCTTTCGCGCGAATGGCTTTGGAGAATTCTGTTCTATATTACGAACGTTATATGCAGTGGAATGTCGTTAACTCTTTCCGTACCGCGCCCATTAGGCATCGTTAGCCCGCTAACGATGGTTTGATACGCCGTTTTCAAGACTTTCCGCGCCGCTCACGAACACACTGGGCTATCGGACGTGAAGGAGAACAACCATATTTTTGTTTTCTAAGCAGTTTGCTTTTTCCCACCAGGCGGTGATTTTTGAACGCGCTCCAAAGTTTTCGCAATCGTCAAAGTAGAAAGCAAAAATGGCCCCCGCAATCGCCGCTTTCGAGGCCTTCCGCGCCGCTCGCGGACACACTGCGCCATAGGACATGAAGGAGGAGAACTATATTTTTGTTTTCTGAGCAGTTCCCTTTTTCCCCTCCAGGCGTTAATTTTTGAACGCACTACGAAGTTTCGCAATCGTCAGAGTAGAAAGCAAAAATGGCCGCCTCCTGGAGCGGCGCGCGCTTCGAAAGATCGCAGACCTCGTGGTTCCGCTGCGTCTGCGACCGATTTTATCGATGGATAGTGGAACAGCGAGTCTGGGGATGCTGCCTTTTCGTCAGACTTGGACTCTGAGAGCGACGACGACGCAAGCCTGCCCGGAACATCGGCGGCCGCAGCCCGGCAAGCAAAACTGTAGTGCGTGCATTTAAATTTTACGGCGAAGCTGTATACCTCTACCGTCCAAGGAAATTTTCGTGTCGTTAGCAAAAAACTCGCCATACGTGGGCCGATCTCGAATATCGTGCAATACCGGCCCGACCCGCGGCGGAGGTTAAGCAGGCGTTAAGCACTCCCCATACGTGGGCCGATACCGAAGATACTGCAATGCCGGGCCGACCCGCGGCGGAGGTGAAGCAGGCGTTAAGCACTCTCCATACGTGGGCCGATCCCGAATATAGTGCAACATCGTCCCGAACCGTGGCGGAGGTGAAGCAGGCGTTAAGCACTCCTCATACGTGGGCCGATCCCGAAGATAGCGCAATGCCGGGTCGACCCGGGGCGTAGGTGCAGTTCTCTATTAAGTGGCCCACACACACAGCTTCGCTGGTCATCCTTCTTCACAGAGTGGAAAGGCAGTGAGTTTTTTGTTGTAGTGGAATATCAGTTAAATGAAAATTTCTTATTTTTTTTCGGAGATTGTGCGTCTTACACGGCAATACATTTTGTGATTTTTG
Organism: Dermacentor andersoni; assembly: GCF_023375885.2. Taxonomy (NCBI): domain Eukaryota; kingdom Metazoa; phylum Arthropoda; class Arachnida; order Ixodida; family Ixodidae; genus Dermacentor; species Dermacentor andersoni. Next base: position 21,189,893 of record NC_092816.1, on the reverse strand, counting down.
TTACATATTTTTCTTAGTAGATACAAGCGGGTTTTTACGAACTTTTCTCAATTTTATCCCAAAATCTTGCTTCTGGCAATTCATGTCCTTTTTATTACATATATCTCGTTAATAAAGCTTTTATGCATGAAAAGGGCATTCATTCTTTTTTTGTTTGTGTATTACGTAAAATATTAAGTGCAGTTGTTCCTTTAGAAAAAAAATCTGGCGTAGCTTACAAAAAACACCTAGTTTCCCCCATGGTAGGGAAAGGGTCAAACGTAATTTCTACATAAAGCCTAAGACGTCGGAGGATAAACTTGCGAGTCGGCCAAAGCTCACCATGATGCACTTGAACGATCCATTGTGGCACGGAGTCGTGGAACGAACGGATTGATGGCCCATATCACTGAACGACTGCGACTAAGGTAAACGTAGTCGGTTGCATGGTTCTAAGATATTGTAGGTGCTGTTGCGGCTCGGGGTAGCGTTTAGGCCAGGAATCCTCTAGGCACAGGGATGAGTACCTCCGAGAGTAGGAGCGAAAGGAGGTTAAATTTACCTATTTACGCTGGCTCCAGATATGGAAGCCCACTCCCTGCAGAAGCGCTTTAAATGCCTGAGCTCGCATGTCTGAGCCCACACACGTCAGGACACACTCAATGCACCAAAGATGTCCAATTTTAAAGCAGGAGTCTTCCCTAGGTTGTTAGACTAGATAATCTGATAACTGTCTCGGCCAATCACAATCGTCGAACCGTTCGCAAAATCCCGCCCATGACGTCGCACCGTTCCGCCGAACTCCGCCTCCAGTGTTGTGCGATCGCAACGCATACGACGCAACCACGTGGCAATTTGGGAACCTGAAGTTGACGCAGTTTCCGCGGAAGTCCTCGACATTGTCCTCTTACATCAATTTATGGGATTTCCTTGACGGTCAGCTCGCAGCGACCCGGGAAGGCTGCCCTTCACGGTTGTTACCGCGTCTACATAATCCGGGTTGTTGTCACCTTGAAGGGATCTTCTGTGCTGACCCATCAACAGTCGATGCTGGGGCTTCGTCGTCTGGCTGCCTCGTCGAAGGGGCTGCCTCGTCGGAAACGCCCAAGGAATGCTCATTGGCGCTTTGAGACGTAACAGTGCACCCTGCGCCACTAGGCGGCGGGCAAAATTTGGGCACACAAACTAAGGCTCGACATGCCGTGCGTGTGTGCTGTGTCTAAGCTTGTGTTCGGCACGTCCTGTTAAAGGTCTCGCGTCGTAACGCACAAGCATCCACATTGTCCAATTAAAATAGGAAGTGGGAAGGTATGTCGAGTTGGATGCCCAATGTGTTGGAAGGTGAAAGGGTGCGAAATCGAGTTAGAAGAGGCAAATGGTCCAGTAAATTCACGTGTGCTGGAGAAGGAACAGCATAGCAGGCACTCAAGCCAGAACTCGTGATCCTGCGACTTTCTGGACAAATTATGCTCGAGGCTCCACCAATCAAAGCCTCCTACTTAAACAGTGCTTTGTGAAGCGCATCACTCACCTCTATGCGGTACTGCGGCGGCCGCATGAGCAGCAGACGCGGCATGAGGTGCACGAAGAGGCGGCGCACCCAGGGCGCCATGCGGTGCGTCGACGGCGATCGAAAGTGCACGTTGAGCACGGCAATGGTCACCAGCACCGAGACTGTGACCAAAATCATGGTGAACACCAAGTACTTGCCCAGTAGCGGCATGGCCAGCGACGTGGGTGGGATGATCTCGGCCAGCACCAGGAAGAAGAATGTCAGCGACAGCATGATCGATATCGAAAGCGACACCTGCGTTATAAAACCTGCCATTGGGGTGATCGTTCACGGAACACGGCTTGTCTACTCGGGCCACATACGTTCGGTTACCTTTACCTGTCTTTCCTCTACCCTGGCGACGTGTAGCAGGCTAGAGACACATTTTTCCGACCGTCCTCTCCCCCTTTCTTGTCTTAAAATATCTATCTATCTATCTATCTATCTATCTATCTATCTATCTATCTATCTATCTATCTATCTATCTATCTATCTATCTATCTATCTATCTATCTATCTATCTATCTATCTATCTATCTATCTATCTATCTATCTATCTATCTATCTATCTATCTATCTATCTATCTATCTATCTATCTATCTATCTATCTATCTATCTATCTATCTATCTATCTATCTATCTATCTATCTATCTATCTATCTATCTATCTATCTAACTATCTATCTATCTATCTATCTATCTATCTATCTATCTATCTATCTATCTATCTATCTATCTATCTATCTATCTATCTATCTATCTATCTATCTATCTATCTAATTACTTTACTAAAGCAGACATCTGAAATAAAGAGAGGAAACTGTGTTTTGCTGAGACAGCTTCACTATTGCGGGGAAAACAGATAAAATCTTTCCTTGTCTGTTGCTCCTAAAATGCATGCAAAGGTCGCCTTCATTCGCCAGCTGTGGATGTGAAGGAGCTCTGCTTCCTACTCCACTGCCGGAACACGGGGCAGCAAAGCGGGCTGTAGCTCAGTCTGCGACAGCTGAGACGAAGCTGCTGCATTTGAAAATTCTAGTTGCACGTTGAAGTTATCTCGATATATTTGCGCTGCTACGTCTGTGCTTGGAGGTACGGCGGTGTCATCGCATTCAGCCCCTATCGTATTTCCTAACTTCCAACTTCACTCTCATTAGCCACCGTAGTTAGGCGACTGGTGATTGGCCTTTAATTAAATTTACTGAAACGACTGGCTGACCTTTTCGCCGGAGTCTGAAGGCAGGTAGAAGACGAGGACGGATAGGCAGGAAATGCCGACGCAGGGAATGATGAGGTTGACAGTGTAGAAGAGCGTCTTTCGCCGCAGCGTAATGTTGAAAGTGATGTCCGGGTACGGCTGCTCGCAGCACGAATAGAACTTCTCGCGCCGCATGGCCGGCACGGCCATGATGTCCCACTCGACGCTCAGGTAAAACTCAGTCAGGTCGATGCCCACCGGCACGATGTTCGTGTCCGGAATCTCGCTCACGTGCTTCAGGTCCACCTGCACAGAAGAAAACAAAACAATGAGAACAAGTACGGGAGTCGCTCAAAGGTGGAGGCGTGACAGAAGCCAACGATACCAACCACACGGCGCGGGAGCAGTTGTTCCCTGCATATCCCCTCCTCCTTGTCCCTCTCACACACGCTTATATGTAATTATTCTGTATCAGAAATAGAAAACCAATTGTCAAAACAAAGAATCGGGCGAGGGGTTACCCTCGTTGTTGACGTATGTGACGAGTTCGTACAGGCGGCGGAAAGGCGGTGATGTTGATGGTGTCTTCTAGCCTCGTATGGGGAAGTAAATTGTCGTTTACGTTTCTTCAACAAATCATACGGTAGACAGCGTTTGTGACATTCAGTCTCTTCTTGTGTTCGTGTGCTAATTTTTGCGCCGTTTTTCCACCATGAACTGCGCTGTCACGTCGCTGAGGCGCCATGAGCAAAGAGCGCGATACACACGTGCATCAGTGGGCGAGAAGGCAGTACTCACGGTGCGGGACCGCCACGAGTTAGTGGGGCATGGGGACTAAGGCAGTGCTCGCAGTTCGCGTTAACGGGTCACGCAATTATTTAACGAGGGGCTCGATTTAGATTGAGATGAATGCGGTCCCGCTGTGGACTAGGTGGGGAGGCTTTGCATGTATATTGCACAAGCGCGAAAGAGGCGTCAACGTGCACGGTGCCGTTTTTCATCTCTCTCACGTGTGTACGGTTTTTCACGTGTGCATAGTTTGTACGTTGACACAGATGGTCTCTTGTTGTTCTACTTGTTAGAAATAAATGCCTGTTCTATTACTGTATTGGTTCTTGCAGTACTGAGTTTCCTTCTTGTTTGTTTTTCCTAGAATGAGCTTTGCGTGTGTTGGGATGAGCGGAAAGGGAGACTCAAAGTAAACAGGTGAAGTGCACGATAAAACGAGGCAGTCGGGGAACTTGGCTGGAGCTGGCGGGACGGGTCGGGCGTGTGGCCGGCACTTTTCGGCGCCGGATAGCTGCGCGGAAGATTTTGGACATACGTACGCTTGGCCATTCAGGATAATCTTATCGCCAGAGATCAGACAAAGTCAATTGCTTAATTGTTTGGTCGATGTGATTAAATACCGTTTTCTCAAAGCCTCTGACCAGCTACCTCGAATCGGTACACTGAAGTGATCAACGCATTCTCTGTGGCTTGATATACGAGATAATCTACTTCGCCATGAGAGGCTAGAAGACACCATCCACATCACTGCCTTTGCGCCCCCTGTACCAACTCGTTATATACGTCAACAACGAGGGTAGCACCCCGCCCGGTTTTCTGTTTGTTTGGATTATTGGTTTTCTATTTCTGATACATAATACTTCATGAAGTTCCAGTGGCCCAGTCACGGCAGCATCACTATACCTTCGCTTCTGCGATTTAATCATTTAGGCTGCGATTGCTCAACACAATATTTCTCTTTTATATCCTCTTCCAGAATTTGCTTTTTCGTTGGGGGTGGACTTGGAGTGAAGAGATGGTGGTTTCAAACGAGAGCGCCGTAGCCTCGGGACATCACAGAGTATCAGCTAAATAGCTGAAATGTTTCTCTTCACCAATCATCGCCCTTCATTCATTTAACAACTTATAGTTGTGGAAAAGCCAGCGACGTATTGCGCTTGTTGCCAACATTTCCAGTCCACAATGAATAAATGAAGGAGTGAATGAATTGCTAAATAAATAAATAAATAAATAAATAAATAAATAAATAAATAAATAAATAAATCGAGACGTCTACTAGCTTAGGTCACCTGGAATCCGTCATAGGTCCAGGATCCGAACTTCATGAAGCAGTCTTGCTTGTCGAACGGGAAGTACTGCACGTCGATCTGGCAGAAGCTCTTGTATATGGCCGGTGGATTCCACACCACCCGACCATCCTCGTGAATTATGGCTTTCGTCATGATGGTCACCTCGTAGTTGCCGTCAGCACTGCGCATTGGCGGGAGGTAAGGCGCCTGCCAACAATTCCCTCGACTCTACAACACAGACACTTTGGTATCGAAACTTATGCGAGCTTGATATATACACGTTTAAGCATGAAATGATTTTAGCTCCTGTTGTCGGTGGCCTTCGAGTGACCTTGAGCCAAAATCCAGAGCCATTATGCGGACACTCAAATGAGAACATCCGGGCAAGTTGCGAGAACGAAATGAGATCCCCCCCCCTACCCCCACCCTTTGTACAGGACCGCATTGATATTTTAGTTACTCCCAAACAAGTTGCAAAATATTGCTTCCGAGTTCTTCGTAACGTTTGTTCACGATATCACTCAAGCTTTACCTTCTAGTACGCTGAAGTTTTATTTCTCATCTCCAATAGAGGGCGGTGGGGGGGGGGGGGGGGGGGTGTTCAAAAGATAGATTCAGGGCACCATATACTTCAACATTGGGAAATAGAATTTGCTGCAAATATACTGCGCTTGCCGAGCTGCGGCGTGGCGTGGCGCTGGACGCGTCTGATGCGCTGCTTTGCCTTCATGGAGGAAGGAAAAGGAAAAGAGCATGGAGGGAGGAGATAATAGGAGGGTGCGTACCGCAACGCGATTGAAGCCAAAGCTGTCGGCTGAGCGCGTGATCGCTCGTCAAAGTGCGCGGTTGGTTTTAGTGTTCCCGCGCTGCTGGCAGAGCCACGGCAGGGCAGCTGAGCTAGCGCGTATATTCGAATAAAAACTACTGGCATAGCTACTAAAAACCAAACGTCTCATCAAATCTCGATTCTTGCTCCGTGATCTCGGGACATCACAGAGTAGCAGATGAATAGCTTAAATGTTTCTCTTCACCAATCACGCCAATGCTCCCGCCATTCTTTTTCCTTCCTGCATGGAAAAGAGCATTAAGTCACGCACCCAGCCTTGGCAAGCGAACGCTCCGTGGAGCCAGCCCTTTGCTCGGTGGCGACCCAACACGTCACCTGTTGCGTCGAGATCGCGGAGCAAGAATCGAGATTTGCTGAGACGCTTGGTCGCGCCTCCTTCGGACGCTTTTCTTTTTCTAGCTGGGTAATGCTCTCGATCTCCCTGGCGTCTTTCGCTGCCTGTCGTGCCGCCTTCAGCCGGTTTTCTTCTAGCTGGGCAGCGTCCATATGAACCAGTGCACAGCATGGCGTGGTGCGGTGTAGTGTGCCGTTGCGAACATGCACTACATCCATTTTAAGATCGGGGCTAGTACCATCTCCAACCAATCTACTTGGCCGGTTGCCATTTCATGCTTACGCACACTCTCGATTACCGGAGCGCCAGTTATTTGATTGCACACCCTTTTATTCCGTAATTTTATCACATAACAATAATCGTCACAAATGTCATGTGAGATAATGGTGACAAGAAGGAAACATCATACCATTGCTTTAACGTAGGGTCTTTCACGTGGAATTGCTACAACTCTGTGAATTTTTATATATGCATCTCTTCCTCATATCATCATCATCATTCATCAGCCCTTTCCCTCGCCGTCCCTTTTCCCCAGTGTAGAGTAGCAGGCCAGAGCGAGTTATAGCTCAGGCCGACCTCTCTGCCTTTCTGTAAATATATATATCTCTCTCACGTGGAATAAATTTTTCGATAAGGAGTCTTTCCTACTCTGTTCCCGTCCCTTTACTGCAAAATAATTTACACCCGCAAAGGTTCTTTGAACTGTGTATACGGCTCATGCCTCTATACCCTCCATGACCGGTAATTCTCTTGAAGCAGCTGTACGATGAATTGTTGTAGTATCATTACGCCTTAGTTAAATACATGTATTCCTAGCTGAGGTAACTGTAACAAGAGAGTCTTTTGAAGGAAAAAAATGAAATTCTGGGGTTTTCATGTGCCAAAACAATGATCCGATGATAAGGCATGCTGTAGTGGGGCACTCTTGATTAATTCTGATAACCTCGGGTTCTTTAACTTGCATTTAAATCTAAGAACACGGGCGTTTTTGCATTTAGCCCATCTCGAAATATGGCCGCCACGGCTGGGATTTGAACCCGCGGCCACGAGCTCATCAGCGCAACGCCACAGCCACTATGCAACCATTTCGGGCCTTTTTGGATGGAAGATGGCTTTCTTTCTTGGCAGCTTTTGAGTTTATAATTCTATTCTTGTGGACATCGCACATCGATGGCGGTTGATGCATGCCTGCTATACAACATCGTGCTTTGTTAACGAATCGGTGGGCATTGTGATAGGCGCAACCCAGCTACAGAGACCTTGTGACAGCAGCAACAAACCCATAAATGCGGAATGATAAAAAAAAAAAAACTTTAACTAAGGTTTAAATCCTTGGATAACAAAAAACAAAAAGAAAGAAAGGAAATGCATCCAACTATTGCGCAGTAAATCTACTGTGCGCTGTCCTGTAGTGTTCATGAGAAGAAGTTCACTACTAAATCGCTACGCGTTGAAATTCGACACATGCGCAGGGCCGAGACAAACTCGGCAATTAGCGAAATTTGACCCACTTGTTGTAGAGGACAATGTCAGGGAGCCAGATTTGTTCCGCAGGTACGTAGAGCTCAGTGACCCCGCCGTACTCCTGTGGGTCCCACTTGAGCTTGTGGTCCGACCATTCCTGCGGAAAACCACGCAATTCTGCGTTTACACTACAGGTGAATAGTGCTGCAGTGGTAAGGCTAATCGGTAATATGTCTAAAACGTGGCAGTCATGACATGTTTATGGCTCTGCGATCGCTCCCGGCTGCTACAGCCAGTAAAATCATAGCCTTAGCGATCTTTCCGTTACTCAGAGTAAGCAGCCGCTGTGGCGTGAATTTCCACACCGTCAGTTAACGCAAGCTGTAAGCGTCGGTGCAGTTAACACGGACCAGTGTTATGTTGAATTATGCATACAACAGTTACGTACGTGCGGAAGGCTATGCATTCGAGACGCTTTTTTTTTTTGTCTCTGAGTAACGTAACTGATTGGGCTAGTTCGTGTTGAAGCATCTTGTTTGAAAGAGCGATACATTCGTGACGGTCTCTAGACGTTAACTTATCTTTGTCCGCCCCACTGTATTTTAATCTATGTTTAGTGAGTTCGCACGTATGACGAGCCACTTCATTAAGCAAACAGCGTGTGTCCATACATTTCTGGCGCAAGCTGAACGTTTTACCTGCATGGTGCGAGACACACCGGTCGCTAATACTTCAACGCGAGAAGCGCATAAGAGCCAGATACCTCGGAGGGACTTGTGTTGCCACTCTGTCACTTATTTGGTATTACGGCATTCGTAGAATTTAACTGTATAAATCTGATAGAACGTGCAGCATAAGGAAAAAAAATAAAAAAAGAAAGGAAGAAAAAAGTTCTTGTCTATGTTAAGTATAGCGGGATTGCAGTTGTGGTACGTGATGTATTCTAACTAGCATCTGATTGTCACCACTATACAGGTATACATTGCGTAGGCGGTTTCGACTCGTACACTACGGGTGCTCATTAAGTTGTTGGACAATTTCTGTGGCGTGCAGAGCGAGAATTCACAGACAAGAACGATATGAGTAACTTGATTTGCCCACTTACCTGGTTGACCCAAACGTTGGTTGTCATTATCTGGTTCTTTAGGTTCTACGAAGAAAGAGAAATGATAAAAAAGACGCATTTGATTGCACGTTGAACAATGCACAACAAATAAATAATAACAGATGCACTCTATATCTTTCTTTCTCCTTGCCATCGATTGTATCGTGTCACTTGTTATTACCCGTCTTCCTTCCTTTGATATATGTGGAAAGCTGGTTGTATTTTAGCGTTGTCACAACGAATTTTCATCGCCACATTGGCTCGTACGGATGCCAGATGCAGTGCCCTTCCTTACTTTTTGCTATAATATGGCTTGCTTCAACAGTTTTGTGATTTCTCTTTCGAAAGTGTTCTGTTTTCGCTTGGGGACGGTGTCAGTACAGCAGGCAGCCGAGGACTTCGCCCTTAATTTCCTCATGCCTTGCCTTAGCGTACTGCTGTTGGCTGAAAATTAGATGACGAGGTCGTTCACTGTTCGTTTCCTCAGCCTCGCTTCCTAGTTTGTGGAGATGCATGTTCACTGTGTTTGACAAGGAGTGGTGAGCTTTCAGCAGCAAAACATTGGAGTCTGAGGCGTGCTGGTTCTTTCCCAAAACATTACGGTTAGAGCACTGAAAAAAAAAAAAGATCACCATTTATGTCGTATTTATTCTTAGGTTGCCGCTATCTAATTAGTTGTGATATGAGAGGTATACCACAAGGTGAACATTGCGTCTTTCCGGGAAATTTAGGAGTGCAGCAGCGGTTACTTTTTCATTTGTCCAGATATTGACGTTCGTTGCAAGGTTTTCTCAAAGGAACGAATCTGTAACAATAAATTTTGCCTTGTAAGTGGCAAAAGCAGCTCAGAACTGAGTCGGGACAGAAAGCATTCTCACTGTATCCGGAGACGAAGCAGATGGTGAGATGTCAGAAAACGACGTTGCCACTTCGTCAAACAGACAACACTGGGCCGGAGGCTACAGCGCCTCTGATCCTTTGGCGACAAGGTACGACACAGTCAGAACGCGAGAGTGGTAAATCTGACCACATGGTGCGGCGAGCGTCAAGAACGCAGCCACGAACGGAAATAGGGAGGATCTCTGGAGCCCAGAGCGCTAGTGCGGCGTCTGTCTCCTGCTTCTTTTCTCTGGAGTTGCTTAGTTGCGTTCTTTGCGAGCGCTGCAATTCACGGTTGTTGGTACGGAATCGAGATGCATGCTTCCCAGAGAAGCGAGAACCAGACCCGGACGTAAGGAACAGACACGCACAGAGAAACAACGCTATACCAGTTCAGGAAGGACATGGACACCGTATGTGTGTCCACTTCTTGAGCCCGAGTCCCGTTCGCGCTACGCTAGAAGGCTTTCGCGGTGCGCGTTCTTGGCGCTCATCCTGCCGCCGATGCACATCGCGCAGCCTGCATATATATAGGCGGGGAGGCTGTCGCGAGACGTACCACATCTATGAGCTGGGAGAGCTTGAGGCCCATGCGCACGGTGAGGCGGTCCGAGTTGTTGCTCACGGGTCGGATGAGCCGGTTGTAGCTGCTCATGAGGTCATCGTAAAGCCGCTTGGCGTCCGGGTTCCCCAGGCAGCGGGGCGCGCAGAGCGCTAGCAGAGCCGCGACGAGCAGCTCCGCCGGCCCCGCCATGGATGGAGAACCACGTCGTGCGCCGCCGCCGCGCCGTCGGCCGGGGAACGACCACGACGCCATCGCCGCCGCCCTCCTCCTCTCCACGTCTCCTTCCACGCCGACGTCGGAGAATCGATCCGCTGCTCCCGCATCTCCCGATGGAGAAGGAAGAGGATCCGGGAAAAGGAAGAGAGACTGCCGGCGGCGACCGGCCTTTGCCGGCTGCCGGCAACGCATCTACCGGAAACATTTGGAAAAGGGGCGATGACAGCTCGGGGAGAGCCACTTTGAGAAAACTTGGCAGTTGAGTGGACAGTGAAGCACCAGGATATAACCAATTACGGCCAACAACAACCAGTTGCGACCGAAAGTGGCGCGGCCACACGACATACCGAAGCGTGCGTAAATGCGAAGGAAAACGAAGAAGCCAGATTGACACCTACGTTGTATGGGAATTGGATTGGGCATCCCAAAGAGAAAACATTTCGAGGAAAAGCGAACCGATATATCGATAAAGAAGGCCAACCAATGCTGCTATATTGAATTAAGGCTAATAGGTTACCACACATACGTCTGAACAGGTCAAGAGTAGTGCGCAAAAGGGTGCCGGTGTTTCGAAAACACAGACAGTGGGGAAGAACCGAGGTATCGCTGAGTAATAGCAGTTGTAGAAGTGGTTTCAAAAATATCCGAGAGAATCAACAGCATGACAGCTATAAAATAGAACAATGTTGTTTTACAGAACGCTCGCTGTGGTGTAACACTAATCGGTTTCAGAGAGCGAGGCATGCAAAGGAAAAGAGAAAAATAAGCGCGAGTAACGCAATCTGCGAGGTAAGTATACCAGCCTCAGAAGTATTGCTTTGTTGGCTAAAAAGGTTTAGTATGTTGCGCAATGGTGTCCTCCCCATTGATTTACGTTTTGCGCACTTGCAAAAATAGCCTGTCACACGCTCCCATGTCCACGCATACGCGTGGAGGCGCAGACGGACACGCCTACGACGAACCAGAGAAAGCAAACACGGTGTTCCAACAGCGTTTCGCAGCCGCCTACCGGCGTGCCGCAGAGCGGCGCTTGGCGATATCGCTCGGCGGCCGCGCGCGCGGCTCCCTCGCCCTGCGGAAGAGGAGGCATCCGGAGGGAGGATGCGGAGCGCGCTGGCGGAGGAGGGAGGGCGTCGCCGGTGGAGTCGACAGCACGCCGCCGGAGCAGCAGCAGCAGCGGACGCGGTGGCGGCAACGCCGGCGCGGGGACAGCTTCGCCGCCGGGCGCCCACCAGCGCTCACCAGCAGCTGCCCGCGGCCATGCGGCGAGGCATGTAGGCTGGGTGGCGGTGTGCCATGGGCGAGACCCCGTCGAGGACCACGAGCGTGCCGCCTCCAGCCGCTGCGGGCGGCGGGCCGGCATGGCGGCTCCGGCTGTCGGCCCTCATCGTGGCGCTGCTCAGCTGGCGCACGCCGTGCTGCGCGGCCAACGCGGACACCAAGCGCCTCTACCACGACCTCATCAACGGATACAGCTCGCTCATCAGGCCCGTGGGCAACAATTCGGACCGGCTAACGGTCAAGATGGGCCTCCGCCTGTCGCAGCTCATCGACGTGGTGAGCGCGCCATCGATCGCCTCTGCAGCGCAGCACCGTGTGTAGTGGACCCCCGCCGAAACGCGCGTCCGCGCTGTGGTGAGCTGTCGGCTGGCTGTAGGTCGCGGGTTCGATGTCCGATTGCAGAAGAACCATTGATCAAACGTATATCAGGACTCCCGCCGTCTATTTGCGGTTTAGTGTGCGGCGAGTTATCGGCAGCTGAAAACAAGAGGGCACGTAACAGGGCGCTCAGACTTACCGCGAGAGGTAAGACGAAACTGCACTCGTAATGGCAAGTTTTACTGAACACTGGTCATTCGTTACTGACCGCTTGCTTTTTGGAAAGCGCAGATTTCGCACACCGTTGTTAGCGGTGGACTTGAGTGAAGTTAATCATTTATACTATCCCACATAAAAGCATTGAGAAATGCATTTCGCGGAAACGAGGAAGGGTGCAGCATTCATGGTGTAAACACTATTTGCATACGAAAGCTTTATTGGCTGACACCTCCTCGGCAGCAGACAAATGTTAGCGATAACTAAAAAGGTTCCTCTCCTGTTCAATATTTATAACGCACTCACACGCACGCACAGCACCCCAGTAAAATAATCTGTTGGCTGGCCGAATATTAATTGGCCACTCGGCAAGTGCTCACGGCTTGTCGGAAAGTTGCCAGAGTGTGTGTTATTGAAAGCGCTGAGAGAGATGCACCTTGCCTCTTTTCAGAACCTCAAGAATCAGATAATGACAACAAACGTATGGGTTGAGCAGGTAAGAGAATACTTTTTATTTCCAATTACTCCGCGAAAGAAAAAGCATGATACGTGTAGCCGCTTTTTCTTTTTTCTTCTATAGCTCAATCTAAGAGCACTAGCTCCGTAGGAATTGCCTCGATTGTCATGTTTAGCCGGTTTGATGGACTCATGGTTGTCGTGAGCAAAACTTTGTGCCACTTCAAGCTTTCTTACAGCGACGCTGATGTGTTGGGACAATGTAGAAGAAAGATTGCAAATGCAGTGACATCCGGAATAAAAAAATAGTTTAACCGGTACTGTCGCAAGTTGTTATAAATCAATCAATCAATCAATCAATCAATCAATCAATCAATCAATCAATCAATCAATCAATCAATCAATCAATCAATCAATCAATCAATCAATCAATCAATCAATCAATCAATCAATCAATCGTGGTTTATATGAAAGCAGCAACCTTAGAGCAAACGTGGATAGCTCAGCAACGACAGTAGACGGCCTGGAAACCTATAGTGTATATATATATATATATATATATATATAATTGTGGCCGTTCATATCCATGGGCCTGCTGCACCCTGTCAAGTCTGCATCAGTAACCCTACTAAAGTGCGTCAAACTAGGGTTAAAAAAAAAGGAATAGTAAAATTAGTGTGCCATGTCATTCATCACTAGCATCCATCGTAGCGAGAAGGTTCAGTGCGCATTAATTTCCGCGTCTGTATCCGATAGCATTTATAGTTTGTTGGCTGTCTTTTGCCGGCGCTCAGAAGTTAGCTAGCATTGTAGTCTCTAGTGCTCTAGTGTCTGACTGCGTGTTAGTTCTACTTATGCATGTGCTATGGTGGCTATGCGTGTGCTCTGCAAAGAAAAATATCAGCAAAGTTTTCCATGTATACTTGTTTCGCTCATACCTTAGTGCCTGTCGTGTTGCTCCATCACTTACAGGGCGTCGCATCGGCTAACCGAGGAATGCACTTTGTTGCAATGCTGGGCTGACTATGTACAAACTTTATTCATGAATAAGATGTGGCACTGCCAATGCACTGCAGAGGGATAGAGGGCGTGAAGTGAACAGTTGCGTTGTGCTTTCTCCGTAGGAGTGGAACGACTACAAGCTCCGCTGGGACCCAGAAGAGTATGGCGGAGTGACTAAAGTCCACGTACCGGCTGAACAAATTTGGTTGCCGGACATTGTTCTTTATAATAAGTGAGTCCTTCCATTGCCATTTTTTTTCTCCTCACAACGAAAGCATTCCACTACGCCGCCGACAGTGTCTGCTCATATTGTTGGTGTATTTTGCCCTCAAGGTAAACATATTTCAGAGCTGAGGAGCGTAGAACAATATTTCGAAATGTAGGTGATTATAGTTACGTGAATGCGAGCAGAAATTTAAATAATGCACAATATTTGTACATTGATACTGACAGGTGTACCTATTTGTCCTTTTTCATTGAAATTAAACTACGGGGTTTTAAGTGCCAAAACCACTTTCTGATTATGAGGCACGCCGTAGTGGAGGACTCCGGAAATTTGGACCGCCTGGGGTTCTTTAACGCGCACTTAAATCTAAGTACACGGGTGTTTTCGCCCCCATCGAAATGCGACCATCGTGGCCGGGATTCGGTCCTACGACCTTGTGCTTAGCAGCCCAACACCATAGCCACTGAGCAACCGCGGCGGGTTGTCCTCTTTTTTTTTCTGGGGACCGCATTTCACCCGCTAACAATCTAAGGTTATCGCTCAGTGTAAGACGCGCCGGCATTATTTGGAACTTACTCGAATGTTATCGTTGATTCTATCTTTTGTGTATGTTCTTGCTGAACTTTGTGTAATCAAGTTAAAGCACGACACGAATTGTGTAGTACTTTCTGGAAGGCACGCGGGCACCAGCGATTATGCTGGAGCTACCGACGAGTCATGTATATAAGCCGACATGCTTGACCCGCAGGCCAGATTTCGACGATCGCCGACCATGCTTGCCGCTATCATTGTGCTTTGAGTGTCACTTGTGTTGCTGGGCGCAGGTTCGCCCAATAATGAGGCAACGTTTTGAAGTCAAGCTTTTGAAAGTGTGTTTTTCTACGCCGTCACGACAACCTGACACTATGCAAATTTTAATAATGACAGGAGAACTTTTTGTTTGTTTGTATTGTTGTTCAACATTTTAAACCTTGCCATTCTCAAAATTCCGAGGAATAACTTTGTAAAGAATGAAAGGCAAAGTATGAGCAACTTTGGTGGCAGAGAAGTGGTTGGGTATGCTTGATTCAAAATTTGCTTCGAAATTCTTTTCACCGAGGCGACGTCCGACGCCGGATTTTCTGCGACGCGGGCTCCTTAACGCTGTCGCGTTAAAAACACCGACAGCGCATGTGCTTTATGTTAGCTCTTCTCAGACTGAAATATTGAAAGTGCGACACAGTAACAGGAGATCGACCCACGCACGAGGCCGCGTTTCTACCAGAAAGCTCGCCTTCGTGCATAGCGTCCGCAGCCAGCGTTTCCCGGTAAACGTTACGGTTACATAAGCTGCAGTTGCCGGGAAGCATGAAAATCAGTAAGGGGCCCTTGAACGCTATCGCGTTCCACTCTTAAAGGCGAAGCTAAAGCGTCTTCCAAATTTTGTCGCTGTTGTTATTGTTTTATTTATTTAAGACAATATGCGTACAGGTACATCGCCTTATTACCTTACCTGCCGACCTGCGAGATTTAAAATTCATAAAAATTCCGCGAACAAGGAAGGGAGGGAGGGAGTATGGCACGCATATTTAAGAGCTTTGCGCCCTGAGTACACATCTTTTCTAGCATACGTACGCGCTTTTTTATTGATTTATATTCAGACGCAGCCCACAAGCAGCAGCAAAGAGCTGAGACTGAGAAGCAGCACATTGTCTTTAGATCGCACTGCCTTCTTCAGCGACTTTGCTGTTGCCGATTTCGCCTGTTTCAGGAACTACACTGAATAATATATACTGAATAGTGCCTCAATATGGCGGCGCAAGTAACGCATAATTCCATTTTTGCGTGCAGTTTTCTGAAATTTCGCGTCACCCCATCCATCAACACCTTTAAAACTTCTTTTTCGGCAACGCTATTTATTTTTCATAAAACATGACGCATCACTCGTAAAATCGAAGAACGAGGCCACATTCGTGAACTTAGCGAAAAATTTGGTAGAGTTTGCAAGTATGCTATTAATGAAAGCAGAGTCAAACCCTTGACATCTTGTTCGCCAATATTGATTCAATTTCGACTGCATAACGAAACTCTGACTGTCACTCGGACTCAAATGCATGTTTCAAATTGGAACAGTTAAAAAAAAATGACAAGTAATATTTTCTTTTCGTAGGTTTCTCTGCCTTCTTTCTTCTATGACGTTTCTCTTCCTTGTTCCATTCCTTGCAGATTAACATTTAGGTGAACACTTCTACATTGGCACACGTCTCTGCGTCTAAATTCGGAGCTTTCTCCTTGCTGAGTTTAACTTCTTCCTAATTTTGTCAGCCATATTTGCTGAAATTTCTCTTCTGTTCCAGGACCTCATGTTTATTAATCCGATTACATCTTTTTTGTACCGTATTACTGGTTAGTTTGTCCATTCTGACGGTTTCGCAAGTCGGCACGACAGTCGAAAACTAGGATATATGTGACTCAAATAGGCACTATCAAATTTCGGCTCTGTCATTTTTCTTCGTGACTTTGAAGTGACGTATTTGTACACAAGACTTCCCTGCCACAGCTTTCCGTCACCATACATGCCAGACAGACGATACTAACTAAAATTTTAGTTTGGACTTCAGAAATGTGATACTGCAGTTTGCGTAGCATGCCGTACATTGTGTTTGTGGTGTGTCGCCAAAATATCACATCCGTTTCTGTCTCCACTGTGCACTTTTCTGTGGGCAGCGCTGATGGAAACTACGAGGTGACCATCATGACCAAAGCCATTCTCCATTCGGATGGCCTCGTCATCTGGAAGCCACCCGCAATCTACAAAAGTTCCTGCGAGATAGACGTGCAATATTTTCCATTTGACCAGCAGACCTGCTTCATGAAGTTTGGATCCTGGACCTACGACGGATACACGGTTAGTGCCTGCCTATGACACCTTGCGCGCACCGGACTGGTGGTATGTTTATTGCGCTTAGCGCTGCTCAATGCGACTGTCTGAAATGCGCAGGCCTACTGGAGCTGGCCAATGTAGAACACAGGCCAGCGTTTGGAGTATCTGTAAAGGAGCTCACGTGTCTTGTCTTGGCGCTCACCTCAGTTATTTTAACAGGTGCTTGCAAGAGAGTGTGCATAAGCACGCAGCAGTGGCAAACGAGCTTGAAAAGAAATTGCTTGGTTGATGTGTCATTTGCTAAGCCTCTGTTTTCTGAACAGGCACAGAAAACGGGCACTGTGTGCCGTCCCTTGACGCCAAATAAACAGAGAGAAAAGCTTGAGCCGCAGCTGTGCACACTTGCAGGTCGACCTGAAGCACAAGCACCAGCGCGACGATTCCAACGACATCGCGGTGGGCATCGACCTGTCCGAATTCTACCTGAGCGTCGAGTGGGACATCATGGCGGTGCCCGCGCGGCGCAAGGAGAAGTTCTACTCGTGCTGCGAGGAGCCCTTTCCGGACATCACCTTCAACATCACGCTGCGGCGCAAAACCCTGTTCTACACCGTCAACCTGATCATCCCCTGCGTGGCCATCTCTTTCCTCTCCGTGCTGGTGTTCTACCTGCCCTCGGACTCCGGCGAGAAGGTCTCGCTCTCCATCTCCATCATGCTCTCGCTGGGCGTCTTCTTCCTGCTCCTCTCCGAAATCATCCCGCCCACGTCGCTGGCCGTGCCCTTGCTCGGCAAGTACTTGCTCTTCACCATGGTGCTCGTCTCCCTCTCCGTCTTCGTCACCATCGCCGTGCTCAACGTCAACTTCCGCTCGCCGGCGACGCACAAGATGGCGCCCTGGGTCAAGCACGTCTTCCTGAAGGTCCTGCCCCCCGTTCTCCTCATGAAACGGCCCCAAGACGATGATGACGATGACGATGCCAGTGCCATGGGCTTCGATGCCACGCCGTCCGCCGACAACCGAGCTCCGCCGTCTCCTCCGCCGCCGCCACCGCCACCACCGCCGCTACAGGTACGCGCGCTGTGCGCACGGCACGCTCGTTTTCCCGTTCTCGTGCTAGCGGTCTTTGCGGGGAGCGCTAAACGACGGGACATCAAGTCTCAACCCTTCCGTGATTTTTGCTGAGACGCCCTATGGCCTGCTATGCGTACGTGTCAGGGAGACAGGAAGCGGCGCGAAAGGACCGAGTGAAGACGTGTTCACTATGCATTTGCACGGTGTATAAAACGTATGTCGAGGAGACATTTTCCAATGCCTAAGCAGTTGTTTGTGCCTGCTCCTGAACGCATATCGCTATGCATGTGTATAAAAATGGACGCAAGTCGATACAGTCGTCAATGGTCTAATTAAGCATGTGCTACGGTGATTTCAACGTAACGAGATGCTTGGCATGCAATGTGCGATGAGGCATCCAGGTACAAATGAGTTTGAGTTTGAGTTTGAGTTTGAGTTTATTCAACCACATTGCAGGTACATAAGAGTACACATAGGCGTGGTTAGGTGTGATGGGCAAAAAGCTGCACTTGACAGCTTGACTGGCCCCATAACCCGGAAAACAAAATTGTAAAATTACAGGCAGCGGAGAGCGACAGTACAAAAGGAACACGCATGTGGCCCGTCACAGCAAACCATAAAATAAACCTCTGAAATACATAAAAAAACATTAAATAACAAAGCAATAGATAATTGCATGACACTAATTAACCATCACAAAGATGACCTAATATTACACGAATAGCACATTCAGGACATCCTACGTAGTATATCAGTTTTAGACAAGATACGTAAACTTTCAACTGTTAATTTCCGTTTGTTCAGTAAGCTCGGAAGACAAATGTAATGTTTGCAGTCCATAATTAGCACCAGGACATGGTACATACCAATTCTGTGTATGTCGAGCTAGACGACTGGCCGGATTTGGTTGCAAATCGGCCAAAGTACGTAAGAGGGTACTTCCTCTGCCTGTTTATGACTTAAAAGTTGACAAAAGCTGGTATTCATAATAACTGTTTACTCTCAAAATTCTGTACTTTATAAGTAATAGAGCGGTGTGTGCGCGTTATGTGATGCACCTTCAATACACCGCAGGGCATGTTTTTGTAGCACGACCAGATTATTTAATGATGCTTTAGAGCGTGTGGACCAAACCAGATGACAGTAGTATAGATGTGAAGAAAAAAGAACGTTATATAATAATAATCTTTGTTTTACAGGTAATATATTCTGACACTGGCACAACACACCTAAAACGCTGCAAAGTTTATGGCTTATGTGGTCAGTATGGTAATTCCATGCCATATGTTCGTGAAAGAAAACACCGAGAGTTTTAACAGTTTGGGAAAGTTCAATTTCATTATTATCTAGGGTTAGCTTGAGAGACGTTTCGTATAATTTGGATTTCGCACGGAACAGTAGAGCCTTGGTTTTAAAGCAATTAATGCGTAGTGAATTTGCTATAGTCCGTGCATATATTTTATTTAGTACTTCATTTGCCATCCACCACGAGGTCATCAGCAATTTCACCAGAAAAAAATAGACTGGCGTCATCCGCGTAGAATACATAATTTACAGAGCTGTCAATTTCTACAATATCGTTAATAAAACTATTAAATGAAAGGGGTCCCAATATGCTGCCTTGGGGTACCCCATTCTTAACTTTCATGGGCGATGACAGCTCTCGTTTGATTGATACGCACTGTTGTCGATTTGATAAATAGCTTTTTATTAAAGTTAAAATTACACCCGAACGCCATAACACTGGAGTTTTTCTAACATTTTAGCATGATTTATCCTGTCAAATACCTTGGAGAAATCTAGGAATATTCGTAGGATAAGTTTTTGTGCTTGAACATTCCTTGGAATCAATACCTGACTGAAAGCCGAACTGTGACGACGTAATAACGTTACATCCATTAAAAAAAACAGTCCAATGAAAATAAGTTTTTCGCACCCCCTAGAAAAAACCGGCAAAATTGAAATCGGTCTATAATTTCCTAAAATGCCCTTTCCTCCGCCCTTATAATATAACCGTTACTTAAGTGGTTTCCACTGTCTGGGGCAACACTCCTGTGGTAAACACGAGACTATAAATGTGTACTAAGCAAATATATATGAGATCTAAGATAAATATTATAGGTTCTAATTTTAAGCCACCTATGTCCTCACTTTTACTCATTATGAAATTTCTAAAAACACTTTTCACCTCCTGTGCGTCTGTGGGATTTGCAAACGAAGAGTCAGTCAGAGAGGGAGGCAAATAACCTAATGAATCGCAATTATGAGTACTGTCAACCAATGAGGTAAAATACTCATTGAACTTGTTCTCTAGCACTGAACCATTACATAATTCATTGTTGATAGACAGCTCACAAATATCGTTAGTAACTTGTTTAATAGATATGATAGAATTTAGTTTATTCCACGTTTGTTTAGAATCAATGACACCATCAAACATCATGAAGTAATGATTACATTTAGCTTGTTTTTGTACCTTAGTGAGTTTGTTTCTGTATGCTTTAAACGCTTTATACTTATCCGGGTCTCACTTTATCAGAAGCTCTCGATATAGCCTATTTTTTATTTTATCATATTAAGTATTGTTGAAGAAATCCAAGGTTTGCGCGCCCACCTTGGTCTCTTAAAAGCTTTGTAAGTAAAATGTTTTTTTATGCACAGAACATAGGGCATCAATAACACCATTGTAAGCGGGATCACAGGAGGAACAAGACAGAACGTTACTCCAATTTATTGTTCTAATTTCGTCTCTGAAAGAAGATAGTGTTCACGGATTTATTTGCTGAAAATAAGCGGCAGGAAGGGTTTGATTCCTTTTATTAGTTATGTTGTCAAAGACTAAATATATGGATCGCTTATTGGGGGGCATCAAGCCTGCCTGTATTGTACTATTTGTACTATTCGTAATGAGCAAGTCTAGTAGAGTAGAACTGGTATCGGTAATAGGTGTTGGGAGAGTGACTACGTTCCTTAAGAAAAACGAAGCAAGAAAGTCTGAAAATATCGTCTGTTTAGATGTATTGCTCAACATATCTACGTTAAAGTCTCCTCCCAGCACTAATGTATAATTAAGCTCATTTACAATGGAAAATAGATTTTCTAAATATTTAATAAATGAATCAATATCGCCATCAGGTGGCATGTACTTTAATACAAACATATAGCTCTGATACTTTAAGGCTAACGCCTCAATGTCCTCTGTACACAGAGATAAATCTCCAGCATATTCATACACAAATCGAGCATTTACATATCAAAGTAACTTCATTTTAGACGATGGAGTGCACCATGAGCTGTTGACCACTACGGCACTCTTAGCGTTTTCGTAGGTTTTCCCGAGGTTTTGCCCTAAAGGCTAGTGACTTTCCTATAGCGAAAGAAACGTGTCGGCACGGTTGATAACAGAACATAATATCGGAAACTAAACTACAAACGTGAAGGTCTATGCTTCTGCAGAATGTTTTCTAGCAGCTTCTTGAAGTAGTGACATTTTGTCGAAGTGTGTTTCGCCTTTCTTTTTTTATATAGAGTTGCTGTCAGTTACTGTTTGTTGTTGGTAAGTGAGTGGGCGAGTCAGTGAGCGAGTGATATATTGAGCCATCAGATACATGTCTTGCACACTGCTGGAGTCGGCAGTGCGGGTTGGGTGCCGACAGTGGTTCGTACCATTATTCGTTGGTTTCAACGCCGGTCGGCAGTTTCGACAACCTGTTCTGCGTCATTCCCCCGTCACCGAACCTTCGTCACGGGAGAGTCGCCGCTGTGCGCAGGAACTGACACTATGCGCGTACCACTCCGCCGAGCCGCCCGAGAGCGGCGGGGACGACGCCTCACCGCGGGCGTTGCCTTCGCCTCCCGATGGCGGCGCCGACCCGGGAGCCCTGCTCGACCAGGACCTGGCCAGGCCCGTGTTCAACGTGCGCTTCATCGCGCAGCACATGGAGAATGCCGACCACTTTGACCAGGTGCGCCGAATGCCCGACGTGGTGGCTCTCAGTGAATGCCGGCGCGTTGCTTGCCTGTAACACACCGACATTTTGCGGACGCTCTCTCTAGTTGACGCCGATCCTTACTTCGATTATGGGAAATATATTCATGGAGAGGAAGGCAAGGAAGGACGTGCATGCCTGGAAGGACGTCGTGCTTTTTTTTTTTTTGTTTCTATGCGAAATATATTTTGTAGGGGTGGTAGTATGTGGTCTCGGTAGTACGTGATTTCGGTGACGTGTTTTTTAAAGAAAGCTTGCGAAGGAGCACGTTTCTTGCGCACGGCATCACGATAGTTGCAGTAGCCGACACGTTCGCAGCAACCCTGACCCAATAAATATATCACGTGGATCGAACGTGCGCGCAGGTCATAGAAGACTGGCGTTACGTGGCCATGGTCCTGGACCGACTATTCCTGCTGCTGTTCACGTTCACGTGCGTCGTGGGCTCAGCCTGCATCATCCTCGAGGCGCCCTCGCTGTTCGACGACAAGCTCCCGATTGACATCCTCATGTCCAAGGTGGCTCCGCGACTGCGGCGCATCCACGACTGAGCCTGCCGATATCGGTCGGCCGAAGACGCTTCCTCCACCAGAAGCCCTTCCCGACACTTGTCCTGGCCAGAGGTAGCCTCGCTTCACGCTCTCGCCTTGCGAGTTGGACATCGTCAGCCCAATCCTCGACGTGCTGAAAGAGGACTGTGACACGAGTGATGAGAGAGTGCTTGGCTGTGAAAGAGAGACTTGAGACTTTACTGTTTGTAGTGAGCAGAGTCAAAACGGGGCACAACCGTGGCCGAGAAAAAAAAAATGAACGGGACACACTCGAGGTGGGGCGATACAGTCTAGATATTTTGTACGTTCGCCCGCTTCGTAACGCGAGCCCTAGACGAACAAAAAAATATTTTGCCGGGGAGCCTTTCTCCTCTGTCTTTCGCTTTTATTTTTCAGGGTTTTTAACGCTCTTTCAACGCGGAGTTACATATAAAATGGTAACGCGGTCTTCGAATAGCGCCGTCGTCCGCCTCGCGTCGTCTTCGGTTTTGCTTGAGCCCTCCCTTTCACATCCTGTGCTCACCTAACGATATCGCTCACTTCCAGTCCTAATTTCCAAATATATCCTCGTTTACTGGTTTAGTTTATGAGTGCGCGAGTTGGCGGGTTGGTACCGACTTTGCTTTCAGATTTCTTTTTTTTTAATTGTGCTCAGCCTGATGCTGCCTGTAGGTGCGAGTCTGGAAAGGGACATCTGCCGGGCGTACTGTTTTCCCGGTTGCCACTTCCATCTGTCATGCACTTGAGACAAGCACGACGCATTTCAGAGTTTTCAGCCTGGAAACCATTTAGTGTTCGAGTGAAAGTTGTCAGTGCTTGTAGTAGGCTTGATGTGTGTTACTGCTGGCCGCCCCGTTTCTTTTCCCCCCAGTACACACTGTTTCCTTTGTTTTTGTCAGCGAAGTCGCCTTGTTGTTACGCGTAGGAACGTGCGCCCGTGGGGGGGCGAGATTTCGCTGGACTCGTACGGAACGCAGAGCGCTGATCATATAGGGCGTCTATAAGGTAATTTATTTATTTATTTATTTATTTATTTATTTATTTTGAAGTGCTCCTAAAGGCTTTCTTATGAGAGTATTGCAGACGGGTGGGGGTCACAAAATCAGGTAATAGATAAATACAAACACATTTGCAGGTAAGGCTCACAATTTCGTCAGACATCACAATGAAATGAAAAATCCAATTCGTCTGACTGGAAGACTTTTTTTTTTCACCGCCGTTACAGGGACGTTCGTTAAAGTCCTAAAGCGACGAGATCAATTAATGCCGTACATCACAATGAATACACAGCGTTTGAAAGTTGTAAATGAGGCGAAATCGCAAATTAAGTACGCCAAGCTAAGATTCTAAGGTGCTTTAGACTGAAGTTTGTCGTGCGTCTCTATCTAGAAACGTTGGCAAAATTTATCAGAAACAACCGAAAAGCAAGGAACACACGTTTTTGTTTTGGCTTATGACCAGTACAATTAGTACCAACAAGCCATTGTGGAAGGATATAATTCTATTGCAGAGGATAGGATAGGACAAAACACTCTATTCCTAATCCATGACAGCGCATCAGCGACCTGGTGACCTGTGTATGATACAGAAGGACAGTTTGACAGTTGCACCTGACGGACTAAGAAAACAGATAATAGGACAACGCGTAGGTAACACAACAAAGCACGAGCGAGCTCGCCAAGGCGGGACACTGCGTGTTACTTCAGTTCTTGAAGCAGCAAAACACCGCCGTGGTTGCTCAGTGGCTATAGGGCTGCTTGTGGGAAGCACGAGGTCGCGAGATCGAATCCGGGCCACGGCGGGCGCATTTCGGTGGGGGCGAAATGCGAAAACGCCCTGCACATCGGTTTAGCTGCACGTTAAAGTACCCCAGGTGGTCCAAATTTCCGGAGTCCCGGAGATCGTGGTTTTGGTCCGTAATATCCCATAATTTTTTAAACAGCAAAACGGCAATGAATAGGGGGCGTTGATTGCTCCGGTGGTGAACACTGGCATGCCCACGACGCCTGGAACGGCGCGTGACGCGCGATTTCGGCGAGCTCTCTCCCTCCCCGCAGTATGGCGCCGGTGCGAAACCGTTCAGCCTGTGCTTAGCCCAGTGGATTGTTGCGTCGTAGCATTCCGGGATCAGGCTTTGCTTCCGGTTTAATCTGTGTCGGTGAATGCGAGCTTGTGGCAGAAACGCAAGCCAGAGATAGTTGTCTTCGAGGACTATTTCTGTAGCGTTGTTTCCTAATAAAGTGCGTTGCCGTGCTGCTGCGCGCCTTTGTTGGAATTGATGATCTTTCCGCACTCCTGACGCGCGCCATGTCAACACCGAGATTACTAAAAACGAACAATGTCGCGAAATTTATTGAGTGACGTTTGATCAATGCGTTCATTGAGCTTGAAGGAACGAAGCAGATAGTTGAAGGTGAAAGTGTGGTGCTTCTGTGATATGAAATCACACTCTTCTGTGTTCGTGGAACTTATTGTTTCTTTCTAAAGTATTATCTAATTCTGTGTGTTCAATTGCCTTTACGAACGCGTGCCGTATATCAAGACTACAACAATAATAGCATGTGTTCACATATGCAGCACTAGTTGGTGTTGATTCGCTATGACGGCAATGAAGGAACAGCACGCTCGCCTGTTCAGCAAACTGACATAGACGACACTTTATTGGCCACCAGTTATTGCATTTTTGTTATTTAGAAGGATGGAAGGGTGTGTCAGCAAAGGAGCACCCTGCAGCAGCGCCTCCAGCATGGAAAAAGGACTGAAAGACGGATTACCCGGCTAGGCACCCAGAAAACAGTGGTCCGTCGCTCTCCGGGGGTTTACAGCTCCGTTGTCTGGCCGAGTCTGCAAAGCTCTGCACGCGTGAACGGAAGTAAACTGCTAGCTTCGAGGACTCACGTCTTGCATCCATAGGTCCTACACTATAGATCGAAGGGATGTTAGGATCCCTGCAAAAATCTAGACGATTTTCGCTGGAAGTAAACAAGGTGACGTTATCGAGCGCACGGCACACGACGAAAAGAAAACGCCTAAGTTAAAGCACATTGTCGAGAGAGATTGAGATACCTTTTTTAATTTTATTAATGATACAAAGATATCGTCATGCTATCTGTGTTATTTTTCTCATCATAACTGACAACTTAAAAAGTTGATTCTTAAGATTCACATTAAACGAGTTTACACAATTAGGCTCCTTAATTTTGAATATTTGTTGAGTGCTATTAATATTCTTTTGATACCTTATCTTTACAAAATTTATGATTATTTTTCTTTCTATCGCCTCCCGATTCGTGGCCTGTCTTGCGTAACGGATTTCGCTATGTCACGTATATATCAATCAACCCTAGAAAAGTTCGCAAATGCACGGGAGCGAATAAAGTGCACTGTGTTGCACTACCTAGTCTGTTATCGTGAAACCTCGGATCGAAGCTCCAATCCAAAAACCTCTGTAACGGCTTTAACCGCAAGTCCCGGCAGACTGAACATTTTGTCGCCCGCCTCCAGCTTAGTACTATAAACTAGAAGTGCTCGACAAAGTGTCCACAGTCAGCAACGTGCAACGTGTTAGACGGGTCAGCGATAATTCAATGTCCCGTCTAAGATATGCGGTTTTTAAACCTACAAGGACAAACCAACCAGCCCAGCAACACGTTCTACTAACGTGCAACGCAATCGTGCCGTTAGTCAACGTTATTGATGTCAGCGGGAAGAACTCGGAGGTAGGTGCATGAAGGAAGGACACACATACATAAACAAACCTCACTTACTGATGAGTAAATTCTCAGAAACTGCAATATTAAAATGACTACCTCAATCCTTGGTCAGAATACCAGGAAAAAGTTCAAATAAAACAAAATATTGAAACGCAAAGTGCGAACAACAACACGCGGAACGCACGTGGTGAAAGTTCGAATTGTAAGAGGAAATGTCCAGCTTGTTAGAAAAAAAATTGAACGCATGCTGACGCTGTGCTTTATTAACGAAAACATTCAAGGGCTTTAGGGTTCCTGAAATTGCGGTGCCCTTTCCTCACATCTTTCGACTCAAAATATGTATATATTTACTCCACCTTCAGTATGCGGTGTCCCGTGCTCGGAAAAAAAAAAAGTGTGCCTGAAGGTCTCCGATAAATCAACCAGCCAAATTGCTCGGTTTTTCAGGCTGCGATATAGTTCAAGGAAATTGTCTAGGAAATACCCAGTTCACCAAGAAAATGATAGTTTTCTGGGGCCCTATAACGTAAAACTATTCCAATATATTTCTATTCCAATCTCCTGACGTCAAATTTGTGTAACCGCTGACGCAAGCATCGGGCGGTCACCCGCAGGTTTGTCTGAGCAGATCAATCAAACGCTCTCCTCGTTCATAGGAGATCACTTTTGTTTGCTTGAAAAATGAATAACATTGCCTACACTGAGCGGCTTGTCTTGTCTGATTGGCTCACAAGTCGCGAGGAGAACGCTCAAGTGGAGAGAGATTCCACGGGGCCGAGCCCCTGCACTGAAAATCGGTAACCCGATGAAGAGGGTGGTGCCGGAGTCTGCGATTGGTCCGCTTTCCCTTAATTAGCTTGCGGCGGCTCGTCGACAATCGCGGCGGCATGCAACGGAAGCTTAAGAATGACGCTAAAACTGATCATCAGCAAAGAAGAGTTGGCAGAACGAGGACGTAAAAGTGCCGAAAGTGCTCGAAAATGTTACACGGCCACGCAAGAAGTTTTATTGCACACAAATAAACCCATGGTCTCCGGCAGGAGCGAGAGCCAGTGCCTGAGCGATCGGCGGCAGCCATCTTTTATTCCTTTCGGAACGGGGCAGCCTGCGACTATTCAGAAAAAAAATTCAGTTTTGTTCGGCATATTAATGCATATTTAACGCGTACACGTCACTTTGACGCGGTGAGTTTTCGCGGTTTCGTGACGTCGCGTGACAGGCAGGTGAAGTGGGTGCAGCCCGAAAATTTTTGACCAATAGCCGAGGGCTGATGGCTAAAAGGCGTCTAATCAGAAATAACTTTTGCTTTTGTTCGATCGAATCATGCATGATCAGTGTGTACACGTCATATCAGATGGGGAGGTATCACGGTTTTCGTGACGTCGCGTGACAGACAGGTGTGAAGTGGGAGTGGTCTAAAAAAGTTTTTGGCCAATCGCGAATGGCTGATTGCAGAATTGGAATAGAAAAGTTTGGAATAGTTTTACGTTATAGCGCCCCTGGTCTAGGAAACCCACCCTCCGAAGATATGACGAGAATAAGGCAATTTCTCTCTCACAAAATTATGACATTTGGCAGACCGAACTGTGACACACCTTAAGTGCTTCTTGAAAAATATCTGATTGACTGCTGATCACGCATATCGAGCTTAATGACACCACGCATGCCTCACGGAGTTTTCTTTAGTATTAAGTGACTGTTAACCTGTAAACTTATAGGCATACGAAACGGATCGACCCTCCGACGCAAGGAAATAAAATACGTACGTACAGCCAGTGCTGTCTGTACACGCCCTTATTTAGCGTGTGTGCTTTTTTAAGCAATTTGTCGTGGAACACTACCTATTGATATTTCTTCTTTCCGAGCACTATAAACTCGATACTGAAGGTGAAGTAAATATAAACACATTTTTCGCAGAAAGATATGTTCGAGAAAAGTGATGAAGGGAAAAAAGAAGCTCCTTGACTTACCTACCCGTACATGCTGTATAGAGTTCGACAGAGATCTGCCTACAACGGAAAAAAAGAACTTATGCTATTAGGTACCCGTGATGAAGGAGTAAACGAACGCGCACGGCGCGCGCATGCGCGCACGCACGCACGCACACGCACACACAGAGAAAGAGAGAGAGAGAGAGAGAGAGAATATCGTCAAGCCTGCATATGCCTGCAGACCACACCGTAGCTGTCTACGCGCTGCTGACACCTGGACACTGGTCAGCAACATAAAGAAGGAGTAGGACGAGCGGAAAGACGACAGAGCTAGGACGGGAAAGAGTTCTAGGAGCTGACAACCCTGCTAATTTTTTGGCGTTTCGGAGAGTAGTCTGAAGAGTAGAAAAAGACCACAGCAATAGCTTAGAAAATAGAACTATATGTTCGACATACATGCACCAGCAGAATGAAAGGATCAGGGTCGAATGTTTTTGGCAAAAGAGCGCGGCCGAGGTCCGAGCGAGTTGCGGCCTCGTTTGGGAGCGCAGCCTTTACCGATCACGCAACGCACGCGAAAACGCCTTCACGTCTTCCAGGGGGCTCGATAACAGGTGCAGTGCGGCAACAGCCGTCGTCGCACTTAAGCGTTCCGTAAGCACGCGTAGATCAAGAAAGAAATGCAACAAAGTTTTCGCCAACAAGCAGCCGGCAGTTCGGCGTGGCCCGTCACGGCGCAGCGCACGGGAGGCGTGGCTGCGAGCGGCGTAGCGTTTCAGAGGCCCCGGAGGAGCCGCTGGATGGCAGCGGCCGAGGAGGCGTTGGGCACCGGCTGCTGTTGCGCCCAGCTGGGCAACTCGCTCCACGAGAACATCATCTCGCCCACCGTGTTCATCGAGAAGATGAGCGACGTCAGCGTCACCACCTTCACCACCGTGCCGTGGATGAGCTGCAGCATTGAGAGTGACATACGAAGAAAGAGGACTGTATAGTCTCCCGCCCGTGCCAGCGTTTGGACAACAGCTCGATACTTTCTCGAGAGCAATGACAGGGGCAGTCTCTCTCCCCTCCCCCCTGAAAAAAAGAAGTCAGCGCTGTACTGAACAACATCTAGAGTTGTAAGGTAGCTGGCACGTGACGTCACGGACGCAGCTTCTTACCCGTGATGGTTCTCCAATACGGCGTCTAGGATGATGTCAGTGTATCGTATCCACTGCGGCGGGTAACCAGCTTCCAAGAGGAAGGAAACCTCAGGGGAGGCCCCTGCCTTACCGGCTGTGTTGGAGAGAGTTGGAGCCGCGCGAGACGTGAACGGACGAAGTTGCTTACCGTGCTTGTTTACCAACATGGCGCCCAGGATGACGCCAGTGGAAGCCACCTCAATTTTTACTCATGTGTCACGAAGAAGGAAAGCTGCTCCTTCACACTTACAGAGGAGGGTGCAGACATTTCACTATTACAAAATATTATATATATATATATATATATATATATATATATATATATATATATATATATATATATATATATATATATATATATATATATATATATATATATATATATATATATATATATGTTATATTCTGTGTTGACTGAGGTTCACGTTAACGAACCCCCGGGGTTCGAAATTAACTCGATACCTTTCACTACAGCGTCTCATAACCAACTGTGTAGTTTCGGGATGTTGAAGTGCATAATTTATTAAGGCAATCGCGCAATGCGATTTACATGCACAATGGCAGAACAACCTCTACACTGACGCCTAACTTTATCCAGAGGTAGAACAAACATATGTACGCGTGTTAACAAGCAACGCATTTCGCCGCGCTTTCGGCTGCTCTCAAAGCCGCAGCATTAAGAAGGGTGTCTAGCAAAGGTTTATACTTCAAAAACTTGCCTTCAGTTGGGCAGTCACAAAATTCCCCATAAATTTATTCATTAGAACTTAATTAGGCATTCGTTCAAAGAAAATTATATTGACGATTATAGCGCGATTTGTGATGATTGCTATCGCTGTTACCAAAAAATTTACATTTTGTCTCGAATTCGTTATTTTTTTTAATAATCAAGGAGACAGCCATCGCCGAAGGGCGCGATATGGCGGTGACACCGTTTTTTGTCGCAGGCAGATGCAGCGCGCACCCAAGGGCTGTGCTGGTGCGTGAATGGTCGAACGCGACGTGACTCACCATCTTGCGCCGGCTCGGAGAGAGCACGTCGTCGAGGATGGCGATCGACATGGCGGCCGTGGGCAGGACGAGCGTCGTGGACGACGCGACTGCCACGGGAATGGCGAAGTACAGCGGGTTGCAGGGTATCTTCAGGGCCTGCACAAACAGGGGATCACTTACCTGACAGTATATATACCGCAAAGCTATATAAACCATTCTTACATACTGAATGGCTCTGGACCGTTCCTGAATCTTCCTCCACTTTGAGGATTTCCGAGGAGCTGATCTGACACATGCGGCACCCCTACGCTTCGAGTTATCGATTATTTGTGCTTCATCCTGCAATCTGATAGCCTCCTGATTAGCCGAAATCTAAGAGTGACCACCCAGGAATGGCGTTTGTGCCGGGTTCCGCGTCCGTTACGAATTTTTAAAAGTGCAAAGCTTTCAAATTTCTGAGAATCCCGCATAGGTTTCCTCTGTAGCAGCACGCTATCATCGGGCGGATGATATATTTTCCTTTCATGAAAGTTTTTTTCAGATTGAGGATTTCCGCGGGACTGATTTGCCATAGACGCTTGTCAGGTTTCATCAGACTTACTGCATTCTGGAGATTGGTGCGACCTATGCGCATGTGTACTTGCGTTTCTCCCAACTTGCTTGTCGGATTCTCCAAACGCTTGGTGCGGCCTTTTGTGCTTGGGAATATTCGTGGGTTTTTCTTGTCTGTATAGTGATTTGGAGACATTTAGCGTTATCGCCGAATCTCTTTCTACGACTGCTATCCTTATACCATTGTAAACGAGAGGAGAGGGCCACCCATGTGCGTTCTCGCCGTAATAATCTTTGTTTGCTTACCGTTCCTTTACAAATGACGTGAAATAATTTGGGATGATCCGCACATAGTTGCCTCTCGCTAAAGAAGTGGAAAAGGCACCCTGAAAGCTTAGCGCAAGAAGGTGAGCTAGATCGGAGCGTGGCAACTTGGTGTTCAGAAGCTTCGGAATAACAAATACTGTTGTACGCACACCGGGAATCGGTGGCGACCTCATCAATATTTTCTAAAAACGTTCTAAGAACTGCAGCCAGTGTTTTCAATAACTGAAGCCACTTTCTGAAGCATCGGGAATCTTCAAGGTGCAGAGAACATCTTCGTATACTCGAGCACCTCTCGTTTCTTTAGGGCTCTTTTCTCGACGCGATGTGCCGCTTAACCGGGTTCGCTTGGAGAACGCTATCGATGACCGAGCTTCATCTGGATACCGCGGGCTCGGAGAAGGTAACGTTTTTTTGTCAATCACCGGTGTGTGCGCGCACATGATGTCCATGTGCGATGGGTGTAGGTGCGTTCATTACGCGTGCGCAGCGTGTGGTGGTTGTATACTCGCCAGGTCGACGACGATGGGCAGCAGCGTGGCGACAGTGACGTCAATGCTGACGAACTCGGTGAGCACGGAGGAAAGCACGGTGAGCACGATCTGGATCGTCGTCGGCGGGAACAGGTTGAACTCGTTCAACAGCGCCTGGATCCAGTACGCCGCACCGCTCACCTGCGAAGAACGAGGCCATGGACGCGTTGTTGTGTTCCTCTACGCGAGTATACCGTTCACACTCGAGAGCTAAGCACTTATAGCGCAAAAAAAGGCGAATTTTGCCGAGAAAACTGTCGCCCTAGCGATCAGTCCGATATACATTTTTGTCACTGGAAATTAAGCCCCGTCAGCTGTGCACCCGGTGTGAACCAGGCATTAATTAAAAACGAGTGATTAGGCACGAGCAATGAATTCATAGATACTAAAACCGCAATATGGACATATATGGACGCGATCGGATAGGATACACGACACTCAAAATGTCCCCGCATGAATGGCGTCGCCATATCAACTTTAAAGCAGCACCAACTCGCCAGACATTTTGTATTTTTCAGCTATC
Source organism: Dermacentor andersoni (assembly GCF_023375885.2). Taxonomy (NCBI): domain Eukaryota; kingdom Metazoa; phylum Arthropoda; class Arachnida; order Ixodida; family Ixodidae; genus Dermacentor; species Dermacentor andersoni. Next base: position 21,157,949 of record NC_092816.1, on the reverse strand, counting down.
ACCGATGAATAACAGCTAAGTCATTCGTAAAGGGACGGTAAACGCGTTTCACAGCTCTCCCGGCTTTCCTCTCGGTATAGAATGCTCATGCACCGTGTGTCGCGCAGCTAACGTTACGACACAGTATGCCACTTAATCGGACCACAAACAAGAAGACCGAGTAGACAGTCGTCGCCCCGCCTGGGAAAGCCCTTATGCGTTGCATTTTGCCCTAAACCCCGATCCGCTCACCGTCGTCCCGTTTCATGCGCCTGCGTACCTGCAGAGCACGTCCGATGCACGACACTGAGCCGTGGATGATGAGCGGTCCCCAAAGTATGTGGGGCACCAGGGCGCGCCAGTCGACGGCGCACGGCGGACTCGGGGCGGCCGCGCCCTCCTCCGTCCGGCCTGCGGGCCACTGGGCGGCGACCGACGACAGCAGTGCGACCAGCAAGTAGTCCAGCACCAGGGTCTGCTGATCGCTGTGAACAACGGACAAGCGTACCGGTAACATGCTCATGGCTAAAGCGAATGTGGCAGTAACAAACGCAGTCTTGCAGTTTTCGTTTGGTCTCCTTGTCTCGTCCTACCTATTATACCGTGTCGTTATTCGTGGAGGATGTAAAGAGATTTTTCGCATAATAATCAGTCACGTTTATCTATCAAGATGAGAAACTAACGGAAACAGATGAATCGCAGTGCTTCCTAATGTTTAGTTATGTATATCGTGACAAAGGCTTTTCCGGTGCGCACATTTATGACGCTTCATTTCACCCGGCGGGCGAATAGGTTGTTTGAATAACTGAAGAAGGTTAATGGCGTCGCCACTCGATTGCAATCCCACTCCTTGTCGCCCTCAGTAACCGGCTTAAAGTTACGCTAAAGAGGAACACTGAGTCCGTCGGAGTGATAAAGTATTTTCCAAAAACACTGTTTAAAAAAAAAATAAATTATGGGGTTTTACGTGCCAAAACCACTTTCTGATTATGAGGCACGCCGTAGTGGAGGATTCCGGAAATTTCGACCACCTGGGGATCTTTAACGTGCACCTAAATCTAAGTACAGGGAAACACTGTTTTTTTGCAAATTTGCGGGTAATAGGATGATTAGTAGAAAAGAAAGGGAAGTTTAAAGTTCCATGTGCTGAATTTTGCGCCGAAATTTCAGTAGCGGTACATCAGTGTGACGTAACGTATTTCACAATGCTCTTTCGTGTATTTTGACCATTGCGGCTCATTAAAAGTTCCCGAAACTTGCTAAATCCAGTATTTGGCTCCTTTAGGATACCGCGTAGTCCATCTTTACTGATACGTTCACTAGGGTTGAGGAGGCGCTGTCAAAATTCATGACGTCACGGCAGGCTGAAGGCGGCGTCGCCACCCACATTTCGATTTTGCGTCCTTTTTGGCTTACCACTCTCGCCCTTGCGGTTAGAGTGGTGTTATTATTTTGGCATTATAGTAAAGTAATTCACGAATACGGCTTAAAATATTTTTATTTTCAGTGTTCCTTTATGTTGCTACACTGCTGTTCACCAGTTGCGCCTTGCTGTTCACATGTGATTAGATTGAAGTTGGATTGACACACCTGAGATTGGAAACAACTGTAGCAATAATATATTCTCGATCTTCTGCAAATGTCTGATGCGTACCTTATTTACCGAAATCTAAACCAATCCTAAACCTCAGCACATACTGAAAGATCGGAAAGCCGGATAGGTTTCCGCGAATGCATGCCTGTCAGAGGAAACATCAATGATGGCAGGTCAAAGTAATGCTTTTTTTGTTGTTGTTGCTGCTGCTGCTCGAGACGTTGGTTGCAAATCCTCTGCACATATCGCACATTGAAAGCTCATTCTCATGCGAGACGCTCACTTGTTGTATAATACGCATCGACATCACTTTCCTTGTCCCTTTCTTCCATTACAAAAAGTTTTGTTCTCGTGTGCGTCAACCATGTTTGGAGGGCAGACCTTTCGAGAAGGTAGCTCTAAATGAATTAAGCTGCAATGCTTTTTGTTATAATTCCTTTTTTTTTTTCGCATGAACTACTTCCAGTTGGTGACCTATCTCTACTGGCGCGACTGGTTGGGTTTAGCTTGTGTCCTCTATCAACCAGCCATTCGGTCAGTGGTCGCTTTAAGTGTCGCAACTCATACCTCGAATCCTCAGTTCACTCCTAGAGACGCAGCTTTAAATATACGAAGAATCCCGAGCTTTTTAAACGATATCTCGTAAAGAAAAGCTGTTGCATTAGAGCTATACACTGTACGCTGAACGAAACAGAAGATTGTAATCCACCGAAATATGTTGGGGAACTAAAAACAACACCCATTCTATTTTTTTTAAATGTTCCTGCTAGTTCCGAATGAATTACAATTTTGCCTTTCACGGGTTCTGTCACTGAAAACCAGGGGGTGTTTCGACGTGTTTTACCCTAACCTTTCTCGTAACACGCCTGCGGCACGTGTACAATGCCGGCTCATCTGACATGCGTATTTTCAGTTGAGGGTCTGCGGGATCGAATCCCGGCCATGGCGGCCGCATTTCTATGGAAACATAATGCGAAAACACCCGTATACTTAGATTTAGGTGCACTTTAAGGAACCTCAGGTGGTCCAAATTATCCCGGAGTCTTCCACTACGGCGTGCCTCATAATCAGATTGTGGTTTTGACACGTAGAACCTCATAATTTAATTTTTTAATTGAATGTTTCTGTTAAGTTGACGCCCAGGATGCTTGACGTAATTGAGTTCAGCAAGCGCGTATGCTTAAGTTTCTTATACAAACTCATCCCTTGTATGTTTATTTTAGCATGCAATACTGCGGGAAATGCTGTTCTGTTTTCATATTTTATTATGCTCTTGTATGTACTAGTGACCTGTCGCCAAGGCTTTACAGCTTTTGGGAGACACTGATATAAACAATAAACAAATAAACAATAAACAGAGCTTCTCCCACCTAGCGGATTTTCGCGGCACTCGTTTGCTTAAAAACAGGAGATATGCTGGACAACGAAAAATAAATCAACATTTTCTTGTTAATGCCAAATTTTACTTATGCATAGCTAGAATTACCTAATGAATTAATTAATTAGGTGATTAATAATAAATTAGTTAATTAGTTCACAGTGCAATTATTGTGAATTTATGTACGTTTCAATATTACCATGTGGTAATGTACCGGGACTTCAGTCAAGCCGAAGCATGGCTTCTATAGTCCCGTCTCTTTATTTCCGAGAACGAAAACAAACTCGGCATTAATTGATTGAAATAAACAGGGAGAGGTGCGGCAAGAAACCTGAGGCTCGTGAAGCGTCCGCCGTTAGCGAAGAAGGCGATCACGTGGACGGCGAGCCAGAGTGCGGCGGTCACGACGACCGCGACGATAACGAGACGTTCGACGGGCCTGCGAGGCACCAGTAACACTCCTGCTTGAAACCAGAAAACAATAAAGGCGACAGAAAATATACTGAAATGCAACAAACGTTTGTGTCGCATCTGTGCACTGAACGACGAAAATATTCTCCTGTCCTCACGACAAAAGAAACTTTTCCTAAGGCTTACGATACATTTTGCTGTTGATACATGGGGCGATAATATCGAATCGCCGCGACGATAGGACGTTATATCGCATTGCTGAAATTTCTTTTGTTTTTTCAAGGAGTTGACATGACAGCAACGCGTCTCAAAGGCTAGAGCAAAAGTTTCGGCCGCTAGAGTACAATCAATAAAACTAAAATAAAATTTGATATATATTTAAAGTGAGGTGGCCTGATGTCAAGGACGTAACGGAAGGAAATGTACAGGCGGGTTTACAGCAAATACCAGTGACACACATGAGTGTCGGTAGGGTAGCTTGTAATTTTTGCGCGTCTATCGAGTGCCTTCTGTCATGTGACGCGTGTCTATCGCCTTTTGTTTCGAACTCATTGTCAACGCTGGTGATGGACAGATCAGACGAACAATAAAGGGGAAAATGAGACGTCCATCCAATCGCAGCAATTGCTACAAGGGAAACCCATACCGGTTCCTCGAAAGAAAAGCCTCGCAGTTGAAGAAAAATTCGTCCTGGTCCGGGACTCGAACCCGGCACCGGACCGGGGCAGCCGCTCTACCATCTGGGCAACCCAGGTGGAAAAAAAGCCTCGCAGTTGAAAAAAAAAAGTTTTCTTCAACTGCGAGGTTTTTCTTTCGAGGAACCCGTATGGGTTTCTCTTGTAGCAATTGCCACGATTGGGTGTACGTCTAATTTTTCCCTTTATTAATTACTTATCTCCACCTTGCGGGTTTCTGCAGAACTATTACGTCAGATCAGACTCTTGTGTGTCGCGTATCTGTAGCACACAAGCCATTCCTGGGTTTCGCGACTTTCTTTTCTGTTTTATTTATTCAGCCATATCTTGCACGATTTATCGCGTTAAACGCCCGAAACTTATCTATCGTGCATGGTCGGGCAGATAATTCGGACCAAGATAACCTACACAGTGCAACGAAAAGTGCCGATTGCGTCTCCTGAAAGGGATTAGCAATGACTTAAAAAAATCATTTGCAGTTTGTTGCTGTCCCGAAAAGCCTTCAGCCATGCCACTCATAGCTCAGTCATCGCAAAGTTGGGCGGTGAGGACGGATAAAGTGGCGACGACAAACCGCGAAAGACGATTTGCAGACGCGAATGTTTGAAGATTTGCAGCTTCGAAGACGTGAAGCAAGATGAAAACGCAGTGGTGCGAGCTGTTTTGTTACACCGTAGAGTGACGTTGTTCACCTGCGTGTTCAGCTTGATACGAGAAAAATGGTCACATGTTACATGGCTAACAGTTAGCAGTAAGTTTGCGCAACTATAAATTCACTAGGTGTTTTCCAGTTTTGTAGTAACACATTGTTAGTCAAAGGGTGATTTAGTTACAATGCTGATTTCTTTCAATTTTCTTACGGAGCACCTCGTGAAGAAGAGAAGACCTATAGATTTCGCCACAGTGTCTGCGAGTACAGAAACTACCAATGTTAAAAGGACAACGACCAGCGGGCCATGCTGGCGGATGTGGGTTCTAAGATTCATTAAGCGCCAGTTGCCATACTAAGCATAAACAGACCTACTGAAGCCTTTCGTGAAATTCAAGCGACGCACTGATTCTGAAGGATGCCAAACTCACGTGTAGCGAAACGCGCGCGCGCGCGCTCAACTCACGTCAGCGCTCCAAGGTCTTCACTCTGCTTCTCGATGACCTTGAGGATCTCCAAACGTGCATTCTCGTCCTCTTCGGCATCGCTGTAAAACGGAAGCAAGATAAAAATAAATTTAGGAGTTGAGATTTTTTGCAAGCAAGAAAACCGCACGAAAAGCTAATACTCTCACGTCTAATGAGACTTTCCCATTGGCATATCATATTTAACGCCACTAGTGACAAGCTATTCAATAGGCTTCTGCAAAGAACAGACTCACCTGTTTTGTACGAATTTGTGATGGACAAGCGTGGCCATATCTCACAAGATACAGGAACAATAGTGCTTAGCTCAAGAAAAGGAGAGGTCTACGGGTTGCGGTACGTCTGTGGCTAATGGTCGACTGCTTAGCATGAGGTCGCGGGTTCGGTTCCCGACCGAACTTTTACGAGGGCGGAATGCAAAAGCACTTGTGTGCCCTGCTTTGGGCCTGCGCATTATGGAAGACTCAATGCCCCCAGTGTCCTAGCCAGAAGGCCCCAGCCGTGGCTGGAGTGTTTCTCCTCTTCCGCCTCTGTTGTTGCGATGCCGCTGCCACCAGTGTCTGGGGCTGCTCACGTCAGAGCTTCCCACAGTGTTAAAATAACCCCAGGTGGTATAAATTATTCCGGAGTTCCCTACTAAGCGGTTCTCATAGCGGTATTTTGGCTCTGGAAGAAGACGATCAAGAGTATACTTTTCCTTTCTTTTCCTTGTAAAAAAAAAGCACCGGTAGTTCTCAAATGTATCGCTTCGCTTTACCCCACCACGGAAAAGCCAATGCAGAGAAGATGACTCACTATTGTCGCACTAGGGCGAAGTACATGACGGAGAGACAGGCCATGAGAGCGCAGCCAACAACGGGAAAGATGATCATCATCCAGCTGGTTATGTGCAGCACGAAGTTCGAGAACCTCCTGCGGTCGAAGAGAGCGCGGTGTGCACGTCATCCACGTTTACGAGCCTTTTCTGAAACCTTGACCAATTTGGCAAAATTTCCCTCTCTTCGTGTAGGCTCCTATGCGAATAACTTTGTTCGCTTTTCCACACAGCGTGGCTCTCAGAACCTGGTTGATCTCGCCTGTACTTGGTGTAGAGTTTGAACGTCTCTTTTCTTACGAGTGACAGATAAATGCGCGCTTTTCATTTTAGCCATGCAATGCTCATTTTCCATGCGCCAGATTTCGATTAGGAACCCGATTTCTTCTTGAAAATTTGCAATATCTGTATGTTGCTAAATGAGGGATTACACGGTGAAGCCCCCTCGACTTTTCGATTTGGTGGTTCACATGCCGTTTTTGTTGCAACAGAGGTTTGGCAAGCTCAAGGTGCGAGGTCTTAAACGCACTAAAAGAGTTAGCTTTTAAACTTTGTAATACTGTCACTTGAAGCTGCAGTTTACCGTCACCAGGACATTAAGACAGCTCTCTAACTGGGAGAATTGGCAAGGCAGGCTAGCTAGCTTGAAGTTCATCGCGAGATCAGTAATACTAGTCGTGAACACAAAAACCTGTCCCTGTACTCAATATGAATACCATACGAGAGTTCGGAAGCAGCTTTTGCGACTCATCGGCGCAACGCCATAGCCGTGAACCTACCTACGTATGTAGCAGCAGCGGAGAGCGAGAAAACACTGCCTATAAGCTATAAAATAAAAGGAATAATGACGACTCTCTTTGCGGATTTCACCAATCGCTTTAGGCACCCACAGTGCAGCAAAAGTATGACCTTCGAGAGCGGTTTCGGTTAGTTTGAGGGAGCCATCGTTAATTAGCTCATCAGTTTCCGCTGCCCAAACCAGTCACACCGCGCTCCTCAGATAAAGTCACCGTTAAAATTGGATTCCAAATAAGACCCTGATCGTGCTTAAGCCGTCTGGCCTTCGCTCTCGCCGGCTTGCTCACATCTGCAAGTAGCTGAACAGGAAGACGTTGGCCGTGTTTCCCCGTGGGGTGGCAATGGAGCCGACGACCGTCACCATGACCGCGCCCAGCAGTAGGTCCCGCTGTAACGACGTGTACCGCCTGCATGCACACATATAATGCTCCCTTGGAACATTATTTGCCAACTGCTCTAGGGATTCATTTGCGTGCTTTCTTTTTACGTGCGCTTTTTATGCTTTTTTTTTACGTACGCTATTAGAAATTAACACATTTCTAATAGCGTACGTAAGGTGCGCGAGACTCCGTGGGGGCAGTGATAGGCATTGTTGCTGGTGAAATCCTCACTTGGGGAAGATATTTCTTTAGTGCTGAAGTCTCGTGAATGTGTTGTGGTGCTACCTCGAGCGACGAAACGCGTCCTTGTATTTGACGTTCACATTTGCACGCTGATGTGTGGTGTCTGAGTTGCCTGTGCACCCTCATTTGAGAAAAGACTTGCATGCTGTAAACAATAGAGTGTATGGCCGATGGCTAAGCACGCGAAGCGCCTCTGCCGCAATATTCTTGCTGCTCTTAGGCGTTATAAGCTACCAAACTGAACTGTGAAAACAACATTACGCGCAAAATTGTAGCATGGCGTCCCTGAATATAAGAGGTACAGTAGGTATGGGTATTTGCTGGTTTATAGCATGACTCAGCGCGGTGTGCAGATTTAAACATTTCAGTAATGCTGAGAAGTCTGTTAGGCTTCCAGAAATATCATATGAGGGCAAGGTGGGAGGGAATGGGGTTGTGCATTCCGTTCATAGAGTGTTACGACATAAGTGCCTATGGTGTTGGCTCAGTCATTATGATTTTATGCTGCTGAGCATGAGGTAGGGGTTTGGTAGTCGGCCGCGGTGGCCGTGTTTTGATGTAGCCGGATTGGTATTAGGCTCGCGTTAAAGGATCGTCGAAATTGACCTGAAATATTCTACTACAGCGTCTGTCGTAACCAGCATGTACCTTTGGAACACTAAACTAACTAAATCAATGAATAATAAATAAATAAATAAATAAATAAATAAATAAATAAATAAATAAGAAAACTGAACACCAGCACATGCGTGTGTGCATGTGTGCGAAGCTCCAACGAACACAATCGTCACAACTGGCTTTCTCACAGCAAGCGTCTTTGTAAGGAGAAGCCTGCTTCTCCACTTCCCCGCAGCGTCACGGGAGCACCCGTGCTACGTACTTGTTACGTTGGTTAGGCGTGCGTAACCAAGAACCCTAGTACTTACAGGTTTAACGCCTGTATCTAACCTCGCCACACTGTACTAAGACCGGTGCTCTCCCGACTACACCACGGGGAGATCTAGTGCTCAAAAGTGTTTAGGACGCGCTTCGTACTCTTTGCCTTGAGACGCATCAAAAACGCCAGGACGCCGTCTTTCTCTCAGTGCTTCTAACTACCAAATAATCCTTATGATCAATTCACTGATTTGATAACTTGAGATTGTGATGCATAGTTAAATGGGAAGGTGTAACTCAGACGAGCGTTCTACGTGCAGGGTCCTGTAGACTACGCTCGTCCTGTAAGCTGCTCCACCGAGTATCCACTTCTCGCGCTGCTAGGTATCAGTGTGGAAGTTTGGAAACGAGCCCATTATTACATTCATGTCAATTATGAATCACCGCTGAGCACGTTGTACGGGGGTATTGTTGTTTGAAGATAAGGAAACAATGTTACCCGGTACGCCCGAAACACTTCATCGGAGTAGAGCACTGGACTGCAATTATGCTGCTTGGCAATTCTTGAGATAAGGAGTTGAACAAACACGTCTTTTTCTAGTGTCTTCGAGAGGATGCTGAGGATTTTTCTCTACGAAATTTTATCACAGATATTGCAGACTAGCGTATCTGAGGCATACCGACCCTTTCAGTCAAGGGACGGCGCTACCTTCTGCTTTATGATAGAAATAACGAGCATGGTGGCGCTAGTCACCACCATGTTTGAAACATGATACTCAAAGTACACCCATCCGTATACGGATTCGATTGCGTGCTTTACGCAAGCAAATCAATGGCGACTTGGCTAAGTATGAACACAGCTACACGTAGGATGCACTTTAGTTTGCCAGCTGCAAAAACACACCGGCGAGCAGTCGCTCCGACAATGACGAAAACGTACTCTGTTTCCCACGAAGCGATTTCCTTGAGTCCCATAGAGTCCGTGGCTGCAGTTGACACCAGCGTCATACGTCGAGCTGTCAATAATGATAACAAAAGTTGAGATTTTAATTGCACGTTACTCGCGAAGGTCAGATCTCATAATACAGCAACAGGCAAGCACGTGAACGATAACTGTATCGGCGCCGTCAGCGGCGTCATCTGGAAGCCCGCACTGCCAACGCACGTCCACAGCGTTGCCATTAGAGACAGTGCCAAAGTACTCTGCATAAAAGGAGACCACCAGAAGTAGACCTTTGCGCCGCGCCCATGATGCGGAGGGCATGAGTCGCGGTTTGCGCGTCCCCTGTGGTTTGATTCCACGTTGCGGACACTTCGCAAGAACGATACCGTCGGGAGCGTGCGTGTGCGTGCGCGCGCGCGCTAATCCCGCGCGTGGCATACGTACAAAGGTTTGCGCTGTTTCCAAAGCCACGGGCTCGTGGTGGCGTGGGCGACGAGATTCCTGGCAACACCACGTGGCCGCGCTCCATGATGGATATCCGCCGGGGCACGCCACTGCCGTGAAGCCGGAACTGCGAGCCAACAGATATATAACCGTCAACACGTGCCGACCGGCACAAATCAGCGGGGCAGATTACGCAATACATTTCGCCAAATCTCTGCTTTGTGTAGAAGAACCTTGCGCTCTCGGGCGCTGCGAAATCATTTAACGTAGGAACAGAACACGTATTCAACGAGACAAAAGCTGTTATGTGGAGGGGCCGCGGTGCATGTATTCCGCCCCAAACTCCTGGCGCTGTTTGCGCGCGCTTTCAGTTATGCAGTAGCGTGTCCGCTGAAAAAGGTGCGTGACTTTCGAGCGGGTCCGCTGTAATCGCGTCGTACTTTCTAACGCTATCCTTAATTGCTCCAGCAAAAATGTGGACCACATAGGGACGTCACGCAAACGCTTCGTGAACCTAAACAAAGCGGTGGTAGCTAGGCCGAAGCAGCAAACTTGGGTTGGCGGTCATCTCGCCGATTATGCCATGGCCGCTTCGCAGACAACTGATTTGTGACTATAGGGGCTGTAGGCTCTAAACCAGAAATAAGTGCAGCTTCATGTGAAAGGTCGGTGACGTTTCACCCAGAATGGCCAAACAAATGCAAAGGTAAAAATGCGTTATTCTTAACATGTATGATAAAACGAAACGTTCAATTTGTTCTCGAAAGAATAGCACGAACTGCGGCTTTTATAGCTTGCTGGCGTTTAACACTGTGACGCCGCACGACAATGACATTCAAAACCAAGATAAGATTTTGAGGGACACTGTAAGTGAGGACTCTGAATTAATTTTGACCACCTATGGCTCTTTAATGTGCACTTACATCTAACTAAACGATCGCTATGCATTTTTTGCCCCGATCTAAATGCGGCCACCGGGGCAGGGAACCAAACCCACGATCTCGTGCTTAGTAGCGCGACTCCACAGCCGCTAAACGTGAATTTGGAGGTCGGATATGTAGCGATAGTTTTTCCTTGGTCACTCGAAATTGCTCAAAAGCGCACATATGACGAAGCCAAAACCCTCTGAGAAAGGAATCGAGATTTGTTTCATGGTTTTGTGGTCGCTTAGTTGATGCCGGGGAAAAAGAAAGTACTGAGAACACTTCTTTCGTCGCTCCGAACACATTTGGGTAGGTTGTGCGTTTGGTTACTTATTTTATTTAGATGAGAAGCACGCTTATTGTAAGCATTAAGTCGTTTCTCAACATTTGTGTGCCAAACCATAACAGGTTACACGCCACCTATTTTGTTTTAGGGCACAGTTACGCAAGTGATGGCGTCTTGTGGAACAGTCGAGAGCAGTCAGTAATTTTTTGAACTTCTCCAGAAGGTTCAGCCGCACAGCTTAGGCACGAGAAACTGGTGTCTTCTGATATCTATCGTAATGAATAAAAAAATTGAAATATAAATAAGAAATAACTGAGTGATCACAAGTTCTTTCTTATTGTTCACTTTCCTACACCTAAATAATGAGAGACAATGAAATAATCATTCAGAACGCATAGTAAGTCAACTTGTTTGAGCGAGTTCATATCTTGCAGTTTATTGCGACGGTATTCACAGCGCACGGATGGCATAGGAACATGCGGGACAACCTGATAGTGTAAAAGCGCTGACTTCCCGCCGGTGTTATTTGCGCAAGGAACTGAACATATACATCGGTATAAATACGGCAAAAAGGAGAGCAACCTTCGGTGTTTTGAGAAATCAACTTTAATTTTCAAGCACGTGGCCACGGTTGCTTCAAAACTCTGCAAACATTTTAAAGCAAGCTTTAAGAGCGCGGCGGAAGGTACGTGCACGTGACATATATAAGCCCATTATTTCTACCTCGAAGATTTCGCGGGTCCTGTGCGTTGCCAACACTTTGCATTGGTCAAATAGCCTCGCTTGAAGCCGCATACCACTCACCTTCAAATTGGACGCCAGGGACGACTTCCTCCTCTCCTTCGTGCTCGAAGCCAGCGATGGGGAGCACTTGGCGGGGTGCTGCTCGCACGCCTCCCAAACGGCGACGTCCTCGTCTTTGGAGGGCTCCGCAGAAGGCGCTGGCGAGCACGGCTGGTCGTGTGGCTGCAGCGCCTGGGACTGCTGGTGCGAGGTGGCCTCGGTCTGCTCCGGGTCTCGCATCAGCAGGTCCTCGAACGTCTTGCGACGGTGGCGAGAGAAGCCACGCGTAGCCTGCGAGCACGCCGCGGTGCAAGAAAAGGGCAGAGTTATCCACACGTGTCGATTCGCGGTTCTGTCACGTACGATACAGTTCGAACATTGGAGGGAAAACGCCATGGTAGTAGCACATGACGAAGCTCGCGAATTTCAGAGAGCGATGGTCCAAAGAATGGAAAAAGCCACATACCAACAGTCCTTCCGTAGAATGCACATGCCGGTAGTGTTTGAGTGTGCCAAAGGCTGTAGAACTACATTAAATTCTAATACGCTCAGCGAGAACGGAGTTAGAAAAATAATTCGCAGTTCCGCCCGAAAGGCGCAGCACCCATTGCGATAGCGAATTAGTAGATAGCTGTACGAAGTAAGGACAGTAGCTTTATCGGCCGTATAAACTTGTAAACATTCGCTTACTAAGTAAATTAACAATGGTAGAATATGTAAGCGTGGCTCATCGAGGGCGTAGAAAGAAACAGACGCACAGAGACAGAGCTGCTTTTGTGTGTCAGCTTCTTTTTACGTCCTTGGTCAATCGCGCTTACACGTTTTATCATGGATTCAAACCAGCTAGCCCGCCAACGTGTTTGAACTAAATCAACCAGCACGGCGTCACGCGCGCACCGGTAAACATGAACACATCTCGCTCGATGAGCGTGGAAACTCGCTGTCAAACTTCTGGAGTGAGGAGAGGTAGCAGCAGCAAGCGAATTGACCTCCATGCTTCTCTGGCTTCAAAGCGAACAAAAACTCGAAAGCACAGCGCATACAAAGGTACCAGCACTACTCGCACTCTGCAAACATCGCAGATCGTATTGAAGATGAGGCCCGCGCAACGCGCACTTTGGCCACATCGCATATCGCTTTCAAGACACAGGAGCGCCGGCAACCCATCTCTACGTGGTCCACAAAAGGCGTCTATTTCGGCGTCCGCGATTCGCGTGTCGAACGCCGTAGCAGATGCCGCGGTTGTCTCCACTCTGTACAGAACGGCGGGCGAGGAGGACATCGAGGCACCCTAGCAGCCGCCGGAGAAGAACGCCCACCTCCCTCGCATGACCCCCATGCCTCGCGCTCGGCAGGAGAGGGCACGCATCCGGGCCGCGTTCCTCGCTCGCGCACGCGAGACGTTCAATCTCGCTCACCCACGGCTCGCCCTCAGACTCTTTCGCTCATACGGAACCTCACGGCGACGACGACGACGACGGCAGAAATGCCCCTGGAGTGTCCATATAATTGCTATCACAATAAAATTGCGACTGGCGAAGCATAGCGCCTACTCATATAGTTCTTCCATCGTTCCGGGTTTCTATATATGCTGTCAAATACGAAGGCATGCGTACCTATATATAAACAATAAACGGGTGTGCATTTGGATCACTGTACGGAACATCGAAGTGAAGTTCCATAAAAGCCTATACGCTCAAGCTTGGCATTAAAAACGTCAAAGTAATTCAGTTTTGGATACAAGTGTGACGAAGTAACTGGTATAGACTTGTAAACTTTTAACAAATCAGCCTGCACGGTTTCTTTCCTTTTGGGGGGGCGCGGGGGAGTTATGGGAAAGGGGCACATTTGCATCACGCATGATTTAAGTGCGCCATCGATCTCGCCTTGTTGAAGAGCGCCCTCTTCTGGTAAGCCTGGATGGTGTTGTCCTGCAGCGCTTTGGCGGCGCGCTCAATAAGCGCCGCCATCAGCAGCGTGGTGACGCCGTTGTCCAGGAACAGCGTGGCGAGCAGAGACAGCGCGGAGAAGGCCAGCATCAGCGAGCGCACGCGCGTCCCCTTGCGGCGGATCACGACCACGGCGGCGCGGTCGAACAGGCTCAGCGAGCGGCACAGCCGGATGACCAGCATGACGGCCACGACGTGCAGCACGTACGGCTGGGCGACCACCACACAGTGAGAGTCTATTCGTCTTGAGAGGCTTTAAGGCAAAGATAATTTGTCGTTCTCATATTCTGGATAATTAGAGCAACCAAACCAGGATGCAAACAAATAGGGAAAAGAACTGGACAAGAGCCTACACACAACTAACACGTTACTTTCTATATGCAGAGTAACCATTCCGTTTTTATTATTCTCAAGGTTTATCCTCAAGATTTATTATCCTCAAGGTTTTATTTATTGACTCGCGTGTGACGACCTGTGTTTACGATGTTAGAAAGAGGGATATTAGTTTCAGAACGACAGAAAGCTGAGCTAGTTGATAAGGATTCATTATGCAAAAAAGGTGAGGCGTGAAGGCAGGACACAAGAGAAGTGGACGACACGAACGCCGACTATCAACTGAAGAGAGCACTGAGGCGAAAGAAAGCAAGAAGACACAAAACTTCGTCTGCGCAAGCTCTGGAATGGTATCACCAGGTGTCATTCCGGTACATGTGCCGGTCTACGTGAGAGATAGCTGTTAAGGCACTTAATCGTGTGTGAGTCAGCCTTCGATTACTTTACACAAGGAAGAGATTAAGTGCCTTAACAGCTATCTCTCACGTCGACCGGCCCATGCACCCGACTTACACGTGGTGATACAATTCCAGAGCTTGCGCAGATGAGTTTTGTGTCTTTCTTTCTTTCGCCTCAGTGCTCCCTTCAGTTGATAGTCGGCGTTCGTGTTGTCCACTTCTCTTCTATTGTGTCCTGTCTGCACGCTTCACCTTTTTTGCATATTAGTTTCAGTATATGGGCATTATCTATAAGAAGGCGGTCTGTTTGTGTGGGGGGTGGGGGTGAAAGCGTAATGGAAGAAAGAGAAGGAAAATGTAGGGCGTGAGTACTGAAAAAAGCGAGTGAACGCGCGCCAATTGTGCTTCGAAGGTTATCTGCAACGGGCGACTTCACTCGCTAGAGGGAAAGTGAGCGGGTGGATGTGGGTGGGTGGTTTGCTCGTCACCCCTTTTGCTCATTCTTTATCTCTCTATAGAGATCTAAACAGTTCGTCTGCTGAAAAACTGAGTTGGTCAGAGATAATCATCCTCATCTGGCCGAATTCATTGCACAGCGCACAACAAAGGGCGCTCCCAAAGCTCTCCAGTACCAGCATTGTCCTGTGCTGAAAGAGCGTTCCCATTAGAAAACCTACAAATTTCAAATATTCTTTCAAGGACGAGATATAAATACCCGAAGAAGAGCTTATTTTTCATCTAGATGTGCAAAATACAGTGGGAATGTACATAATTTAAGAAAGGAAAGGGAAAAAAATGTTTTGTGGAAGCTTCTTCAGCAATAGGGGGGCGACACCAGGCAGAAGAAAGGAAGTGAGCTTCGCCCCGAGTCTTCGTTTGGAACTTTTACAGACAGCTCTCGTCGTCATATGTGAACCCTAGATGCACATAGCATTTGCTTTACATTACGTGTGTGGTACCATTGCATCGGGAAACCTTGCATCGGCCCGTCTCCTCCGACCGTGCTTTCAAAAGAAAGTGAGCCACGTGCCCAACTTCTTCCTCGTTCTAGGTTTCTGCTCCAAAGCAAGAAATTATGCTTTCTGCCTGCCATTTGGCGTGGCTCGAATGCACTTAATCAGATTTTCCATACTCAATACAAAACTCGGGAAGAAATAATTTTTTTCCCCCATGTATGTTGCCTGTAGAAGACACTCGCATAAAGTAATATTATTGCTTAATTTGAACATCTAGGCTTCAATTCTGCTTCTTTCCCATTCTGAATCAGCGCCGTTTCTGTGACAAGTCACCGACAGATTTATGGAGTCCGCATTCTACCCTGGCCCTAGCTACAATTCACGCCAGAACATTATAGACTCGGGTTTCCTCTGCTGCAACCACAGAAGCAGCGCGTCCCCGTGGCTTACAGTGGTCCCGTCTTTTTGAGTGGACAACAAACAATGTGGACGCAAATGAGAGTATGACTTACCGAAGTGTACCCAGCGATGGCGTCGTCGTCGCTGATGGTGTTCGAGGCGGCCAGCACGAGCGGCGGAAACACGCAGGCCACGGGAGCCGGCAGCACCTGCATCAGCGTCCACACCACCAGCACCAGCAGGCAGTAGGCGCAGCGGGCCTCCTGCGTCACACAACGCCGATACCATCGCCCCGTACAGCCGCGCCATTCAACGCGTGCGACCCTCACGTAATCGTTATGCGATGCTTGACTCTGCCAAGGTATCCAACTTTAGCAGAGTATGCCGGTGCTTGGATAAGGCAGTTCAAGGTAAATGAAAATGGGATGGGGGGGAGGGCTGGTACTATGTCAGATCGCTGTACTATACAGTTCTTCATTGATGTTACCAATGCGAGGAAACGGGGCACAAAGAGGTGACGCAGACAACACCGTTTCTTCGCGCTGGTAACACGAGGGAAGAATCTCGCATAACCCTGCAACAGTCCGATATCTCAGACGGTGCTCGTTTACAGCAAAACTAAGGATAATGTCGAGTCTCTTCTTAGCGTAACTTAAGGCTGAACAAAGTAATGAATTCGAACGTCTGTAATGCGCAGTTACGTAGACTCCAAATTAAAGGCAGTGCGGGCTCGTTTCCGAAGCTAAGACCATGCAGAGGCCAAATTTCCAGACAGTAAAGAGGCGCATTTTAGCTGCCAAATTACGTACTAAGTCTTATTTTTGCTGCCGGCAAGACAAAATTTGGATTTTTTGTTTCTTTCGTACGCGCGCCCGGTTTCATAATGAAAAATCCGCACCCTATAGGTTTGCAGCAATGAAGACTGCCAATAAAGACTACTTATTTCTTGTACCACCGACGATGACGCAAGTTGCAGAACGATGCAAAAGGTCCGCCTGGAGAGCGTCGAGTAAATTTGTGATTTGGTGCCCCGTTTAATAAAAGTTCGCTTATTCCTGCTCCAAAAATCTGCGTCAAGTTCGCACGTTGGACCATATAGACTGATCACTTTAAATTATGTGCGGAATATTTCTGGGGCTTTCGCGCACCGGAACATCAGTGCCACGAGTACTGTGTGAATGGCCACGTGAAGAAAAGCACAGTGCCATACAGCTCACGCCTAATCTGTGTTAAGAGTGACGAACACGATGCGAAGTATAATGTTCACTGCACAACGCATGCAGAATAGCTGCCTTGCCTCGTGGGAAGCGGCTGTTCAGCTCGAACCAGCTCACCGGATGCTTTGCGCTGAAGATGGGCAGCGCGTAGACCGGTGCCGAGTATCCGATCAGTACGGTGGCTGCCGCCCCCGCGTGACTACGCAGCGGAACGGCCGACGAGTATTCCATGACTCAGCGCCTCCGGGAAGATCGCACGGTGGCGGCAGCGCTGACGCTGAGTCGGGAAAGCCACAGAAACAACCGTCACTGGCCGTCAATGTCAGTGTGACATGGCCGAGTTGCATAATTGATAGGCTGGATCTACCCGCTGCCTCTAGCTTCCTGCGCCTTAGAAGAGCATTTCAACGCATGTCCGACACCTGAGATTCCACTCAGCATGCGCGCAGTCTTTCCGGGCGGAAACAAAAGTGAGCGTTTCGTGTGTATGGAATGTATGTGCGCGAGCGACTGGCACGCTAACACGCTATTGTTGCCTGCGTAGAGCGTCACGCACATCCACGTTGCAAGCAGACTCGCTGGGCAGCCAAGCCAGCTTGAGAACCCCGCAACTCGTACTCTGCCTCGTGTCGCCGTGGTTTATTTATTTATTTATTTATTTATTTATTTATTTTGTATAGTGATATAACGCGATCATAATCATATGATTGACATCTTAAAGCGCCCTTAAATTCAAGAGGTCTTGCAGAAGCAGCCCTCCTTAAAAGGGAAGTCTCAACAGACGGAACTTTCAACAACGTCGCAATGCTGCCTTACAAGTTACGTGATTGATCATCCATAGATTTAAAAAGATATGTTTTCGATCCATAAGCTGCCAGAAAAATGGATTGTGTAGATGACTGGACGACACTTACGTGGAAGTCAGAGTCGGTGCTTTCCAGGACCAAGGAACTCGCGGCCACAATGGTGTGTAGAAGGTAGCGTGACTTCAAAAAAATTGCGAGGTGACCAATACAAAAGGACGTTTTGTGTCAGGCTGTCCTCGACTGCTCGGACTAGGCTAGAACAGCGAACCCACGAGAACTAGTGTCGTCTTCTTCTGCGCGTTCCTGCGATTGTGGTGATGATATCGGGGATATGTTTTTTGCACTTTCGGGGATATGTTTCTATCCTGTTAAAGTACGAAATGATAAAGAAGTCAAAGAATATAACGGTTATGGCAATAGAAACCTGGAGACGAATTCACAAAGATTTTTGTTCATAAGAACTTTTTATGATTGGTCGGCGGCCTTCGCTAATGATATGTTTGCGGTCCCTTTTGGAATGTTCTTCTTCTTACGAACTGTACTAGCATGAAAACCTTTTTTGAATATGGGCTCTGAAGCCGTGTTCACAAAGCTTTTTTTTTTTTTCGCAAGCGCTCTTGCCATTGGCCGGTCGCGTTAGCTAATAATATGTCCAATGTCAAAATTGGCTGAAGTTTCCTCTTACAAACAATTCTATCCTAAGAGGCTTTTGTGAATACGGCCCTTGATTTATAACCACTCAATGTCTGCTACGTCTTCTATGCACTATTTCTTACTTTCTCACGCATGCGTATTGAAGACTCTGATAGAAGCGCTTTCGTCAGATCTTTATTCGAAAACCTTGATTTTTTCAAGACAAAGAAGAAAATAGTATGAACGATCAGAATAATGTAAATGTGCCTTAAACGCTCATTGTCAGCTTTATCGCGGCTATTTTACACACATACAAGTACAGCTAAACTATAGAGTCGCGTGGCAAGCCATCTGGAATTTAAAAACCTAGCGACGCGATGCTCGTCTGCTAGAGTCTAAATGACTGCTCCGACCATTTCCCGCTATTGGAAAAGGAACTGGCTATAGTGAGGAGGCCCGTCACTATCGCCATAACACTCTAGTGACGCGATAACAACAGCCGATGCAGAAACTGTGTAATAGCAGACCTTCCCGTCTGGTTTACCATGTGGAAAAAAAATGAGAAGAATAATTCATGGCCCTGCGAAAAGTCGTTGGGTTCGTGATTTGGGGCTCTGATTCTGAATTGAGTTCTAACAAGTTTCTTACGTTTTTTTTGTTAGGTTGCTGCATTATTGTTTTTCTCGTTTGATTTCTGGAGTGCTTGTTCTCTTACCCTAAGCTTCGCCACCACGCCTGACACGGATGGCTCCTGCCAAGGGGAGCGAAGCGACCCGTTGCGTAACCCAGGGTTAGAGGGGTTCGTAACCCAGGGTTAGAGGGGCTCTTAGGTAGATGTCGCTTTAGCGGCTGCAGACCAATGAATAATGACCCCTTGTTACGTTGTTAGTATGCGCCCCAGTTAGACAGGCCAATCAGCGCAACTCTGTGAATATGCGATGCAGTAAAAAGGGGGCCCCTCCCTTTAGCAACTATATGCCGAGGGGTCCACCTACAATACTGTATAGGCTATTCTGACGGGCTCCCTCACTGTGCAGCGAGTGCCATTTGAAAATGCGAGACAAGGGAAGAACAATGCCGCTGTTGCTATGACTGTTAGTGAGTAACTGAGCAGGAAGTTGGGTTGTAAAGCTGCTACTTGACTGAAAAAAAAAAGAAAGTATCAGTCGATAGAACATAAATTTACCTGTATCGCTGTGACGAACATTGCATAAAGACTGCCATCGTTTAGGTTGTTGTCGTACGCGTGCGTTGCGTTGGAGAAGCTGGAACATTTAGACTTCATTTGTCATATGCGCAAAGAATGTGTCCTTATCCATATGACGCTTACCATGCTATTGCCATCATCACAATTTCTGGCAACCATCCAGTTCACTATTTTTTGTTGTTCTTCTTGACTTGAATGGTCGTGGTGCATACCGTCAGCGGAGGAAACAACAACAACAACAACAACAACGACGACGACGACGACGACGACGACGGCGACAAGAACAACAACAGTATTCTAACAACAGCAAATTGTACTAAAGTATTAAATACTTCATCGCTGTTGTATGCAATACCGTTTCATACAACGCTGCAGTCGTTGCAGGAAGCTTTGCGTCATGGTGTCTACGTCCACCCTGACTGTAGCGTCGCCATTGCCACTGCCATCACCAATGTCGTCCGTGGTCGGTGACGGTACCGGCCGGCGGCAGGCATGGAGCCCAGGCGGCTCCCGGCGGCCTTGCTGGCGTGCGTGTGTGCGCTGGCTATGGCGGCCGGCCATCCTGGAGGTCGGCCTCGAGGAGACTTCCTTAGCCAGAGGGTTGCCAACGGGTCTCAGCGGAGCGCCGTGAAACCCACCTACACGCTGTCCTACCGAGAGCGTAAGCGTCCTTTGAACTCAAGAATGCTGCGCTAGACGAGGCAAAAAGCTGATATGGCACCAGGACGGAGGTTTTAGTAGGACGTTGTGGTGGGGGCTAGTTGGCTTATAGCCTCAGATGTTTCAACTGCGCGAAAAAAACGAGGACACAAGAAAGAAACACACACCACACCACGAGCGCAGACTGCCAACTGTGCACTTTTGGAAAGCAAGGAGCATACGTATATTTCATTCAGGAACCTGTACACATGTCCGCATTGATGAGCCGATAAACATAAAAACGTAAGATTTATTTGCTGGGTAACAGTGTAGATCAAGATTGCGAGAAGAGATCACCAATATAACCATCGCCCATTCTTACAGTATATCATCAAAGGAGGGATAGACAAAAAAAAAAAAAACACACGAAAAACAGGAAGAGACCGCGAGCATGTGAAGGAAATGGATATGGCATTTAACACATAACCAGTGTAAAGGCGAAGGATCAGGACATAAAACGATTTTATGTCCTCATCCTTCGCCTTTACAATGGTTATTTGTTAAGTGCCATATCCGTTTCCTTCACACGCTCGCGGTCTCTCCCTGTTTTTATTCCTGTGCTTTTTTGTTGTTATCTCGCCCTCTTTTGATGATACTGTAAGAATGATACTGTGAGAGTGACAATGCGGGCACGTGTACAGGTTCCTGAATGAAATATATTTATGTTGCATGCTTTCCAAAAATAAACAGTTGGCAGTCTGCGCTCGTGGTGTGGTGTGCGTTTCTTGTGTCCTCGTTTTTTTTTTTCTCAGTTAAAACAAACGTCTAAGGAGGTTCTAGGAACGGCGAAGATGTTTTCGTCTGTGGCCTGCCTGCGTTCTAATTCCCAACGGAGGAAATCGTCAAACAATGCTGTGTGATGAATCAGAAGCGACAGGTCCCGTTCGCGTAAGACGAAAAAAAATAAATAAAAAAAATGACTCACTGAAGTTTCTCACCGCCTCCGTCATTGTCGCCTGTCTTTACTACTTTCCCATTGCTGACAATTGCGAAGGCTGCGAAACGCTTCATAATGGAGCGGAACAACTGAACCGAACGAGTTTTACAAATGGCTATAACGTTAAGCGAACGCAATAATGTGAAATGTTTTTAGGATTTATCTTCTACGTTATGGGAGTGAACCCGTTCCCGGTGCCGTTTTCTGTTGCAGAAGATTACGGAGAACCTACGAAGTGTCAGGCGTGTGTCTAAAGCGGCGTCCGAAAGTGCGTCCGCTGGACGATCTATGGGGCCACAGATCACCGTCATCATCATCGTCATCATGTGCATTGAAGGAAGAAGGCCTTTCCCAGTGATCTCCAATTACGCCTGTTTTGTGCCAGCTGACACCACATTATGCCTGCAGATTTTCTAATTTTATCCCACCACCTAATTCTCTGCCGTCCTCGACTGCGCTTGCTTTGCCTTGATACACATTCTGAAACTCTAATAGAAGACTGATTATCTGCCCTACGCATAACGTGGCCGGCCGTACTCTATTTCTTCCTCTTACCGTGAGCTGGAATATCGGCTACTTGCATTTGCTCTCTAATACATACCACTGTTTTCTTGTCTCTTAGCGTCACGCCCGTCATTCTGCTTCCCATCGCTCGTGGCGCGGTCACTGATTTATTCTCAAGCTTCTTTGTTAACGTCCAAGTTTACGCGCCATACGTTAGTACCAGTAGATTGCAATGATTCTAATTTTCTTTTCAAGACATCAGTATACGGCCCATAGTCTCGGTTGCGAGGCACAGCTCACACCTTATGGCAGCTGAAGACACTGTAGCCGCATTTCTGCGCTGACAACGGCGCCGTGCGCGCAGTGTACCTGGAAGAGGCGTGCGGCGGCCTCGCCAACAAGGCGCAGCGCTCGCACTACCTGAGCCTGCGCGACCACAAGGCGAGCATGGCCATCTACTCGCACCGGTCGGGGGTGCTGCCGCGCAGCGTGAGCAAGTGCCGCATCCAGATACTGACCGAGTCACATGCACGGCTCACCATCTCCTTCGTCAAGCTGGACACCGTCGAGCAGCCCTTCATATGCTACATGTACCTCAAGGTCGGTCGATGCGAGCCACGGTGAAGCCTCCGAAAGAAATCATTTAGCCACAGTCAACTAACTCCGTAGACGTGTAATTTTATAAGGCACACGGATAGTCAGTATATCTTGTATGAAAACGCTTATGAAGTTTCTTTGAAGGAAAATCGGCTGCTGTCTTAAAGTCCACAAACTTTCTGTAAACTGCAGTAGACCTTAACTTTTTATCTAGCTCGAAGACATGTCTCAAAGGTAGTTGTCTACTCATACGTAAGGTATATAGTACGGGCCAAATGATTTGCACTTAGAAATAGCGGTACTATCCCTGATGTCTATAAGGCGGTGGTGGGATCACGCTATAGGCTTTGTCTTTAATTGGTGCTGCTACTTACAACGAAACTGACATTTCAGGCCTTCTTGAGAATGACTTCGGGAATTTCATATGTTTTCAATTCTAAGCAGTAGATGACAGACGGCTGTTTGCTAACATCCCAGTGGTGGTTTCGCTCTTGTCCCCGCAGATCTACATGACCGACAAGCCCGACCTAGTGTGCGGCAAGCAGGCGACCGGTAAAAGCATCAGCACCAGCACTTCGCAGATGGCGCTCGAGTGGGTGATCAACAACGGCGGCGAGAAGCCCGGAAGAATAGAGATGGTCCTGACCAGCTATAAAGAGAGCGGTACGCCCATCAATGCAATCAACCTGTTGAAAATATGTTGAGCGGCGGCAGAATTTTTTAGTGACGAAGTGTTCAAGTGACTGTATTCTGGCCAAACGCAGCGATTCCGCCCCACTGGTACCCATGCACGCCTGTAACCACCACACATGCATACAGGCTACTAACTGTAGCGGCCTCATCGATTATACGGAACTGCGCGTGAGGCGCTAACCGGCATTTCTGACGGCAGCCAACGAACAACGTTTGAATAGATGTAGGCAGAACGCATAGAATTATGATACTTTTCGTGGAGGTGGTCGTGAAGGCGACAACGACTAATTTATTAAAGAGCGCAGATGCGATGATGCGCGGAAGTGCAACGGCTGTGACCAGCCCAGGCAACGATCTAAAGCCAGATGGTCTTTAACCTTGGCACCTATATATACGCTCAAGGCAATTCCGCTGCATTTTCACACCGCCGCGGTGGCTTAGTGACTACGGCGATCTGTTGCTGAGCGCAAGGCCTCGGGTTTGATTCCGGGGCGCGATGACCGTGTTTTGACGAGGTCTTCATCCAAAAAACACTCGTTACCTTGAATCCACATTAAAGCACACTTGAAGGTCAAAGTGAATGGGAAGCCCTCGGTGCTTCTCATTGCGCATTTGTTCCACTAAATCAATTTCATACCTCCCAGGAGAATTATCAGGGTTTCGATAACATTAGGTGCCAAGTTTGTTTGTGCGTTGGTGACGGTAAAAGGCAGACACGTTGCGAGAAATCTCGTGGGCATGTCTTGGATTATTGGTTCTCTCACATCATTAAAGCAAGCGCCCGACATTGAACACATGAAGCGGTAATTCACTCCAAGATCCTAGGCGAAATATTTCAACTTTAATGGTCGATACTGACGTGCATCCCAGCTTGTTCGCGTGGGCCGTTTTCGCTCGTTCGTCGTTCTTCACGTTGCGCGCTTATACAATGCGTACGGCGACATGTAACTCGCGCCTCAGAAGATGCAATATCCCGCGTCCCCTGGGTTGCAGACCTGTCCGGAAACTGCGAGTCCGGCATGTACGCCTGCAGCAACCGCCACTGCATCTGGTCGGGATTCATCTGCGACGGCGTCAACAACTGCGGCGACGGAAGCGACGAGCGCCTTTGCAGTGAGTGCATATCGCCTGCAGCACACATCGTGTCAGCATCCACGGGCACTCGCGCATGCGCGATCTATACTTGAACGCTTGAACTAGCAGTGCTCTAGCGTTGCTACTCGCAGCACTCCGACATAGACATACTAGAGGACCGCAGACTGACCTTTCGATAATAGGTTTTTGCCTAAGGCAGGTGCGTATGCAGGATTTTTTTCCGGGGGGGGGGCAACCCAAGGTAACGTTTCTATGCAAATGAGGAGGGCGCGTAACTTTACTAGTACAAATGTGAATAACGCCCACCATTCGCCATAAAGACGCGTAAACCCGCAAAAGAGAAATGAAATAAAGTGTATCTCACAGGTTCGACAAAAGGAGAGGTGTATCTCACAGGCGTACGTACGCCTGTGAGATACACCTCTCCTTTACTTGTCGAACAAGGAACCACGTCAAATGGATTCACGCAGGAAGGAATAGTAAAATAAAGATTACTATAGTAGAGTACAACTTAAAAAAAACAGCAGTTGGCAACCAAGGCACACGGTCGGCGCGGGGTTGCGTTACTCCGCCAGCCAATCACAGAAGCAAACAAAATCGTCGTCGTGCGGCCTTTTCAAAACGGCGTTGTACTTGATACCCCGGAGCCTCTGCTGTTCTTGAAGAGTTTTCACTGGCGGAAGCAATGAGGTGTGCAACAGGCATGGACAACGTGCATGGAGTCTGAACATTTCACTCTTCAAAAGTCTGCGGTACAGTTCATTTCACTGCTGAACCCGTTTTACCCATGAAACTTCACTGCCAACTGAAGTGAAACTTGACAGTAAATAGTTGCAGCTAAGCAAGCGTTTTATTTCAGTTCAATAAAGAATTAGGCTTCCACCGTTCTACTATAATAGACTATTGAAAACGTACAAAACTACGCCCTAATAATTTTATTTTTGTGGTTACCGCCTTATTTAGGTAACAGGAAAAGTTTGAAGTACGAATCATTTGCAGTCTCGCGGAGGAACAGTGGCTGGCGGTTATGAGGGTCTGGCGGGGCTTCACTGCAGACTTAAGTTGTATCCGACTATAGTAGCGTTTCTTGAATTAGCTCTGGAAGAATTATAAATAAATATTTGCGGAACAATCACAGTTCTTTTGGCTCCCTCGTTTACTGCTCTACCAAGTTCAGTGCCCAAACCGACTAGTATTGCTATTTGGTATGTTGTGTAACGATGCGTGGCCGCCAGTCCCGTACAACCGCGTAGAGCGCAGGACTGTGGTGTTCTAGACGTACTGCGCCCACCGTTGAAGGTTAGAAAAAGACGCACATAAGCACAGCAAAGAAGTGGCTACGTCAGGCGGCTCGACTGATAACTGTAGAAGCGTCATTCAAAACACACGGAATTGTTCACCACTTCCGGTGGCGTTTTCTCTACTTCCTTCTTAAATAAGATGATGTCGTTCCATAAATATTTTCCTAAACAACAGTTAAATTTGTTAATTTTCGCTTTTTCTTCCTGTTTGGCTGTTGCCTTGGCTCTCTCCCTTACTAGATCGCTTAATTTCTCAACTCCTTGCGACTGTTGTTTCCAGTTGCCAATTTTGCACGAAAATTGCTGTACAATTAAGGAAAAACCAGACGAGGTAACGGGTGACAGTCATACTGCTTGTAGATTAAGGGTTATTGCAGGGTTTGATGATGGACAATGTTTCGCATTATCTTATTTTCCACCTTATCTAACCCATATCGCGGGTATATGTTTCCGAGGATCTGCCAGCGTCGCGGCGACCTGTCACTCGAGGAAACAAAGAAGTGAAAGGAAAAGTTAAATGCAACTGGCGTTTTCTTCGGCCGCAACTCGTTCCACGAGCATACAGACCAGCTGACCGTGAACCGAATCACTTTCCGGGTCCCTGGATGAATCTAAACAAAGAAGGCTCAACTAACGAAGCAACAGCGATGCGCGCGACAGTTGAATAGATGGTGACAACTTAACTCATCTTGAGTTAATCGCGCGGCCACCGAATCGATGAGAAAATTGGTCTTCACTCCCCAGGAGAGGCCGAAACCTACCGCCATCCAAAAGAAGTGAAAAAGGCAGCAAAATGTTGACCGCCGAATAGCTGTCAAGTCTCAACATTGATTTGGTGGCGCTTTAGGAATGTGTGTGAGGAGTGGTTGCGTGGGTGGGGAGGGGGGAAGGTATGCCGCTTAATTTCGAGAATGGGGTTGCCCCCCTGGGTACGTGCCTGGCCTAAGGTACATCTTCTTGCTCGAACAAAATGCAAGCGATACTGGAGTTATAGTTTCAGCATTTCCTGGCTTGAACAGCGATGAACTTTACCCGAATAGAGTGCACACGCCGATGGAATTCTCTGTCGTTCAATAAACAAATCATAAGTGTGCACAGCTTTGTACAGCCCAAATCATTTCTTTCCGAAGCGATGGAGTGCTGCAATGCTGAACGAAAACACAGATATTTAAACGGTAAATTCATGGTTTTAGAAGTAGTACTAGAGCTCGCGAGCTCAATGAAAGCCAAGATAATCTGCTACCATCCCTAAAACGTCTAATTTCTTCGCGCTTTCTTGCGTAAGCGTTTTCTCTTCTTTTGAGTACATGGCTACAGCGCCATAGAAAGCCGTGACAGAGGCTACTTATAGCCTTTGTAAAAGGGAAAAAATAAAGAATAAATAAACCAGAAGGTCACTACACTCACCACCGCAGCTGACTTTGCGACGTATAGTCGGCCACCTGTTGCATCCATACCGGTACCTGGGAACCAAGGCCAACTCTCGTCCTCGACATACTGCCTAGTGCTGTCAGCAAGAGAAGCCTCTGTTTGTAGGGAAAACGCAGAGGGAATTCAGCTACGATAATTCTTCTAGTGGATTGGTTTCTTTTGAAAAAGGCTTGCACTTAATAACTGAAGACGTACGAGCTGATGAACAGAGCAGTAGGGCTTGTTCCCCTTCTTCGTCATTCGATATGGCTAGCGCGGAAGTGTGACCCAAACCTCGGCTTCTGTAACAATTTCAACATTTCTCTGTGTCGCATGCGCTCCGCGAAAATGCGTTTCTAAAGTTTGTTACACCGTTATTTCTTTTTTTTTCTTTTTTATTCGAAGCACTTGAAGAAAACTGTAATATCTATAGGCCTCTGCCATTCTTGCTGATAAGGCTACGTGGCTCTAGGCGGACATTAGCAGTAAGAAAAATCCCAACAATGGTTTCTCGAATGTAATAAATATGCAAATTAACATTTATTACTACCATTAGGGCACACGCTGTTATTGTGAAATTGAAGCCGATGAGTAATGAAGTCATGTCTGCTTAGGATGGAAAACTAAGACTATAGCCCCACTTTCGAGATATACGACCTTGAAATGTGCTACGAAATACACTGGCGCTCCAGTAAACAGTTTTGCAAAAGCGGGACTTTAAAAGCTCGGAACAATCTTAACTGGAACGCAGATGCAATTTTTAGCTAATTTTGGGAACGCATGTCTCGACAGTGGTGCTAATCTTAAGATCTCTGCAAAGAAGATATGACTTCACTGCTCCTCAGCTTCAGTTTTGAAATTACATATGCCCGAAGGCTGCAATTAAAAAATTCGACTAGCATACTTTGGGCATTTAGCGAAATTATTGTTGATTTTTTTTCTGCTAATGTCCACCTGGCCACGTAGAGTATCTGCAAGAACGGCAGGAGCCTACATATGGCTGTTTTTTTTTTATTAAGGAAGTGTTCGGCATAAAAAGAAACAACTGGCATGTGCAGCTGTTATTACATGTTACATGCTGTTGACTGGAAGTTGCAGAGGCTTTGCAAACAGGTGTCTCACTGATGGCCCGCAGAATAGTGTCAATCACGGACACCCTGGAGCATATGTTCAAACAGCCTTAACAAGGAAGCGTTTATTGAAAAGTGGCACTAAACACGGCCTGATAATTATTCACTCCACTTATTGTCCTGTGGTGATTAGTCGATGCTTTTATTTGCCCCCTGTTTGCACCAGTGAATAGCGCGTGCGATAAAATTGACGTCGAATGAATTTGCTTTTATCTGAGCGTGCTCCTGCATAATTACTTATACCAAAAAACCGCAAGGTGCTTAGAACTGATTTCCTTCATTATTACATCCGTCATGATCATCAGCCTATCCTTATGCCCACTCCAGGATGAAGGCATCGCACAGCGATCTCCGCTTTTCCCTGTCTTGTGCCGGCTGACTCTACCGTTCGTGTGTTATTTTTCATATCTCATGTTGCCCCCCCCCCCCCCCCCCCCCCCATTGTCATCTGCCGTTCTCAACTGCGTTTTCCTTCCCTTGGCAACCATTTTGTTTTCGCAGCAGACGTGACCTCATGACTCATATCTCATGACTCACATCACATGACCTTCCCAACTCCACGCCTTCTTCACAATCTCAACTACAACATCAGCTTACGAAAGGGAAAATTGTTATCCAGACTACTGTAGCACGAAGCTATGCTAAGGGTATCATTTGTAGGTTCGTTCTACGCATTCGGGTACATGAAAATTCGGGTACAGAATTGGAATAGAAAAGTTTGGAATAGCTTTAAATTATAGGGCCCTAATTACATATGTTTCAAAACGTCATGCGATAACTATAATTTGTTCAGTGACATCACTTTCTAACTTGTTTTGTAACATGCTACCTGACCATGGACTCTATAAAGCAAAACCATTGCAAGCTGTTTTTATTCCGATGTTAAGTTTACGTAACCGCCGACACAAGAATTGCGCAGTGACCGGCAGCGTTGTTTAGGGAGGCCACCGAAAGGCTATTTCTTTGTTTGCTTTCGAAGCAAATGGCATTGCCGGCCTTGACAGGTTTTCCTTATCTAATTGGCTGGCCAGAGGCGAGGAGCACGCAGAAGTGGAGAGGGTTTCGTTGTGACCGAGCTAGCGCAGTGAAAGTAGATAACCGGTTGAGGAGGGCGGTGTCGGTGCCGGCGTCGGCGATTGGCTGGCTGCCCCTTGCTTAACTGCCAGTGCCTGGTAGCAAATCGCGGCGGCGCGCAACGGAAGGGCAAAAGTACTGCTAAAACGGATCCTCGGCCAAGAAAAGTTGGCGGAGTGATGCCGTGTACGTGCCTAAAGGGCTCGACAACGTTATCTGCCATACAAACATTTTAAATGCGTAAACATTTATATGCCTATACCCGACTAGGAAGCCCGTCCATCCGTCCCGAAAGACTGTCACTTTCAAGATAGGGCCAGAAACAGCGAGCGAATTGACCTTCGTGCTGCCTCTCGTTTCAACGCCAACTAAGCGGCTAGAACACAGTGCGGACGAAGCTATCAGCGCTCGGCGCACTCTGTCCCCATCGCCGATCGCTTTCAAGATACGGCCCGCGCGGCCGCACTATACGCAGCCGCCGCCGGAGTACGTTTGATCACGGTTGATCACGGTTCGCATCGAGAGCAGGCTGCGACATCGACCACGTCAACTTACGGGGTCTACCATACGTGACACTTTTCAGTTACGTCCCGTACTACAGCACGCATCGGCCAGTGCTCATCTTCCACGAAGCAGCGGCACCATCCACACGCACCATCATATAACACGAGGGAACACTGCTGCTGCTCGCCTCTTCTTAGTCGTCTCATGCTGTTCTGAGTTAACACTTCGGTGTTGCAATCGTGTTTCTCCGTTTCATTTTTCTTTCGCGGTGCTTCTCGCAATTATACCAAACAAATCAGCATACGACGACGAAACGGCAGGTGATTAGCAGCAAATGATTACGTATCATTTAGATAGCTCCCACAGGAAATTATGCGCGTAATTTTTATTGTGCGCTAATAAATCTATTCTCCCCGGCAGCTCCGAGCAGCCAGTGCCAGAGCGATCGGCGATTCATTTCGGAACAGGGCAGTCAACGGCTATTCCGAAAAAAATATTTAGTTTCCTTCGTCATAATAGCGCATTTTTAATGTGTACACGTCACTTTGACCTGGAGAGATTTCGCGGTATTGTGACGTCGCGTGACAGACAGGTGAAGCGGGCGCAGCATGAGAAATTTCGACCGATAGCGGAAGGCTGATGGTGAAAAAGGCGTAGGATCAGAAATAATTATTTTTATTTTGTTCAGTCTAATCAAACGTAATCAGTGTGCATACGTAAATATTATATTAGGCGTTCTCGCGGTTTTCCTGACGTCGCGTGACAGATAAGCGAAGTGAGGGTGGCCCGAAAAAAAAAAAAAAATGGCCTATTATGGAGGGCTGATTGCAGGAATGGAATGGAAAAGTTTGCAATAGCTTTACGTTATAGCGCCCCAGGCGAGCCTTCGTCGAACCAACACTCATCATTTCTGCGCTGCTTTCTTCGATGCACCTTTCGCAAGCAATAATACGCGGCGTGTCTCTGTATCCTCTGTGCGCGGCTCGCAGTCGGCGGCCGCCAGGACCACACGCTCATCCTGGCCATCGTGGTCCTGGTGGCGCTGTTCGCCGTTGGCACGGGCATCGTGTTCCAGATAGTCTACAACCGATACAGCGGAAGGGTGAGCACTGCAGCGCGCCATCTCGACGGGCCTGTAGGCCGCGGCTGCAAGGCTGCACGTGGAAGCGGGAAGTGCCCGTCAATGTGCCTGTTTCACGGACCATGTCTGTCCGTGTCATGTCGGGGCTGTCGCAACGCTCGCCGCCAGATGTCACCTGTCCAAATTCCCGCGCTCCACACCACCTTTATATGTTTTGTTTTTATTTTAAATTCGTGTTCCATTATCAGGTCGCCCACTTGAGCTGGTGGAGCTTTGAACCGTACCATGGCCATTGCACAACCTGGAGCAGGCTTTTTTATTCTTCATTTCTTTTTATTCTTTTTATTTTTTGAGAGCGTTCCCACTATGAGTTGCCTGAGAAGTGGATGGTTCCGGTTTTCTTTCACAAAAGCCAAAGAAGAGCAAAAAAGGACTTCGCTTTCGCAGTTAGCAAAGGAAAAACAAAAACAAATGGAGAGACACGGACGCACTTAGCGACTACATTAAAATTTTGTTTTTTGCATGAAAATAAAATAAAGATCATTTGAAATGTGTCCTTACGTGTGACCGTGCCTCTTTCTTTCCACTTCTTGTTCATTGTGCGTTGTTTTACGTTCAAACCGCGCTACACTTGTAATCACTTACCGGTGGCAGTTGGAGTGGAACTCTCGCAATAGATGTAAATGGAAACGCACAGCTCGAACTTCTACGCCAGCTTTACACGGAGGCACTTTCGCACTAATTTTAGATTTATAATTAGATTTAGCGCCTCTTACTATCTGACGAAGGTACACCGTTAATAGTGCAATACATTAAAGAGTAAACCATGACACACGCAACGAAATCTTGCTCGTTCATTTATTGGTTTGCGCGTACGCGTTTTGTAGAGCTTATACGTCTCTGCTTTCCATTGTTTCGTGCAGGACATTCAGACCCAGTACGTGGTCGGCCCCAACCTAGAGCAACCTGGTGTCGTCCACGTGCCGAAGCCCTGATGACCTACACTATACCAAGACAACCGCTCGTGTCGCTCCTACAGTACAGTGCCGGGACAAATATAATGCCGCCTAATAGCAAGCCCGTAGGCAAATGCGGCCATAATTATTGATACTTTCCTTGTATTCTAGCAGAACAGATGGCACCATTTTCTTGCGCTTTACCGTAATTTTTATAGAATAATAAACAATACAACGTGCTTCGCAATCACGAAAATCAGTGAGAGAACCAGAGGACGACAACAGTTCACACTTGCACAGGCCAGGCTGCCTTGTGAGAAAGAGAGAGAGAGAGAGAGAGGAAAGGGGAAAGGCAGGGAGGTTAACCTGAGGGGAAGATCCGGTTTGCTACCTTACGCTGGGGAAAGATGGGAGAGGGAGGTAAAGTGATAACAAAGTAGAGATAAAGAAAAAGAAAGCACAGACATACAATTACAGTCGGTCACTGTCACCGCATGCTGTCACCGCACAGCACAGTAGCACTTACAGCACTATGAACCATCTGTTCATGCTACAGCCGCTTGTCCAATTCCGTTGCCCTTAAAAACTGCAACAGTGCCCTCGTCGCCCTCTGCTGCGATGGCTTGTGATGACGGCATTTTAAAATAAGTTCCTATCGCGTTTGCGAGCGATCGTCTCTGTAAATTATAGTGAGAACAGTCATAGAGAAGGTGTTGAAGAGCCTCCTCGTCAGCACAGCCTCCTCGTCACCACAGTCATCACACGAGGCATGGTCTGCCCATCCGATTCGGAAAGCAAAAGACTTGGTGAACTCTAGCCATATTCGACAAAGCACAGTAGCTTCGCAACGGCAGAGTCTTGCTGGAATGCGAAGGCGCAGAGAAGAGTCTAGGTTGTGCAGCCGGTTGTTTTGAAAACTTCCTGCATTCCACAAGGAGAACGTGATATCACGGCTGAGCATTCGAAGCTTTCTAGCGGCATCTGTCCTTAATAATGGTATCGGCTCCTCTTCGTCACCTTAAAGAGCCGACCGAGCAGCGTTATCGGCGTGTTCGTTCCCTATGACGCCGCAGTGACTTAGAAGCCACTGAAATGCCACGTGGTGTCCTTTCTCAGTCAAGGTGTGGATTAGTTCTCTAATCTCGTATACCAGTTGTTCGTGTGGTCCACGTCGCAGGGCTGATAGCAAAGACTATAGTGCTGCCTTCGAATCACTGAATATTGACCATCTTCGATGTTGTTCGTGGCTGACGAGACGAAGTGCAGCGCGAAGACCTGAAAGTTCCGCAGCCATCGCTGTCGTTGGGTGACATGTCTTGAAACTGATGGTGGTGGCTTTCGCTCGGAAAACCACGGCTCCAGAGGAACACTGGAGAGTTGCCGATCCATCAGCATAAATATGTACGTGGTCGGCGTACCTCTCGTGCAAAAGGAGCAGATTTAATTATTTAAGAGCAGGTGATGACAGCTCAGATTTTTTCCTGATTCCTGGTATGGTGAGGTGCACTGTAGGTCGAGCCAAGCACCATGGAGGAATCGATGGCTTAGTTGCGGGGGTGAAGCCTGATGGAAGGCAGGTGTAATAATCCGAAAACGTACAAAATGATGCCTTCGGCCTTTCTGACAGGTGTGTTGCCAGATGGTGGGAACGGGCACGGGCAACGTGCCTAATGTGCACCCTCAACACTTCCACAGCAATGTGTGTTTTTATGGGTTGGTCCCGGGCGATCGCAATAGTCGCTACTGTCGATGTGCACTTTGGCAAACCAAGACAAACCTTGAGAGCCCGAGCTTGAATAGCCTGTAGAGCACGAAGATTTGTCTGGCAAGTGTTGGTCAGTGCGGGCAAACTGTATCTCAAGAAGCCCAGAAAGAGAGCCCTGTACAATTCCAACATTGCACGCACTGACATTCCCCAAGTCTTTCCGCCCAGAAACTTGAAGAGCTGGGAGATTGTTGTCAGACGCTGTTTCAAGGAGGTCACGTGTGGGCTCCATGAGAGATCTCTATCAATGATTATTCCAAGAAATCTGTGAGTCTTCTCGTAAGAAATTATCTGGCCATTTATTGATATCGCGTAGGGTGTCATTGGTTTGCGGGTGAGTGCCAATAGTGCACATTTGTCTGACGAGATTTCAAGACCTTGGTTGCAGAGGTATATAGCTGTCAGAGTAGCAGCTTTTTGAAGTCTTGCATGTATCTGAGGACGTGTCACACCTGAAGTCCATATACATATGTCATCTGCGTACATTGATATCTTGATCGCTGCTGGCAGATAATCAACGAGACCAATGAGTGTGAGGTTAAGTAGGGTAGGGCTTAGTACACTGTCTTGAGGAACACCTCGGTAGGTGTAGTGTCGTGCGGTTTTACCATCGCCGGTACACACAAAGAAAGATCTCATAAAAAGGTAATGAGAAATCCACTGGAAAACGCGACCACCTAGGCCAACCATCTCAAAAGCATCGAGGATAGCCTCGTGAGATACGTTATCGTATGCTCCCTTGACATCCAAGAACAAAGCTGCAGATAATCTTTTGCATGACTTTTGATGCTGGACATACGTAGCGAAATCAACAACACTGTCTACTGATGAGCGATCTCGACGAAAACCAGCCATGCAATTTGGTAACAGGTTGTAGTGTTCCAGGTACCACTCCAAGCGGGCAAGGATCATCTTTTCCATTATCTTTCCCACACAGCTGGCCAGCGCTATTGGGCGGTATGAGGTGAGTTCAAGTGGGGACTTGCCTTGCTTCAGGAGAGAGACCAAGCGGCTGGTTTTCCATTCTTAGGGTACCATGCCATCTTGCCAAGATACGTTGTATAGATGTAACAGTTCTCTCCGTGCGCCATCACTCAGGTTGTTGAAGGCGCGGTAGGATGTTCCATCTGGTCCTGGGAATGAAGAACGCCTGCATAGAGCAAGAGCCGCTTCTAGTTCCTCCATTATGAAAGGAAGATCCATGCGGCCGTCACGTGAAACAGGGATGTGACTGGGGGCTAGAAAGCCTGGACTGGTTGCTTGGCCAGCGATCCTTGCACAAAAGTCTTCTGCAACTTCAGCCTCTAGCCGCCCCTGGAAGAGCGCCAGCGCTTTGAATGGGAAGCGTTGTTCAGGGAGGGAACGCAGACAACGTATGATTCTCCAGATTTGGGGAAAGTGGCTTTCGGGGGTCTAGTGACTGGCAAAACATTGTCCAACGTCGAGATGCCAATCTATCCATGCGACGTTGAAGTTTCTTTTGTAGTCGTCTGGCTGTCCTAAGGTCTTCGATGGATTTTGTACGCCGGTAACGCCGCTCCTCACGACGACGGAGTGCACGAAGCCGCTCCAACTCTATATCCAATTCCGTGTGCTTCGACGAAACCGTGACCGTGCGCGTGGCGTCTCGTATTGCAGACTTGATTATTTCCTCTAATCCAGAAGACAAGCCCTCCCGACAAGCATCTTCCATCGTGGAAGTAAAATTAGTCCAGTCTATTAATCGAACGGTGTTCCGTGGGAAGGATCTGGACATCCCTTTGATGACAAGGTACGTGGGAATGTGATCACTCCCGTGTGTCTCGATATCCGAAAACCATTCAACACATCTTGTGAAAGAGCTGGAGACGAAAGCTAGGTCAAGACAGCTGCCATAATTCACGCTTCGTATAAACGTTGGCCTGCCGTCATTCAAGAGTGAAAGGCCGCGGTTGCAGGCGAAGTTTGCAAGTCTTTGCCTTCTTGCATTTGTCCTTGTGCTTCCCCATGCCATATGGTGCGCATTAAAGTCTCCAATGATGACATATGGACACCGACAATATGTTCGTTAATCTTTCGGGGTCAAAATTTCTTGAAGCTGATATATAAACGCCTACAAGTGTAAACATGAGTTTGCCCTTTTTAATTGTTAGGCAAACATAGTGATTGTTATCATGAGGCGGGATCGGCTGGCGAACATAGGTCAGTTCTAGACGAATAAAAACGTTGACTTTGCTGCATGCATCAGTTGTTGCGGATATAACAGCTTCGTATCCGGATAATCTGACTGGTTTTGACACGTCATACTATAGGGTCACATATTACAATGATTGGGGACAAATTAGTATAAATATACTGACGAAAGTCTGAAAGGCGTGAGGCGTGACCTTAGTCCTCTTGCGTTACACTGGATGACTGACGCGGCCTTGACTTCTTCTCGAAAGGATGGGCGATGGTTGGCCATGTGTCTATTCGAGAGACTCAAGCACTGGGCTTAAGGCGTCCAGTACTTTCAGTGCACTTCGAGCAGACGTGGTTCCAAGGTTCGACAGAATCGCTCGAATTATATCTATGAGGGGACGGAGCATTGAAATAACTGACACGACCTGCTCTGGGCGTGTCATCAGCGGCAGGAGTAGGCTCCCTAGCGGGCTTGACAATCTGTGGTTCTTTGGGAAGTTGCTGGCTCGGAAGCGCAGGCCATTCTTCTTCAGAAAGATTCCGTTGAGTTGACTTCTTTGTGCTGTTAAGCCACTTTGTGGCCTGATTGGAGAATGTCGGTGCTACCATGGAAGGGGCCCTCTCCTTTCGTGTCTCTGCCTTTTTTGAGGAGGTTCGGTGACGCCGACGCCGACGCCGGATCGTTTCAGCAGCTTCCCTGTGTGTCGAATTGTCCCGAACCATTTGCTGGAGAACAGCGACTTCTTTCTTGATGCGAGAGCAGACCCTAGACGAGGCAGCATGGCAACCATTACAGTTGCCGCACTTTAGGACAGTAGCCCGGCACGTGTCCTCCGTGTAAGGTTCAGCACACTGGGGACACAGTAACGCCTTTGGACAGAACCCCTTGACATGTCCAAGCCTAAATCATTGGTGGCATGGAAGAGGCTTTTGTAGGAAGGGCCGAACAGGGTGTCGGAAGTGACCGACTTTGACGTGAGATGGTAGGCAATCTCCTTTGAAAATCAGTTTGATGCAGCGCGAAGTTCCAAGGCGGCTCACACGCGTGATGACAACACACTCACTTGCTGGTTTGACGAGGATAAGCAAGTCCGCGTTGGGAATGGCGACATCAATGTCATAAATTACACATGCTGTGGATGCATCATCCATCGGGATATAGGAACGCACTTTGATGCGCCCTAGCTCCGATATGTGCTTCAGTTTTTCGAGCGCACTCCCGTTGGAAACTTCGGTTGCCAGGGCATTTTCGCGTGTATTTATCCGAATGTCCTTAATTTCATTCGACACCACCCCTTCCAAGAAAACAGATAATTCTTGCCTGTTTAGCAGTCGGAGGTTGCTTGAGGGTTCCTAGGGTACGAACACGATGGCGAGAGGCCAGCGTTCAGGCCTTGACTTCAGAGAGGCCGTGCTCGCTTGCGTTGATCTGTTCGCGTTGACAATCCTCCTTTTGGCCCTCTTTCTGCGGACAGTGATGAAGCTATCATCCGACGAGTCCTCATCCGACACGGAGTACAGCTCAGTGTCCTCGGTGTCACTGAGCACGCTTCCTCTCTTCCTCGTGGAGGACGGCCTTGATGACCTCTGGCCAGGAGGGCCTCTGGAAGGCTCCGCGTCCATGGCCACGAGACCAGGAGGCGCGAGGTACCAGGAAATTCCAAAGATTTCGCCAGAAACCAGAGAACACAGATAGAAGCGTTCTACCTTGTGTGAAAAAAATGAGAATTCAATGAGCTCTAGCAATGATAAAAATACTTTCATCTTGTCATCTCGCGATGCTTGCGCTGGATCGCACCTTTAAATAAACGTTCGTGGAGAGAGAATCATCACTCAGACAATCGTGTTTGTCTAAGCATGCAAAAGCCGCGTGGCGGCGCAGTTTATAGGGATAAACACAAGCAGCAGGTCAACGTGTCGGCCAATTTTATTCACTCTGTACTCAATGAGGAGGTATGAATACAACTATACCTGCTAATATGACCACCTGTCATGTTCCGTGTATTTTTGTGCTGGTCAACGACGACAGAAAAGTGGCTAAGAAGGTTACGTACTAGCTATTCAGCTTTTTGAATTTGCGCAGAACTTCTTTTATAATGTCGAAGCGATCAATCAATCAATCAATCAATCAATCAATCAATCAATCAATCAATCAATCAATCAATCAATCAACTTTATTTCCTTTGCATAGGAGGAGTACAGGACTAAAAGCTTGAGCAGCTTGACGAGGTCCCGACCCCGTTACAGTTGGCAAAACAGCAGGATGACGGTCAGCCATGCACAAAGCGTTCAAATAAATCGACGAATATTACATAAAATCGAGGAGGAGGAGGAATGAACGTTTATTGTAAGAAACAGCGAGAAAGCGCCCTTTCTTCGCCCTAGGTGGACAAAATTTTGTAACAAGGCGCGAAACAATAGAAGCCATTTGCATAGGTTTGGAATGGCATGAACATGCAAAGCAGCGATCAACAAGAAGAGAGACCACAAAAAAATTCGAAAGGGTGTACTGTTCCTGAAAATAAATAGACTGGACGAAACGTTTAATAAGACAATTTTGATTACGCGAAGGATCAGAATCTTCATGGTTTAATAAGTTTAGAAGGGAAGGTAGCTTGTAGGACAAATATTGTTCATCACAAGTAGTTCTAGGGGTGGGTACAGTCCACATTTCGTGGTGCCTGGTTGGTCGAACACTTGTGTTTGCTTGTAACTTAGCAAGATTAATTATGGCATCGGTACCATACTTAACAAAAGCTTTATAACACAACATCAGCCTATAATTATATAAACAGAACACTGGAAGAATTTTGTACTTCGTAAAAAGAAGTTTTGTAGAAGAAGCATAATGTACAGCAGCAATATGCCGTATGGCTCTTTTCTGCAGCAAATGCAGCTTGCGCATATTTGTTGCACCAGTAGTACACCACACTATGCTGCAGTACTGAGACAGAGAGGACACTAATGCATTGTAGATCATAATCTTCACCTTTGTAGGAAGAATACATCGCGTACGTGCAAGGACACCTATGGTAGATGACGTCTTAGAATGTAGGTTTTGAACATGTACATTCCATACAAGATGCTTGGAAAAATATACTCCAAGGGTTTTAACAGAATCCATCAACTCTAACTGCTGAGAGCCTGGAAATAAATTCAGCTTCTTTGTCAGCGTTCTTACTTTAGGCGTGTACAAAACAAGTTGTGTCTTTGAAGGGTTTATTTTTAAAGAATTCACCGAGGCCTAGGCATCTAGGTCAGACAGTGTTTTGTTAGCCAGCGCTTTTATCTCTGTTTCGAGATTCCCTGTAATAAAAACTGTCGTGTCATCAGCATACGAGACGAATGTTGCGTTGTCTGTGCAGTGTACAATGTCATTTATGTAAATCAAAAATAAAAGTTGCCCTAGAATGCTTCCCTGTGGCACAACAACGACCGGCTTCCTTGCAGATGTTTTATTGTTTGTATCAACGAATTGTGTTCTGTTTGAAAGATAGGATTCTAAAAGCGCATGCGCTGTTCCACGCACACCATAGTTTTCAAATTTTCTAAGAAGGATGGTATGATCAATTAAGTCATATGCCTTGGAAAAATCGACGTATATGCCTAATGCCATTTGATTACGACTGAATACGCCTATCGTTGTTTATTTTTGAGTCAAGAGGGCTGTTTCGGTAGAACGATGCTTCCTAAACCCGTGTTGAAAATCTTGAAACAGCTTGTGGTGATTAAAAAAATGATAGCAATCTGATATGCAATAATTTCTCAATACCTTTCGAAAACACTGGAATTATCGAAATATGTCGATAGTTGTTTAGTGCCCCCTTATCACCGTGCTTGAAGACTGGAACAACGTGTGAAGTCTGCATTTGTTCAGGGAATACACCTGTATATAATATTAAGTTATAAATATGGGTAAGAATAGGGCATATAATATCAAGCACATATTTTATGGGGCGAATTTGGATACCATCGGCCTCCAGGGACCGGCTGTTACCTATATCGCTGAAGCAAGAAAAGACTTCTAAGGGGCTAGTTGGGGCAAGAAATAGAGTGTTACTAAACGTGCTTACAGGCAGGAACTGAGTATAGCTCTTGAGGCCATCAGCGTCATTTAACTGAAGTTTTAATGAGAAGATTTCATTAAACGCGTTTGGTATAGCATTTCCGGAAAGGTTCTGCACGTTATGACACAAAACATTTGGAATAGCTGAAATTGACTTAGGCTTTAGCAAGCATTCAATTTGCGCCAGATTACATCACTTTTTTGATTGGCTGGGTCACTAAAAAATCCCACGAGATAAGCATCCTTAGCAGCCCTAAGCTGATTTGCGAGATAATTTCTATATTTCTTAAACTCCCTGAGCAGGCTTGGGTCTCTAGATTTCAGAAATCGAGCATACAGGGCATGTTTGTGTTTAACCATTCCAAGAAGCTCAGGTGTTAGCCAAGATTTTCGTGCTTTGGATGGCCATGTAGTTGTTTTCATGGGGAAGTGTTCATGGTAAACAGTTTTGAAAGTCATCATAAAGGCAGTATACGCCGTGTCAATATCTTCTGTTCGGTAAACGCTGTTACATGAGTAAACGCCGTTAGATGAGTAATAGCTTGGCGAAATGCTTCAAGATTTGATGAAGTAATGGACTGAATAAAGACTGTCTTTTTTTAAGTTTTACTAGCAATGCAGTGAACTCTATTTACTAGTAATATAATACCCAGACGATCACTGATATTAGTGTACACAACTTCGGCCTCTAATGAATCAATATTAATGTTTGAAATGAATACATCAAATTGGGATGCACCTTCAATAGTCACGCGCGCTGCAGTAGATATTGTGTTTGTAAAACCATAAGTTGTGATAAGAGATTGAAAATCATTTTGTAGCGGGGAAGACGAAAGCATGTTTATATTGACGGCACCACCTAATATTAAATTGATTTTTTCTTCTAATGTATAAGTGAAAAGTTTTTCAATAAACACAAGAAATCGGGTGGCGTCACCTGATGGTGGTCTGTACACCATCAGGTGCTGCGGGAGGTGTCATCAAGTGTCATCAGGAGGTGTAAGAGAATATAAAGACAATAATAGCCGTGAGCAGTAAAACTACACATGCCTAAAGGATGCTAGACGAGAAGGGAAAAATGGGCGAGTTGGTATCTGAAAGGTTTATTCAAATGTTTACAAACCTTGAAGATATGTCCCATACGCCGTCAGAAAGAGCAGGTAAACAATTCAGCGCCATTCCACTCTGTGTAAGTGGATGCCCAGCGGAGCTGATTATAACTATAAAAAAATAAGATAAAACAACAATGGAAATAGCCCAAATATGCACATTGTTATGTTTATTTGTATTCACGTTTCACAGTAGTCATGGCTTTATGGTCGCTATGATAGACGGCCATGAGCTCTGTGATGACACTGGAGATGTTCTTAATGAACGTTAGGTCTATGCACGACCGATGGCGCGTCGTGGAGACACTGTTCTTGGTGTAACATTGAAGGCCGAACGCCAAGAACCACTTTCCGTCGGGACGAGACAGACAGACGTTGTGGGAGGCGGCGCGACGAAGTGGCAGCCGTTGCCACTGTTTGCTTAGGCCGGCCAGCCATGGTGTCGCGGGATCTCGGGAGCAGGCCGAGCGTGTTCTATTCTCGCGCTACCAGCACGTGAGCCCATCTTCTTCGCCTGCTTTGGAGATCGATAGTCGCGCCGCTACAATGTTAAAGTCACCCACAATGACGATGGGATCGGGGTCCACCGAGAGGATGCACCCATATGTGTCGATCATAAAGTCTTCGGGGTCTCTGTTTGACGTTCCGGGACGAACGCACAGGGTGGCGACGAGTTCCTCCCCAGCCTGCACGGCGCACGCGTCAGCACATTCCACGGCAAGGCTCTCTCCCGTCGTCCGTGAGGCATATGGCGCAACGGCTGCGCTGCCGTTTTTTGCGTAGATCTCAACGTCGCCCGCTCGGGAATCGACGTGCCCGTCGCACACGACGGCAACTGACATCATGACTCTATAGGCAAACGACGTACGTAGTTTATCTCGGTTCCCTCTCACCCTTACAATGGGTCGGCCACATGTCGTCCGGACTGCGGAAGAACGGCGCACGTACGAAGAGCAACGGCGGGAACAGAAGCAATACCCATCATCCATCACTGGTTTTGACACATCGGGTCTCAAACGCAGATGGGGCACATACGCTAGCACGATTTTGCCTTTTACTTAAGCTCTTTTAATTCTATAGACGCCGCCATCGTTTTTGACGCACATCACGAAAGGCTGGAAACTAGCCTAAGGCAGCTCCTCTCTAAAACAGAGAAAGCATTTGGTGTTCCGCACAAAAAAAAAAGGCCTGCCACGGGTTAAGTTGCATATAGAAAAGCCACTTCATCGTCAACATCATGAAGCGCTATGGAGGCGTGGCTGACAAACCCCTTCGTCTTTTTTTTTATCTCGCGGGCTTCTGTAACCTCTCCTGTCGTTTGATCTTTGTGCTTAAGTTGGACTTTTCTGTTTCTTTCAAGCTGGTGTGTACACTTATCATGCGACTTGCAGTCTCTTATATGCATTGCGAGGAGATGCGTGGGTGCCGTCCGTGTTGTGGAATTAAAATGCTCCTTCAGCTTGGTGCTCATACACCTGCGGGTTGGCCAACATATGTAGCCCACGCTAGAAAGGCGCAGAATACACAACTGAAATTGACAAAGATACGAATATGATCACGTGGTTAACACTACAGGTGGACCGATTGCTTACATCTGTAGTGCAGCTGTTCGATCTGTCAGTATACACGCCTGTACACGGCCGAACAAATGCTACCGAGCTTGTTCGCCGAGAACAAAGCTTTCACGCCGTAGCGACAAGCAATCTTTTTCAGCCTATGCGACAAGACTTGGACGTATGGTAGGACGGCCGACTCCTTACTATCTGACCCCCCAGATTCGTGTGTTCCCTGTTCTACTCTCTTCCTTTTTAACCCACCGAGCAATTTTTGGCCCGACGCGGTTGTGACAGCCTGTCGGAACGCCGCTGACTACATCCGGGCTACTTGCCCTGACAAGCTGTCGCCTATACTTTGCGGATGCACATCAACAAAACGTTTTATGGCTCACAAACAAAAGAGAAACACACAAATACAAATAGACACACAAATAGACACACAAAAGAGGAACACACACCACAGAGCGCTCTGTGGTGTCTCTTCTGTGTGTCTCGTCAAAATTTCGCGCAATACAACCTCTAATATGCTATACCAACACACCAAGTCTTCAACCTAGACAGAACAATACCATTCTTG
This sequence comes from Dermacentor andersoni, assembly GCF_023375885.2. Classification (NCBI taxonomy): domain Eukaryota; kingdom Metazoa; phylum Arthropoda; class Arachnida; order Ixodida; family Ixodidae; genus Dermacentor; species Dermacentor andersoni. The sequence goes on along the minus strand of NC_092816.1, from coordinate 21,115,156 downwards.
ACCAACTTCGAGTGGTTGGAACGGAAGTCCAGGAACTGACTTTTTAAATCTGGGCTGGTACTTCCAGCAATCATGATTATGCTCGAAATATAAGTGTAGGTCCAAAAACTGAGAAATAAAGTTTTTTTCCTCCTCCTCCTGAAACTTAATACTTGATTTCTCGCCATTTTGCTCGTGAGCTTCAACCGTGACCGATATTTTGGTGTGTTGAACACCAAAAACTTTCTCTGTTTTTGCTAGCTCTTTCTGATGAGGTAGGACATATCGCGTTTTTAAAGTTTTTAGCCTTTCCAATAAACTCTTCATTTGACTGTCAGCGCTGTGTCTTGTCGCTTCTCGTTCCTAGTAGTTCGCGCTCTGAATTAGCCATGATCTTCGATGCTTGAACACTCCATGGAAGGACTTGGATACGCTTGCTGAGGCAGAAGCTACCGCCTCCCCCCCCCCCTTTTTTTGTGTAGCCACATTCATTCATTCTAGCAAAGCTAGAATGAATGAACGTGCTTAGTTGCCATGGTATCACAGGCTACGTTTTTTGTTGTTGTTATTTGTGCTCGTATTGTTCGTGTCGTTTTTACCATTGCATTCGTTCATTCAGCCACGATTTTATATACTTTTTGTCAACATTAGATAGAGAGAGTGAGATATAAATTATTTGAAGGAAGGCAGAGAGGTCTGCCTGAGCTAACGAGTGCTCTGGCCTGCTGCTCTGCACTTGGGAAGGGGCTACGGTGACGTGAAGGCTCGATGAGGTATTATGATGACATAGAAGACGGATGCATGCACGACGATGAAGGCAAGTTCAGCATTGTGGTGGTTATCAACGAAGTCCTGAAAGGTCATTCAGAAATGTCATCCGCAATCCAGAGCTTTTGTCAACATTAAGATTATGTACACGTATGTTGTAATAGGTCTAACATGTTATGTCTTGATCAGAACTATTCTTTCGCTATTACAGATCAACGCTACGAACAGTAGATGAGCAACAGGAGCTACCTTGAAGGTATCCAAAACAGCACGAGATGTCACTTACGTGTCCGCAGGATATATTATGATATAATATAAATACAGAATGTTAACTGTGGAATAAATTCTATGGAAAACATAGAACTATTTCTATACATTCACCTTATTTGCAGCAGATGTAAACATATTCGAAGTTAATTTCTTTCGAGCGAGTAAATGGGGGCACTTAGCAGACATGGAAAAAAAGATGAAGGATGACGTGTGTCTCATGCGCTACGTATGTCTCACCCCCTTTCTTTTTTATTTTCCTTGTCCGCGTTCGTGAAGCGCATTTACACGCTCGCAATGCTGAACCAACTCGCCCAACTAGCTGTGTTGACCAATTGAATTTGTTCTGTACCCGTCAGAGGCTGGAGGGTATTGGTTGCGCGCACTTAGTACGCTTTGACCGCAGAAGCCTAATCGTCCACATGATTGCTAGAAAAGCATTTAGCGAGGCAAAGATGTGCTGAATGCCGTCATACGATCCAAGAATGTCCTTAAAGTAGCCTGCATGATAAAAAAGAGATATAGCAGAGATAAGTTAGTGCACTGAAGAAAGCTAACATAATAATAAAAAAAGACCAGTAACCTGTCTACCCTGTATAACGAATCAGCTATAGTAAGTAGGAGCGAGAACAACACATCAGAAGCACCGTGTTGCCTCCTTTCTTATCTTTATTCATCTTTCAGCACTATCTAGTATTTCAGAATCCACGCAAAACCAACTAGCCTAACGTCGAACGCTGTTGCGGGTCACTCTCATAGTTTATGTCGTGCTAGCTGCACACCTCGTGCAAACTGCCGAACGCGCACCTTGGCCATTAGCTCATGCAGTCAGCCAGAAGCGCAGCCAGGGGGAAGAGGCGCGGCTTGCCTCGCACATCACCCCCCCCCCCCCAAACAATAAATTCTGGCAACGCCACTGGTAGTCAGAGTCAGGAACAAGCAGTCGGACATTCGTGTTAATAGTGCGGCGCTTCCGAGACGGAAACGCACAAAAACACTGAAACAGTCCCTTGACCGTAACTCTGTAAACAAAAGAAAGTGCTATTTGCTTCGCTCTTACCTACGAGTGGCGGTCTGGCGAGTAGTACGACTCCCATCACCGTGTGACATCCGCCAATCACGAGCGAAAGGCTCTCGCTGCCGAAGTCCCGGATGAGAACGGGGCACGCCATCGGAGCCATCACGCCACAGCTGAGGCCCTGAACGACGGCGCACACTAAGAGCTGACCGCCAGACAGGGACCACACGAGGCCTTCGCAGGCTGCCGCGTTGCCAAACAGACCCAGTATCACCGTGGCGTTCAAAGACAACAGGCGTCGATCTACCACCATGCCAATAACCAGGCATCCCAGCACGATGCTAACATTGAATGCGAGGAGAAGGTACCCAGCGAAGCTTGCGTCTATGCCGCAGTTGATCGTCACGTCCAAGTAAAAAAGAACAAAGTTGGCCAGGGAGTAGTTCTGAATTGAAAAGGACAGAGTGTCGAAGAGGAACAGCGGTGTCGCAATCACCTTCCAGTTTATTTTAACGAGAGACCTGACGAAATTTCTCAAGAACGTGATGACTTTACACCATGGCGCTGGGGATCTTGAGGTGCTGATCGCCGGGCACCCATCGACAATGTGCTGCGCCTTTATACCCGAGATGGAGACGTTATGCGGGTCGGCGACCAGTAGACTCTGTCCTTGAGAGCTCTCAAGGTCATCGAGATTGCGGCAAGTCCCACTCGCTTGTTGATGTTCCGGAATATCCCGCTCCCGCAGTAAGGATTCGGTAGTACTCGCAACATCAGCTGTCACTGAGTTGTCGATTCCAGCCGGTGTGACGTCCGCCCTCTCATTTTCAACGCTTCCCAGGGAATGTTCGTTGGCCGCCCCAGCGTTGGAGCTCGTGGGCACAACGCCTTTTCTTGTGAGTCGCCACGGCGGCGTCCTCACGAGGAGAGCAGCCACGAATCCGTTGAGTGACAGGGCACCCAGAAGCAGGAATATCTCGGGCGTGCCGTAGTACATGCGGATGTGGTTGGCCACAAATGGAGTAAAAAAGTGAGAGCTCTTGGCTGCAGAGGACATGGCGTACGCTGTGGCTCGCCATCGAACGAAGTACTCGCCCACCACCACGGATGAGACCACGAACATGCCGCTGACTGCCAGCCCTGCAGATGTGAATGAAGGGTGGTCAAATGGCTTGAAAGAGCAACCGGTGTACTTTCGACCTCAATCTCTCAATATCAAGCAATGTACAACAGCACAGAACATTCACTGACTCGTGTATAGTCACAGAAGCACGTATTCGGCCAGACAACGAGTAATAGCAGGAGGGACGCACATCCTCTTTTCAATTTTGTTACTTTTTCTTGGAACCTTCTGTGAAAAGTTTATTAGTCGTCATTGTTCTTTCCCTTCTCCTGATGCTTCTGCTCGTTCTTTTTCTGTGCTTCTGGGCACTTGATCCGCAGTACCACGTACGAAAATGACATCGCGTTAAGCAATATTCGTGTTTTTGATTCATTCAAACCTAAGTTACTGCAACCGTTTCTCGAGATCGCGTGCACACTATTTATTGCGTATTTTGCTGTAAAAATGACCTGGAATACTACTGTGTTGCACTGCTCCGCAAGCAAGGCTAGTGGGAGCTGCCGGTGTCGCACGACGCCCCAAACAGTCCACCCAACCAGGCAAGCACTCTGGCAAGATTCGGCAAATAAATAACTTGTTATATGCAAGGACGAGCAAAGAAATTTCACTGAAAGGTGCCTCACCATGTACTGCCCCGAAGAAGAATGAAATGAAGGACACGGTGACGCTGAAGTAGCACACCATGAGGGCCAGGGACGAGACCAAAGAGCAGCCCAGAGACATGTGCCGTAGAGAAACCACCTCGCACAGGAAGCCGGTGAAAATTCCTAGAGAAACAAAGACTGAGTCCGTAAATCAGGTGGTTGCCGGTAGCTACCATTCACTGCCGCGAAATAAGCATCAAAATACACAAGACAATTGATTAATCCGATAGTTTTAGTTTTAAGCTGCTCGAAGGGCCACTCTGAGCTCGAAGGCGAGCGAGAACCCCGTTCGCTGCGCTCCCTACGGGCGTTCTTTATTCCTCGCCTCCTACTTCTCTAGAACGGATTTTACAGGAGACACATGGGTACTTATTTTGTCAGTGTACTATACGTCACGTTAGCGCTCTTGTTTGAAAGCGCCATCTACTTGCGACTGCCACGGCTCGGCGCTTTTCGGCTACACGACGTTGCCGCCGCACTCACAGTGCAGATGTGGTACGCGAAAAAAAAAATGCGCAGATCACTTGCACTGTTTCAATCAATGTTACTCAAAGCACTTTCCAGATAGCTGGTTATCCAGCATTTTATGGCGTTCCGCAAAGCATTACCAAGTAAAGCAACGTATTTGTGTAAATCAAATAGTTGTGTGTGTGACGCGAACGTAGGCGCGAGTGAGTGTGCGTAACGACAGCACTAAGGTTTCGACGATGGTGACGACAATCGTATGACGGGCAGCCACACGATTCCTACTACGTCTGTATGACAGGAATTTATACGATGAGCCAGTCGTTGGGCTCTGCATAGGTAGTGAACGGGCATAAGCAAGAGATGCAGTTATTGTGACATGGTCTGCGACTAAGTGTTATACCATCATACGTGTACCTATGTCTATGTCAGGTGGTCTATGTTAGAACGACGATGGCGTTTGTACTCCGGCGAATAAATGTTAAAACGTGATCAACCTAATCCAATCGTGAAAGTGGCACAATGTCGCAGTTTCTGCGTAGCGTTAGCTGCTATGAGGAAAGTTTTGAGGAGCTAGGGCCCATCTCGTAAGCATGCAGTCTAACCTGGCGTCTTAAATCCCAAGCTCTACCGAGAAACTAGCAAGTGACGCACACGCCAAACATCTCAAAGAGCTAGTCTGATTTGGCGAGATAGCAATATGTGTGCGATCATGGCCTAGTGGTCCAGTATCCTAACAGTATATGCACTGAGGCGCTAATGTTGCTTGAGCTTCGTGCAGTTTGGTATAGACGGGTTGGAACTTAAGATGATCATAGGTCAGCAAAACAAGTGGAAACTACTGAGACTCACACATATCTTTGTGTGTTCCGTTCTCATAAGAATGCGGCCGCAACGGTCAAGAATCGAACCCGCGACCTCATGCTAAGCAGCGGAACGCCACAGTCAATGAGTCATTGCGGCAGGTAGGACGAAAGTGCCACACTCCTCGAGCTAGTGCAGAAGGTGCAGGCAAACCGAAGATACCCGCGGTTAACGGGCGCTCGAACGTACCTCCGACTAGACAGAGTGAAGACTGCAGCGATGGTGGCAATGAGGCCTCGCTGTGGCTGGCACCGAAGTGTTCCCGTATGCCGACGTACAGGGCGCCCTGTGAACGGTTTCCTATAGTCGCAGTGTGGAGCATGATCACGCACATTGCCAGCGTGAACCAGCTCCTGCGGCTGTCTTGCAGGCGAAGGCGTAGAGACTTGCTGGTCCTGGCATCCATAGCGACCGCTTCAGATACTACCACAGTTACTTGGCGGCACGTCCCTGTGCGCTTGTCAGATAAATACACAGCAAGAGAAATGGGTAATTGTGCTCAGACAATGATGACCAGAGATATCAATATGAAACGGGAACAGCAAGAAGGCGATATCTCTGAGATGGTGCAGACGAATCGGAGAGGAAAATATTTAAATGTAGGACGGTATTTGTTCCCCTTTTGCAATTTATGAAATATTGCAATACGCCATCTTTCTAAACAACGCAAGTGCGAACTTTGCTATCTTTAATGCAGATCGCCTCTACTTCTTTCTTTCTTTCTTTCTTTTTTTCTTGTACATCAAATGTCCCTGTATTGCGGTATTACATAAGGAGTGGGCTTTTCCAAACAGCGGATGATTTCTTCGATGTATACCGTGAAGTGATCACGTCTGAAGTGGTGAAGAGCATTTATGGGCAGGTTGTTCTAATCGGTTGCTGTTCTGATGAATAACGAGCTTGCATGTGCAGTTGCGCGCGCAGGTGGGGAATAGATGTCTTTGGTGTGGCTTGCACGTAGTGCCATCGATGAGCAGGACTAGCGACGGAGCAAGCAAGAAGTGAGTCGTAAAACTTGCTCGAGAAACACAGACGCGAAATTTGTCTGCGCACTTCAAGATTAGGAAGATTAGCTTTGGCTTTAGAAAATGAGACACTGGAATACAATGAATAATTTGAGTATATAAAGCTGGCTGTAGGATTCTGAATATATTCCGGAGTTTCTTATCAAAATATATATGATCGGGGTCCCAGACTACAGGCGCACAATCTAATTTAGGTCGTACGAACGTTTCACAGATGTCCCGTAGTAGTGACAGGTTTTCATAAAAAAGCGCTAAAGACGAAAACAAAGTCGAAGGAACACATACGACAGGACTGGCGCTACTACCAACTGGCGTTTATTACGAATGGTCATCTATTTATGTTCTGTGCATCCACGTACATCACGCACTCATTATCATACACACAAAGATTGAAATTAATCATATCATACATGCGATTGTATGGTCAAACAGTTCAAGTCTCTAGATATCTCGAGAGAAACGTCACTTCTTTATCTTGCAAAGTCAAAGATGTACGGCTGACGCACTTGTCGCCTGCTTTCCTTATAAAATCTGCCTCATCTATTTCCCTTTCTGTTTTTGTGTTTCCTTTCCTCAAAAAGGTTGTGTCACCAAACATGGGTGTGCATGCGCACTTTTTGCAGTGCTCAGCCAAGTGACTACCGTGTCCTCTTCTGACATCATTGTTGTGCTGTCTAGCCCTTTCGTTGAAGCACTGGCCGGTTTGTCTGAAATAAACGCGTCCACAATCTAGGGTGTATCAAATATCCCTAGATTGTGGACGCGTTTATATCGGACAAACCGGCCAGTGCTTCAATGACAGGGGTAGACAGCACAACAATGATGTCAGAAGAGGACACGGTAGTCACTTGGCTGAGCACTGCAAAAAGTGCGCATGCACACCCATGTTTGATGACGCAACTTTCCTGAGGAAAGGAAACACAAAAACAGAAAGAGAAATCGTCATCATCAGCATAAGCCTGGTTACGCCCACTGCAGGGCAAAGGCCTCTCGCATACTTCTCCAACTACCCCGGTCATGTACTATTTGTGGCCATGTGGTCCCTGCAAACTTCTTGATCTCATCCGGCCACCTAACTTTCTGCCGCCCCCTGCTTCCCTTCCCTTCCCTTCCCTTGGAATCCAGTCCGTAACCCTTAATGACCATCGGTTATCTTCACTCCTCATTACATGTCCGGCCCATGCCAATTTATTTTTCTTGATTTCAACTAAGATGTCATTAACTCGCGTTTGTTCCCTCACCCAACGTGCTCTTTTCTTATCCCTTAACGTTACACCTATCATTCTTCTTTCCATAGCTCGTTGCGTCGTCCTCAATTTAAGTAGAACCCTTTTCGTAAACCTCCAGGTTTCTGCCCCGTACGTGAGTACTGGTAAGACACAGCTGTTATACACTTTTCTCTTGAGGGATAATGGCAGCCTACTGTTCATGATCTGAGAATGCCTGCCAAACGCACCCCAGCCCATTCTTATTCTTCTGATTATTTCAGTCTCATGATCCGGATCCGCGGTCACTACCTGTCCTAAGTAGATGCATTCCCTTACCACTTCCAGTGCCTCGCTACCTATCGTAAACTGCTGTTCTCTTCCGAGACTGTTAAACATTACTTTAGTTTTCTACAGATTAATTTTAAGACCCACCCTTCTACTTTGCCTCTCCAGGTCAGTGAGGATGCATTGCAGTTGGTCCCCTGAGTTACTAAGCAAGGCAATATCATCAGCGAATCGCAAGTTACTAAGGTATTCTCCATTACCCTTATCCCCAATTCTTCCCAGTCCAAGTCTCTGAATACGTCCGGTAAACACGCTGTGAATAGCATTAGAGAGATAGTATCTCCCTGCCTGACGCCTTTCTTTATTGGGATTTTGTTGCTTTCTTTATGGAGGACTATACGGTGGCTGTGGAGCCGCTATAGATATCTTTCAGTATTTTTACATACGGCTCGTCTACACCCTGGTTCCGTAATGCCTCCATGACTACTGAGGTTTCGACTGAATCAAACGCTTTCTCGTAATCGATGAAAGCTATATATGAGAAGCTTGGAGGAAGAAGACGACGACGCTGTTCGATCTGTTGTCACCTCAGCTCTGTAATTTTCCCTAAGTTTTGCTATTCATTGAGTGAGTTATTTATATCCTGGGAAGACGGCCGCATCTTTAAGGCGGTACTGTCCCTATGGAAAGGGTACGGCTGCTCCGGCGCCGACATCTTTAAAGGGACAGCGCCATCCGAAGGAAGCCAGCGTGGCGGAGGCGGCCATGGCCTCGCAAGGCGTGGAGCTGCCAGTCATCAGGGACGATCAGCAGTCCAGTACGTCATTATCGCTCAGTGGGGACGACTCCACTATCGTCGGCCCTGACGAGGAAGTGGCTGATATGGCGGAAGTGGACAGCGACGGCTTCAAGGTGGTGAGTCATCGGAAGCAAAGAACGGTCGGAATCCCAGTGATAGTTTTACCAACAGAGAAAGGTGCTGATTTTAGAGAGCAGAACCCTATCAGGCTCTTCGAAGCCATTAAAGTGCTGCTGGGATCTGCTCCGATTCGCAGTCGCTTCACTACGCAAGGTGCTCTTCATCTAGATATCGCAACGGAAGAGCAAGTTGACGTTCTTCTCCGGTGCTCTCAGCTTTGTGACATAAGAGTTAAAGCCCGGTTGCCCCACTCCTACATGACGAACACATGTGTTATTAGGGGAGTACCAGTGTGGTATTCAGAAAGCGACCTTCTTGACTACTTGAAACCGCAAGGTGTATTGCACGTGAAACGTATGATGCGCCGGGTGGAAACTCAAGAAAAAGAATGGGCAGCGAAGCCTACTACCTCTGTTGTGCTAACGTTTGCTCCCAACACCGAGCGCCCAGAGAAAATTAACCTCGGTTTCACCAAGCATGCAGTCAAAGAATTCGTTGAAACTCCTCCCCGATGCTTTAAGTGCCAACGCTTTGGGCATGTAGCCAAAGTTTGCATCAAAGATCAACGTTGCAAACGATGTGGTGGCGCCCACGATTACAAAGCCTGCAAGGCAGATTTTGCTTGCGCTAATTGTGGGGGCGACCATCCAGCGAGTTTCGGTGGCTGCCCCTTCCGTGTAAGCGCCTTACACCGTCGAGTGTCCTTCATTAGTGGTCCCAAACCACGACCTACTGAGAAGCCGACACCTGGAAGTGACAAGTTCCCTGCGTTAGAGTCGGAAGTTGAGTTCCCTGCGTTAGAGTCGGAAGTTCGTGGCTTGGTAACAAGCGACGTCAGTGAGCGACCTGACCCTAGCAAGACGGCAAAGTCCTCTGTGAGTGAGTCGGTTGTTCGATCTGCTTCAACCAAAACTGTCCAAGTTCCTCAGCGACCAGATCACAACCAGACTCGAAGACAAGGAGGACATTCCCTTGCCTCAAAAGAGACGAAGAAACCAGCTGCAGCGACGAAGAGTGAGTCCCAGTCCGCACCTTTTGTTGAAGTGGTGAGGCAGTGCGTTCAACAAAATAAGGAGCTCAAAAATCGGGATCTGTCCGACCTTCTGCGAGTTCTGTTTGAAGTCCTCCGCTCCTATGTTCAAGCGATGCAGGCTGGCACCCTGAAGACCTTTCTACAGCTCGTTCTTTCGTTTGAGTCCATGATTACCGCCTTCGCAGCGAACTTTGCCTTATAATATGGCTAGTTTTCTTCAACCTCGTGCAACCAAAAATCACCGAAAAGTGCCGTTTATTATGCAATGGAACTGTGCTGGGATTCTAAGTCGATTAGCAGAACTGAAATTATTTTTGAAAGAAACTTGTGTTCCAGTATTGGCGCTCTCGGAGGCTGGCCTACCAAGGGGGAGATCTTTGACTGGATATGTTGCGCACAAGAATTGCAGCATAAAGTCATTTCCCACAGGAAGTGCCGCCCTTTACGTACGAAGAGAGATTCCTCATGTGGCTGTGAACGTTACCGATCTTTGCACCGATAGCATTGAGGTAGCGGCTGTGAAGATACGGCTCGGCTTTCGAACTCTTTCAGTTGCATCCGTATACGTGTCTCCGCGGAAGAAGGTAGCAATGGATTTGTTTCTCCAGCAGCTTTGTGACCGTTGCCCAGCGCCCCGAATTATCTGCGGTGACTTCAACGCCCATCACTCGGTCTGGGGTGACAGGAACACAGACTCCCGCGGACGCGAACTGGTAGAAGTTATCGACAGTTTGGACCTGTGCGTGGCCAATGACGGAAGTCCCACTTTCTTCCGGCCTCCCGCCTCAGCCACATCTATAGACCTCACTCTGCATTCACCTGACATTCGTGTGAAGTGGTCAACTGCACCTGACCGCATGGGAAGTGATCACTACCCAATTTTTGTGTTTACTGCCGACTTCAATACGCGCGGCACTAAAAGAAGCCATGTTGTTAATTGGGACAAATACAGGGAGCAACTTGCACGTGTTTCTGGAGATGTGATAGAAAAAATGATTTATGGCAAGATGGCAGCTACCACGGCGGTCAAGTTGCCTAATCATTTTCCGACTCCAGATTTAAAACTCAGGAACCTTTGCGCAGCGCGCAGAAGGGCGGAGCGACAAATGATGCGGAAGAAGGACGACAGATCCTTGAAGACGACCTATAACAGGCTTAACTCTGCCATTCGTCGCCATACGAACAAGCTCTGTAGGTCGCAGTGGGCGTCCTTCTGCGCCAGCTTGTCTGTTTTTTCACCAATGACGAGAATTTGGCGAGTCATTGGCAGCCTTGCTGGTGATTCTCGTCCTCGTAAGCCTTTCGAAGCGCTTGCACTGCTAAAGCAGAAACCTCTCGCTTGCTTGGCAGAGGAATTTGCAGATGCATTTGTACGTGCAAGCTCAGGAATTCATCAGTGCGCTCGGCCTGCAACATCTACGTCTGTTATGGACGCCCCGTTCACACTTCGAGAGCTACAGACAGCACTCAGCAGCCTGCGGCGTCGATGTGCACCAGGTCCTGACGACATTACCAACCAGATGATGCAGAACCTACCTCTAGAACACCGGAAGATGCTCCTAAGCTTTCTCAATCGAGTATGGGAGACTGGCGACGTCCCTCCTTCATGGAAGGTGGCTTGTGTTGTCCCAGTGCTGAAACCCGGCAAAGAAATGACAGACTTGGCCTTGTATCGACCTGTATCATTGACGTCGTGTGTGGCTAAGCTCATGGAGAAGCTGGCAAGTAAGCGTTTATCATGGTGGCTTGAAGATAGAAGGGCTCTGCCAACATGCATGACTGGATTCCGCACAGGTCTAAGCGCGCAAGATAGCGTCTTGGACTTGATAAGCCACATTGAACATCAAAGAGCTTTCGGCCTCTCAACACTAGCTATTTTCCTAGACGTATCAAAGGCTTATGACAACGTACTTCAAAGTTCAGTACTAAATAGCTTGATGGACATAGGCGTACAGGGCTATCTTCTGCGCTTCATTCACTCACTTATCAGTGATCGTAAAATCCAAGTGCGGTTAGGAAGTACCATAAGCACCGAAAGGGCGGTATCGCGAGGTGTACCTCAGGGAAGTGTTCTTTCCCCGACGCTGTTTAATGTTGTAATGGCTGGTCTTCCCGCTGAAGTGCAAAAACATTGCAGGCATATCCATATGTCGATATACGCGGACGACATTTGTATTTGGTTAAGCGGATATCAACACAAACGTTTAGCTCTGATAGCTCGACAGGCCTTACTTTCAGTTCAAAATTACCTTCAAGGTGTAGGGTTGACTCTCTCGGTGGAAAAATCTGGCTTCATCATGTTTCCAGGTAGAGGAAGACGGTATGCGCGGCTGAAGATAGACATTGATCAATCTTGCCTTCGTCAATTGAAGTACAAACGCTTTTTGGGCGTAATTATTGACTACCGTCTACAGTGGCGACGAGCTGTGGACTCTATTGTGACATCACTATCTCCGCGTCTCAATGTGATCCGTAGAGTTGCAAGTGAGCAATGGGGAAATCACCCTTCTTCAATGATCAGGCTGCACGATGCACTAGTGACGAGTCGAATAATGTACCAGCTCCCTTTAATTTCCCCCTCACTATCACAGCTGGAACGACTTGAGGTTTTGCACAGAAAGGGCCTAAGGAGGGCTCTTGGCGTTCCGCAGTCTGCTCCTAATAATGCAGTACTTTATGAGTCTCTATCGAGACCTCTTAGCCTAGTCGCTTCACAAAGGCTATTGATGCAAATTGGCCGCCTCAAACAGACGATAGCCGGTCGAGCCCTTCTACAGAGCCTTCGAAAGAGATCCGAGTCCCGAGCGTACTTGGCCCTTAATACTATTGGTTACCTGGGTCTTGACGCTAGAGGTCGAACTAAGAGGTTGAATCCACCTTGGTCTTTCGCGAGCCTCGATTGTTCGTTGACAATTCCTCACGTTCGTGCTAAGCGGAGTTCTCCTTTGGCGGCAACACGTTCGCTCGTACTGGAACATCTTGAAACTGAATATGCACGTCATCTTCAAATTTTTACTGATGGCTCTGTGGACAAGGTCAGAGGATCTAGTGCAGCTGCTTTTCATATTCCCGCTTTAAAGTATGATTGGTCGGTTCGCTTCACTACAGTCGTGTCCTCCACAACGGCCGAAAGCGTTGCCATTGAGGCAGCCCTAAAAAAGCTACGGCTTTATACGCCTCAACCCGTAGTCATTCTTACAGATTCGAAATCCGCCCTTCAAAGGTTAGAGTATGGGTTCCCTACTGATGCTTTATGTCTAAGCTCCCTACGCTCGGTGCACACTCTCCTTATCAAAGGCTTCTCCATACGATTCCAATGGGTGCCCTCGCACATAGGTATCATAGGCAACGAGATGGCGGACAGCCTTGCCCATAGAGCGCTGTCTGGGAATCCTTTGAGAAAAGTGCCTCAAGAGGACAAGAGACTCTTCAGAGAAGCGGTGTCGTGCCACTTCCACTCTTTGTGGAGCTCACCTCACAAGCCATGTGTGACTAAGGGTCTCAAAAGAAACCAAGCCACTTTACTGCTCCGCATTCGCACGGGCTCTGCTCGTACCCCTGCGTGGATGTGTAAGACTGGCCTGGCGTTGTCACCATTATGTTCAACGTGTGGTGTGTGCGGTGACATAGAACATTACCTTATGTGCTGTACTCTGTATGACGCGGAAAGGAGCGTGTTATTCGGGTCCCTCAAGAGGACAGGAATTCCCCACAGTTCTATAGAGGACATTGTTTTCCCGCGCGGGAACCGGTTAGATAGGAAGGAGGTTTCTCGCCTTCTTTTAAATTACCTGCAGGACACGGATTTGGCCTCCACATGGTGACCTTAGGTGTGACTATGTGTAGTGTAGTTGTGAGGTCTGTGTCTGATTTATATGATTTATGTATTTTAAGTGTCGCTACGGTGGAGCAATTGCCGGCAGCTACTGCAAGGCTAATCCCACCAGTAGCCTACAACCACTCAACTCAACTCAACTCAACTCAGCTATATATAAGGGTTGGTTATGTTCCGCACATTTCTCTATCACCTGATTGATAGTGTGAATATGGTCTATTGTTGAGTAGCCTTTACAGAATCCTGCCTGGTCCTTTGGCTAACAGAAGTCTAAGGTGTTCTTGATTCTATTTGCGATTACCTTAGTAAATACTTTGTAGGTAACGGACAGTAAGCTGATCGGTCTATAATTTTTCAAGTCTTTGGCGTCCCCTTTCTTATGGATTAGGATTATGTTAGCGTTCTTCCAAGATTCCGGTACGCTCGAAGTCATGAGGCATTGCGTATACAGGGTGGCCAATTTTTCTAGAACAATCCGCCCACCATCCTTCAACAAATCTGCTGGTATACCTGATCCTCCCCAGCTGCTTTGCCTCAAATATGCCTCAAATAGTTTAGGCATATTTTATAAGGAAAGCAGGCGACAAGTGCGTCAGCTGTACATCTTTGAGTTTGCAAGATAAAGAAGTGACGTTTCTCTCGAGATATCTAGAGACTTGAACTGTTTGACCATACAATCGCATGTATGATATGATTAATTTCAATCTTTGTGTGTATGATAATGAGTGCGTGATGTACGTGGATGCACAGAGCATAAATAGATGACCGTTCGTAATAAACGCCAGTTGGAAATAGCGCCAGTCCTGTCGTACGTGTTCCTTCGACTTTGTCTTCGTCTTTAGTGCTTTCTTTATGAAAACCGTCAAGATGAACCAAATCGCCCAAATCAAGGTATTGTGATTAACGAAACTAGCGTTTTCTTGGGCGAACTTGTGCCCTCAAAAGCAGGCTACTCTCAAAGCACAACGATAGCGGCGAACACAGTCGGCGATCGTCGAAAATCTGCTCAGCGCGTAAAGCGCGTCGGCTTTTATATATCAGTCATCGAAGGTTCCAGAGTAATCGCTGGTACCCGCGTGTCTTCTTGAAAGTTCTACACCATTCGCGTCGTGCATACATGAAATACGATTAGACAACGTTCAGTGACAACAGACAGCGGAAAGAACCATTGAGAGCATTCGAGAAATATCCGATACATGCAGGCGCGTCCTGCGCCGAGCGATAACATTTGTTAGGCGGTGAAAAGCGGTCACCCGAGAAGGATAAAGTACAGGTGTCAATAAGTTAGTAAACTTCAAGAATGTAGAGACCGGACTCAAGTTACGTCTTACGTAATTTAAAACTGTTTTCTTCATAAATAAGGCCTGTTGTGTGAGATGACTAGCTGAGATTTTTGGTTATATCGACGCCTAAATATTTATACGATGATGCAACAGATACTTCAGATCCAGAGATGACATATCTGTGCCCTCGGTAGGAGCGCCTTCAGTGAAGCGACGATGTGGTGATGCGGTGAGGCGGTGAAGCAGTGATGCGAAGTTATTTAAACATTTAATGATATTAGCCATCTTTGGAAGCAAATATTTACTCTTTGCAAGTCCGTATTGAGGTAATATGATTACCATTAACGCTAAGAATAGGGTGAAACAATCGTCAAAACACAATCGTCAGCGACATGTTTAATACCTGAAGAAATGTTGTTAAGCAAATCAATATATCATATAGATTAAGAAAAATAGGGGCCCGAGGACTGTTCCTTGTGGAACGCCGTAGACAACGGGTGTTGAGGAGGAGCAATGGCCGTTAACGTACGCAAACTGCTGCCTGTTTGTTAAAAAGTTGCGCAACCAATCGAAAACAAAGGTATTAATATTCACACGGGAGACCTTGAGAATGAGCCGATTATGTGGAACTTTATCGAAAGCTCTCTCAAAATCTAAAGAAAGCGTCAACTGGTGTGTTGAGGCCAACACGGGAACTATTATCATCAATAAATAGAGCTATCTGGGTTTCGCAGGAGCGGTCCTTTAGGAAGCCGTGCCCCCGTGGGTAAAAGAAATTAATGGATACTATAGTAATATAGTAATATTATAGTAATACTAATATTATAATAAATTATATGCGCCAATAATTTTGACCATGCACTGCTCAAAGAAATGGGATGGTTGTTGTAAGAGGGCGATGATGAACATTTCTTCACCTTTTATTCAGTTCTGCCACAATACGGTGATACATACGGTGATATATACTGTCTTGCAGCGAGGTTTTCATAACAGAGAAAGAAAGACAGAGATTACATTACCCGCAGAAACTACACCGGCAGGCGCAAGATAAGCAAATTCAGCAAGGGTTACGAGGTTAAGTCGCACATTCTTGTACAACTTGTCGCACAACTTGTAGATACACGTAGTACTTGCACTTGCGCACTAACGGGCTCACATGCTCCAGCTGTTTGCTTTTTCTGGTGGAATAACCTTACACTCAAGGCGGACGAAAATACCACCAAAGACTAAACTTAAAGCAATATTGAAAGGTCGCTCTTCCAAAAAATTTTTCTCAGTTACGGGTAGCCATTGTCGGTCAGTCGCAGTCCTCATCCCTAACAGAAACTCAAACAGGCAGTGACCTTAATGTACAACGTCAGATGTTTAGAGATGTGGTTGGGTCCGGTTAGCTCCCCTACCTCACTGCATCCATATTTGCTAGCGTTTGTTACGAAAGCGTTTACTTGCATAAAGGCTAATTTCTTGAAATAGTTCAAGTGCTTGAAGGTAATAACGATATAAGGTGCGACCAAGACTCGAAGGCAAACAATGGAAGCTGAATTGTGCATCTAGTTGGGTCGATTTCACGCGAACTGATGTCAATTCTCCAGCCATATGTGTCCAACCAAGAGTGAATTTATTTGACCTAGCATTTCGGAGACAACCCTGTTCCTTCATCAAAGGCTGGCGGTGGATCGGAAGCAGCGCAGGTTTAACCTTAACCCTTTCAGACGCCACTTTATCCTGTTGATTGAAAACTTGGTTTCACCACACCTCTTGCATCGACAGAATCATAGAAAGTGTACAGCTGCAGAAAGGATTAAAAATTTTCAATTGTTTAGCGGTTTTTGTCAGGTTTACAAAATTTCGACTCCATGCGAAAACTCCCTACCGGAACATCAAATATGAGAACATGTACTACTTCATGTTTTGAAAGGCTTGAAAAGCACTTATCCAGCCACTTGAAGATTATGCCTGGTGAATGACATTGTAAAAAACATTGACACAAGTGAGCCCGCTACATAAAGCATACTCACACAGTCTAAAAGCAGCCAGCCGTCTACCTTCCCACTCATTTTGCTAAAACATTCTGCACTTTATTCAAAATTGCAGCGCGGTTCCAATAGTAAGCGTTTCAAGATGCATGAAACACATTTTAAATATCATTACTTTCATCGGTGATGTTGCTGTTGATGCACTATCCTGCTGTGCACAATTGTGTAGACAGCGTCTCAAAGGGTTAAATGAAAGTGAACAGGCGTATCGGGAGCAAAGTACTTACCTCGAGAAACTAGGCTCCTTTTTGGTCTCCAACTCGCCCGCTAGATAGCTCCGGTCAAGCTCCACAGACAACGTACGATCACACGCACCTATTCGCCCAGCACCTATCAATAATAACGGAACATACAGCCCGGCGTTCGGAATAAGTCGGGCATGGATCCCAGCACAGGCAACACACTTCGCTGTTTCCATCCGGGGGCGAGGGCGCGTTATGCTCCGTATCAGGGTTTCCTGCTTCAACAGCTGTTCTATAGAAGCAGCTGCCTTAACTTGTGCATGCAACCTACCAACCATGAAAATATGCGCTTGCAGGCCGGCGCATACAACGCTTGGGGAAGAGCATCCGATAATAGCCAAAAGAGTAACCGAACTTACCGTATTACTGTGGGCCCTTGGGTGAACTTGTAATGACGTGGTGACACAGTCGACGTCTTACGCAGGAAAATCAGAATTTTGTGTAAAAGTGTGGCAGTAGCATCTCATTTTTTTTTTTTTGCATAAGTTGCCAGGCGATTTATTGCGTGAAACAAAAAAGACGCAGTTTTCCCCCAAAAGCGAAGCCTCGATTGCGATAGCAAATTAGTAGGCAGCTATAAGAAGTAAGGATTGTACTTTTCCCGGCCGTGTAAACTTGTATACATACGCGTTTACTAACTAAATTAACAAGTGTGGTGTCGCGCGCGCACACGCAAACATGAACGCATCTCACTCGATGACCGCGTCCACTCGCTCTGAAAACACTGGTCAGGTCGGGTCAGGTCAGGTCAGGTCAGGTCAGGTCAGTTTATTTCCTTAAAGGCCCCTTTATCAGGGGTGTTACATAATGGGTGAGGTACACCTTGCAAGAACAATTCAACGTGATAAGAAACGAAGCATTTGAAAAGTGGTAGATACCCTGTATAAACAAACACATACTCGTGACGAATTGTCGATTAGAAGAAAAAAATACATTTATTCTGGCCTAAGAGAAGAAACAGCGGCAATGGACAATTCAGTTCAGTAACTAGTGGAACATTTGAAAAAAGGTAGATACATTGTATACAATCGAAAGCACACGTTAGAATATGAATTTGTACAAGAATAGGTAATTAATTTGAAAAAATTGAAGGAACCTCAGCAATGAACACATAGTGATTATCTCTATATACAACATGGTGGGGAAGGGCATTCCAATCAGTTGCAGTTCGAGAAAAAAAAAAAAAGCAGAGAAGGTAGTTGTATGTGAGCGTTGTATATTCTTGCTGGTGGAATGACGTATGGCACATGATTAAGTGAACTGCAGAAAAACTTATGAAAAAGACCAACGCTGGCTATCTTACGGCGGTGCGAGAGCAACTGCAACTCAGATTTCTTTTTTAAGGATGATATGCTTACGTCATATGAGTAGGATAAACGAATGTATCTTACTGCACGACTTTGGAAGCACTCAAGTGCGTTAACGAGATATTTTTGATATGGGCTCCAGATTGATTATGCATATTCGACTTTAGGCCTGATAAGTGATTTGCACGCCACAAGTCTGACATCCTGAAGCGCATGACGCAAGTGGCGCCTCATAAAGCCGAGTGTTTTGTTCTCCGATGATACTATGCTCTTGATATGCGTGCCCTAGTTGAGATCACAGGAAATTAAGACGCCTAAGTACTTGAATGATTTTACTGTTTCAATCTGATTGTTCGCTATTGTGTAAGAAGGCAAGAAGGGTGTACGACTACGAGTAAATGACACATGTTTACATTTTTTGGGAATAAGAGTCATTAGCCAACGGGCACACCAAGATTGTACATGGTTGAGATTTTGTTGCAAATTCTCTCCATCAGTGTCATTGTTAATGGTATGATAAAGCACGCAGTCATCAGCGAACATCCGAATTTTGCAAGTTACATGAAGGGGTAAGTCATTGATGTATATTTAAGATAGAAGTGGTCCAAGAACAGACCCCTGAGGGACACCTTATGATACCGGGAGGTTGACGGAGGACTGGTCGTTGATAGTAACGAATTGCTCGCGGTTAGTGAGGAACGTTTCTAGCCATTTTAATACATCCATGTCTAAATTCAAGAAAGAACGTTTATGTAATAAGTGACGGTGAGGGACTTTGTCAACAGCTTTTTCATAGTCGAGGAAAATAGCATCAGTTTATTTATTACAGTCAAGATTCGCATGAAGGTCGTGAAGAAAAAGAGCTAGTTGGGTTTCGCAAGAAAAGCCCTTACGAAATTCATGCTGTGCAGGATGAAAAAAATGGTTGGCGTCTAAATGGTCAGTGAGAGAGAGAGAGAGAAGAAACTTTATTAATGAATGGCCGGCAGTTTCGTTGTGGTGGCCTCAGGTGGCGGCTCCAAGTCCTTGGACTCGGGCGGCATCTTTGGCTTGCCGGACGGCCCAGAGCTGGTCTGCCAACTCTGAACTTTTCAGAGCCGCCTCCCAGCGGTGGCGACGCCGATGGAGAAGGTCCCCGGCTGGCCCCGCAGCTGGGGCGGCGTCGGGGAGAAGCGAGCTCGAGGCTTCCCGTACTGTGGTAACGGCCGCGATTACGGACGCGTCGCGAACGGATGTGGTCCCATTACCGTGGTTGCCGGCACATTCCCACAGCATATGTCGCAGCGTTGCTCGCTGTCCGCAAGCTTTACAGGCATCTGTTGGATATAAACCTGGGTAGATGTGATGTAGGACCGCGGGGCTAGGGTAGCTGCCTGTCTGGAGCAAGCGTAATGTTACGGCCTCATTCCTATTTAACCTGTCGTGTGGTGGCGGGAATGTGCGTCTTTGGAGTCTGTAGTGTTGGGTGAGATCTCTGAACGTGGTCAGGCGATCGCCCCACGCCCATTGTGATTCTTGTTGCCGCATTTCTGTTGTAGTGTCCCGATCAGGCAGATCCGATGCCCCGCTCTCGGGGGCGGGGGCGGCGGCCACATAATCTGCGGCGGCTCGGCGTGTGAGACCTCGAGCCGTGGCGTGGGCCGCCTCGTTGCCCGCGAGCGGGACATCGGTGTGTGCCGGGGTCCAGAGGAGGAAGACTGTAGAATTTTGGGGTTGCGAGGGCGATGACGAGTCGCCGTCGTCATAAATTTGGAGTACGCGGACCGCTTCCCGCGAGACGCGACCGCGCGCGAAGCCGCGGATTGCTGCCTGCGAGTCGCTGATCACGATCGCAGCACTAGGCACCGTGGCCAGTGCTAGGGCTATTGCGGCTTCTTCGGCCGCCTCCGTGTGTCCCGTGGTCCCTGTAGCGCTCGCGAGGCACTTTCCCGTGCGGTCTACAACCGCGATCGCGTGTGCGTTTTTCTCTCCTTCATATCGCGCAGCGTCTACGTACACCGCCTCGTTGCTGTTGCCAAACTTCTTCTGAAGGTCTCTTGCTCGTTTGTTGCGTCTCGCGGCGTGGTGCGTCGGGTGCATGTTTTTGGGAAGCGGCGGGATGATCAGGCGGTCGCGGACCGAGGCCTGAACCGCCATCTTTTCTCCATGCTGAGTGTGGTACGCGATGCCGAGTGCCTCGAGGATGCATCGACCTGTCTTTGAATGAGATAATCGTTCGTACTGCGCAATGTCGTGCGCCTCGATTAACTCGTCAAGTGAGTTGTGAAGCCCGAGCTCCAGAAACTTGTCGGTGCTCGCGTTGAGTGGAACGCCGACCGCCCTCTTAAAAACCTTTCGTATCATGCATTCGACCTTGTTTTTTTCGCACCCTATCCACTTAAGGTAGGGGGCAACATACGTTATGCGGCTTATCGCGTACGCCTGCACGAGACGGATCACGCAGTCTTCACGCATACCATTGCGTCTATTCGTGATGCGACGCAAGAGTCGGATCGTGTCATCTACCGAACGACGAAGTCTTCGCACCGTCTCTCCGTTATGGCCATTTGCCTGCAGGTGTAACCCCAGGATTCTAATTTTGTCTACGTGCGGTACGGGAGTACCATCTGCCAATATAATACGTATTTTGGAGTATTCCCGTTCTTCGTCGCTCAGGGTTTTACGACCTCTCCTTGTGGGTTTGTAGATTAACAGTTCGGACTTGGTAGCCGAGCACTCGAGGCCCGTTCCACGCAAGTAATTCTGGACCGCATCTACCCCTGCCTGTAGCGTTCGCTCGACGTGACCATCACATCCTCCCCCGGGAACCCAGAGGGTGATATCATCCGCGTATAGACTATGATGCAATCCTTCTACTTCTGTTAATTTCTCGGGTAGACCGAGTAGAACTAAATTAAAGAGTAATGGGGATATGACGGATCCTTGCGGCGTGCCGGACGGACCCGTCTCAAATTCCGGCGATTCCTCGTCGCCAACGACGATGCATGCACGCCTGCACGCGAGGAAATCTCTAACGTAATTATACGTTCTTTGGCCAAGTCCTAACGTTATAATTGTTTTTAAGATTGCTTCGTGTTTAACGTTATCGAAGGCCTTTTTAATATCTAGGCCGAGGATTGCCTTAGTGGAGCTGGTAGTGTCGTCTACGATCTGGTGTTTAAGCTGAAGCAATACGTCCTGTGAGGAGAGGTTGCGGCGGAATCCTAGCATGGTGTGCGGGAACGCGTCACGATCTTCGAGAAAGTCGGTCACGCGGGTGAGAACTGCGTGTTCCATGACTTTTCCAACGCAAGACGTTAGCGAAATCGGTCTTAGATTATCGAGGGTAACTTGCTTGCCGGGTTTTGGAATCATGATAACGCGGGCCCGTTTCCACGCTTCGGGAAGGGAGCCCCCTCGCCAGCACTCGTTGACGTAGGTCGCGAGGCGGGAGATCGACTCGTCGTCTAGGTTACGGAGAGTCTTGTTGGTAACCCGGTCCGGGCCGGGCGCCGATCGGGTGTTTAGTTCGAACAGGGCTATCCGAATTTCTGCTTCGCTAAATTCCGCGTCCAATTTCTCGTTTGCGACGCCGTCGTATTCAGCATCTTGGATGCTTTCGGCCTTCTTAAAGTAACGATCACGTATTGCGTCGAAGAAGTTATCACCTTTGTATTCTCTTACTAGTCTACGAGTCTTGTGGCCTTGAGCGGCCCTAGTTTCCTCCGGATCTAATAGGTGCCGAAAGTAAATGACGTGCTCCATTATCTTACATGGAAGACTCGTTAAGGAGATGGGGCGATAATTTAGTGGGTTATCTCTGTTGCCTCCCTTGTAGATAGGAATGACCTTTCATACTTTCCAGTGATAAGGAATGCAGGCTGCTCAAAGTGACTGAGAACATAAGAGACACAAAACAGCAGTTGAGATATACTTAGTATTTTTTAACAGTTTCGAGTTAATACCATCGATACCGGTGGATGAATAGAGTTTCAGGTTATCAATTACATTGGAGATACCATCTAAGGAGAACGTAATGGCCGGCATTACAGATACTATGTTACTAGACATTACTGGTAGAGGAGAACTAGTATATTTAGTAAAAACTGAGGCGAAGGCATTGTTGAACGAAATGGCACAAATGGTATCAGTCATTATATCTCCAGAACCGTCAGCAAGAGTTATGGAGCAAGCTTGAGGGGGGTTTATTACTTCCCAGAATCGCTTGGGTTTTCTCCGAGTATTTTCGGTAAGTGATGTTAAAAAAAGCATGCTTGGTGCTGCGAACAGCAGATAATTACATTTTTTCGGCAGAATAATACTTTTCCCATGTGTAAGCATTCGTATACTTTGCTTGGCAGATCTAAAAAGTGTTTTTTTTTTTCTTGGTTTTCTTGGTTTGGACGGAAGGTAATTTTCGGTATATGTTTCTCTGCTAATTCAATAATTTTACTTTTAAACAGCGTACAATTAGTGTGAGTGGTTGGCTCGTAAAATCTAGATTGAAAGTTTGGTAGAAAGGCAGTCAGTTCATCATTAATGGCTTCGAAGTTTCCTTTATCGTATAGGCAGATAGTTTTGCGATATGTTTCACGTGGTGGGCGCGGAAAAGACGAGGAACCGCGGGAGCAGCAGTGAGCGAAGTGACCTTCCTGCTGCTTCTCGGTTTAACGCAAATTAAGCGGAGAAAGCATGGTGCACAGGAAGCTATCAGCACTCGGCGCACTCTCTCCTCATCGCAGATCGCTTTCAAGATAGCGCCATACGCAGCAGCCGCCGAAGTGGAACGCGCCCCTCCCTCCCTCCGGTGCGTTGCACGCTATGGAAGTCGGCGCGTTTCCTACCCGGTTTCTTTGTTTCCGCGTGCGAGATTGAGCCGCCGTCGTCGGCTCACCTTTGCGCGCTTTCACTCGCACATACAGCATACGGCGCGCGGCGACGATGTTTTCTCCCTTGAACTTTATACGGAACATCACAGCGACGGTGCATGACGGCAGATATGCACCTGGAGTGGACGCGTATCGCTATCGCAATAAAAAGTCGCAGTTTTGCCCGGAAGTCGAAGCATTGATTGCGATAGGAGAGAGAGAGAGAGAGAGAGAAGGAAAGAAGGAAAGGCAGGTACGTTAACCAGACTGAGTCCAGTTTGCTACCCTACACGTGGGGAGGGGGATAGAAAGTTAGTAGACAACTATACGAGGTAAGCTTCGTAATCAGACTGGTTATGGCATGTAAAACACGATCATTTTTAAATGCGAAGCCTTTCTTGGCGAACATTTGCGACCTTTGACAGTATCTATCTAGCCGCCTACGCCTTGGTGCTCTCATGGTCGTTTCGTTAATTTGGCATGTACCAAAATTGGCATAACATGACAAGAGTGCATGACGAACATAAATGATAGGTCATGACATGCACACTGTGTTATACTCCTTGTCACAGGCGAACTGGAAAGAGCATTTATGAGAGTGATATTTATTGTACGCGTTGACTTTTTTGGCGGCCACCACTTTGCAGACCGCGGATAGACGACGCGGCCGCAGATATGGTCTTCGCACGTGACGGTCAGGCAGACACGTACAGTGGAGGGGCGTTCCTTTCACCATAACCTGCACGTCTTCGCGAAGTTCATCTTGCTCTCTGGCGGGCACTTGAAGGCGGCTGCAAACTGCGGCGTGTTTCCCAAGGCCACGTTGACCCTGCGAGAGCGTTCGTCTGCTTTCACTCTGCATGCAGCACCACCACGGACAGTCGGTCGCGTTGCCACGTCAACAATAAACGCGAGGAACGCACACACAGAACCGGAGCACTTGTAGTTTTTGATGTCGTGCACCCGTGCATAGAAGTATCTTTATCTAATTAGATATCAGCCTGAGGTAAAAGTCACCTAGCATGCTGCTCAGGACAAATAAGGAAAAAGAATAGCATGTGGGTGCATTCAAAGAGATGCGATTATTGCAAATTCGTGTCCTAAGAGCCCGTTCAATTCTGTGGATATAAACCTCTCTTACTCAAGTTTTAAGGTGAAAAAAAAAGAGATGTGACTCGCATACCCCGCACTAACTTCTGTGCGCGCACAAGGTTGGTCTGAATAATAATAACAATAATAATAATAATAATAATAATAATAATAATAATAATAATAATAATAATAATAATAATAATAATAATAATAATAATAATAATAATGTGAAATGCTCCCACAAACGCGAACGTTCGACAAGGTGAACCTCTCAACTTTTCCTATATGTCACCACGCAGGCCTGAGATTTCAACGACCCTGATGTTGAATCGTCACTATACTCGCGGACAACTTTCTGCGGCTATGAAGGAAAAGCTACAGAGGCAAAGCGCGCACAAGTGAGAGCGCTTCTGAAAAGAGTCCCGCGTTTTAATGTGCGTCAGTTTAGGCTGGGCAAGGCAAAACATAAACACCTTAATAGCAAGTTAAATAAGACAGAACACACCACTGAGTGTCAAGGTTTACTTATTTTGCGGCTTTTCCCTTCCGCGTCTTGGGAAACGCGAAACCATGGCACGTGGACGCTGCGTCGATTCAGCGTCTGTTCCGAGCAGCCAAGAGCACTGTCAAACGCTGCCGGACTACTTGGCGCGGTAACACATGCGCAGCAGCCACGCACTTGTACCTTTCCCTTCATAGCCGCAGAAAATTGTGCGTGAGCATAAATTAAACCACTTCCGCCGCAGCTGCAGTTCTAGAGGCGATACTAAACATGTTATTCAACTCAACTCGGCGAGCTGTTGCAACCGAGTGTATAGATATAGGATTGCAAAAGCTAGATTTACGAATAGCGTGCAGTTTATTGGGAAGACAACAGCAGTCCAGCAATCGCGGACCAAATTCACATACAGTTCGCGCATCCTAGCTGCATGTGTGTGGTTGTCAGTATTGCCGCTATCTTAGATCCAGGGGATACAGAAAGCTGGAAAGGAAAAAAAGGCAGTAATATAACTAGACTTGTGTCTGATTGGCTATGCAGCCAGTAGGTAAGGCGACAGCGAAAGAGCAAGGGAGAGCGCAAAAGTAAAGGTTTTGTTGCGGCGTATATGTCGCTGAATCAGCCGCATAACCGGAAAGCATAAACGTATTTTAGTGAACAGCGAGTCATCGCCTCAGGGAATGGTTTCTACGCACCTTGGGGCAAGGGGAGGACCTCCTCACCGGAAAAGGCGGTAACTTGGCCCAGAGAAGCGGCCAATCCAAAAACGGCTGTGGATTCCACGTGCCGGGCGGCCAATTAGAGGGAAGACCACTCCCCGTTTCGCCAAGACCCTCACACGTACGAGGTCACGCGACTACAGTCATTGTTACGTCTGGGCTACTTAAGGAGCCCGCCATGTATCTCTTTACTCTCTCTTCTCATCTCAATTATTCAGCATTATCAGCAACAGCAGCAACAGTAGCGGCAGCCTATCTTATGTCCACTGCCAGGACGAAGGCCTATCCCTTGCGATCTCCAATTACCCCTGTCTTGCGCTAGCTGATTCCAATTTACAGCTGCAAAATCCTTTATTTGATCACACCACCAAGTTTTCTGCCCTCCTCGACTGCGCTATATCCCTTCTTTTCACCCTTCACCACGTTTTAAATAATTTGTTCAAGTTTTTTACAGCGCAACGTCGTCACCTAGGTCTGCCCAGTCTCCTGGTGTCCTGATGCCCATGGCACACCTAGCTCGGATCGGTGCCATTTAGTGCAATTAACGTCGGACAGCAGGCCACGAGAATCGAGAATCCGGCGTCGGAACACCTCTCCACTTCCTTACCGCATATGCTAGCGCTGTAGGTGTTTGTATAGTGACACGTTATAGTAATCGACGCTTCTTGTATATATTCCATAACAACGCAGGATTTGGGTAAAGTACAGAGATACACACTTTTGTTCTCTAACAAAATGTTTTCAAATGAGTGCTCAAACGGACGAACATTAAATGCGTGTTGTGATATGGACGCGAATCATGGCGAAATACAAAAGAAAAAAGGAAACAGAGCATGCACCATGCAGTAGATGGCAAGAAGAACATTGAACAAGAAGGAAATTGACACGTGTGATTGCTTGCTTGTTTGTTTGTTTGTTTGTTTGTTTGTTTGTTTGTTTGTTTGTTTCATTAAGAAGACTCAATTGCCGCATGGCCATAATGAGAATTCAGACCAGTTGTTCCACGGATTCTCACATGGATTTGAGCAAATCCCTATGCAGCGCAGAAAAAAAAAAAAGAAGTCAGGCACATTTGCGGCTCGAGCGATTCTGTAACAATTGCTTTTGATCAAAATTATATGATGAGGTAATATTTACCGAACGACAAAACCAAAAAATTATCGCTATGAGAGCTGTGCGGCCGCCGTAAAATTGCCCTCATTTCTAGCACAGCAACGAAGCGCCGCACTGTTAGTCCGAAACTTAGGCCGAATTCGTGAAGCTTTTCTTTTTTTTCGTAAGAGGTTTCTGTCATTAGCCGATAACCTTCCCTGGTGATATGGTCGCTGTCACTATTGACTGGCGCTTGCTTTCACGAGCGGACCTAGCTTAACGAATGCTCATTGAATACGGATTTATTTTCCACGAGCACCTACCTCTTTCCTCACTCGCCTTCGTAGTAACCCACCAAGATCTTTCTAAAACGGATTTCGCCTCTGAATGAAACAGCCTACCTCTGCTCAGAGATGGAGTGAACGTCCTCTTCAATTACGAATTTCTTCTTAGCCAGGTCATACTTCTTGCACCACGGCTGTGAATAAAGATTACAATGGCACATTAATGGCGTTTAAGAGTGTACGTTTCTTAGCAAAGTGGGACGTTGTTATTCTTGATAAGCGTGCCCACAAAAGTTTTCGAAATGCGGAAAAGTTCCAAAAAATAAAACGTTAGTATTGCGTGCAACGCGTGTAGTAGAGCGATGAAGGGGTCATCATTTTCCGGCGACGCGTTTTTATCATCAATAGACACCAGCATTTGTGCGACAAGGACTGATAAATTCGCTACTTAATTAAATTACGCGAAGGTAAGTTAGCAGTTATTTTCCAGCGAGTGCATCTTTGCGATCGTGGAATTGAAGCTGGTAAATCCACATAGAGGTTTGCTTCCACACATTTCGAGATATTCATTCCCAATATCTGCTACGAAGACATGCTACGCCCTCTCAAGGACAAAACTAAAAGATCTTTGAGTCGTACTTATCAACAGCTCGAAGGAAGTTGTTGATGATTTCGACTTCGCCCTGCCGTTTTCTAGCCGCCTGGTTAGACCAGATGGTAGAGTGGCTGCCCCGGAAAGGCAATGGTCCCGGGATCGAGTCCTGGACCAGGACAAATTTTTCTTCAACTGCGAAGCCTTTCTATCGAGGAACCCGTATGGGTTTCCTTTGTATCAATTGATACGATTGGGTGGATGTCTCATTTTCCCTTTATTAATTACTTCTCTCCACGTTACGGGTTTCCGCCGTCCTATTACTTCAAATTCCTACATTTGGTCAGGAACTTCTGTAAACGCACCTGGGCAGCACCGATGAAGTGCAGTTGCTCGAATGTGTAGGACTCAAGACCGGGAAGCAATTGCATTGAATCCTTTTCCTGCTGCATCAGCGCTTGGAACGCCTGCGTGGAAAAGCGGCAGTGCAGATTTATAGCCGTTATTGCAGAGCTGGGGCGGCATTTTTTTTTGTTGTTGTTTTCGTTCTTCCATTGTTTCCGAACTTCGTGTTTGACTCTTACGAAGGCGGTCCACCGCTATTGTCTGAACGGGCCATCAAAAGTGACGTATAATATGAAATGAATAGAATTCGAGGAGAAGAATCCTTACAAATCACGGCCCCTGCTCTCGTATCTGCAGGCTTTGGCACCAGCTCACAGACACATTATAGTTGGTTTTTCACCATATGAAATTAGAGACAAAAACGAAAAGATGAAACGCTCTGTATTCTTCAGGCGAAACAGCTAACGACAAAAGAAACTGAGGGAGAGAGCACAATGTACGATATTTCATCCTTGCATCATCAGGATACCGGAAGAAGATAGGCACGGAGCCTGAACTTCCCTTGGGCAGAAATTCGGGCTAGTTGGTTATCCATGATCACGCATAAAACGAGCCACAAATGTAGAAGAGGTTTAGAAGAACTGTGTTCTATGTTTGTCCCTGGCTTTATGAGCAGTTAATGTATGTATGAGCTCAGAACTTAATTTTCGCATTTTTCTGTGGGAAGAGCAAGTTCGCGTTCAGTCAGTACGCATTTCAACGCGCAAGAACTGTGCTCGAAATCTCGCTCTGCGTTACTAAACCTTCGTAATGAAGACAATTTCGGCTTCCTAGACATCATACTGACGCTTTTCTGACGATTTCTGATACTGACGATTTCTGTCGAGCACGGTAGACACAGCTAATACGATGCTTCAGCGAAAAGACTTTTCCAGCTGTTGAATGTGGTTGTTCTCGTCCAATGTAATTCGTCGAAAGGGGATAGGCTGATGATCGGTGCAAAAAAAAAAAAAAAAACCGGAAGGGGCAGTAAGAACAAACAGTGCCCTTTAAAGAAGAAAAAGAAAAGAAGCGCTGATAGTCATAACTTTAGCTATTCGCCATATAACCTGCCACCGCATGATTCGCTGATCAAGCGCTCTCTTGGGCGCTACGATATCTACATGAGCTTCCAGGCTTCCGTTTGAACACCCTACTATAGTTGGGAACAAGTTAAGAAGGCGGGAGAGGCCCCGTCCAAATGACCGAAGTGCAGCAGCCGATTGACTCGGCGACTAAAGAAATAGTCCCACTGACGTGACTCGGCGCAGTTCGAAGCGCGGGCTGCCATGTTCCCCGTCGGTGGGCTCACCGGCCGTCCGGCTCATGACGTTAGTCTAGAGTGCGCGCTCATTGGTGGAGGCTGAGGGGCAAGTGTCGCTGCCTTCTAAAGTTGTACCCTACTATAGAGGGCTTCAGGACAGGCTGTCCAAGTGAAAAAAGAAAGAATCTTGCTGCGAGCGCACGGCGTTCAAGCAGACCTGTAAAATACACTTACCAAATAACTTTGACGACCGGACGCGTTGTCGGAGATGTCTTCGCCCAGCGTGCGGGAAGATGGCAGCTAAAAGGAAAATTTCTTGAATATAGAGGCATCACCTTGGGCCCGTATTTGCAGCAGTTGCACGTGCACTACAAGAATTACAGAGGTGGAATTTTCTGGACGAATGAAATCGCCCGAACGGTTTTAAAGGAACACGAGACAGAGTGAAGCGGACAAGATATTTACCAGCGTTATGACCCTCCGCCACCTGACGCGAAGTGCGCATGATGCTCGCCGTTTCACGTCGTTCCGTTTTCTCCTACTGCGTAATGCATACAATAACGAAGAGTGGCCTTTGACAACTACGCCGTCTATCCTGCGGGATAGCCCGCTTCGAAAGCAGTTGGTCCAGGTGATCGCATGAACTTCTCGTTCACTTCCACGCCTTCTGTTCCATGCTGTCGAGAGAGACCGGACGAAACTACTTTTCTTGGAAGCTTGACTTTCACTAGAAGAAAAGGTTCTCCTGCGTCGTTCAGTCAGCGCAGCAAACGAGGATCCCAAGAGAGACTGCATATGCAACGCTGTGCTATGGTACTACGAATAGGAAAGTGAAGATATCGCGATATTGAAATTGGGCAGAGCATTGACAAGATATGAGATAACGCAGGCCATCGTTCAACAACAGTGACACGACATGAACTATCACGATGAGAAAAATACGGAGTTGCGTGTATATGTTTGAAATTATCAAGGACAGAGAGGGCAGCCCGTCGTCAACGCTATCGAGCTTAAGTTCCTGCTCTCCGTATGACGTCTCCGTTAGAAAGTTTGGCGAGAAAGAAATTATTTCCAATTACAGACACATCTTCTTTATACCTGCCTGTTACAATGTACTAGAACGCATGATTCACAAGCATATCATTTAGTACCTGTCTTTCAACAACTTACTATCAACGAATGAACATGGTTTTCGACCTCGGTTTTCTGCTGCGACACAACTTATTGAATTTAGTCATGAAATTGCTTCATAATTGAACCTGCGTAGTCAAATCAATGCTGTTTTTATCGACTATATGAAAGCATTTCGTGGGATTTGTCACATCAAGCCGATTATCAAACTGGGGGTATTTTTTTTTACTGGTAATCATGGTACTATATTATTCAAGTGGATAACAGAGTACTTACGATAAGGGTATCTGTGTGTTACATTTGATCACTCTCTGTCATCATTCGTTCACGTGATGTGTGTGCCCAAGGCTCAGTGTTGGGGCCACTTTCATTCCTTATTTATATAAATGCCTTCGTTCAGCTAGGTCATATCCAACACGCCAGTTAAAATGCGCCTATACGCAGGCTATTGCGTTCTGTACTCGAGTGTCACTAATGCACATAACCAAAAAGTGGCGTTTCTTTCTTTATTCTGTAAATGAAAGCAGCACATTCCAAATTAAATTACATTTTAAGAAAACTGTTACTGTAATCTTCACTAAGAAGAAACACCAACTGCATCTTCCGTTTGTTTACGGCGGGAATCACCTAAATCATGTGAGTGAATTTCGTTACCTTCGTGTGACGGTATTTCTCTGACGTGAAGTGGCATAAACATGTCCATTTCATTTGTTTGACGGCATTCAGAAAACTGATCACGAGAAAGAAATTTGTAGAAGAATAAAAATGGGTTGGAGTGCATACGGCAGGAATTTGCAAATCATGACTCGAAGCTTACGACTGTCGTTGAAATGACAAGTATGCTATCATCGCATTCTACCGGTGCTAACATATGGAGAAGAAACTTGGAGGTTAGCAAAGAAGCTCGAGAATAAGTAAAGGACCGCGCAAATAGCGATGGAACGAAAAATGTTAGGCATTACGATAACAGACAGGAAGAGAGTGGGATGCATCAGAGAGCAGACACGATATTCTAGTTGACATTAAGAGAAAAAAAAAATGAAACCGAGCAGTCCATGTAACGCGTAGGACAAATAACCGGTGGACCACTAGAGTTACATAATTAGCGCTAAGAGAAGGGAAGCGCATTCGAGGGCGACAGAAACTTAGGTGGGGTGAAGAAATTAGCAAGTTTGCAGGCTGCTGCTGCTGATGATGAAGATGATTCAGAAAACTAGGTTATCTCAAGATGACCTTGAGGGCGACTACAAAACAGTGAAAGCTTACAGCCTACAAATCGTTAGTCTGGCTTATGTTGGAATATACTTCAGTGGTCTCGTCACCGAGTAAAAAACAATGGTGAAATATTTCCTATAATCAGTTCACAGACGATCACATAACAAGAGTACTTGGGGGCAGCAGAGGTTTCATAATACTTCCCATAATCTCACATGCTACTGCCTTTATTCTTTAATTATTGCTGTGAGATATTTCACCGTGAACAAGTGAGACAGAGGAAGCATTCTTCACCAAACGCAGAGCAGGCATTTGCATTAGCGATCCGTTGGTGTCCCTCACTGTACGCGAAGAAAGTGCAGTATGTCGGCTGTGTGCGCGGAACAATTCCAGTAAACAATACCGATTGGATGGTCCGCATAGTGCGCTTAAGTAAGCGCCTGCACCGCTTATATGTGTCCAGTATTTATGGGCGCCTGTTTCGCGCTGAAATCATTTACCATCACGCACCAACTAGCTTAAGAACAAGCTTATATCGGAGAATTACGCTTCCCCCTCTGAAACCGACGTGGTCTGCGACTGATCCTGTTCGCGGCGAAAGATCCTCTCACCTTCATCTGAGTTTCGGCGTCTGTGATGTTCCCGTACTGGTTCACGAAGCACTGGGCTTTGTCGTGGAATACTTGCGCTGTCTTCGCGGTCCACCAATCCTGTCTTCTGCCCTTCTCGTCGTACAGCCTTCCTGTACGAAGCACGAATGCCAGCCGGGAAATGAGTGGCTTGTTGCAGACAATATAGCTGTATTCGAGCAGGAAAATGTTTGAATCTAACTGGATAATAATGCACGAAAAAGTGGGTGGGGAGGAACTGGCTGTGGTTATAGAATACAAAGCCGTACCTTTCACCGTGTAAAATAGACGCTATATAGTGGTGGGCTCCGTAGTAATGTGGACATCCTGGGGCTCATTAACATTTTCACTTGAACGGTATCGTTGTTTTTTTCATGGCACTCCTATACGAATGCGGGTAAGAATTGTGGGGTCTCACGCGTGCTCTTGGGACAAAGGCACGCCAACACATTGGTGAAAGCAATCAAAGGGCATCTTTTGCATCTTTCATACACTAATGCCTGCTAGCCGACTCACAACACAATCTATCTTACTATCTATCTACCTTACTACAACCTTACTACTACCTAGTCGTGCGAACTCAGAGCTAGTTAGCGCGACTAACCCTAGAAGGTTCTGGCTCCAGATTTTATCCCCTGGACAAAAAATCGTTTTGCTTCAAATGCGAAGCTTTCTTTTTTAGAAACCCGGGTGAATTTCCCGTATAGCTTCGTGCTATACATTTCGGTGTATGATAAAGTTTTCCTCGCATTTTCGTATACAAATGGAGGATTTGACCATTCGAACTCCACTGTTGACTGCATGTACAGCAGCAGAACCCGTAGCTACTCAGACACATCGTTAGAGCTTCCCTCTGAGCAGTCGTATCTATAAAGCACAAACACACTTCTCTGAAAAAAGAAAGTACAAGGTACGGGCTCGAAGATTACTCATTTTCTCATAAATGTCTCTTTTAAGAAAAAAGAAAGTTCACTGTAACCTCACTGAATAGCCAGTGATCGGAACTCTTACCATGGCTGTCGAATCCATGTGTAATTTCGTGAAAGACTATGTACCCGAGGATGGCATAATTTATGTACCTGTAATAAACAGTGCGGCTGTCAGTACGAAATGTACGCTGTAAGTACGATTGTTACTAATTTTACAGCTGTAAAATGAGTAGAAGCACGGAGTCCCCCACCTGTAGAAGGTGGGGGACACACCTGTAGAAGGTGGGGGACACACCTGTAGAAGGTGGGGGACTCCATGCAACTTTTAACCATCTGGAGTTCTTTAACGTGCACCTAAATCTAACTACACGAGCGTTTTTTTTTCTTTTTTCATTTTGTCCCCATCGAAATGCAGCCACCGCAGCCGGGTTCAAACCGACCACACTTCTTGGCGAGGTCGTATGAACATCTCTGCCATTTTATGAATCTGTGCATTGAAAAGTGCGACTATGGAAACTTGAAAAAAATGCATGCGCTCCTAATATGCGCTCTTTGAAGTGCAAGACGAATATTTAAACCACGCTTAATAAATTTCAATGCCTCTGGCGCCAAAGGGAAGTGGAAGAATGGAGAGGCGGAAAGAAAAAGCACCTAATTTGGTTTCGTCTGCTTTCTCTCGCGCCAAAAACATTGGCAGGTATGTGCATGCCAACCAGGGCCTAACGTTCGATCCACTCTGGTATGCTTATAATAAGACTTCTGCACGCCTGCCCCTCAGTACTTCTTTGGCAAATCATTCCTTAATTATTACTTTACTGCTTCGAATTTTACGATTATTATTGGCTGTCAATGTTAAAAGCTTTGAAGGGTTTGAATTCGAACCTCGGTTCAAAAGTTTGTACTTTTGCATGCGTGAAGCGTGCCTTGGCCGAGCAAAATCTACGTATATATCGTCGGCTGAATTCAAGTTTGAGTTTGTTTGGCTATACTCAAAAATGG
Organism: Dermacentor andersoni; assembly: GCF_023375885.2. Taxonomy (NCBI): domain Eukaryota; kingdom Metazoa; phylum Arthropoda; class Arachnida; order Ixodida; family Ixodidae; genus Dermacentor; species Dermacentor andersoni. The sequence continues at coordinate 21,081,179 of NC_092816.1, read as the reverse complement.
GTTTCACCGCTTGTTTTCTGCTCGCAGATTCTGGAAATTTTGGCTGTTCCTGTCCAGGATATTTACTAATGAGGTATCCTGCCATAATAATTTAGCCACACGTAGAATACATCAAGCTTGAATAATTCCCGCCCCTTAATATAGAGTCGAGAGAATGCTGTAAGGTTGCGGCAAAAGCATTGAGAAGTATTTTTGAACACTCTTTGCTAGAACGCTATAATAAAGACGGAGAAGAAATGTTTAAATTAGCGACGCATGGCTTACTTGGGCAGTCCGGCATCAAAGAAGGGCTGTTGCATAATGCCTGCCGGGATATCTGTCACAGAGAATCGAAAGAGCACAATGCAGAGTCACTATAGCGTCGTTTTAGTACTTTTGAGGGTGCTAAATTGGTGTCTTTTTTATTTGCATCCTCAATTGCACCAATTTAGCACACTTGTACTATACTCAAGACACCCCATAACAAACGGTGTGTGCTAGAATATCCCCAGTACATGCACCCACGCAAACACACGCACTCTTTTTCTCGCAGTAAAGAAAAAAGAGACAGGGTACTCAATCGTCAACGAGCTAAATGTACTGCATATGCAATAAGAGGACAATGAGGATGAAAACATATAGCCAGCCCGCATGCAGTGCCTTTTAAGCGCCTTCAATAGTGTAACACTTCAACCGCGCAATGTTGGTTTTCTGCAGTTAACATAAGCAGTAAGATTACTTCATTCCGGTTGCCTAAAATAATAAAGTTTGCGCTCTGCGACCCTTCTCTGCTGAACATTCATTCGTTAATTCATGCATAGCGAGGCTTTCGCCGGAGACTATGCGTGAAGCAGTGATGCAGTGAGCGCTGTTTTCCCGCAACCCTGCGTGAGATGTAAAAAAGTGCCAAAATATGTGCTCGCGCACCGTCGTGAGCGAATGTGCTAAATTATGGCTCACAGATTTTGTTTTCCGTCCACTTGCAATAGGCGTTCACCATGGCAGCGTTGAATGCCTCGCTGAAATTGAAAGACGTGCAGTCAAATCAAGCATACGCATAAGCAGATCAATCGCATGTCATGCCCAATTAGCTTTACCATATAGGCTGCTCCGACCGAAAGCACAAGCTTCTTTTGCTAGAATGCCATCTTCAGCGTTGTGATATGGAATCTTTAACTGTGCTACCAAAGTTCACGTTCGTTCGGAAAATCTGAGTGATAGATAACTGGTCGATTACCTGAACAAATAATTATTTACCTATAGAAATATAAGAACTAATTATGGACTGCTACCCCAGTGTATATATATAGCGGCATGTTTGTAAACAAACATACATAGTATTGACAATATCATCAATCTACGTTACTTCACTGTTCACCGCTTTGAACAAATATTTATTAAATGACTAATGAAAGCTCGTTCAGATGCGTTATTCTTACCTTCAGAGAAAATGCGGGCAATTAATGATTCGAAAACCTTTATTTTTTATTTTTTGCCCTTACAGAAGTGTGAAGGCAGTTTCGCCTTATCTTCTTGATTTCACGCTCTACAGCTTGTCTGTATTGCACTGTCGCTTACAAAACCAACAGACCTCCCAGCATTCCTTAAACCGCGATTGGGCGTAAGTCCAAATAACATATTCAAGCAGAAACAGCGACATCTGTGCTAGGTGAAGCAAAAATGTTTAGGTCACAAATGGAAGAGTGGTTCATTAGATTTGCACACGAGTTTTCGTACAAGGAAATACTACAAAAATGAATTGACCGCAGTAGAAAGACTTGCAGAAACGTTTCCTGTCGAAAAGAATGGTGTATATGATTCCATTTCAACACGTAACTGTGGCAAAACAACGTAAAGCTGTCTTGGTGTTGGAAACAGCTGCTGCGCTAATAATAAACTCCTTTCTTTCTCAGGTTAAGGAGAGATAACAGAAATAAGAAAAGGCTGAGAGCTAAACCAGAAAAAATCTGGTCGGCTGTATGCCGTGTAAGAGGAGTACAGTATATGTAAGAATTAAAATACGAAAGAGAAATACTCAAGAAAAGAAAAGAAAGAAAGCGTCGATAACGCAGGTACCGACATGAAGCGGCACATATTTCAATTGCGGTCTCTCAGACTTGGGCTTAAAAACGTGTTGCTGCGGCTAGTTGGTGCATCAGAATAAATTAGCAGACTTCAGCGAAAAGCAGACGACCGCGGCAAACAAACAAACAAACAACTAAGATAAGCCAAGCCCGTTTATGATCGAGCCTGTTCCTTTGAGGTCGTTTGTTATTGCGATGAAATCTCGTATCGAAAAGTCGCCGCAATGCCGCCGAAAGCCAGCGATGTGAATATTGGTTGCAAGTTGGCTTCTAAATCTCAAAATCTAGGCAACAGCGGAATTTCTCACAAAAATCACCAAAAGAAAATCTGCTGCGATAGTGACTTAAGTCTTTCTGGCTTTAAACGGGCTTACGGTTTCGGAAATTGGTCGTTTGACCTGCAGATGGCGTCATAAATACAACAATTCGCAATGATTATACATGCTCGCAGAGACTTACTGAAACTTGTGTTTAGAAAACTATGATTGCTTAGAAACTTGTAAACGCAAGGCGTGAAAAATAAACTCACTAATACGTATGAAGCCACAAGTACGAAAATTAGACAAATTCGCGCGGAACATGCCCATCATTCCCACGGTAGCTGAGTGATCGCAGCGCCAGGCTTGCCTCTAGATTTTGGGGGGGGGGGGGGGGGGTACATTATGTTGACGACCAATTATTCATAATATGACGGAGGGCACTGCTCACCCCTCTGCCGGGTCCTGCTCAAGACGCAAGGAGAGCAGCCTGTTGACCTTGATTCGCCGCGCAAATGCAACGTAGTAGTACACGAACCGCTCTCCACCGATGTCATCGCGCTGCAGAGTTGAAAGCGCGAATAAGTTGCGCTATCGCATCACACTTACGGTAGGACATTTCTTTCTCCATCAAAGTATAAGTCATTTCGATGGTGTTGAGAGCGCACACATATGGAAATAAGTCACAGGCAGATTACGAAAGACAGCTGTCTTTCTCTCTCTGCTTGGTAATTGTTTCTTTAGATAAATGAACGCTGTGCGCACCATCAAACTGAATCGTTGTGAACTTGCCCAAACAACCGCACTTGCACTGCATCATAAGTCACGCTGTTGGGCGACTTCTTATTATTTGATCTTGCAGTACAACAAATTCGTAAGATATATATATATATATAATTCGTATACACACATACATATATATATATATATATATGTGTGTGTGTGTGTGTGTGTGTGTGTGTGTGTGTGTGCGTGTGCGTGTGTGTGTGTGTGTGTGCGTGTGCGTGTGTTTGTGTGCGTGTGTGCGTGTGTGTATGCGTGCGTGCGTGCGCGCGCGTGTGTGTGTGTGTGTGTGTGTGTGTGTGTGTGTGTGTGTGTGTGTGTGTGTGTGTGTGTGTGTGTGTGTGTGCGTGTGCGTGTGTGTGTGTGTGTGTGCGTGTGCGTGTGTTTGTGTGCGTGTGTGTATGCGTGCGTGCGTGCGCGCGCGCGCGCGTGTGTGTGTGTGTGTGTGTGTGTGTGTGTGTGTGTGTGTGTGTGTGTGTGTGTGTGTGTGTGTGTGTGTGTGTGTGTGTGTGTGTGTGTGTGTGTGTCTGCGTGTGTGTGTGTGTGTGTGTGTGTGGCCATTTCAGGTTCGAAGTAATAATGAACAAGATACAGGAACTCCCCCTATAACAAGCGATGAGGTCAGAAGGGCCTTGCAAGACATGAAACTGGGAAGAGCAGCAGGAGAAGATGAAATAACAGTCGATTTAATACAATACGGAGGAGACATACTGCTTAAGAAGCTTGCGGCCCTTTATCCGAGGTGTCTGTCGGCTTCAAGGGTCCCAGAGAACTGGAAGAATGCCACCATTAAACTAAACGACAAAAAGGGAGACGTTAAAGAATTGCAAAATTATAGGCCCATAAGCTTACTCCCAGTATTACATAAAATATTCACCAAAATAATCTCCAATAGAACAAGGGCAACACTGCACTTTAGTCAACCAAGGGAACAGGCTGGCTTCAGGAAGGGATACTCTACAATGGATCACATCCATGTCATTAATCAGGTAGACGAGAAATCCGCAGAGTACAATAAGCCTCTCTATAAGGCTTTCATAGATTAAGAAAAGGCATTTGATTTAGTAGAGATACCAGCAGTCATAGAGACATTACGTAATGAAGGAGTACAGGAGGCTTACGTAAATATATTCGAAAATATCTGCAGAGATTCCACAGCTACCCTGATTCTCAACAAGAAAAGCAGGAAGATACCTATAAAGAAAGGGGTCAGAAAAGGAGACAAAATCTCTCCGATGGTATTCACTGCGTGCTTGGAAGAAGTATGCAAGCTATTAAACTGGGAAGGCTTAGGAGTAAGGATCGACAGCGAACACCTCAGCAACCTACGGTTTACCGATGGCGTTCTCTTCAGCAACACTGCAGACGAGTTACAACAAATGATTGAGGGCCTTAACAGAGACAGTGTAAGAGTGGGGTTGAAGATTAATATGCAGAAGACAAAGATAATGATGACTAACCGGGCAAGAGAACCGGAGTCCAGGATCGCGAGTCAGCCTCTAGAGTTTGTGAAGTAGTACGTTTACCAAAGTCAGTTAATCACAGGGAACCCTGATCATGAGAAGGAAATTCATAGAAGAATAAAAATGGGTTGGATCACATACAGCAGACATTGCCAGCTTCTGACTGGAAGCTTACCATTATCATTGAAAAGGAAGGTGTACAATCAGTGCATTTTACCGGTGCTGACACATGTAGAAGAGACTTGGACTGACAAAGAAGCTTGAGAACAAGTTAAGGACCACGCAAAAAGCAATAGAACGAAGATTGCTAGGCATAACGTTAAGACAGAAAGAGAGCGGTTTGGATCAGAGAGCAAACGGGTATAGACGATATTCTAATTGGCATCAAGAAAATGGAGCTGGGCAGGTCATGTAATGCGCCGGTTAGATAGCCGTTGGACTATTAGGGTTACAGAATGGGTATCAATAAAAGAGAAATGCAGTCGAGGACGGCAGAAGACTAGGTGGCGTGATGAAATTAAAAAATTCACAGGCGCTAGTTGGAATCATTTGGCGCAGGACAGGGGTAATAGGAGATCCCAGGAAGAGGCCTTCGTACTGCAGTGGACATGAGATAGGATTATTATTATTATTATTATTATTATTACTATTATTATTATTATTATTATTATTATTATTATTATTATTATTATTATTATTATTATTATTATTATTATTATTATTATTATTATTATTACTATTATGCTGATAATGATGCTGGTGCTGACATATAGTGTTGCGGTTTGATCTAAATGACCTCTATTTTACCTTGACTGCCATAAATTGTATTTCTCATTAGCTTTGGGCCGGAGTGCCACGTGCTGCACCTGAAGAAAGGGAGTTCTCGAGAGACGTAATATAGACGCATTAGGCACTGTTTACTGCGCTTATTCGCAATAATGAACTTGTACTTTAGGACCTAACTTAACAATCTGTAAGGTTTGCTTTCCAGGCAGTAGTAGAACAATATTTAATCTTGTGTCATTACGTTGCAGGAGTTAGGCTAATATTTATAAGGTGTTTTTAAGAATAGACAAACTTTTTTATTTTAAATCGCCTCTAGCAGGTACCACCATTCTAGTACTCGGGGTAGTTTATTCGAAGAAGCAGACGTTACTTGTATGAGAAATTTAAAAGAGCAATGGACTAACTAACAAACACTCACTCATTTCGTTTTTAGCGAATTATTTTAAGCACATATTGCAATTTACGTATTGGAGCCAGTTAGTCGGCAGGGTACGGGGCTTGAAGATATGCCAAATCAGTGGTTCTGCCTTTCACAAGAAAAAAAGGTTAGAAATTTTAGTCCTTCAACAGACACCATGAGATCGAGCTGGTTCGGAAACATCGTTTTCTCGACGTGATTTTAGACCACCAGCTTCAATGGACTCATCATTTGACCGCCCTGGAGGACCAAATTAGTTGTGTTGTAAATGTTCTCCGCAGAATCGCAGGCACGAAGTCGGGTGGAACAGCTGCATCCCTGCTTCCCGTCCACTCAGCACTTGTGCGTCAGAGAATTGCTTACTCCGCCCCTATATTGCACCAATTATCTGCGACGTCCCTCCATCGGCGGCAGCTATTACAGGTTCGGAGTTTACGAGTTTGCCTAGGAGTCCCACAAGCTACGTCCAGTCACCTCACTATTGCAGAAGCGCGGGAACCGCATTTCACGGTGATTCGGAACCTGGAAACATGCCGACATCTCTTCAGAATTTCTACTCAGCATTCTGCGCACCCCCTTCTCTCTCTGATATAGAACCGTCCGGGTGCACAGATACACGCCTTGTTTGAAGAGCATAGATCACGACTCCCACGATCGCTTTTTTGGCACTCAGACCTCTGCTATACGACCATGGCTTCTGCAAGCGCCGAAAATAGAAACGTCAATCGAAGGGCTTAAAAATTAAAGCGACGTTTCCACATTAGCAGCAAAACAATTAGCGTTACATCACCTATTTGACAAGTACCAGGAATCTATTCACGTCTACACGGACGGTTCTGTAGTCAAAGAAAGTGCGTCTGCAGCTTATGTTATACCATCCTTAGGGGTAGAGTACGCTTGTCCACTAGGACGCTCGTCGTCACCAATAATAGCGGGATTAGTGGCGATTCTCCAAGCAACTCATTTCATCAGAACTATGTATGCCAGGCTAACCCCGCCTGCTTCAACATCACCACCACCACCACCACCACCACCACCACCACCACCATAAAATACGAGACACCAACAAAGTGGGTAATTTGCACGGACTCCTTATCGGCTTTAGCATGTCTTGAACATATTGATGACAGCCAATCACACGCACGAATAACATACACAGTATTGAACAGTTTAACTCAGACTAATGAAAGACAATATGAAGTGATATTACAGTGGGTCCCGGGCAATGCTGGTATAGCAGGAAATGGACTAACGGACGCATTGGCAAAATCGGCCCATAAAGATGCAGAAATTCAACTCATTCCTTTATCACCAGTGGACACAAAACGGATATTGAGAGTACTAAAGAAAGACTTGTTTATGTCAACATGATTTAATGAGACACTAAGGAATCAATCCTTTACGAAGTGGACCCTCAACTCAAATACAAGCTGAATGAACAACTTTCTAAAAGTACCGAGACACTAATTCATCGAGTGCGCCTTGGGACAGCATACACCAAACATTTCCTACATCGCAGGAAACGGGCTACTTCCCCGGCTTGCTCCTGTGGCCACGACGATGAGGATGTTCGCCATCTACTCCTTCAATGCCCCATATACGAGATGCAAAGACGGCAGCTAGAACAAGAGCTACACTCCATTGATCCTCACCGTCCTTTCTCACTCGCAAAATTGCTGGGCCCATGGCCATCGAAAATAGCACAGCGAAAAGCATTGAACGCACTTGAACATTTTTATGAAGAAACAGGCATCCTTAACAAATACTAGGTATTGCACTGAATAATCACACGATGTTACTATAACGTTCTTCTATTATTTGTGATTATTAGTGCTCGTATATTACGTGTAATAATTTTTTTTTTGCGTCAGTTATTTTAACAGTGTAATTCCTCATTTGTTTATATGCTGATCGAAGTCTACATCACGGCCGATTGTGTGTGTTCGTGACTTTGTTTACGAACTCATTGTGGTGCAACTTGCATTTGACTTTTATAGTGTTATGTTCATGAGCGTATAGGACTGTGCTGTGGATTTCTGAATGTGTGAAGTGGTTTCTTTTCATTTTACTACGTATTTCTTAAATTGTTGTTTCCGCTATGAGAAAAGGAGTAGCCGTCACAATTATAAGGTGACTACGTCTCTTTCTTTTATTTTCCTTTCAATAAAAGAAGGCGCCAGTTCCAAGATGTTCATTTCCAAATTTCGGAACATTTGCATTCCAGTTCTGTTCCTATTTCAATACGCAAAATGGTGTTTTGTTAAAAAAAAGTAAGTGGGACAAGAATGCATGCTTAGGGAAAGTTTGACGGCGCGCATGTCGAAACCGGTGCTATCCACAGGTTTCGTTCCAAACGGTTGTGCCTTGTACAGTGACTGGCTACATTTCGTAAATTAAGATGTGCTGTAAAGTGATTAGTTAAAAATTAATTTGTAAAAACGAATTAGTCAACCATTCATTTCAGTTTATTGTGCCAGTAATGTCCACCTCTTCGAGTAATCTGGCTCAAAGCTTAGAATGTGGGTATCAACCACAAAATATTTTGTTTAATTCTATATTTTTATATAAGACGATGAGCAAAACGAGAACAAGGGAGAAGCGAGAGCCAACGTTTCGACAAGTGGGCTTGTCTTTTTCAGGGCGACATATTCAAGACAAATCATATATTCAAGGCGATATATATTCAAGACAAGTGCACTTGTCGAAACGTTGGCTCTCGCTATTACCTTGTTCTCGTTTTGCTCATCGCCTTGAATTTTGATCCCCCGCCTTTCCCGAATTTTTATATAGTAGTCTAAAAATACGTCCTATAAAATGACCAAGGTAATCACAACTATGATGCAAGTGGTCTTGACTTACGTTTGGTGCCTCCAGAGCAAGCTTCAATTCGTTCGTTATCCACTGGGGATAGCCAACCACAGCGGACATCTTGGCAAGCTGTAAAACGGCCAAGGAGCGGACACACACCCTCGATAATCATGAATTGCCAAAGTTTAGTTATGATGCACAAACTGATAAGTTAGGTGCTATGGTAATAAGTTCTGATGATGTCTTAAACCTAATCTTGAATCTCTACGCTAAAAAGTGCATCGGTTCAGGTGGCATCCCGAATTCTTTCCTTGTAAGATCTCCATATGGACAGCTCAATCTCTTACTGTAATCTTCCAGAAACCTTTAGACTCTGGCGAAGTACCGACTAAATGGAAAACAGCCAAAGTCCTGCCTTTGTATAAATCAGGTGATAAACAACTTCTCTCTAACTACATACAGGCCGATATCTCTCACACCCCAGCCATGCAAGATGTTATAGCACGTTATTCACAAAACATATAATCGAATTCCTTATCTCTAATGACGTTGTAACATCAGCATGGCTTCCGTCGTGGTTATAGCACCGTAACGCAATTAGTTGATTTTGTTCATGATATCGCTTTTAACATAGACATAGGTAATCAAGTGGAGGCAATCTTTGTTGACTAAAGCCTTTGACTCTGTGATTTATTCTAAAATACTGGTAAAATAACCCCATATTCAATACTCCCTGTCTTGTTTCTTGGATAGCTATGTTTTCTTGGTTATCGCTCACAATCTTTTCCTTTTAATTCCGTGGACTCAACTCCTGTCGACGTTACGTCAGGCGTTCCTCAGGGATCCGTATAAGTCCCTTTAACATTTCTAATATATATTAATGGTTTCCCTCGTAGCACCTCAACTAAAATTAGACTTTATGCAGATGACTGCGTAGTATACGAATCTATTAATTCTATTGATGACCCCGACTGTCTTCCCCAATCCCTTATGTCTTTCTGCGTTTGGTGCAAAACGTGGCAAATGAACATCGACTGTAGTAAAACAGTCGTGATCTCATTTTCCAATAGACAGAGCCCCCTCTCGTTCGATTATTCTCCGGATGGCATCCAACTTAAAAGAGTGTCTCAATATAAATACTTAGGTGTCATTATAACCGAACATCTTTCATGGTCTAAACATACTGAATATGTAACTGGGAAATCCCTAAAAAGATTAGGTTATTTGCGCCGCACTTTAGCTAAGACCCCCGCGATACTAAACTGTTATTATGTAAAATGTTAATTCGCCCTGTTCTAGAATATGCATCTGTCGTTTGGTTCCCCTACAAACAATGCGAAATAAGCTCGCTCAATAACGTTCAACGAAAATCTATCCGTTTCATTTGCCAAAATTACAGCCGCAGTTTCTCACCAACACAGGCTCAACAATCTTTGAACATTGAGCCATTACCTTCATGTTATCGCATTAAAGCCTTGAAACTTTTATATGCAATTAATAACTACCCCTCTGGTCTTTCTGATTGTAACCATGTCACACTTACTAATGCAAGTTCTACCCGTAGCTCCCCGCGCCTCGAACATAACACCTATTTATACCCGTACTAACACATTCAAGTACAGTTTTTTTCCACGTGCAAGAGAGCTTTGGAATTCTTTACCCGGTAACGTTCGTTCACTATCTCTAAAAGATTTCATGGCTGTCACTGGTAAGCACTTCGCTAAAATGTAAAGTGCTTCTTTTTGCTCGTTCATATTTTGGTGTTTGTGTGTTTTTAATGTGTAATCTATAGTAATGTATATTGTTCTCACTCCTGATATAGCCCAGCTTGGGTGGCAGTATATGTAGATAATATAAAAACATAAAATAGATAAGATAAGTTCCACGGGGCTTTTCTTTTTTCATTTTCCTTTGAGGTTTCGCTCGGGAGAAATAAATATGTGCACCCCTAAAAGATGTTCCTGTAGCATATGCACTGCCTCATAGATTTTACGCCATCGTTAGCCTTCCAGCTGAAGAGTAAATTTGCTCTTCAGCTTTGCACTTACTGCGCGTGGCAAAAATCTAAAGTAGCTCGGAGAAAGCACTCAGTCATAGGTTCGAATGATAGCTCATCAGTATTCGTGATATACAGTAAGACTTTGAGTATGTAGCATGATCGCGTTAAGCATATTTCGCTGCTCCGGAGCACTAAATAAAATTACAAGTCATGCTAGAGCGGTATATTACGTTCGCCGCTTACCATAAACCGGACTTTTATTGAAAGCGGGGGCTTGCTATATCATGAAACCATGTCGTCATTGTGCCTCTACATTGTTTGCATGATAACTTTTTTCCCTTTTACGAAAACTCCACCTTGCGGGTTTCCAGAAACTCATTTGTTTATCCAGTGTCATATACGTAAAGCTTACAAATGTTCTCAACGTGTAAAAAAATAATTGAAGAAAGGAACTCCAGTTTGTATTTTGTTTGTGTTGCTATTCATATACGTCTATTCTCACGAAACAACTATATAACTTGCATGATAGATATCGTCACCGCGACTATAATGCCATGGAACAACATACCTCGTATTGTATTCAAACCTCCCTTACCGCATTGACGACTCCCAAAGATTTAGGTTTGATTGGCTAAAGCATCGAAACTGGATGAGCCGGTTCAATTGTAGCGCTAACCGTACAACAACGGATCGCGTGAATGCCAGTGGCATATTTTATGGCCTCTGAGATGGTTTGCAGTAAAAAAATCTTGAACACCATACTGTGTTTTCACTCCTCTCCAAACTACTATGCACTGTACCTTTCTTCTTACCTGTGTCTTCTCCCTACGCTGCCACGTCTTTCACTTCGTACATATCACTACAAAACTATAACTACGCAACACCCCTTTCCACAAACGAGAGAGGAAGCACGCTGCTGCTCATTATAACGTCCGTATGGCGCAATTTTGACCAATTTTTTAAGTAGACTTCTGAGAAGTGCCAGCCGCATAATATTTAACGTTTAAAGGCGTCGTAAAAGGCGCTTCGTGTGCCTTAGATCTGTTTTTGTGTCGTACTCATACAAATTTTCAATTAAGCGCGATTACCCAACCCGCGCGCAGGTAGCACAGGAGAAAGTTATCCGAATGGTAGTTCAACGAGCACCTTTGACTTACTTTCGACAAAGCTGCCGCTTTCGTTTCGCCGTCCATCCAGTCGCTGCTTTGCAGTTCTTTGCGAAATATGCTCTGCTGAAACTTTACCATTTCCTTTACCTGAAAATAAAGTCAGGACAAACCCATGGCAGCTCAATTAAAGAATATGCCTACTACGATAAAGACGTAACTCAGTGACATCCTTCAAATTCCATAGCCACTATATATTGTACACGTGCGTGTGTGCATGTTGTTCATTCATAATAAGAAGCGTTCTTAAGGCTTAATACCTAAATGAGTTTTTAACCTTGCAGGCTATAGCCCTTAACGAGTCTCCGTTTACGGTAAAACAGTGTTTATTATTCGCCATTCTTGTTGAGTACTGCGCCTACAACCGATTTCGGTTAACCCTGTGTGCCACTCTCTTTCGGTTACAAAAGACGAACGTTTTCCAGTGATATCGTCAACTGAATTGATTAATAGCAGCAAGTAATGCACAGGTCTGGCGAGTGCATCATTTAAGATAAGATAAGATAATAACTATTAAGATAATTCGCGCAGCCAAGCGTTTCAAAGCTGACATCGCTCATGCGCGATAACAAAGATAGATATGGTATGAAGGCTGTCTTTCGCCCAATTAAAAACACCACATTTACGCAAAACAAATGTGAAATTAATATATTAACTTCTGGGGTTTTACATGCCAAAACCACGATATGATTCTGAGGCACGCGGTAGTGGGCGACTCCGGATTAATTTTGACCACCTGGAATTCTTTAACGTGCACCCAATGCACGGTAAATCAAATATGCGATCTACGCAGATGAGATCACCATCTGGATCAACACGGTTTCGCCAGGACACATCCAAGAAACTCTCCAACAGGCTATGAGCAGGGTGCATGAGGCTGCTCAAACTATTGGCCTTAGATGTGCGCCGGAAAAATCTGAGTTGCTACTGGTCCATCACAAAAGATGGCGACCGCCCACCATACAACTTGTAAAGGAAGGCATGTCGGTTTCCCAACGAAAACGTATTAAGATACTTGGTCTCCATATCCAGAAAGATGGAGGTCCCGCTGCGACGGTGCAGCACAGGAGAACAGGCGTTGCACATGATGCTAGGGTCCCTAACCAAGCCAACGGAGTGAAGGAGGCTGATATGCTTAAACTACGGAAAGCACTAATTATGTCGCGCCTCTGCTACCAACCTACCCTATACCAATCTGCGTCAACAAGATATCAATAGCCTTGATGCGCTCATCCGGAAGGCGACAGAGCTGGCCATCGGCATTCCGTTTAGTGCCAGCACTAAGCTACTCCTTGACATCGGTTGCCATAACACGGTGGCGGAACTAGTCAGTATTCATCGCCATCGCCAAGAACTGCGTTTGCAGCGCACGTGTCCAGGCATGCACATCCTCCATAGCATCGGTCATCATCCAGAAGCTGCGCCTCTTGTGGGCACGCGCCCACTACCCCCGAAACAACGCGAACTCCTAACCATAGCTCCCCTGCCACGCCACATGAATCCAGAACGAGGCAAGGGGAGGCGACGCAAGCAAGTTGCCTACTTCAAGAGGTACACTGCAAGACACCCTGACGGCATATACTTCTACGCTGATCCTAGCGTTGGTGCATGGGGCTCCGCTATAGCAGTGGTGAATAACAACCTCCAAACTGTGCATAGAGAGGCACTCCCAGAGACAGACCCGACCTTAGCGGAGCTGACAGCCATCGCAAGCGCGATCAAACACATGCCCCCTAGTAACTCAGCCTACCGAAGAATCATATTTACCGACTCCATGGCGACTTGGAGGAAATTATTGCACAACGATCTCCAGGCCCACACTTCGGCGCTTATTCAAGAGCACCTTCAAGATCCTTTAGAAGTCATCTGGGTACCTGGTCATGACAGGCTGCCAGGAAATGAAAGAGCTAAACAGCTCGCCTGCGAGACTTTGAACCAGGCTCCCTACATTCCGCGACCAGCCCAGACGAAAAAATGGGCTTCCCTGCTTCTGCGGCCTTATCAAGAGGCAAGGCGCAAGTTCCTGAAGCTCAGCAGAGTGCTCACCCGTGAATAGGGTGTAATGATTCGTCAGGCCCAGACTGAAACACTCCCTACGCCAGCGCGAATGCGCCTCCTGCGCGGCCTCTTACCTGAAGATCCCCCACCCTGCCGATACTGTGGCGAACGCCCGAAAACATCTCATATCATCTGGTCCTGTGGACCACCCCCACCCCCCATGCCTGCCCCTACAAATCTTTCCCTTAAACCTCATGCCGGGTGGCTGACAGAAGTAACCAGCGCCGATGACCAACGGTACCTTGCGGCGTTTATCAGTGTTGCACTGAAGAATGCCGCAAGCGAGGCTCTGGACTGGCCTTTCCATAACACCAACATGAAAACAAAGTTTTTTTTTTCTCTTTCTCTCGAGGTTAGCAACGCAACGCAAAGCCACTAAGCCACCACGGCGGGTGGCTTTGGCGTTTAAAACATTCAAGCTGTTATAGCGCCTCCTGACCAGCGCTGCTTCACCGTGTAGCAGCGCCAGTCTGAGATACATTTTCGGAGACTGGTGTGCCAATTGAAGTACAAAAAAAAAGAAAGACAGCGCATCCTGCCAAAGGCATGTTTGCAAACAGCATGCAGCAAAAAGGACTATATATGTACAAGACGCAAGTGGAAAAGTGGCTACAGGACAGCTAACTACTAAATAATGATGCCTTTCTCATAATTTGAGAAGTATTGCTAAAGTAGAAACGCGCGTCTGACAAGTCATGCAGATACAAAAAAGCCGCAGTTTTTCCCGAAACGCGAAACACTGATAGTGATCGCAAAATACTAGACAACTACACAAAAAAGGGATCGTATATTTATTGGCTGTATAAATTGCAGCACACATTTCCTGACGAATAAAATTAAGAAGCATGGTATCACGCACGCACAAGCCAACATGAACAGATCTCACTCGATGACCGCGATGTACTCACTGTCACAACGCTTGCGTGATGAAGAGCGCAAGCAGAGGCGAGCGAACGCTTCTGCTGCCTCTCGCTTCAACGCATCTCCGAAACTTGAGTTTACGCGACCTCAAGCCCTAGGCACGCAAAAATACAGCGCGCATGCAGCCGCCAGCCATCTTGGCTCGAACAATCTCAGCGTCCACCGGAGATTACCTCCATAATGAGGCCCGGGCGGTATACGCGCTCAGCCACACGGACAGCCAAGCACAGCCACGGCCACGCTAGTGGAGGAGACGCAGCTCCACCTGCCCCCCCCCCCCCTCCACTCCATTTAGCAAAGCACTTGCTCACGTAACCTCTAACATTGGGTAAGCATCAAGCCACCATCCTTCTCGGATCACCCTCGCAACCACAACGTATACGGCGCGTACGCGCGATTGTATCTTATCGTACTTTGACTTATGCGGAATCTCACGGTAAACCCCCCTTCCCCCCCCCCCCCGGCGACTGCAAGATTTCGCCTTTTGTGTCCATATAATTGCTATTGCGATGACAAAGCCTCTTACGATGGGCACGCCCGTCTTGTCAAAGAACTTGTCGACGTAGAAGCGGCTGTACGCCGCCGGCGCCACTTTGGCCAGGGCGGCGTTGCACTGCAGGGTCTGTGGCAGGCTGGTCTGCGTCACGTTCCGAACTTTGTTCTTGAAGGCGGTGTTCAGCTCGCGGACGCTGGGGATCACTTCGACTCCCACCGTTTGCAATGCGTGCCAGACGAGGACATTAGAGACGATGTGCCTGAGGTAGAATTCACACGGTGAAATGCAAACTGAACATAGTCGAATCTCAACAATGAGCAGCTGTCTTCGCGTTCCTTACCATTTATAGGTAGTAAAAATGTTCGCACCCTGAGGGATACTAGTTTGTCCCATGGCTTGCCCATAAGGCTGGTAAAAAAGTAAAGTTATTGTGCACAACATCGAGCTGAACTACACGCGCCATGGGAAAACCGTAGTTCAAAGCTGTGTTCTGACCACCTGGTGCACACTAGAACATCTGACACGAGAGCTTGACAGTCATGACTGTTAAAGTTTATTTCATTTATTTTTCGTGTCGTATGTCGCAACTATCATCATGTTCACTTGCAACAAAAAGTCGCTAAACGAGACTGCTTTATTTGTCCCCATGAATGATTTGAACTCACCTATAAATGCGAGGGTTCTAGCTATCGGACATCCCAGTGCTTTTAAGGGTGAAACATCCTTTTCTGTGATACAGGAGCCCAACCATGGCAATTTCGACTTCTTTTTTTTTTCTTTTCTTTTTGCTTTCAATAACTATCCAAGCCCCAAGAACCCTAAAGAATTATGCTGGAAAAAGTCAATATGCCTTAAACATTTGCTTGTGCGAACGAGTCTAACCCCCGAATCTTCCAAGAATCCTCGATTCAAAATTCTTCCTACTCTCCTTGATTATTATTATTATTATTATTATTATTATTATTATTATTATTATTATTATTATTATTATTATTATTATTATTATTATTATTATTATTATTATTATTATTATTATTATTATTATTATTATTATGACGACGACGACGATGTTTACTTACATTTCCTTTGAAACGGTGCGGCGGTAAATAGTCAACTAGCTTGCTTGAGCTAATCCGATATTATGTAAATCAGTTGCAGTCTAGCATTTTGCCTATCTCTTCATATTTTATTTCCTCCTGAAAACCTCTGCCTCGATACCGAACAATTATCCATGTGCAGCAACTCGGGTTCAATCAATCTGTTTCCTGTATATTTTTTTCTACCAATGCAGCGTCTTTTACTTATCTCGGCTACTGACCATCCTCTTTGAATCCCAGCGCTCGTGCAAGGTGAACGTTGCCTACGGATATCGCTGGGTAAATAGCTTGGCACTCCATTACGAATTGAGTTTCACTGAGTTCGCCCTAGCTACACTTCTCAGTAATTGCTGCGGAGTGCCTCTGCAGCGCAGTGACCACTTATGTCGAGGCACGGCACTGCTATCAACGTTCCTGAATCGAGGTATAGTGCAGCATGGAGGAACGTTCTAGTATACGGGGGTCAATGTCGGTACCCTCTAGAATTGGATGCGTCATAACGTAATTACACACTATGGCTTACTCCGTTCTGGTAGTGACTGCACCTGCCCAACACGGGCGCAGCCGGAAGAATCGCACGCAGCACTCTTCTTTACTTTTCTCGTAGCAACATCATTGCTACACAACGTCAGCAAATTTTGGTCTCTCTCATGACGTCACGATAACGTGATGCCAGGTCCGGCAGTTAGAGCTTCAGTAGTTAAATCAGCATATATGTTAAGCGTTTCTAAACACTTTAATACTTGCAAGACACGTGTGATAGAGCTTCTAAAGCTTCGAAAATATGTTAGTAAGCGCCCTTAACGACGTAGGGCTATGCTGTTTGTTTATTTCTTTCGTTTTGTATTTTTTTAACAATGCACCATCTGGTAACTTTTGCAGTTTTTTTCCTGCGCCGAAAGCGCTCAGGGACCCAAGAAATATTATAGAATGTGAAATGTGACTAGAGCGACGGCGTGAGCTTTTTGTCAGCCCTCCTGCCGTGAAGCGGAAACCGTGCAGGAAGCGTTCGATCGTGACCAACTTGCTAGTAATTGTGACGAGGAACTGGAAGCCACGTAACGATATCAACTATGTTTTGCTCAGTACACGCTTTAAGAAAAGGTCGTTGTAGTTACTTCCTAGTTGTCACAGCATCCGCTACATCGAGAGAACTGCAGTTGGTAATTAATGATAGAGCTAGCAACATTACTGATTAAGTAAAATAGTCACTCTTATTAATGAGCCCTAGTTACCAATACCGAACGCAGTTAGCATCACCGGACACAAAGTTTTAAGCCTATTATGATGTTTATATCAGACCTGCTCTAGGATATATCAGAGCGGCTCCAATATATGCGTTATAGGTGCGATGCATGTCTTAGCATTGCATCCGTTTGGAGTTTGGTAGCTGAGACCCATTAGAAGCCGTGGCTACATTGTTTAGTCAGTAACGCTGCTAATTTTACCATCAATTACCAGTAGCAGTTATACCAAGGTAGTGAATCCTGCGATAACTAAATAGTAACTGCAACGACCTTTCTTTTAGAGTGTATTCTTTAAGTGTACCAAAAACAGAAATGATCTGATTTGGTAGCCGCTATATTGACGTGTATTAAATTTGTGATGTTTAAAAGAAAAGATCAGTCTACTGTTGGTAATCAAATTCTGAGTTAAGCAGTTAATTTTTTTATTGTCGGACTCCACCTCTAGATCCACTACATCCCGAAGGAAATTAGGTGAAAAGATGCTAAGCAGTTCAGAAAACTGACGAACTCCACCATATTTATTATCGAGATCATTTTTTCTGTATGTCTCAATGCTGGTTGAACGGCACCACAAAAGTGTTCGAACCTCGGTCAGGCTACATTTTTTTTTTCTTCGCTTACGACCTGTTCTTGATTTGACTAGGGAAAAAAACTGTGAAATTGAAAAAAAAAATCAAAGGTAGACAGCAGGCATTGGCTTACTTTTCCCATTCTCCGCAGGCCTTGAGAAGTTGTCGTACCTTGCCTGGTTCGGACAAGAACACCGCATCGTTGTGGTCCACGACAACGTTGGCCGCGCTGAATGTGTTATTGAATATCTGGTAGATGTTAACCATAGATCGTCTCTATGAAACAAAAGACGGAAGCATAAAGACGAGTGTCTGGCGAAAACCTGCCTGATCGGGGAAGATCGTAGTAAATAGTGCACGCAGCTCCGACTAAGGTAAAATGTACTGAATGAAACGTTTCGAAGTACGACAGAGCGGCCTGAATAATGAAAGATTGTGAGTGCGAACCTAGGATCTGCTTTCGCTCACTGGCGATGACGCAGGCGTCATCCTAGTTGATCACGTGCTTAGTAGACACAACATGCTCTGCGAGGTCATTAGACGTCATGTTGCGTCTACTGAGTCAGTGGTGACTCCTACCGGTTGTCGCCAATGAAAGAAAAGAGCACGTGATAACACGTACATAAATTAGTGTACTTAGTCGTTTGGTTGTCATTGTGAACAAGGCTGAAATGTCTTTTAGCTGAATGCATTTCACCTTGGCCGGTGCTGTGCGCATATTTAGTAAAAAGAAGGAAGGATTGTACCTTCGTGCTCCTATGATCGTCTTTTGTAACTTCGGAGCACCAAACACATTTAACAGCAGTAAGAAATGTCGTGGACCGAACGTTCCAACAAAGGCACTTCTCTCCGCCTGGGTGCTGCTACCCTTGTCAAAACGTTGGCTCTAGGGGCATTCTTTCTTCTACCACTGTTAATAAATTCAAACCTCCATTTTCCTGAGAAACTTTCTCTTATCTGGATTCCAGAGGCAATAAATGCCACTTACAGCACTGAGAAAATGTACCATGTAACGGCATCGCGTTCTCTTTGAATGGACGCGCTAAATATTCGGAGGCCAGAGATTATTATGCACTCCTAGACTGCGGCGCGTCTCGAGCCCTCGTGGTTCAAGAAGGATTTCGCGAATATATTTCAGCGATATACGCAGCACCCTAGAAGCGACTACATTTTTCTCCCTCAACTGATACAATTAAAGCAGCACCGCAGAGACAGTTTTGTTCGCAATGTTCGACATCAAAATCATGAAATACTTGCAATTATGTTACGTATGTATGCAGCAACCGGAAATTTACTATGCGTAAATATTTTACACGGTGTGGGCTTCTCAAGAAAAGCTCAGTTTTCGCCCAGTGTTGTCATGCAACTTATCAATACATAGACCAATGTGCCGCTAGCACATTTCACCACTCGCCAAACTTCATACTCCAACAAAGTTGCCCACTAGCCAAGCGCAACTTCACTGTATACTTTCTCTTGGAAGAGCTCTGGAAGTCACAGATAAGAACAAAACTTGCCCGTAAGGCTCTTTATGTCATAAATAACCATTCGGATTTATTTTCAAGTCTCATTACACATTTGTGTTTTCATCGCTTCGAACATTAAGATAAAGAAAGGCTTCCTCACCAAATCGGCGTCACCCTCGAGCTCACCAACGCTGGTAATGCTTGAATCAGATTCGTTGCTCCCTTTGGAAAATATCTACGCGTGACAAAGGGAAAAGGTGTGCATTAAATTCCGCGACATTAGACAAAGCTCTAAGCATTAAACGCATCAATCAAAGAATGAAGGAGCGCCCATGAAATTAAAACATGTCAGTATAAATGAAGGCAACGACACTTCTCACGAGTTATATTGTCAAGCGTCCATCATCATTAGCTTCGGACCAAGCCCCTTGTTCGCATGCAAAATTTATATGCTGGTGTTTTACGTGTCAGAATAACGATATGATTATGAGGCTTGCCGTAGTGGAAGACTCCAGGTTAATTTTGATCACCGGGTGTATTTCTAACATACACGCAATGCACAGTACACGGGCGTTCACGCATTTCGCCCCCGTCAAAGATGCGGCCGCCGCGGCCGGGATTTGATCCCGCGCCCTCAGTTGTAGCAAACGCAACGTCTCAGCCGCTAACTACACCACCACGGTGGTATCTTTGCTTGCAAACGTGGAAGTCTGCTTAGTGCTTCGTGAGTAGTCGCTCGCTTTCCAGCACTTCCATGTTAACATAAGCCAAAATGTGGCTCGTGCATGACAAATGTCAATAATAAGGGATAAAAGCGAAACAATGCTATTGTCGCTACTGTTGCTATAGCGCCGTAACAAATGAGAGCAGACGAGACAGGCTGCGTCGTCTGCTGCCCTTCCGTCTTATCTCACATGCACTGCCCGCTATTTAATGAAGGTAGTTTCTATACTGCTAAATCTACACGAAAGGGATGGCAGAAGCGGCGTAGGGTGCGCCACCTGCAGAGGAAGAACCACGCACAGCGGAATGTCGCTCACCTCAGCCAACGTCATTTCAAAGTTCACCATCTGATCAATAGTGGAAACGAGCTGCGTGGCGTTTAAGGAGGTCGTGTTGATCCGTTTTACGACCTCGCGTATGTATTCCTTGTAGTGAGTCGTGTGCAGGTATTCTCGTTTCACAGGCAGCGAGCCCGACCGCACCTGCGAGGAAAATTTGACAACAAAGCGTTGAGACATGTTGCGCTCGCGCATTCCTGATGAGGAATATCACATTCACGAGGTGTCGTTCGAGTAACAATTTGTTTCAACAACTAATTTTTATTATACCAAAGAGTACAATGATGTCGAAAGCACTATTGATACACACCTGTACTTATTGTAACATTTCTCTTAAATTTTCTCTCTTCTTATTTTCCGCCCGGGGCGCACCAACAATAAGGACCCCCAGCATACACCTCTTCTTTATTGACGGGGGCACTTCGGGCACATCTACACAAATTTCACTCATCGTGAAGATCGTACAATTTACGTGTCTTATTTTTTTATTATTACTTTAAAGACCGGAAGCACTCCTACTGCATTATACTTATATACAGACTGTCAAAGGACACTAAATTAACAATCGCGGGTTGCTGACCAATTTGAGCGAGTGTATAGTACTATTTTAAAGCGACGCTTTCTTTGCCTTGTTGAAAACGTCTTGTTGAAGTAGAGTGCAGTCACGAAGGCTGCGAGTTCTCGTTATTATAATAACAATAATAATCAATCAATCAATTATTTATTTATTTATTTATTTATTTATTTATTTACCACGCCCAGGAACAACAGTGAGGTCTGATTGCTGGCGCACGTATGCAGTAAAATAAAAAAAAAAGACACTGCAAGGGAATATAAGTAAAAAAAATTACAACGAATAAAAAGAACAACCTTGAAAAGAAGCGTGTACATACAGCAAGGCACAAGGTGAATACAAAAGAAAAAGAAAAAAGAAGATAAGGGCACTTGAACAATTTGTGAGACTATGACACAACAACGCAGTCTTGAAAAAGACAATGACAGTGAGCTATGAAAAATATCAAGATTATGAAGATAAGCGTTGTAAGAACTCTGTATTCTGTGGACGGTTGAGTGTTGGTGATGAGAGGCAGGAACATGGAAAGGTCTATGTTCTCTGGTGATCTTGCGCTGTATAAGAAACATGATAAACTGATGTGTTCGGTACAGGTGAGGACACGTGAATGAGTTTGAAAAAGAAACAGATGGTCAGCGGGATTACATCGGCAGCGAAGTAAGGGCACTGACAATAATCCAGCAGTGCTAGAACAAGGTCTATTGTCCGTCTCAGCAAAGCGGTGATGATATGTGCTTAGAAACGTTTTCTGGACCCGATCTATAATGTCACTGTTGCACCTAGAAATGTCATTTCAGGCGATCGACGTGTATTCGAGTGGGGGAACAAATATTGTTGTTTACAACTTGCGGCACGGTGTAGGAGAATTGAGTTGTGTCGATACTCTGCAAACAAGGCCAAGAGAGCGCACTGCAACGCGTTTAGTGTGCGCTGAAAAGCGTCCTTAGTAAAACGGCGCCAGAGAGCACAAGGTACCAGACGAAAAAGAACGACAGGTACACAGGGCGCCCTCTGTGTACGTGTCGTTCTTCTTCGTCTGGTACCTTGCGCTCTCTGGCGCTATTTTACTACGGGCATGTACCGACTAGCCCAAAAATACGTCTTGACCTGAAAAGCGTAATGTTGTATCAAGAGTACACAGAGATCGTTGACCTCACAGACCTTACACAATGGTACAGAATCTACAGAAAAGGAAAAAGAAATGCTTGCTGTTTTGCGTGTGAAGGTCATGACTTTGCTCTTACCAGCATTCAAGGTGAGGTTATTATGTTTGCACCACTTAGAAAAAAAAGAAACACGAAAACAGGTCACACTGCAGGATGCGACAGCCATCAACAGTACACATTTCGTTAAAAACCTTGATGTCATCTGCATATAGAAGGAATGAAAAATTCCGATAATCAAGCAATCAACGAATCATGTTCATTTAACATACCCAGGAACAACCCTACGGTCTGAGTGCTAGCGCACGGTAAAATGAAAAATATACATATACAGGAAAAAAACATAAATTAGAAGACAACAATTATGAAATGGAACAGCTTGCAATAAACAAAAGTCATGACGAATTCGCAACAGGAAGACGGAGAATGAACCCGAACAGTGGATGAGATTCAATAAAAAATAAATTAATCAATCCATTCTTTAGATTATGTGCCCAGAAAAAAAAGGACATGAGGTTTTAATACTGGTGCACAAGTAATCTAGCGAAAATATAATGTATACAGCTATTAAAAAAAAAAGAATACGAAGGCAAAAAAAAAAAAAGATGCATGAACAAAAAAACCATTTGGGCATAATAGTGGCACACACCAAAGGACACGGAAAGTTGCTAAAACAAGCTCTTGTACATTGATAAAGATAAGGTAAACAGAAGACTAGTGAGCAAGCACAAGGAATAAAAAAAAAACTAAACATAAAGGCACAAGCGTAAGGAAAAGGGAATGAAGAAAGGGGAAACGATGCATCTAAAATACATGTAAATGCAATGCACCAAGAGCATTAAATGGGGAGAGAAAAACAAAGGCGCTGAAACATTAGACATATATCGCCAGGAAAGCTGAAAATGTGCTAAATCACACGGCGAAAGAGAGCAGCTACGTATACCGAGAAACACTAGCACACGACAATACGAAACTTTGAATAGAACGACGAAAGCGAGGGATGAAAAATATCAACATCAGCGAAATAGGTATTCTACAGATATTGAATTCTGTGCACAGCAAATTTTTTGCTGTGATAAGCAAGAATGAAGAATGGTCGGCATTCCCTTGTGACTTTCTGCGCACTCCGAAGCACGACATAATTAGGTAGATCAGCGCAGTTCAGGTTTCTGTGAAGGAACTTATACAAACACCGAAGGTCTGCGCGAATACGCCGGCAGGTAAGCGACGCTAGTGAGGGTAAAGTACAAGTGCTATACAAGATTGACCAATGGCAGCGCAACAATGATGGCGGTCAACTGATACGAACTTATTCTGAACTCCTTTCTAGCCTATAACTATGGTATTTGGAAGTTCCATTCCACACCACCGATGCGTATTTGAGTTGGGGAAGACATATAGCCTGACAAAGCGTTAGGAAAAGAGTGGGAGTTTTTTTCGTGTGAGGAGCGGCAAACAGAACCTAGAGAGCGCAGAATACGCATAACCAACAACAACAACAACAACAACAACAACAACAACAACAACAACAACAACAACAACAACAATAATAATAATAATAATAATAACAGCAACAACAACATCGGAGAGTGTCGAGTTATCGGCTGGCGCGTTTGGCGTGAAATTAACCATTTAGCACACCAGATTCCGTTAACGGTGCGCAATCTGCCTCTGAGATCCGCAAGGCTCTACATTATCACGGTGCAGTGACATCAAAAAGGCTGAAGAATTACGAGACAGAATGAATGAAGAATATTTTTGTTTGACCAACTGGTGCACAGCGAGCAAAACAAGGTTGCAGTAAAAACTATACAGGAGCGCGCGCGACCCGCGGTCGTCGAATCGAAATCCCTGTGCGGCCCTCGTGCATGCATCCGCCATCGCACATTACAGAACATTAGGTGGCGTTCGCGTCGGTCCAACAATGTACTACAGCGTTCGAGACGTAGCGCATAATATCTAATAATGATGGGCCCATCTCGTCGTCATGTTACGATATCATGTCACGACAGAGTATCCTCCACAGAGCCATAACATAACAGCGACAAATCGGCGAAAGCGATCAGCTGCAGAAAGAAAGGCAATGCACAGATATCAAATCATCGTCCTTTGATTGATTGAGTTTAAGTTGGATTTACACAAAGGACGGGCTGTCTCACTCCGCGGTCGAGCATGACACAGCTGAACGCCACCGAGTCAGACCGCATGTACAAGGAAGCCGCAGACGAGTCAATGATGACGCGATTTGTGGTACAGCTGAACCACATAACAGGATCGCTTGCGCACTGATTCAACAATTCGCCCCGTCGTGTGAATCCAGCACTAAAGTCCCATGGGCAGTGCAGCTGTTGAGAGTGACGTCGTACAGTGGAGGGACTGATCTTGACCTCCGCAGTGTTATTTAACGTGCACCAATTTCCCGGTGCACTTTTTTTTCTGCACTTCGCCTCCAAGTGACCAAAGTAGGTTAAGTAAACTGCATCTGCTTACGTGTATAATGTCTTTGCTTGTGTCGTGGTTCCGTTTCACGTCAACGTAGAAGGTGAGCCTGTGGTGAAGGTGACAAAACATGCCAGGGGCTACACCGAACACCAGCAGCGACTAGAGTGCGGTGAATCTAATCGACGTCCTCGTGCCGAGAAGCAGAACGCAAAAGCCACTGAATGACCGCGGCGAGTCTCCGATCTTGGCGTGTTGAGATATTTTACACCTACAAGAGCAGCCTAACGATGATGAAAAAGCTTTGGTGCGTTTAATTTTTTAACAGAGACGATTGAAATTTGTGTTTTTTATTTGCCAAATAAAAGGGAAGCGGAGATCCGAAGAAAGAGCCACTTATTCCTTTGATGAGCCTTCCTCCACCTTGCGGGGTTCTGCAGAAGTTAATTGTAATATTCGGTGTCCACGAGCTTGACGTTGTCGATCAATTCGGCGTCACTTTGGCAATATGCTAGTCTCGTGGTTAGCTGAGATGGTAAATCGATCACCCCGGAAAGGTGTTGGTTACGGGTTCCATCCCCGAACCAGGATGCATTCTTCCTTCAGATGAACAAGAGCCTTAGGCTGCATCCGAAATATACATATAGGTTAGGTAAATTGTATTGCTTACGTGTATTATGTTCTTGTTCGTGTCGAGGTTCCGCCTCACGTCGACGTATACAATGGGCTTGTGGTTGAAGGTGACCATCAGGTCGCCGAGGAGCCGACTCCACTGCGGGATGATTACGTCTCCCGGACCGTTGGGCCATTCCTCGACGCCGATGGTGTGCATGATATCGTTCCAAGCCTCCTCGTCGTCCCTGTCCACCTCGTTACCTAGATGTGACGGAGGAGTGAGGAGGTCACGCTATTACAGATCACATGTGATTCGTTAAACTCACCGACTAATCGAAAACAGGCAATTAATTAATTAATTTAATTCATTCATTCATGTAATAATTGAACCGAGATCCTCAAGATTTACCCACGGTGCTGTGGACCGTGCTTGTCGCATATATATATATATATATATATATATATATATATATATATATACCAGCGTCTTCAAAAAAAAGCGCTGAAGGGCTTTCATCGCTTTGTAAAGCTGTTCTTTATAGTCATAAGCCTAACACTAAGAAGTGAGAACGGATTTCAGGCTTCTTGTTTAGTTTCTTCGCATAAGGGAGTTGGTTCCGCAATTCGTATGCAGCATGTGCCCCAAGAAACCACCGGCTAAGGGCTGCAATAAAGCCTACTCGTGCGGTCGATTTACCATACAGTGATGTAATGAGCAGTACTTTATCAAATAAAGTTGTAGGAGTTTCGTAGAGAGCGAAGGAGGTATATTACTCACCACCTAGCATGCAGGAGGAGTGAGCTTTGTATAAGAAATTTTCGATCCGGCTGGCATTCTCGTAGGGTACTGACAGAGCACCTGCATAAGTGGGTATACTTGAGTTAGCAATGGTTCATCTGTTTCAGTTAAAGCGGCATTACAATTAACAGTAAAGAGCAGCTTTAATTGATTTAGCCTCTTTGGTCTACATCTTTCGTCGGCGCTCATGGGATGAGTTAAGGAAACACTGAGACAATTGCTAGCAGCAATGTATAACGGCAGTGACCAAAATTTCGGATGCTGCATGAGCGGTAGTGGGCGACCATTAAAAGCACATGTACGTACATGACCTGTGGTACCTTGTTTTTCTTTCCTTTTTGCCTGCGCTTCTTTCTTTCTTTTGTACGTTTCCTTGTACCTTTCCCTGCGATACTTTGCCCGTCACGAAATATATCTTTAGCTCTCTAGCGTTAGTGTCGCACACTCTTTGTACTAATATCTTGTCTTTTCACTGCTTTTAACTCCACACTGATTTGTTGACCAGCTCTCCTGCTTCTTCTTTGTGAAATCAACGGCCGCAGTAAGGTTATTGTTCTAGCGTCTCGGGATTCTTTCGGCATATCCCGGGATTATTTCGGATAAGCTGATAGAAAAATAGCGACTCGCTGTGAAACCCTCCTGCTCTGTGCATGAGAATGCCCGTCACAGTTTGTCTCCATTTCCTTGAACATCTTTCAAGTTATTTATTTATTTATTTATTTATTTATTTATTTATTTATTTATTTATTTATTTATTTATTTATTTCATACCCAGTTTCATTCGCTCTCGATCACACCTTATTCACAGCATACTCTCTCTATCATTCTTTGGCCGCGGTATGGATAGTGAGGAAGTTTCGGTTGCCATAGATACGTCTTTCTTTTCTTCCTCTTTCAATGCATCTTATGGATCTCCTTTTTTTTTCATCTACATTATCAATAGATCAATCAACCAGTCAATTCGAGTACCTCCATGTGTGCCGCACGTCGGCATCGTTTTAAGGACTAGCAGACCACGGAAAATTCTTTGAGCCCTTGAAAGGGAACTATAACTTGCGCTTACGCGGAACACCTTGAACGTCGCGAAACTCAATTAGTAAGTCTGCCGTAAAGCCAATTGCAAAGGTTTCAGGAGCACGGTATACAGGGAAGACGTTGTTTTCCTCGACTCTTTGTCAATCAGCAAAGACATCTAGATAGTCATGTGGTGGTCTTACAGCGAAGTGCCCAATCCACCTTTTTTCAATTGGCGGCGGTTCTGTTGGCCACTGCGAAATTTCGCTATTTCTTTTTCTCAGATTCCGCACACCTATAGCTTGCGCTGTTGGGGGGCAACCATCACTTGGAGTGCGTACGTGGACGGCTGCTCTTCGCAAGAGTTCATGAAGGCAAGC
The DNA here is from genome assembly GCF_023375885.2 of Dermacentor andersoni. Lineage (NCBI taxonomy): Eukaryota > Metazoa > Arthropoda > Arachnida > Ixodida > Ixodidae > Dermacentor > Dermacentor andersoni. The sequence goes on along the minus strand of NC_092816.1, from coordinate 21,053,537 downwards.
GCCTGAGCGACCTTCGTCAGGCTTAAAAAAAGCAGTACACCTTGAGTGGCAAATAACTCAGCGCGACTGGATGCGCAAACGTGCGAGTGCTTCTGGGCTATCCGAAGGCTGGTGTACAAAGCTCTTCAGGAATATCTGTCCCTTAACCCTTTGTGCGCCGTGTGTCTTTGCGAAGCGCATCAAATTTAATTTTTGTCTAAGTGACACTTCAGCAGTCTTTAAATGAAGATGATATGTACTAACGATATGTTGCTGAACATTTTACAAGTTTCCGAATCTGAAAATTAAATAAATAATAATTGCGCTAATAGTAACTTAATTAAGGTAATTAGTGTTCATCAGGTGACACGGCCTATGTTGTTGTTATTGTCTTTTGAATGACACCTCATGATCAACATCGAAGTCCGCTGAATCATATTTCATAAGGTGTTCTTGAATTTCAGCATGGTTCGAGAAACGCGGGGGCACGGCCAGGTGTGTGCATCGGCAACCAGACGATTGTATTCAGGCACGACACTTGGAGGGCTTGCTTCCGGGGTTTCGGCTACTGCCACAGTGGCTGTCAATCTCAGTGGCCCTCTGTCAGGAGCACCAAGCACGATTGTCAACTAGACAACGGCTACTGCACCAGCCAATCAAGAGCCGCGTTTGCGCGCCGAAACCGGGGTGAATGCGGACCCTTCTCCCTGTCTTACTTGAAATGTTGTACTTCACCGCTTGGTCCAGCGCTTGAAACTGGCCGTACACTGCGCTGTACTCGGGCACTTCCTGCCTCGACGTCCACCCGCCGCAGGCGAATTGGAAGAAGTTGTCGCACGGGTCGGCGCTGGTGTCCATGTTATCTTTGATGGCAGCTCCTATACAAGCGTTCAGCATTGGGCTGGATGTTATGAACAGCATTGGGGTGCTGCCTGATTACCCGAGACTCAACGCAAAAGAAAAACAATCACTGTTGCATAATGATCACGATAAACTTGCTCGCATAATACGATAGGACATCAAAAATAATGAGGAAAGGGAGTGCACGTCTGAGCAACAAATGCGCTGGTGCGTGTCTTCGTTTTATTTTGCTATGTTTTTCAAGAAAAGTAGCAGCGAAGGAATACAGTAGAAGGATCGACATGTGGGCAAGTTGGTAATGGTTGAACATCTTGAAGGGGCGGCGAAAGACGGCGAAGACAGAAGGCAGGAACACACAGCGAGTTCAGCGCTGTTCCTGCCTTCTGTCTTCGTCGTCTTGCGCCGCCCCTTCAAGATGTTCAAGGAATACAGAATCGTCACAAGCAACATATATGGCTAGGGTGCGGCATCAAAAGAATAAAAGACATTGACACAATTTGTTGAAGCTCTCGTAAGTGTACGCCCATGTCCATACGACACGTAAAGTCACTAGCATGCATAGGCATTTGGCCAGCTGCAAATATCGCTAGTCACTTGACGAAGGCCATGCCACAGCAGAAACGTTCGTAAAGGCGCCTTTTTGTACGCGTGTTATTTCGTTAGTAATTCTGGTGCACTAAAACCGGATAAGGGAAGGTCACGTGCGTAGTGTTTGGAAATAACGAAATTTGAATTTTCTCTATCTATCTATCTATCTATCTATCTATCTATCTATCTATCTATCTATCTATCTATCTATCTATCTATCTATCTATCTATCTATCTATCTATCTATCCCTCCCTCTCTCTCTCTCTCCCTCCCTCTCTCTCTCTCTCTAAATAAGGGCACGTGGCCTGCTCATTTTTATAACGCTTGTTTGAACTGACCCCCCCCCCCCCCCCGTGCGCCATCACTCACATAATCAACAATAACATTCACAATCGCCATTACCATCTCAACTAGTGGCCTTAATAAGCGCTTCTGAGCATAATAAAGCGTACACTAAATTGTTCCTACCTTTCCTTGCGCAGGCAGGTGTCCTGCAAACAGTGGGAGCTGACATTCCTGAGAAAGAAAGCAGTAATTAAGGGCCTGCCGTTAATCTAAATGGGTCCCCGCCTGTGAAGTGATATATTGTCCAAGAATTGCGAATTTGTCCTCTTGGAATGTGTTCGTGATGATCAACGCGCACAAAAAGTAATACAAGGAAACACAAGCTGTTAAGAGAGCGCTTGTACTGTGTTCCCTAATTCTGTACTCGTTTTCGGGCGCGCAGATACTCATAAATGCGAACTGACCTCACCTGCGAGCCCAATGCTATCCGAATGCCTTTTTAATGTCATTGTTACCCAGACTTTGTTTTCCTAATGTAATAATGATTTAGTTTAGCCACGGTCCACTTTTTTTAGGTAAATAGCTCTCCGATTTTGGATGTTCGTAATGCATGCTATCAATCTAGCAGTATAAGCAAAAGTTAGATTTCGCAAAGCGAGTACAACAGACTACACCGCAAAACGCCTCTTAAGTATTTTTGTCAAGTCATAAATAGGCATGTCGCAGTCACAAATAGTGGAGGTGGATAGGGCGAGTCTTGTTTATAAATGAGCAGCTTGGATGAAAAACAAAAATGAGACACAACGCTGCGCTGTGTGCATCTACACATTGGGTTGTTGTTCACTTCTAAAGATACTCTGACAACCTGCTTGAGCCTTAACGGTTTTTAGCAGTCTTACCGAGGAAAGTAAGAGCTGCAAGGGAATGCAAAATAACAGTAATTTCTCGCTTAAATAATACATTCACAGATATGTACAGTTGTACAGGCGCAAGGTAGGCATAGTGCCTCAACGAAGCGGTTTGCCAACACTTACCGGTGCCAGCATTCGTGATGAAAAAGAGAACAAGAATTTTCACTTTCATGCTGACTATCTCAGGTCCTCCCTCAGTTATCGAAAAGTTGTATAATAAATTTGGCTATAAAATTACAATCTAACTTGAAAGAGCGTTAAAATTAAGGGATTCGCCCGTGAACACACATAAAAAAGCAAATTTGAAGCGTTCTTCTACCTGCAACTGCGCCAACGAGAAAAATGAACAAGTCTCACTAAGGTCTATAGAAAAAGTCATGTGGTCGGAGAGGGTTAGTACTCGGAAAAGCAGCTGTGCGCATAACAGTACTAATATTATAAGCTTGAACGAAGAGCAAAGGTTTCTCCATGGCCATATTTAAGCGCGTGTTTGCAAGCTCAAATGTGGCCGTTTCCCCTCCCGCCGTGACCGCTGCAAGCAAGGCAGCAGCCATGGGCGGAGAGGGAACGGCCACAACAAGAAATTATGCGTCCGTTAGCAAACAATACGGCATCGAGAGGGTCGTGATTTCAGCCGTTCCCTTTTGCAGGACGACCGTAGCGTAAGTGCGTGACTTGAGCATATATGCGCGTGAGCGTTAGTATTCCCACCGACCACATTTCTCGCGCGTTTCCCTCCCTATTTGACAGCTCTTAGTTGCCTTATTTCCTTTTATTAGACTTGTTACTCCCGTTGTACACGTTACTATCGTTGCTTAAACTGCCGGCTCACAAATAGTCCCATTTCCCGGGATGTCATCAGCTAACAAAAATTACGGCAGATCCAACGCACTTGTGATCCATGTTAAGCGGACACTTTTTCAAACGTTTCAATTAATAATGTCGTGCTAGAAAACGACGAGTGCGCACAAGGAGCTGTTACCGTTCTTCTCCCGTCAAAGAAGCATTCTATCATTTCACTTTACCCTAACGCGCAAGTAAGTGCTTGTGTTCTGGAGCACTATAATAAAGTAAGTGGGTCAGGATGTACAGCATCTTATGTTAGAATGCCCGCGACACAACACACACAGACAACGTTCACCACGTGATTCAGTGGCATTATACCTCAGGCCCTTGAGCCTCAGAAAGATCTTAGGTCCTTGGCCAACATATCCATTGCAAAGACGAGCGTTACTGGCCCTCCAAAGATTTCTAGCAGCGAGCAATAATCTGGAAAATTTTGAGTAGAGTGCTCGTCTGTGATAAGCTAAGTCTGTGGGATACTTGTTTTAGCTCGCGAGATGGCCGTTAGGTTTCACCTGATCGTTGAGTTTACTCGCGTCTATTGTGGACCAAATAAAGTTGTTTCACTCACTCACTCACTCACTCACTCACTCACTCACTCACTCACTCACTCACTCACTCACTCACTCACTCACTCACTCACTCACTCACTCACCCTACTTTGGCCACTTCAATGCCTGGATTCATGTACCTCCGTTTGAATCTAATCCGTGCTTTTTACGTGCCGTCATTTTAGTGTAGTTATGTGACCGGACTTTGTAGAGACGCAACCGCAGCTGCAACCGCAGCAGCAACCAAGTCGCCTCGATGGTGACGGGTTAAATTAAACACAGGCATCACCATGGCTACACACGCAACGAAGCACACTAACACTGGGAAACAACAATACACAATCTGGCAGTGGAACTGCCGGGGCTACAGGAGGAAGCGGGGTAATCTCCAGCAATTCATACGCAGCCGCGAGACGAAACCGGACGTGATCCTTTTACAGGAGACAAACCATCCGGTTAAACTAGCTGGCTACAAAGCCATAGACGCGACCGCGACGGAGAACAGGCAAAGAAGGAAACGGGCTACACCCCGCGTGGCGGGTGGCGCTGGGCCAGGGGCGATGGTGCCACGCCGGCCGTCTCCCCCGCCGCGCCCGTTGCCGGTCGCCGCCGTGCTCGTTCGACGTAATGTCACTGTGGCGCAGCGAGAACTTGCCTGCGTAAATATACCTCACGTGTTCATAGAATTAATTCCTAAGAGCGGCCGAGGACTCTTCGTCCTTAACGTGTATAGTAAACCCACGCTGCAGCACAGATTCGGGGACCTACTGCGGGGCGCGCGTGCGGCTTCCGGCGGCGAGCCTCTACTTGTTGCGGGCGACTTTAACGCGCCCCACGGAGCCTGGGGCTACACCCGGGAAACACCCAAGGGCAAACACCTTTGGGAAGACTCGCAAGACCAAAGGCTTGCACTGATCGCGAATCCCGCCGATCCTACACGCAGAGGTAACAGCGTGAGTGCCGATACGTTACCAGACCTTGCGTTTGTTTCAAATGTAACAACAGCGCACTGGCAAAATACCCAGGAAGATTTGGGGAGCGACCATGCGCTGATCGAGATCACGATAGGCACGGGCCCGAGCGGTCGGGATACTAACCCTGAGGGCAAAGGTCGTCAGCTCAAACTCGTGAAGTGGGACACGTTCCGCAAGAAGCGAAAAGAAGCGGGGCGAGCCGACGAGCCGATTACGGACATAGACGAGTGGAGTGAGACGCTCAGAAGGGACGTAGGCGCAGCAACGAGCGACGTTCCGCCCGAGGCGAACCTCGAAATAATTGACAGCAGGCTCCTACACATGTGGGAAGCAAAGCGAGCCCTCCTAAAGAGATGGAAATGCCAAAGACATAAGAAGGCGTTGCGCAAACGCATAGCACAGTTAGACAGAGGCATTGAAGAACACGCGCTTCAGGTATGCAGGGCACAATGGGAAGACACGTGCAACGGCCTCGAGAGGCAGATGACCGGGGCGAGCGCTTGGCGCCTTTTTAGACACCTATTAGATCCGGAGGAGACTCGGGCCGCTCAAGGCCATAAGACTCGTAGACTCGTAAGAGATTATAAAGGCGATAACTTCCTCGACGCAATACGTGACCGTTACTTTAAGAAGGCCGAAAGCATCCAGCATGCCGAGTACGACGGCGTCACAAACGAGAAACTGGACGCGGAATTTAGCGAATCGGAAATTCGGTTAGTCTTGTTCGAACTCAACACTCGATCGGCGCCCGGCCCGGACCGGGTTACCAACAAGACTCTCCGAAACCTAGACGACGAGTCAATCTCCCGACTCGCGGCCTACGTCAATGAGTGCTGGCGAGAGGGTTCCCTTCCCAAAGCGTGGAAACGGGCGCGCGTTATCATGATTCCTAAACCTGGCAAGCAAGTTACGCTCGATAATCTAAGACCGATTTCGCTTACGTCTTGCGTCGGGAAAGTCATGGAACACGCAGTTCTCACCCGCGTGACCGACTTTCTCGAAGATCATGACGCGTTCCCGCACACCATGCTAGGATTCCGCCGCAACCTCTCAGCACAGGACGTATTGCTTCAGCTTAAACACCAGATCGTTGACGACGCTACCAGCTCCACTAAGGCAATTCTAGGCTTAGATATTAAAAAGGCGTTTGACAATGTTAAGCACGAAGCGATCTTAAAAACAATTAGAACATTAGGACTAGGCCAAAGAATGTATAATTACGTTAGAGATTTCCTCACGGGTAGGCGCGCATGCGTCGTCGTCGGCGACGAGGAATCACCGGAATTTGAGACGGGTCCGTGCGGCACGCCGCAAGGGTCCGTCATATCACCATTACTATTTAATTTAGTTCTACTCGGTCTACCCGAGAAATTAACAGAAATAGAAGGATTACATCACAGTCTCTACGCGGATGACATCACCCTCTGGGTTCCTGGAGGAGGATGTGACGGTCACGTCGAGCGAACGCTACAGGCAGGAGTAGATGCGGTTCAGAATTACTTGCGTGGAACGGGCCTCGAGTGCTCGGCAACCAAGTCCGAACTCTTACTCTACAAACCCACAAGGAGAGGTCGTAAAACCCTGCGCGAAGAGGAACGGGAATATTCCAAAATACGCATTACATTGGCAGATGGTACTCCCGTACCGCACGTAGAGAAAATTAGAATCCTAGGGTTACACCTGCAGGCAAATGGCCATAACGGAGAGACGGTGCGAATACTTCGTCGTTCGGTAGATGACACGATCCGACTCTTGCGTCGCATCACGAATAGACGCAATGGTATGCGTGAAGAGTGCGCGATCCGTCTCGTACAGGCGTACGCGATAAGCCGAATAACGTATGTTGCCCCCTACCTGAGGTGGATCGGGTCCGAGAAAAACAAAGTCGAATGCATGATCCGAAAGGCTTTCAAGAGGGCGGTAGGCGTTCCACTCAACGCGAGCACCGACAAGTTTCTAGAGCTCGGAGTTCACAACTCCCTCAACGAGTTAATCGAGGCGCACGACATTGCGCAATACGAACGATTATCAAGGTCAAAGGCAGGTCGATGCATCCTCGAGTCGCTCAGCATCGCGTACCACACTCAGCATGGAGAAAAGACGGCGGTTCCCGCCTCTGTTCGCGACCGCCTGATCATCCCGCCGCTTCCCAAAAACATGCACCCGACGCACCACGCCGGGAGGCGCAACAAACGAGCAAGCGACCTTCAGAAGAAGTTTGGTAACAGCAACGAGGCGGTGTACGTAGACGCGGCGCGATATGGAGGAGGGAGAAGCGCGCACGCGATAGCGGTTGTAGACCGCTCGGGTAGGTGCCTCGCGAGCGCCACGGTGACCACGGGACACACGGAGGCGGCCGAAGAAGCCGCGATAGCCCTAGCACTCGTCGCGGTGCCGAACGCTGCGATCGTGATCAGCGACTCGCAGGCGGCAATCCGCGGCTTCGCGCGTGGTCGTGTCTCGCGGGAAGCGGCCCGCATACTCCAAATTTCTGACGACGGCGACTCGCCCTCGCAACCCCAAAATTCTACGGTCTTCCTCCTCTGGACCCCGGCACACACCGATGTTCCGCTCGCGGGAAACGAGGCGGCCCACGCCACGGCTCGAGGTCTCACACGCCGAGCCGCTGCTGATTATGTGGCCGCCTCCGCCCCCGAGAGCGTGGCATCGGATCTGCCGGATCGGGACACTACAACAGAAACACAGCAACAAGAAACACACTGGGCGTGGGGCGATCGCCTAACCACGTTCAGAGACCTCACCCAACACTACAGACTTGAAAGACGCACATTCCCGCCACCGCACGATAAATTGAACAGGAACGAGGCCGTAACATTACGCTTGCTACAGACACACACCTACCCTAGCCCCGCTATCTTACACCACTGCTATCCGAGTCTGTATCCAACAGACGCGTGTAAAGCATGCGGACACAGAGCAACGCTGCCACACATGCTCTGGGAGTGTGCCGGCAACAACGGTAATCAAAGCAGCTCCGTTGGCGACGCGTCCAGAATCGCGGCTGTTGCCAGAGTAGGAGAAGGCTCGAGCTCCGTTCTTCCCGACGCCGCCCCGGATGCGGGAGCCGCCGGGGACCTTCTCCGTAGGCGTCGCCGCCGCTGGGAGGCGGCTATCAGAAGTTCAGAGCTGGCAGACCAGCTCTGGGCCGTCCGGCAAGCCAAAGATGCCGCTCGAGTCCAAGAACTTCGAGCCGTCACCTGAGGCCACCACATCAAGAACTGCCGGACTATTCTTTACTAAAGTTTCTTCTTCTTCTTGTGTTTATATTAGTGCGCCTATGTAATTGGACTTTGTGTTATTGTGTTATATATATATCCGGCACGCTCCCAAGGGAAGGCTCCCCCCCCCGAAGTTAAGCGACAACCGGTGCAAGGCGCGTCGCCACCCGGTCGTCCGTGCCGATCACGACGTTCCGAGACACCTAGTTCTTTGGTTCGTTCCGCTTGCTCAGGCGCACGTTTCGTTGCCGCGCCGAACGCTGCGTTGCTCGACGCTCACCGCGTGATTGGTGGGTGCAAAGTCCGATGCGGGGCGCCTCGTAAGTGATCGCTGCGCCGTAGCGCATTGTCTTACACCCCTTGGCGGGTCGACGGGAACGCTGTCGCGTTCCACTCTTGAAGGCGCAGCTTAAGCGTCCTCCAATTTTTTCACTCTTTTTGGACGGCGGTAGTTATCGGCATCTCCTGGGGGGTGAAGGCGAGTTTTCTCATCGATTCTGTGAGATGCAAAACAGCGCCCATCATCAGACCCTGCAATAAAAATTAAACCCATGAGCAATATGACTGTCACCGTTACCTCGTCTGGCTTTCCCCTAATTGTACAGCACTTTTCAAACAAAATTGGCAACTGGAAGCAATAGTCGCAAGGAGTTGAGAAATTAAGCAATCTACTAAGGGAAAGAGCCAAGGCAGCAGCCAAACAGGAAGGAAAAGCGAAAATTAACAAATTTAACCATTGTTTGTGAAAATATTTATGGATCAGCATCTTTTTATTTAAAAATGAAGTAAAGAAAATGCGGTTGGAAGTGAATAATTCCGTGTGTTTTGAATGACGCTTCTACAGTTATCAGTCGAGCCGCCTGACGTAGCCACTTCCCTGCTGTACTATGTGGGTGTTTTTGTAAGCTTCCGCGGCGGGCGCAATACATCTAGAACCGCAACGTCCTGCGCTCTATGCGGTTGTAGGGACATGGTGACCACGCATCGTTACACAACTTCCCGAATAACAACACGAGTCGGTTTTGGCAATTAAATTGGTAGAGCAGTAAACGAGGAATCCATATATATATATATATATATATATATATATATATATTTTTTCTGAGTATTTTTGCATGCTTTTTTATCCTCTAGCTGACCTGTGTATATTTCTCGTATATTGCACTGGACCGGCCACTAGCCATTTTAGGCTATCGGTCCAAATATTCTTTGAACATATATTTTCTGATGTTCTTGAAAAATAAAGTTTCAATTTCCGTTCTCCGTAGAGAACATAGCGGGTCACCAGCACACTGTAGGGGCATTTCAGATGGAGGTACGCGTACAAGGGCCGACCCGTTATATATGAGCTGTCCTGCTGTTAGAAGACAAAAAAAAAAAAAAAACGAACGACCAAGGTCTCCTTGGTTGGCTTAATGTGCGTCAACCTGTGCGTCTACCCCTCGGCTTAATTTGCGATCGTGTGTTAACACCCGCATTAAGAAAAAAGGAGCTGAATAATATTGTTACACAAGTACAGCAGTATAACAAGCAACCAAGAACGACGCCTGCCGCAATTTTCCCTCAGCTTCACACAGTGGCGCCAAGAAAGGAGAGCGGGTGAGTATGAACATAAATGAGGGTGAGTGTGGGCAAATGAATGCTTACCTTTCACATTAATTTCAGGCTCCTTGAAGATAAAGTCAGGTCACCTAACCATTCGAGTACCAACACATAACATGAACTCAAACCATGAACTCAAACGTAAGCAGACGATTAGATATTTCCTTCACGATTTCCTACTTTCTGTGAACGGAAAAAATGGGGGCCGCATGTTCTACGGATAAGATGAGAGGAAGAAAAGCATAAATGAAAACCATGGAGGTTAACCAAGACTGAGTTCGCTTAGATACGCTGCAATGGGGTAAGTGCAAAGGGGACGAAGACATTAAGAGGAGGAGAGAACTGCGACAGTGGATGTGCACTGATTCGCCGACGTAACGGAAATCTCAGCTTTGTTTCACACACGGTCACTCGATCATAATGGCTACAGAAACTGCAGCAGCGCTCTTGTGGCCTTCCGCCGCTGTGATGTGAAGTGCCGACGACCTCTCCACCGAGCCTGAGAAGTTAGTGACCTTACTGAGTTTCAAATTCAACACTGAGGTTTGGGTAAAAATAGTTTGTCTCGCTCGCGTTACTTAAATACCGGCCGTCCAAGTCATCCTATATTCTCACATCACAATTTAAGCGAAGCTTGGATTGGTTTTAGATTGAGGCCCAACTCAGGCGGAATGGAAAGCTCTTAAAATATTCGACCTGTTTTAGATTACAAGAAGCCATGTAGGCATCACTGGTTTAAATGCCACTTTTACAGCCAAACATTTAGGGCGACTTGCAGGATCATTTTCGCACCGCGACGAAGACAGCGAGAGGTGGCATGCTCGACACCAGATGTCAAAGAACAGCCACAAATGCAACCTGCGTCGGAGTCCAGAGTTATTGCTTTGAATCATAATTATCAATAATTATAACATAAATGTTGCCTTGCGTATACCTCATTCGAATAGACAAGTTCGCTGAGCGGTTGTTTTAACCAGTAAACCGCAACTTTGTTGCTCACGTAGTGTGCTACTGACTCCACGCTTGAGGTCAGCTAGGGGTCTGTACGGCTGCGGCGATGAGCATTGACAGTTAGGTCTAGCAATGCAGCCTACGTGGGAGTCCCGAAGCGACCGCACGACCTGGAGCCGCCGAGAATACCCAGGCGGCGTCGATTATGGTGCATCGAACGGCATGCAAACAGGACCCTAACACTTCCGACGATATGTGAGATAACTCGCTTTATAGTTTCACTGTCGTTGATGCATCAGTTCCTCAGACTGGCGTACCTCTGCGAAGGTTGTTGTTGTTGTTGTTGTTGTTGTTGTTGTTGTTGTTGTTGTTGTTGTTGTTGTTGTTGTTGTTGTTCCCATTCTTCAAGTTTTGGTCGAAGTGACTGGGTCATAAAAAATCACACGGAACATAAACGAAATGCGCAGAAACGACGAATTCGAGAGCAGACAAACGTGTCTTCACGCCGTTTCTTTCAGGTATACCAACCGGCCGAGACTAACACGCTTCTGTGTAACACCAAGATTCTTACATTGTGTCGAAAGCGCGATTTGTGCAGAGTACAGTTGTCCAGAGTATCGGTATGTATTACTTTATTTCGTTTTTATTATTAATTATTGACGTCATATGCATACCGTGCATGGAGGTAAATGTAAACAAAGAAGCTTCCCTGACTTTTCTTTCCTTTTATTTATCGCGCTCTCTCTCTATTTTCGTCCCTGTCCTGGTGGCGTTTTATTCCTTGTGGCAGGATATGTACAGGCTGTTTTTTTAAGCTGCACCAAATTTTTTAGATTGCCTATGACAGATAGTACAATTCTAATTTTTGATCTAGATTACTCGACGGGGGGGGGGGCATTACTTCTACGAGAAATCAAAATGTTCAGTTGAATAATTAACGTAATTACGCTAATGAACGTTTTAATTAATTACTTTACGCCACATAGTTCAATCTACGAATTACAGCCGTTGAGCTCTCACGGTGTATCCACTTGGAACGAAATCTCTGGACCAGCACCAGTTCCCTAGATATTATTTTCAAACTGTCCGTCGAAATGCACGCGGGCAAGAAGCTGCTTTGTGTTTTTTGATGGAAGACCTGCAGGCGAAGGAACACAAAGGAAATCCGCGTAGCGTGTTTCACCGCGGCTCCAGTGAGGCCGGCAGCTGCACTCGGAAAAGGCCACGGCTCTTGACGGCAGGGAGCTGCGACGTCGTCTGCCGGCGACGTCAGATCACTTGGGAAGATGGCCGCCTTGTCTGTCGGCACTTCAAGGCACTAAGAGGGAAGCGGGGGTGAGTGGCCATTGTTCACGGTTCTCTCTGTACAATTCCACATCTTCGTGAAATCTGAAAGCAGCTGAAAACTGGCGGCGAATCAAAGATGGCGCAGCCCTCTGTTCCATAACGGCGTTGTGTGTGCGTTGGCGATTCGTTTAAGCACATCAAAACCTCGGCAGGTGAGAGCATTTCTCGCATTTCGGCGCCATCATAGGCAGCCTTCAATGAGACCGTCTGCCTGCCTAGCACGAAGCACCGGAACGCGTTTGGTGTTGAGTCAGTGTGGAGATCGAAAGGTTCTCAGCGGAAGTTAGGATATACGGCCGACTCAGTAAAAGCGAATATAGACGTTTTGAAGAAAAGGAACATTAATCAGGGCATTTCAGCGTTGAAAAAGATGTCAGCCAGACCAGCCAGAGATTTTCCGTGTAAACGCGGCGTTGTAAATACCATACTTTGTTGAGCACACATTGCTCGACAGGAGAATTGGTCATATACTATGCTAATTATAAATACATGTGCGTTAAATCAAAGACAGAAGAGCAAGGAGTCCGAAACATTGCTCTTGAAAACAAGTGTGTCGCTAACGATAACCTTTAGGTAAGTTCAGGGGGACGTTCACCGAGCTTCATGCCGATGTTCGTCACGTTAATGCTGCCGTGGCAGGCATCATAATCTTTCGGAGAAAGCAAAACAGGACGAAAACTGAACTTCTTTCCTTTTACTTGAGATCTACCTTTGTCTCATGGAGAGTGGGTCTCTATATACAAAAATCGGGGGTACGCATTGGCTCGTGCGTAGTTCTTTTCATTAGCGACATTTTTCTAGGTTATATTGATAGGCAATTAGAGGGCCACCTTGCTAAGCTTTCCAATAGGGTTTTTCGCTATGTTGACGATTTCGTTATATTTTTTACCGGTGACATTCACGCCGAGGGTGTTGATGAAATTTTAACGTTATTCAGGCAGCAGGGCATGGGCCTTGATTTTACTTTCGAAATCCCTAAGGACCATCAACTGCAGTTTCTATACCTGAGATTAATTTTTGGTAAAAATCATGTGTGCTGGAAATGTGATCCCAGGCCGGTTACGCCCATTTTGAACTGTAAATCCGGTCATTCTAAAGTAGTGAAGCGGGCTATAGCGAAGACTATCCTAAATGCTGCATTAAAGCAGTCGTGTTTTCATATGTCGAAGGCTGCTTTTTCTGGTCCGGTAAATCGTTTACTGGACGCTGGTTAACCCGAAGCGATTATTTCATCTGTGAGTGAAAATATGGTTCGCGGCGTCAAGAGCATAAATGACCGAGCTATTAAAACTAAATTAGAAGAAAAAAGAAAAAAACGCAGCAGTACCGTATGCACACAAGTTAGCGCATGTTAGTTAGGGTTAAGAACGTTGGTTCAAGGTACACCATTGATGTGTTCGCTTTTCTGCGTAGCATAGGATAGGTCGCATATGCCCGTTAGTTGATAGTTTGCTGATGGATAAGCAAGTGAAGAGAAAATGCACTGTCAAACATGTGAACAGGTACATCACTTGTGCTAAGCAGGTTGTGTATGCCATTCCATTATCTTATGGTAGAGAGTACGTGGGACAAACGAAGCGATGTGTGAATGTTCGACTTCGGGAGCATGAGCTATCTCTTCAAAGGGTTGCGCCACTTCATCTCCCGGAGCATTGCAAGTCGTGCGGCTGTCGCCCCGAATTAAAAAAAAAAATAAACTAGTGTCATTTTTAAACACGCAAGCCAATTGATCGGCGAGGCTCACAATATAATGATTAGGGCAAAGCGTCTATTAGCGAACCAACTTTCACTCTTCATGACAAGGAACTGTGTTACCTATGTCAGTTTTGATTATGCGTCAGTTTGTCACAGTTGTCTCGATACATCTCTGTGTCTCGTGCATGTCATGGTTATCAACTGGCACCTATATATATGTAAGACATATCTTCAATGAAATATCAGTTGAGAGTCAGCGCCGTGTCATCGTTTTATACCTTCTTTTGTCCTTCTCTTGTGTTGCGCTTTAACGGACCTTACTATGACGATGCAATATATGGGCATATACCGATAGTCGTAAGAGTTCTCCCAGTTCGCTGTGCTATAAACAAAATCAACATAAATATAGCACATGTTGCGGCTTTATTCAAATGAATGTGTTTCTGCGCTCTACACGGAATAAGGCAACACAAACGAAACGCTCATTTAGTGTTACTCCACCCACGATACCCGAAGCCGGAACAAGAGGCGCTCGTTTAAATGAGTTGACAAAAACAACGTTGCTGCTCTTGCTCAACTTTTTGTTTTAAAAAATATGTCAGTTATTATTTGTAAACATTTTCAGACTAGTGCTGCTTTCTCAACTGAGACATAACTATAGCCACAAAATCTGAGACGTCCAATGAGAGGGCCAAGATTAAGCAAAACCGGAAACTAGAAAAACAACGTGCGGCATGGCGGTGCACCAATGTTTGAAGTTGTACAAATTTTCACATTTTCATTTAATCCTAAAAATATGAATTTAGGCCACCTTATAGAAAACACAAAAGTACTGATACTCCTCACCTGTATGCTTTGCGGTGGACAAAGCAAACCTCAGAAGCAGGTCGACAAGATGGCTGCAAAGCAATGACATTCACCGGTCACGCGGTTGACTTAAAGTTCAAGATCAGTGAAGAGTCCACCTGTTCTCGAGAGCGGCTGGTCAACCTGAACTTCTGTGACGTGACCTTATGGCGCGACCACCGTACATATCGCGTCATACGATTGGCTGGTCGCTATTGTAGTCGCTTAAAATGTACAGTCGTGAAAGCGACGGTAAGCTGTTACAGCCGAAAGTGTCGATAATCTTGCACAGTGGCCTCGAACGTTTCCTCCTGTTTCACTCTCCAGGAAACGAATGATTAACGGAAAATGAAAACAATCGAATCAAAGGTGATTATCGCTTTATGGATTTTTGCCCTCGGGACGTCGCAAGTACTGGTCGAAGCAAGGCGTGCCCCCAAAGGTGAGCTCTCCGTTTGATTCCACTCTCGGCGAGCACGTAATGCATAAGCTGCTTCGCGTGGCTCGCGCTCTGGTCGGTTCTTGCTACCACTGGTGCAAAAGTTATTGCTCATGCAAATACAGATGCATACAAAATCACGATGCGCACGAGAACTCGCGCTAGGATGTAGTTCTTTTTCGTCTCCTTTGAACTTTAAGGGGTGGCTCGTCTCTAAAGGTCAAACCTTTAATATAGCTGTGCACAGATCCATTTCTATTTCTTATTCTTTTGGCTCGCAGAACTTCGGATAAATATTCTGCAGCCAAATGAAAAAGAAAGCAAACCGATATACATAGAAGACAAAAAGAAGTGAAGTTATTGTAACAGCTGCGACTATAACGATATTTGCCCGCCGACACTTCACGCCTATGTCGTTACAGAATTTATTTCAGGACACCCATGAAACCCGTCACGGAATATGTACCCCAACAGTAAATTTCTAGTTCTAACGTATTAGGAAGAAACAAATAAATTTCATCGTGCCGCTTCCATACTTCATGCAGGTTTCCATGATCATTACTTTCCCTCTTACCCCCACCCCCTCTAGAGTGCAAAAATACATTTTTGCATATACTTATTTTATCAAAATTAAATATCCCATCACTATTCTGCATTGTGCGAAGACTAACGTTATCCGTTGATGTTTACAATATATTTGATGTTTTATTCGTTTTGCGTATATTGCTGAGGAGGATGCATGAAATGTTGGCATACATTTTGGCGACTGTTTTATAACTTTTAGACGTTTAAATAACATATAAGTGCTGATATTACTAAAATTTATGAAGACTTAATGAAAGTTATATTACGATAATATTTGCTAGAAATTTGCAAGAAGTGCGTACAACGAACGCCATATTTGTCTTACGCATTACAAAGCCTTACGAACAGTTTCTTGTTTGCTTCGAACACTTTTGTTAAAAAAGAAACCACACAAGCTACTCGAATGACGTCACCAGAAAAAACTTATGTGCCCGGGCGTATATTAACTGCAAGAAAAACCAAAAGCAAGCAATTATTTCACATATAGTCTAATTACATTAATTACATTAAGTAATTTCTCAGTTACAAGCTTTACGGCACATATTTATATTGTAAAATTGAAGCAAATCGTCCGAAATGTCTAGTTTCCCCGTTTATTCAACATTTCTAAAGGTCCGTGTTAGCCAAATTATTTGGCTTCAAATTATTTGTTGAATTAACCTGATTATATGCGCATGCGCAGCACTGCGAAGCGCGGCTCGCGGCGCAGCACTGCTTTTGATGTAGCAGGGCGGCGTAAGATGGCGTCATGGGCTGCACGGCGCGATAAAGTGGTCCGTCTCGACCCCGCTGCTGACGGGACTATGCATCCAGTCGGGAAAGAGCGAGGAACAAGCTTTAATGAGATGCCGGAGATGTTAGCCTGGCGTTTCGCCTGACATGCTATTCCAGATGCTGGGGGATGATTATGATATATGCAGCGATAAACACTTAGCAGCACATACGGTATATACAATGTAGAGGGCTAATGGGAATAAGATTGGGGGAAAAGAGAAGTGCGGCCGCAGCTCATTTTACGTACGCCGCCCTGCTACGTCACAGGAGGGTTGCTCAGCGATATGTGGTTGCAGCCACCCCCGTGCGTAATCAGGTAAGTTCAACAACTTATTTGAGGCCCGTTATTTCGGCTAAACGTGGTCGTTTCGAAATGTTTTGAACTAGACTTTTTGTGACGATACCCTTCAACTTTCCACTATAAACACGTGACGCAAAATTTGTAAATAAGAATTTCATTATTGTAATTTGTTTTATTAGTGAAGCGATTGCTGTATTATCTTTGGCGACGTGATTCGAATAGGCTTTGTGGAATTTTTTTAAGTGTTCGAAGTAAAAAAAGAAACGCACCCGGTATAACAGCTATGGATAAGAATAATGGAACCTTTCAGAGCAGTAAGCAAACCTATAATAATGCTTCGATTTTTAAGGGCTTTCCTTTATCGTAAAAATATATTGCCAAGGCGCATCTCTTCTATGGAAGCATTTATTCATTGACACATGCGAGAGCAACGCAGCGGGGAAGTGTGAGACAGCTTCTTCACAAACGCATGACCACACGAAGCTACTGTGTTGGTGTGCCCGGTTGATGTGCTTTTATTACACGCTTCTTTTTTACAGTACCCTCCATTCGAACAAAAATGTTCTTCAAGAACGTTGCGAATCGCGCTTTGAGGTACATTCCTCTACAAGTGAAGAAAACTTCACCGTAGAGGTGAAGAAAAAAATTCACCAACCTTTGGGATTGGATTTTTCACCTAATTGTCCCACGCCTTCGTGAGCTCACCACGGCATAACAAGAGCCAACATACCTATTCACGCACGCAGAAAGTCATTGTCACTGTGTGAATATGTGGAATAGAAAGTCGTATTAACTTAGACTGCACCACGAAAAGAAAATTCATGTTTATTTTGCTTCACCTTTTTCAGCAATGCACACCGCACACCTTAAGGACAGTAAAAAGACTAAAACCTCGTATTCTTCCAATGTCTGCAAAACAAAAGCCTGCGAACACAGGGGTGAGCTTGCGTGATAACCTCTCTATCTCTTTCTCGTGGTATTTTTATTTGATTTCTGGTGACTTAACGCAACGCGTGTCGTTGAATGCTTTTTTTTTTTTTGTCGTTCTTCGTTTGGGTGCGTAGGCTGTCAAAAAACTGTAGATGAAGGTTCTGTAAGATCACGTCTAGCTCCACCAAGCGAAAGCTAAGGGTATATGTCAAGGTTCGAATTTATAAACATATTTCTATTTCGAGAACACTACTTGGCCGTATAGCAAATCCCAGCTTGGACAATTTGAAGTACTTGCTGTGGCCAAGAAAAGTAAAAGAACGCGAAAAAGCACCTAATAGCATTTATAGTATTAAAGCGCCTAATAGCATTTATATAGCACTTTCATATATTATATGCAAAGGAGAACGGGGCAAACAATGAGGACAACGCTCCAAATGACCTTGTGTTTGTCGCCCTTCAGCTAGCACTATCGATTTACATGTTTTCTAGTTAACAGCGTCGCTTCAGCCTGTCCAGATAAAGAGTCAGTGGACCACTCCTCATTACAAACCCTTCTGGTGCGTCGTCATTACGTCACATTGTTTCATGGTGTAGGCCTCAAATATAGCACAGAAGCATCAAAAGCAAAAACCACAATTTCGAAGTCAAGATGTATAAGTTAATACAGAAAAAAGTGAACCGCACTTCGAATACGCCAATTAGCTGTTGACGCTCAACTAAGCTGCAGGAACTGAAAGAGCATAGCATGATTCTAGTTAACAATATTTTTATTTTATTTAATTTTAGACTATACATCATGACTCATGGCTCTCTTAGATGTGTATGTTTGTGCGAGTAATGTCGCTTATTCGCTTAATACATTTTTAGGCCACCAAGGTCCTCGCGGCGGAGCAAAAAAAATATGGGAAAGTTTTCAGAACTTCGGAGCTAAAGATGGCCGCAACACACAAGAATGTATTGTTTCACTTCCGCCATTGCAATTTATAACATAAGTTTATTCATTTATATGTGATAGCATAACACTATTCCACGCGCACTATGTTTTCTCGATAAGCGAAACTGAAACTCAAGTTTTTTTTTTTTTTAGTTGCCTGATTTGCTAGGTCAGCTCTAAAATTCCGGGAAGTGGCTCACAGATAGTTCTAGCGTTTATTTTTCTTCTTTTAAATTCTTCAAGCGTTATACAGATGGCCGCAGCGGTTGCCAGAGAGAGTTATTTGTGCATTACGGATATCCAGGCAGGTCGTCGCGATAAATTAACTTCTATTGCTCCTCTTCAGCTGTCATGTATAGTCAATGGCAAAAGTTCCAGGAGGGCTGATACGATGCCTCTTTCTTGCCGTTCTGATCGAGACCTCCTTGCGCATCCTACATGCAGCCAAATACATCACGGCTGCCCTAAACAAGGACTACAAACCGTGCGATAGTTTCTACGACCACGTTTGCAGCAACTGGATGTTCTACAACCCGATTCCTGACGACAAGAGCACCGCCAGCGTCCTGGAAGGACTCGACGACAAGTTGACGGAAGACCTCAAAGGCAAGTTGCCGTCTGACGCAATTTTTTCCCTTGTGAACCACGCTTGAAAGATCACAGAACAGAGGAGCGGGATTATCTGCTAAAGTCAAATATCAAGTGAAATATTAAGTCAAGCTAAATTGATAAATTGATGATCGAAAAGGTCTAAGGCATCAATGGTATCGAGAAACGCAATTTAGTAAGCGAGAAATTGAGGTAAATGTAGGACCCGACTTGAGACTCTACCGGGATATTCTAGTGCTCGTAGAGTCTTATCAGTGGTAGAGTCTTACCAGGATGGTGTCATTGCTACTCAACCACTGAACATAAGAAAGATAATTGCACTGCATTATAAGACGGAATAAAATGCTACTTGTCCAGTTCTATTTTATTCTTAGGAAAAAGAACTCATTGACGTTGCCCTTAACAACGACGCGGATGGTAAAGAGGCCTCGTTCGTTCGACCCAGCACCGCCCGCCCACAGGCTTTGGTGGTCTCGGTATTGCGTAGTGCTGCGCTGGTTGTTCTGGTTCGTGAAGCTCATACTAACTCCAAGAAGCAGAAAATGCCACGTCCATGTGATATCTCGGGATGCTATCGACGCTGTCATGGCTAGATTTCTGACAGCGCTATTGCGTTTTACGCAAAGCACACACGCGCGCGCGCGCGCCCACACGCACACACACACACGCACAAACACACAAACACACACACACGCACACGCGCACACACACACACACACACACACACACACACACACACATTGCAAAAACCGTAGCACCGGCTCTCTTGTGCCATTGGCCTCACCAACGGCAGCAAAGGTGACGCAACCACCTCGTTTATGGCGAGCGATTCGAATTGCTCTAGAGTACTTGTCAAAGATTTGGGTAAGATTACTCGCACTCTCCGAACAGGAGGGGATGGGGCGACAGAAAACCCACCCCGCATGCATTTATGGATGGTTCGACTGCTGACCGGCGATAAGGTCCACGCCTGATCGACCGTAGACCAGAGGCATGGGATGGGAGGCGACGTAAACACATACGCTCAATTTAATCAAATAAAATCATGCCGGAGACATGATGAAAAAAGAATAGGCAAACTGCAAGCAGATGGGTGCAAAGCTTCGCGGAAGGCGTGCGGGTCACACACAACACACTCTGACGCGACGCGCGACACAAAGCCCACCAGTGGAAATTTACAACACTCGCGAAATAATAAAACAAATACCCGACAGAAATGAAAAATACACGTCACAATAAACGTGGCAAACACTACACTAACAGAACATACAAAAATGAGCACGCAATGAACAAGTAAATGAAAGATGAAACGCGATGTAAAAAAGGGGGTCCGGCGGAAAGTTCTGAAAGCAGGTTGAAACACCAGGCATATCTGTGGCGTGCTCGCGGAGATTCCGCGATCTGAAGAAGCGTCGGGCTGCTGGTACCTCGCTGCCGAAGATCTTGACGGGCTTGCACCGCCTGTCGATCTACCGGCGAAGACTTCGGCCTGGGGGTTTCACCCTGCCGACCACATCTTTAGCTGTTTCTGGATTGGTGTTCTAGCAGTCCGCGTTGCCCTAATATATGCCTCTTGTGGCCCTTTAAGTATGAAGTTAGGGTGCGTGCTACTAAGTGTGGCGGTTGGCTAAGTAAAAGGCTAGGACACAACGCGTAGCCGTTCTGGCTACGTGTGGCCGATGGACCAGCTTAAGCTCGATATGTTTAGATCGCGGCAGAATGTGAGCAATATGCTTGACGCTAACTCCTGTGCACCGGTTTACTGATTCTTGCAATTCATAAATCAACAGGAATATTTGAGAATACAACGTACAAGATGGAAGACCAAAACGCAACTGACAAAGTCCTAGGCTCTTACAAGAACTGCATGAACACATGTAAGTCAGACTCACCTCAACATCGTGTTGATCAAGTTGGCGCTGACAGATTCCAGCTTGCAGCGTTGACGCGCTTATTCTCAGAAGAAGGCTTTCTATCCGTGTGTGAATATCCAAAGTGTGTTTGCAACTAACGTGTTCTATTCACTAATTATTGCAGCCATTTGAACATATTTACAACGTTAGATTATAGTTAAATTCATTATTTTGTGTAGTCAATAGTTTTCACTGTCTGAGGGGATGAATTAAGCTTATGAGGATATGAAGACGCCACTGTATATATATATATATATATATATATATAGCGATCATGACTTGTATAATGGTAGTGGGTACCACTACAATGTTGTTTTTTCGTTATCGCTTTCACAATCACATGACATCTCCTGCCTCAACATTAAGCGACAGCCTTTGCATATCGAGCTTCAACTGCACCCGAAGAAACAAAACATTTTCGCCTTCTTTTGACCGGTTAATACTGTTGTGTGGCAATAACATCCTTATCTGAGACATGAATGCACCTCCGAACCAAAGAGAGGGTCTTGAAATTTTGCTACCGTGTGTACATTGTCGTGATTGTTTTTGTAGCCACGATTCCCTAGCTCCTGCTGTAAATATCGTCCTTTACTTGTCTGCCTTCTCCAAGCGATTCCCGAGGCCACCCAGTTCTACGCCTTGATAGACGTGCTGAAGCGGGTCGGCGGAGAGTACTGGCCCGTCTGGCCGCCGCCAAAGTCACGAGAGGTTCTGCCCACGTGGGACCAGCTCTACACCAAGATTCACAACGAGTTTGCCGTCAACTTGCTCTTCATTGTAGGAGTAAACAAGGACCCCAAGAACGTATCCAACAAAATCATCAGCGTAAGGCTCCAAATTGCCCTCCTTTCTATAGTATCTCGTACTACGCAGTAGGCAGAAAGATAGCCCCTAAAGGAGCTCAAAAATTCCCAAAGAACGATAGTAACATTAAACATCTTTACGAACTCACTGCGAGTGCAATTTCAGTTTTAAACTAAGCCGCGCCACTAAACAGGCTCTTCTTTCAGATAGAGCGGCCATCAGCTGGTTCCGATCTGTACTTGTTCAATAAACGAAGCGTGGGAAAAAAGAAGAAGCCAATAGGTGCGAGAGACTTGGCTTATCTCACGCTGATGGCGTCGTGCATTAAGGCCTTTAACCCAAAGCTACCATACAAGAAGGTCAAAGAGGTAATACTGGACATTCTGTGGTTCGAGTCCAACATGACCAAGGTGAGATCTTCGGGCATGGCATTGCTGTTCCTGCATGCTTTTTTTTTTTGTTAGAATCACCATGGAACATAGCTTGAGAGTGCCGTAGTTAGGTACCTCGTACATGGCTATGGCAACCCACACTTCGTCTTGTTTCCACCCTGTCATAGATGTATTAACATTAGCCGAAAGATCTCTTTCTTCCAAAATATCAGCATGTGGCACTATCACGTCTGGTTTTTTAGTTTATTTTTTTACATGCCGTGTATCTTATGACTTACGGTCTTAACTGAGGATAATTTCTCTGACGATATGTACAAAAAGTTGCGAATGGCTGTTCAATATTATATTAACAGAGATTAACTTCGGAAACTGCGACATCGGAGTTTGGTATGTGACTATACTAAAGTGCCAATCAAGTTTACAAATAAATGGGCAGGATTTGTCTTTAACGAATGTACTCAACAAACAATTGTCAGGCATTCTATGTATGGCTCAATCACGCTTTGCTTCGTGTGAAGGTTTTGCAATTTATTAAGGTACATATATCAGATGCTGAGAGACGAAAACACTTATTGAGCCAGCATCCAAGAGGCAACTGAAATTTACTGAATATTCCGAATACAGACAGCACGTTCTTTTTGTACTCCAACGACAATCGTTTATACAGTGAACTCTCACTTGAGTGAACTTGAAGGGACCGAAAAAGATAGTTCACTTAACTGAAAGTTCACTAAACTGAATAGTACTTCATAAAATATTTTATGGTAAGCAACATTGTAAAGCAATTATTCCAGTCAAAACATTTACCCAGGACGAGTACTAGACACCAAACTGCAGTGACAGAAAGGTTCTCAAGGTACATAAATGTGCCTGACTTTTTTCGCGTACATGCCGATAGACGTCGTTTGTATCTTCAACTGCGTGTGCACCTGTCATAGTAGTTCGCTTTGCACAATGCTTTGAGTCGGTGACCCATTTGTGTAGTTTAACTTGAGCGCCTGGACTTGTTTAAAGCAGAGTTCTGTTGATAGGATGCTCTTCCTACATATCTCGTTACAGATACTGGAAGCGGCAGAAAACAAAACAGGAAGCGATCTTAACTTTTTCAGAATGACCATTGCAGATCTAAGAAACGTCTCTGAACATGTAAGTTTATTCTTAATTTATAAGTTAAACACTACGTAGAAAGAGCGCTACCTTAAGTATTGTCGTCGTCTTCGCTGTAATGTCACGTTAGTATAGCTGATATCATCACCCCAGTTTTTATGATGTGCAGCCAAAAAGACTTGTAGTATGCACCTGTCGCTTCAGTTGAGGAAAACGATTGAGCTCGTTTTAATGCGAAACCATTATAGGCCCGATGGAGCGAAAATCCGTCGTAGTCAGCGTGACCGAATGATGGTACCAAAAATAGCCCACAGCGAAAAGAGTAGAAACACGTCAAAACATGCTCGGATTGACGTCAAATTTCTCAACAAGGTTCCTGTAAACAAAAGAAAATTGACTACATTGAAAATAAAATTTGGTACATTTCGGTATGCGTTGAAATGTAACCCGGGCCTCCAGGGCGTGAGACGATCGAGCACGCTTCCCCGACGCCACGCCTGCTCCACGGTTTTGACTGAGCAATGGTGGGCCTAGTGCGTGCGTCATTCCACATGTTACGTAGCAACCATCTGCACTAAACACTAAACGTGTGGCTTATTGCGTGCGTCGTTCGACACGTGACGGCGCAGCCAATGGGGAGGAGGTGGCGCAGCGTCATGAGTGTACAAAATCAGTGGGTTCATGACGTTCCGAGGTCCACAAACGGTATAATGTTTTCGCATTCCCACACGTACGCAGTTTTAAGTGTCTCTGCCGAGTTTTCTTTCTTCTTTTACCTTGTTGAATACAGTAGGCGATTTGGTTTCCGTCAACTTGGTATGCGGATTCGACTAAATAAAGAATAATAAAGATGTGCCAAAGCAGCTTGGTAAATTTTTAGCGCTAGACTGGGCGTCATTGCACACGTATATGTCGGGATGGCAGGGCGAACTAACGACTCGTGAAATGAAGCGCGCATGGGGAATGGAAACCGTAAGCAGAATATTAATCTTCAGGCGAACCGTCTTGAAAATACCTTCAGGCAAGTATTAGTATTCACACTACATTATACACAAACAAAATGTGCAAAATGATTATGCAGTAAAGCTTGTAGGTGCGCGAGAACGCATTTCGAATGGTACTCAACAGAGAGGAACTCACCATATAGTTTCACGAACTGTAGGGAATCGTGGTGTTCGTTCCCAAATTCGTGAGAAATGACTCAGGTCAAGCACATTAAACAACCTGCCTATATACATACACACAACCCTTTTCATCATTTTCGAAAAAGGCATAACTTCAAAGTATCAACATCAAAAAGAAAGAAAGGCGTGCCGTGAGTGGATTCCAGGTCTCTTTATAGGAGCTACTGAATAAAACCGCGCAGTATTGCGGAAAAACTGTGGCATTACAATTTGCTTTACTGTCCACCCCGACGACACGCTTATCATAAGAACAGCCTCGCGCAAATATGCAGCCGCAGTGCTTGACTATCGCGCCTACGACTGCATGACCATTAGAATCGTGTGTGAGAAATTGTTTCACATTCCTGATTGCAAAGCTCAATTGTGATAATCACGGTCATATACTCCCCATAGGTGAACTGGCTGCAGATGCTGCAACGTCTCTTTGATAGCGTGAACGTGACACTGACACCGGAAGAGCCGGTAGTGCTCAATGAACTGTACTACTTCAGAACCCTTGTTGACTACATAATGAAGAACACATCCAGGTAGGAGGAAAATGATGCCAGCAATTCGAAATTTACTTTCCCTTTTACAGGGGCACAGAAGCAGAAATTTGTAGCATATAACCGCTTTTTCATTGGAAAAATAAAAATATTCGTCTAGAAACATATACGGAATTCCTTTGACATTAAAGAAAAGGCATATTTTCAGCCTATTTTAGAAGTTTATGTAATATTTATGTTCAATTATTTGTCCATTCAATTTATAGTTTATTCATGTACACATAGTTCTGAGTATGTAAATCTTCTACTTGCTCACCATTTCCGTATTCATCTTGCAAGTGTCCCTACATTTGGAATAGGTTCGACTTCGTATTCTCCATTGGTTTCTTTGCTTCAACACTTATGCGCATATCTTATGAAATCTCTTGTCGTGTGTGTACGTGTGTGCGTTGTGAGTTGTGCGTGCTGCGCCTGGTGTGTGTGTGTGTGTGTGTGTGTGTGTGTGTGTGTGTGTGTGTGTGTGTGTGTGTGTGTGTGTGTGTGTGTGTGTGTGTGTGTGTGTGTGCTTATTGCGTGTCTATTTCTGTGTGTGTGTGCGTTATGCAAGTTTTGTGTGTGTGTTGTGTGTGCGCTTGTCGTGTGTGCTTGCGGTGTGAGTTGTGCGCGCTGCGCGTGTGTTGTGCGAGTTGTGTGTGTGTGTGTGTGTGTGATTGCGTGTGTGCGTTGTGCAATTTGGATTTGTGTGTGTTGTGCGTGTTGTACGTGTTGTGTGTGTGTGCTTGTTGTGTGTCTGTTTGCGTGTGTGTGTGGGTGCGTTGTGCAAGTTGTCTGTGCGCGCTTGTGGTGTATGTGTGTTTGTATGTTTGCGTGCGTGCTTGCGTATGTGTGAGGTGCGCTTTTATATTGGCGCATTTTTGCATAACACCCCCTGAAATGGGACCTTTAAGGAAAAAAACTGAACTGAAACGAACTAATCAAATGACAATAAAAATTTGAGGAAAATCCGCGGCAACGAAAGCTCGCAATATATACAATATCATCGCATAAATCCAACCAAATTATTTGAATGTGTGTTCTATCTTCCTGCTTTTGATTGCGCCGCAGATGTTTTTGTCAAGTCATAAATCTCTCAAATAAGCATTCCCGCGCTTACCTGTTAGCGCGTCTAATGCTCCGCCTAGACAGCCCCCCAGCTCTGCGGTTGCAGGTGTTTCAAATTCTGCCTTTCATCAAACGAAAGTATTCGGCAGATATTCGCAAGGAGGAGGAAGGTGGGCGAAGGTGAATTAAAAGCACCACGTAGAAATGTGTTTTTTTGTTGTTGTTGTTGTTCTGTTGAATGACAATGTTAATTCCCTGAAGTCTGTCCCAGATCTCCCCCTCCTCCTCTCCCCAGAAAAAAAGAGCGTGTTTTAAAAGTTGGCTTACAGTGCTACACTTTTGTAGGTTTGAAAAAAATTCGTATTGAGCCACAATCATCGTTGTTTATAATTGTCCGTCTAAATTACGGCGAAATTAATTAGTAAATCTGTGATTAACCGCAGAGGAAAGCTGTTGAAGATTTTCGGGGTTCTGTATTGCCCCACAACTACGACTTATAATTGCCTTTCTCGTCCTCTCTGTTTCTGCAGGAGAAAACCGGAAGCTCACCGGGGTATCCGCTTGTAAACAGCAATAGGGTGCATAGAATGTTGACAAGCGTATTTCATGCGAAATTCTAAGGAGATGGACTCGGAGGTTGGGGGCGATGACAACAGATCGGTAAAATGCTATCGCAGTTTCGGTGCACTCGAGACGTTCATTTGTTTGCCTCGCTTGGTGCTCTCTCTTCAAATAGCGCCCTGTACATAAAATTTCCGAGTAAATCGCCAACTGTGCGTAGAGGAGCAGCGCGTAGGACATGATGGTACTCTGCTCTGTTGCTGAGAAATAATTATTGTCTGCTTCGTCATCATCATCGTCGTTGTCATCATCCCGTCATCATGTCATTTTATATTCAGGACAGGACGAAGGCCCCTCCCACGTAAATTGCTGTCCCTGCTCTAGCATCAGCCGAACCGATTCAAAATCTACAAGTTTACTAGCCTCACAACCCCACCCAATCCTCTGACTTAGTTAATATGACAGATCGACTTTTATCTACCCTGTACTTTACATGGCCTGCCCAACTCCTTTAGTTCAAGACACTATTTTCCGCCTGCTTTCGCTCTGTAATTCATATTAACGCCATGCTAACGCCTTTCTCTAACCCCTTCCGTTCCGCGCAGACATACGACTTACAACTACATGATATGGCGCCTTATCAGAAACTTTGGGCCCATGGCGCTGCCAAAGATGCGGCAGCTCTCCTTCAAGATTACCCAGGTCGAGCGCGGCGTAAAGAGAGACATTCCTCTGTCGACGAGATGCGTCTACTACATCAGCGACGTCATGGACTTTCCAGCTGGGAGGCTTTACGTCGAGCGATACTTCAGCAAAGAGGCAAAGAAGGACGTGAGTCGTTTTACCTGCCCTTGAAGATATCCACTGGTGCTACAGTGCAACAATGGGTGTGTCCGGGCTAGTTGCATTGGTATACATTGCAAGCAGTAAAGCGAACCGCGGTGAGTCGAATTGATTTAGGAGGAACGTTAAGTGCAGCAGCGGCGATGCGTCGCCGGAGCCTTTCTCTAGATTGCTTGCGCATATCCTTGCCGCATTTTTCACCCGATATGGTCGAGGCTGTACTCAACGAACCTCGTGGTAGCGCAGGGTTTCGGAATTACATCTGTCAGAGAGAGACAGAGAAAGTGCTTTATTGAAAACCAGGGTGGTTAGCCCTTTGTATATTCACCTACATGGTATACTCTGCAGGGAATGGCAGGTAAGGGAAGAGAGCAAACAAGTATATTTCCCAGAATAAGGAGAAAAATGTGACGTCAATATTTTTTACATAAACAATAAGCAGAGGCGAGACAGGTTTTCGCAGAACGGAGGCCGCATTTTCTAATTACTCATCTAATACATTCTTTTCACAACAACACTTCGTAGTTGGATTTAACGTGTCTCGGACGCAACCGTGTGGCGTTATCCTTATAGATAAGAGCGCTCAGTGATGGGCGTGATGAGAAAAGGATAAAAGAAGAACGACACAAAATTAAGACTCTGGAACCGCATTCGCAATACAGCCCTTGCTTAAAGGGTCTCCTTTATCGCCGGCGTTTGGGAGCCCGCCACTCATAGAGCTGCGCGATAACGAGACTATCGGCGCTGCGATGGACTAATTGCAAGCGGCATAATTCGCGCCCAGGTGCATCAGCGACATGAGGTGATCGATAGTAGTTTCACGCGTTCTTACTGTATAGACACCGCAAAGCGCCTTTCGAGAGCGGTAATTCCAGCAGCTTCATTGTACAATGCGGAAAGGACCGGACGAAAGCGGACGACAAAACAGCAATAGAATGAAACAACATAAACGCGACACAAATACAAAGAGGGCACGACGCAACAGCGCCGCGTTTCGTCCCCTTTTTGCCATCATCCCGTTCTTTCCGCTTTATATGTACACGGATTTACACCATTCCAACGTATCCGAAGTGCTTATCCTTGCAAACTGAGCGAAGAATAAAGAGAACGGAGGGCCTCGCTTTTCGTCTACAAGCACAACCACATGCTGATATACCGAGGACCGCTATGGCGCTGGGTCGTTGAGCACCAACTCGCGGTTTCGAACACGTGCCGCCACGGCCGCGTTGCGATGAGGTGAAATTACAAAACGCTCGAGTGCTTAGATTGTTTAGGTGGACAAAACTAATCCAGAGTCCCCCATTACGGCGAGTCTTACAATCAAATTGTCGTTCCGGCAGGTAGTACCCCAGAATATATATATATATATATATATATATATATATATATATATATATATATATATATATATATATATATATATATATATATATATATATATATATATATTTAAAGCATCAAGAGCCCAGTTGGCTGTTCCTTATAACTTCACCTAATACGTTACGCCTCCAATTGGATGTCCAACATCCGCCGCTATGGCCGTGATAGGTGCTGGCTAGCACTGCCAGGGCTCGCGTACAAGCTTGCGAATGTCCAAAGAGGTGGGACGGGATGATGGCCACTGCGTTAGCTCATGTGGTAGAGCATCGCACACGTAATGCATGACAGGCGATCAGCCAGGCTAACATCTCCAGCCTGTCATTAAAGTTTGTATCTCTCTGTCTATCGCAATGCGGAACATGTAAGTGCAGCTAGCACTTGTGACAAATTGTTTTCGTGCACTTCCGTGGTCGTTTTCCTCATTATTTATAAATTTCAATTAAAGAAATTTGTCAATTTCTTCCTCGCTTTTCTCGGCTTATTGTCAACTGGCTTCATGCGGTTGTAACCCTTGTGAACCATATTTCAAGCGTTGACTCCACATCATCTAAACAGAGAAAATAAGATCAGATTACTTGCATCATTGACATTTTGCTATAGTATCCTACGCTGTAAACCAATTCACACCTTTAATGCTTTTTAATGGTGCAAAATGATCTATGTGACTCACACCCTGGCACGGGTTATGGTGTAAGGGTGGGAATTATGGACAGTAAAGCACCATTAAGTGTGCAAATCGGTTTACAGTGCAGAGGCGCATGAAAGTCGTATCGGCACTACATGAGCGCAAACGTACTTACATGTTATTGCAGCCAAATTCTTCAGCACGTAAGTGCAATAAATTCGCTTATTGCAGTTCGCGATGAGGCTATGCGGTGAAATATGGTACCACTTCAATCTTCTGTATACATTACAAACTTCGAAATAATATATAGTTCTTTTGTGGGCTAAAAAAACTTTTCCTTTTCCCAGATTCTTAATCTCGTCAACGAACTGAAAGAAGCATTCGGTAAAAGCATCAGGAGAACTAAATGGATGGACGGATCTACAAAAACACATGCTCTTAAAAAAGCAAGTATACATCTACACACTTGACGATACTAACTGTTTGTGTGAGCGTTTCGAGAAGCGCTCAGCCTGATTTCTCAGTGATACATGTCTTTCAACTATTCTTGCCTGCTCCAGCTGGAAACCATGGTCACGCACGTTGGATACTCGGATGACCTTCTCAACGACACCTACCTAAACAACATGTTCAAAGAGGTCCGCACATTACGGTTGTATATGGCAATCCGGCCTATTGAAAATTAAAGCCGTGCGCGCGTGTGCGCGTGTACGTGCGCGTGTGCGCGTGTGTGTGTGTGTGTGTGTTTGTGTGTGTGTGTGTGTGTGTATGTGTGTGTGTGTGTGCGTGCGTGTGTGTGTGTGTGTGTGTGTGTGCGTGCGTGCGTGCGTGCGTGCGTTATTGCGCGTGCGTGCTTGTTATTGTTTAGGTATTGTATGCAAAGCACGACGTTGTCGCGAATACCAAATGAAATTAGGTGCCCGGGAAAAACACACCCAGCTAGATTACTTGAACATATAGCGGCAGTCTCAAATGACATAGAACCACCGACTGTCAGAAAGTCCTGAAGTTCTAGGCTTCTAAAAAAATATTGCCGAAGCATTACTGCAGCAGGCATTAAAGCATGTAGATCACGCTTCGTGTGGCCTACATACAGGGTGTCTGAGCGAATACTTTCAAAATATCTTTAATATTTACCTATGGCAGATAGCACATTTCTAGTCCATGAGCTGGTCTACTCGAAAAGGCGGACATTATTTGAACAAAATTCAAATGCATAATCGAATATTTAACAAACATTTGTAAGTTTTTAGCTAATGACCTTATGGCCCATTTTGCTATTTAGAAGTTCTAGCGGGGGAGACTGCAAGTTATATCCACTTGAAAAGAATTTTGTAGATGACACCATTTACGAGATATGAGCCGTCAAACTTCTGGTAAAAATTCACTGTCGTTCCGCTTACCTTTTAACAAAACGTCGAGTTATGCATTGAAGCACAATATTAACAGGAAGGCCAATGTATTTCTCCGCAATGTTCAGGAATTCATACTTCGAAACTGGCGTCATCCAGTGAATTCGTTCCAAGTGGATCCGCCTTGCGAACTCCCCGGCTAGAATTTGTAAATTGCAATATGTTCCATGAGGTAATTAGTTAAAAATTTCATTAATGATTTTTGTTAATTAGTCAATCATGCATTTCAATTTTTTGTGCAAGTAATGTCGGCCTCTTCGAGTAGACCAGCTCACGGATAGAATTGTGCTATCTGCCACAGGCAATTAAAAAAAAATTCGGTAATGTTTGCTGAAACACCCAGTATTTAGCCTCCAATAACCACATTATGCATATGTACATTTCTTGCGAGCGAATATTGAACGCGGACACAAACCTTAGAAATTCGTGCTTCAAAGCTTTTGTCTTACCTGAACATCCGTGTTACATGTATGTCTCCTAACATGAAAAAGCATGATCATACTATAACAATTTCCAGCAATCTCCTACACTGCGCGCAAGACCCACACCAACGTGTGTTTTTTTTTTGTGTGTGTATTTCAGGTCATTGATGCCAAGCCGGGGCAGCCCTTCATTCTCAATTACGTTTCATTTCGAAAACAATGGGCCAAGATAAACTTGATGACACTGCACAAGCCTTACAGCAGAGAAGAGTATGTATTAC
Source organism: Dermacentor andersoni (assembly GCF_023375885.2). Classification (NCBI taxonomy): domain Eukaryota; kingdom Metazoa; phylum Arthropoda; class Arachnida; order Ixodida; family Ixodidae; genus Dermacentor; species Dermacentor andersoni. The sequence goes on along the minus strand of NC_092816.1, from coordinate 21,021,779 downwards.
CTCTATAAGCGACGAACCCTACAAATCTCTTCACTAGAATGCCTGGAACGCGCGTTTGCGAGACACATACAATGACTAACAAGCCCGGTAGGCTCTGTAGGTCCTCTAAATTATCTATAATGCTTTCTTTTTAATTATCTGGAGCTATTTGTAAGCGCATAAAAGATAACTGACAGAATAGTCATAAGCGGCTTTGTATAGTAGTGTTGCAGGCTTCAAACCAAGTTTTTGAGCATTATGCTCTTGGGGACACGCTACTAAGAAACGAATCAAACGCCGTAGCAACTTAGCCACTGCGTCTGTTTTGTGCTAACCAAGTCAGCTGGCACAAACTCATTTTATTGCACATGCAGCACCACCTAACGCACCACCCATACGGTGGGACGCAGACTCAGTAGTACACCAATGCATTAACATAAAAGGAAAAAACCTTCATCAAATATATTTTAAAATTGACTTCAAACAACTTCAAAACCTTGCAGCTAGGTCCGTTCACCCTTCCTATTCTTACGACACAAGTGTGTCATATTTGACTTATCACTTCTTTCTTATCGTCATCGTATTGCTAGCCTCTGTTTCTTCTTTAATAAAATTTCTTCAGCTCACTGCATCAGACACCTCACATTGTACGTTACACGCGCACATCATAGCGCATCGGCCATCCACTTCAAGTTTCACGGCCATGTTCCCAAACTACCAGCCTTACTTTTCTTGCGGGCCACATCAGAGTGGAACGGCCTTCACCACCAAGTTGCATCTATAAGTTGTCCATCGACGCTTTTGCAAAGGCTAACAGAACGTGTATTTTAATAAAACAGCAACATCTGACCCCGCCCTTTATGTAATACCTCTAACATAGGGGTCTTCAAGGAAATAAACTGAACTGAACTGAAATGAAAAGAGGACAATAGACGTTCTTTTCAATTCAATGCTGGTCGCCGGACTTTTGAACAATAATGTGTCTTAATTATTATTTTCATTGCTGCAACACGTTTAAAGTACAGTTCGTTGCTCCTTTTTCCTTCAGGTGGTCGTCAGGCCCTGCTGTTGTGAACGCTTATTATTACCCGCTGGTCAATGGTATAAGTAAGTTGATCAGTATTTCTAGATTACAAACTCATGCACGTGTTCTTGAACGTTTGCTGTTCGCATATTATCTGTCTTCTGTCCAGTGTAAAGGTTCAAACGTGCCTTAGAAGGTTTAACACTAGTTATGGCGATATCATACAACAAAGTCTATATGAGTGGCGCCGCAGGGGAGGCCTCCGGAGTAAATTTGACGAGCTCTACGTCTCTAAAGTGTGCGAAAATATAAATGAATGGGTGATTTAGCGTTCCGTCAATGTGGCCATAACGCCTCTGGCGCTGGAAGCCCAACCCACAACCTCGTTGCTCAGCGCACACTGTGTCCATTTGTTTCACAATGCCGGAAAACACTGTCCCCTGCAACATGGTATTATAAAATGTTCCTCCGCCGCCTTATTTCAGCTTTCCCTGCCGGAATTTTGCGACCACCAGTGTTCGAGTACGGGGTTCCCATGTATGTGCAAAATTTCTGTTGGCTTTTGTTTTGTTTTTTTGTTTTGTTTTTCATATGGAGGCAGCGTTCAGTTGATAAAAAAAACAACACAAAGGCGTTCACATTTAGTGTTGCGTGCTTTCCTTTCTCAGGTATATAAACATGGGAGGAATCGGAGCCGTTATTGGACACGAAGTCACGCACGCGTTCGACAACACCGGTGAGTCTTTGTGCAGTTGTCTTTACGGTACGGGTCGATAAATTGCTTCTTACTGCTTGCCTGGTTGCTGTCGCTGACGTTAGTTAAACGCGCAGAAAAGGAGCTATATGCCGCTTTTGCTACGAAAGGGTCAGCACCAGTATACAAAGGGTACATCCTGATCTGTTCATCTACCTTATAGTAGCTGTGAACTTTCAAAAGGTTAACTTAAAGCTGTAGATCAATAAAAAACGAAGAAACGTATTCATATTGGTTACGACATTCAGATATTATAGAGCAAAATAAGGGTCGACATTCCGCGTCTGATTAATGGAATCTCACTCTTATACTTCCAACTTGACTATATTCTTTTCTTATGCAATCGAACTGTCAATGAATGTTACTTTCCAGAGCTGGAAAAGTAAGCTCACTGTATTTGATCGTAGAAAGCAATCCAAATTACATAGTGCTTGCTGGGGAGATTGGAATCATCATTTCCTGGTAAAGAACGCGAGCCCTATTGGAAAGTTAGACCAACTAAATAGCAGGTGGTAACGCTGTCACAGATGACTGTCTGAAACCTTTTCATGACCGTGGTTTCAACGGCAAACATTTATCTTAAGCAAGCTCATCGAATGCCAGCTTAAAAAGAGAAAACTAGACACGGTAGAGCAAAGTGATTATTATTGACGGACATGACTGTCAAAAGGTGAACGCTTAATGCCGCAGTTCGTGACAAAGACAGGTTAAAAACAAATTGGACATTGGAATCACCAAGAAATTTTCTTGTTCGGCTTATAATTGAGTAATTTTACTGAATGAATTGAAGAATATGCTATACTCTGCGCTTGAATTCTTATACGAAAGCTCGCGCGTATGTGCACTCTATGTACACTTCAGGAAGCCAGTTCGACAGTGACGGTAACATGAGAAACTGGTGGACGAACAAGACCAGAGAAAAATTCCTGGAAAAGACGAAGTGCTTCAACGAGCAATACGGCAACATTACAGACGAGAGACTCAAAGTAAAGGTGAATACATTTTACTTCAGCTGCTTCAGCAACTATGAAGCAAGTGTTTTACGTACGGCAGATACATTAGAAGTAATACTTTTCTGTGTGGGATCAGGCACGGCTAGAATCGGTAATTTCCTTTTTTTTAGCAAATCCTTTCTTGACACAGCTTTTTGCAGACCTAACAGTGCTTTCCGCAGATAATGAAGCAACTTTTTCTTTCCATGCAATTATCATGCAGGCACAACTTTACGCACCTCGAATACGTCGACTTTGGCTTTTTAGGAGAGTTGCGCGTGCGAAAAACGCGAATAAAGAGAGTACAAGCTCATGGAGTAGCGGTACACCAAGAAGATCACGTTTAAGATTCGGCCAACAAGCATCTAGCCACCTCGCAACATGCGAATACCGAAACAAGCGCTGAGAAGTATACACTCTATATTTAGACCCTCAAGGGTGCTGGGTTGTAACATGGCTAACACCTTTACTCTAAGGGCTGTAAAAGATGTCCTCGTTCACAAAGGCCCTTTCAAACTGCACCAGCGATGAGAGAAATCATAGTTGAACGCTGTGTATTAATTCTGACCACCTAGTGAGTATCGAAATATCTGACTCGCGAGTTTGACAGAGGATAGTTATTATTTCGTGTAACATTCGCGTTGTCTGTCGTCGCTGCTATCACCGGGTTTACTTGCCAAAAAAGATGCCAAAAAAATAACACTTCATTCGTTCTTATCAACGATTCGATCTGACCCCTTAACGGTGAGAGTGTTAGTCACGACGGAAAGCAAACACTCTTGATATATCCGAGAAACGGTGCTCTTTTTTTACGTTATACTTTGCCTTTCTACATCAAAAGCGAGCCACACATGGGTTAACACCCAAAAATATTTAGTGTGTGGCTGTCTCCTCCTCCTTAGTAATGCCCCTGTGCGTGCTTATGAAGAAAGAGACAGTTTGTAAAGTAACGCTAAATAGACTACTTGAACACTCTGTTTGACTTTCTATTTATTAAAGAGAGAAAGGCTTACATCGTCATGGTTTTACAATGAGCCGGATACTCTCTTCTTCTTCCCAGCTTGACGGCAAGAGAACCGTGGGAGAAAACACGGCGGACAATGGAGGAATCCATCAAGCATACCACGTAAGTGTGGTTTAGTTAAGTTTAAGAGAGGACACGATTATTTGTACGAGTGTTCAACTACGTAAAAAAGTAATAGCGAAGGCTTCGGACTCATGAATAAGGCACACGCAAACGGAACGCTTACGGCTCAAATAATTAATTAATTAAAAAGCTGAAAACAAAAAACAGCTTTGATTAAGTTATGCTGTTTTATTTCTGTACGCAGCTGTCGTATCTCTCTCTCAGTAGTTATTAGCGAGTACATTCGTTTTTCACGTTCGGCTGTGCACCAACTTCCGTTCAACTTTAAGCTCGAGAGCGAAATATTGGCCGCGTTTTTGCTGCAGCTATACAATCACCGAATCACTAATAAGACAAAAATACATTCGTCCTTTCTTGGAAACGTACGTAAAAAGAACACAATAGAACCTTGTAGAGCTTTTCGTATAGAAGTAAGCACTTTCTGGAATAAGAGCTAGTATAGGTCTTATTTACAAAACTACGTTAATAACAACACTGTCACACTTGACGCAGCAGGCATCTACACTAAGGAGCAATTTGTCCACGAGCTGGTGTTATATAACACCGGCAAACACAATTTCTGGTTCTCGCTTCTTTCTTCTTTCTTTTTCGTTAACATGACAAAGGTAGCAAATGACCACCGTTATTGACGAGATACCACACGTGCAAGAGTCACTGGGGGTCTAGTACAAGTAAATTGGCTGTACCGAATATATGCGAGTGCTCACTAAAACGTGCATCGGAGTTTTCACATTGCAGGCCTACCGAGCTTGGGCAAAGAAGCACAAAGTGAAATCCTTGCCTGGACTCCAGAACTTCACGGCCGACCAGATGTTTTTTATCTCGGTGGCCCTGGTAAGGCTATTTTTTTTATTGTTTGTTTCACGGATTCTCTCCGTGTAGGGGGCAGAGGTAAAGGCAAAATGCCTGACAGAGCCTCTGCGCCCCTACAGTTCAAGGCAGCATGACATATCATTCACATACATATTTGTCGAACCTATCTTTAACACACAGCACACAGCAACGAAAAATTCATTATTCAGAACACATGTCTCCAAAGCATTACTTTTGCTTCAACGGAATAGATTTCGAAAAAGCAGAAGATACATATGCAATAAGTATTATATAACAATAAAATTGGTTTACACCAGAAGTCAACAAAGAAAAAAAACACCATAGAATCACTTGCTCGAAAATAACTAGCACATACAGTAAGTAGATCAGTACATTGAAACATTTCAGAAAAAAAAAGACGAAGGTTTAGACTGATACACAATGTAAATGCCGAAACAATGGCAAACATGATTTACAAGCGCTGAGAAAAATCTAACATAACTGAGCTTACATGTGTTATCAGGGATGAGCACAAGTTACTCAAAATGAAAATGCAATGTCACTGCCCACTAATAGGTTTTTACAGTCATTTTTGAAGCTGTGGAAGGATTGTGTGTATTGTACGTTAAAGTGATCACTGTTTAATATATTAATCGTTTGATAATTAAATGTTTGCTTTCCGTAATTAGTTCTTGTGGCGGGCTTTACATAGTGTGGTTTACGTATTGGGTATGAGGTGCAACTGTCGACAGGTATTGTGTGCAGCCTATATTTATATATCCACTGGAGTAGTTTGAAATAATAAACTTGATCTGCTTTAAGCATGCTATATTTAATGAAGAGCGGTTTTGTTCGGAGTCCTCGTTTGTCACCCACATAGTTTTCACACATTCTCAATATTTTCTTTTGTACAATGATTAGTTTGTTGTAGTTTAAAGCTGTCGTATTTCCCCAGACTAAAATGCCATAACTGAGTTTTGAATAGAAAAGTGAGTAATATAATGTTTGTTTCAACCAGGTATGTAGTATATTTTGTATTTTATACATGCAGCCAGTAACTCGAGATAGCTCACTTTTTAATTTGTCAACATGAGTATTCCAAGTAAGGTCCTCTGTAAACCATACGTCCAAGAACTTTTGCTCTGTAACTTGTTCCAGTAACGTGTCCTCAAAGTGCAGATGAACACAATAGGGGTCTCTTTTATTTGCTGGCATAAAAATTATATATTTGGTTTTGCTTGTGTTTAAACTTAGCCGGTTGCTTTTAAGCCACCTGGAGAGGTGTAAGAGGTAACTGTTAGCTGATGATTCTATGACCTCTTTTGTAGTGCCAGTAAAGAAGATATTAGTGTCGTCAGCATACATTATTATTTCAGGGGAGTTTGGTATGGACGTTATATCATTTATGTATGCAAGAAATAAGAGGGGTCCTAAGATTGATCCTTGAGGAACGCCACATTCGACTTTCAATTTTTGTGATACCAGATTGTCGACGCATACATACTGATACCGATTTGAGAGATATGATGTAATTAAATTCTGTGCTACTCCTCGAACACCATACGCAGCAAGCTTCTTTAGAAGAATATCGTGCTGCACAGTGTCAAATGCTTTTTTTAAATCCAAGAAAATCCCCAGAGTGAGCAGTTTGTTCTCAATATTTTCAATTATTTTGTCCTTTATGTTTGTTAAAGCTAGTTCTGCAGACTTACCCTTTTGAAAGCCATACTGCGACTTCGTAATTATTTTGTGTTTATGAAAAAAAGACGTAAGCCTATCATTAATAACACGCTCAAATATCTTGGAAAACACCGGCAAAACAGATATAGGCCTGTAGTTGGTGAGCTTTTTCTCATCGCCACCCTTGTAGACAGGGGTGATCTTAGCTATTTTTAATTCATCTGGGAACTCGCCGCGTGTAAGCATCTCATTTATTATATGGGTTAATACAGGACTCATAAGATGAGCGACATACTTGACAGGTAAGGCCTTTATTTCGTCTTCTCCGCCTGCAGCTTTGTTTTCTAGGGTCGTGATAATTGCTTCAATTTCAGTAGGAGTCACTGGTGTAAGCATAATGGAATCAACCTGCCCTGTAGTCATGAAAATATCCGCTTGCAAGTCTTCTCCACTATATACCCCTGTGCTTACAAAGTGTCGATTCATTTCATCAACAAGCTGTTGCCCAACTACACTGGCATTATCGATTACAATTTCATTCACGATATGCGTTTTTCGCCCTCGTCCAGTTAAATCGTTCACTGTATTCCACAGTCTACATTGATCGTTTTGAATTTTGAAAAATTTTCTTTCGTAATAATCATCCCTTGCCTTTTTCAAATCGAAGTTTAACTTATTTCTGAATTTTTTAAACTCAGTCAATATGTCACAATTACGAGAGCTAATGAAACTGTGGTACAAATTATTTTTTTTACGTATTCGTTTGTATAAGTCCGCAGTTATCCATGGTTTTCTAACTTTCTTATTTCTTTTTTTTCTGCTTTCGCAGAGGGAAGGCTGTATTGTAGCACTGGTTGAATTTATCGAAGAAGATCTTGTACGCAGTTCTGGGGTTATGCTGATCATAAACGGCCTGCCAGCTTTCTTGGTTGATAAGGCAGCTGAACATGTTTAGCGTAGTTTCGTTTACCGTGCGGAGCAAGAGGTTTCCTTCATCATTATGTTGTTTCTTGTAGGATGCATTTGTTAGGCAAAACACGGGCAGGTGATCGCTGATGTCATTCAAGATTACACCAGCGGAAAGACCATCGCTATCTATGTTCGTGACGCAGATGTCAAGAGATGTGGCCGTGTCAACGGTCACCCTAGTGGGCAGTGTTATCACATTGTTGCACGCGTACTGGTGAACAGCGTCTCGAAATGTGTTAGCATGTAAGTTACCGGATAGTGTGTCAATATTTATATCTCCAAGGATCATAAACGGCGCATTCGCCGAGCTATAAGAGCTAAGTGAATTTTCAAAAAATGACATGAATTCAGATACGCAGCCAGAAGGTGGCCTGTACACGGCGCAGACATTGGTGTTAAGCACTTTCACCGATAAGCTCTCGACATTTTCATCCATTCTGCACATGCTGTCTAATACCTTATGCGGTAAATTATCTTTTAAGTAAATGGCTATCCCACCACCTCTTTTGTTTTTTCTACTTATGCTTTCCCATTTGTAACCTTGAAGGTAAGGGGGTTCGATGTCACCTGACAGCCAAGTTTCCATGAGTACTATAACGGTAAATTTTAAGCTGAATGACTGCAGAAACATTTCAAGATCTTGAACCTTATTTTTAAGGCTTCTCATATTTAGATGAATTGCCGAAAACTTTCTTTCGCCTTTTTTGTATTTTTCATTGAAATGATCACATTCATAATAGTAGCATTCCTGTGGTATGTCTTCCATTTGAGCTGTTGTGCACTGTACAGCTTGTACAGTTTTTCTATACAATGATCTGCTCTATGTCAGCAACGCTGCTAATTCTGTGGCTTGTGGTTCGCTCGTCCTTACGGGCAAAAATTTTCCCGCCAGTCACCCACACAAACTTCCATCCTGCTACTTTTTTCTGAGCGATCGCAGCACCCAGAATTATCTTGTTTGAGCGGGTCAGGTGTTCGTTCACATAGATGGGTGTGCCGTCTCCACCATAATCAAGATCTTTTGTAGTCATCCTCTGCTTTCTTGCTTTTTGCAGAATTTTGTCCCGTTTTGTGCGTTGTACAAAACGGACAACAATGTTTTTTTCGGAGGAGTTTGATGTGGGCACACGATGGCAGATGTCAATGTCCGAATCAGCAATCGGTGATCGGTGATTCGGTGATTCCTTTTGATCTCTGCAATAAGTAGCAAGAAGTCCAGAAGCAAGGTCTGAAAAGTTATACGTCTTGCCTTGCTTAAAGACCCGAGGAGAAAAAAGAAGAAAAGGGGAAAAGAGGGGGAAAAAAAGAAGCATTTGCGGTATTTATAAACGTCGCGGTTGCTTAATCCGTGGGGCACCCTTACAAAGCGTTTTTGCTCCATAGGGAAGCAGTAAAAGTCTGTGTGAAGAAAAGAAAACAGCGCATCCATTTCTGCGTAAACCATGCGATGTGGATGCTCTATACCCCAAGCTATACGTTCTCACTGCACTTTTCTCATACCATAAGTTATAAAGGACGTACCCTGCCTACGTCATGTCGCCGTTTGCACTATAGGCTATTTAAATGTTTGTCTCGCTTCACATTTTTTTTCATTGATATGATATAAGGAGATGTTGGCGCATGATTTAAGGCGCCGGCTACTCCTTATCTCTTGGGTGGTTCCGTCATACATCATACAGGGTTCAAGTTTACATATCAAATAATCTTTTCCCACAAGCACCAGGACTTATCACGCAACGTTTCCACAGGAAGACTATGACGTAAGGAACGCATGGTACATACAATATACAAGGTAAATGTCTCCACACTTATGTAGACGAAAGTCTCAAAAGTACAAATGATACTGTCACCTAATAACACATTGTCTAGTCAGCGGGTGGTACATACATCGTGTAAATGCATTATCACATACAATCACAACAGAACAGTCAACATAACATAATTCACAAACAGATGCATATATACAGTGACATTGAAATGATGGGAACAATGAAAGCGCTAATAACGTCCAACAATGCCGCTGTCTTGAAGAAAAGTCTTTAGTGCTTTTAAAGCGCTCTTCTGCAAGGCCGTTGTTGGTCAAGGGCCCAAAAGTTTCCTTAAACTGAAAGGTCTGCAGTCTAATTTAATTAGCGCGGATTTAAGTCGGCATTTTGGTGTGTCGTGATTTGGGCAATCTAGAAGGAGGTGATATATATCTTCGTCTACAAATCCACAATCACATTCGGGGGTTTCCGCTCGGTCAATTCTGTGTAAGAAATGCTTTGTGTAGGCAGTGCCTAACCTTAATCGATGAATAGGGGTTTCCATAGTTCTATCTAATGACAATGAAAATTTGAATTCAATAAATGGATCAATGTGGTATAAGTCCGAGCTCTTAGAATTCTGGTCAAATCAAGTGTTCCTAGACATATTGAAGGACGTTGTCCTTATAACGCAGCGTAATTCATTCTTTGATATTGGGAGCGGAGCCGTATCATCTTTGAGGTGCGTTTGTCGTGCTACTTCATCGGCTGCTGTTTTTCCAGGAATGTTGCAATGCCCTGGTATCCACTGTAATGCTATTTCAGGTTTCGCTTCGCTTGCCCTTGTGAGGTTTTTGAGTGTTTCATATATTATACTGTCACTGAATGTTTTCCCCTTTGTGCTGCTGAGTGATGCTGAGAAGTCGCTCGTGGAACTCCTAGACATAGGCGCAGTCCTCTAGCTAGAAGTCTTTGAAGTCGCTCTTCTGACGTGTGGGAAAGTTCGTGTAAGATGGGCGCGGAATACGCAATTTTTTGTCGTATTAATGCATTGTAAACAGTCAGCATGGACGATACTGATCCGCCCCATGATGTGCCTGCAAGTCTGCGAAGTACAGTCACTATGGCATTGACCTCGTTTTCGAGTTTTTTTTATGTGGGGTGCCCAGGATAGCTGCCAATCAAGTATTATGCGAAGAAATCGATGCTGTGTGACAATCATTAGAGGGTGTTCATTAGATTAAGAGTGACATTTTTAACTGCCTTCGAGTGAAGGGCAATACAGCTGTCTTTGCGTGTGATAGTACCATTCCTCTCTCTCAAAAATTGGTTGATGATGACTATGCCGTTTTACAATGCCATCTGAAGTAGTTGAGTATTAGACCCAGATGTCCAAATACACACATCAACTGCATACAGTGAAAACTGTGATGGCAGCCTTCTTGTTAAATCAGCCATGACGCAGTTAAAAAAGGAAGAAGCTGAGTACGCTTCCCTGTGGTACTCCCTGTTTGACAACATGTTCAGCACTCTTTCCTTCACCCGTCTGAACAAATATTTTGCGACCTGATAGAAATTCAGAAATCCATCGCAAGAACCTGCCAGACAGACCAAGTTCCAACATGCTTAGCAGAACATGAACGTGACTAACAGTGTCAAATGCCCTTTTGATGTCTAGGAATACTGCTATAGTCATGTTTCCACGTGCACGCTCGTGCTCCCCACAGGTTACTATATCTTATATTGCATCCATTGTGCATCTATGTTTTCTAAAACCTACTAAGTAGTTGGACAACACATTCGTTTCATTACACCACCATTGAAGTCGCGCGTAAATCATTTTCTCCATTAATTTGCATAAACAACTTGTCAAACTAACAGAACGGAAGGATTCAAGGCACAAGGGCGTCTTACCAGGTTTTAAAATTGGTATAATTCGAGCGACTTTCCAAGAGTCAGGTGCAGTTTCCTCTATCCATAAGTTATTATAGATGTCTAAGAGAGCATTTGTACCTGTCGATCCGAGGTTTCTTAGCATATTGTACGTAATGCCATCCGGCCCAGCAGCGGACTTTTGGCGACATGATGCAATTGCACATTTAAGCTCGCTTAATGTGAAAGTATGATCTAATTGAGGATGTTGGGCCCAGTAGCAAGCAGTAATTTTTCGCTTAGCCAACACTACTGAAATATCAAATCGCTTCACATAGTCGCGCTTTTCACACTTTGCATCTAGTAAGTGCATCATCGATTATACTCGCATCTCAGTAACATGGCACGCCTTGTTATCTGCGAAAGCAACGTTTTTCACTTACCAAACCCGCGAGCAGCTTCGGAGCATGCACTTGTCGCACCACAGATCCAAGTACAAAATTGTCGCTTCCCTCTTTGTGAACGTATTAAGCCAGTGTCTGGAGAAAACCAATTTGTATAAATCAAAAATTTGTCCACAATACTACGCAATGTGAATCCAATGAAGATCCACTGAAAACTAATGAGAAATCAAAGCCAGTCACCCTGCAAGGGCCTTCCGCCTTCCTGCAACTGCACAACAGCTCCTGTGGAGACAATGACTTACGCTGTTCAGTAAATCACTTCGTTTGATACTTGCAACAGAATGTGCAAAGCTGCGTTGTCGGCTGCTTTGACGCATTTAATTAGACTTGCGCCGACGTTTTGCCGTGTAGCTGCACAGTAGTCACCACGTTGAAAGGAACGTCGTGGAATGAAAACAATAGAGAGTTTTAGATTTTGCGCAGCCATATCTTGAGGGCGCAGACCGCCGGATTCACAGAAGAATTCGAAAAAGGTACACAGCAAAAGAAAGCAGAAGGGGTACAAAATGACGCAAGCAGGGCGTGGCGTTGTGAGTGCGCAAATAAAACTCCCTATTTTTAAGACTTCACAGTGAAACGTATCACGCTTACTTCGACCCTCACGTAACACAAACCGGTGGTTTATTTTACACTCCATAGTAGCTTAGTGGCTATGGCGTTGTGATTCGGAGCACGGGGTCGCGGATTCGATCCCTACCGCGGCAGCCACGTTTTGATGGGGGCGGAATGCGAAAACGCTCGCGTATACCTTGCATTTGGTGCACGTTAAAGAACACCAACTGGTGAAAATTGGTCCGTAGCACTGCAACACGGCGTACCTCATAATTATATCGTGGTGTTGGCACTAAAACTCCAGCATTTGCTTTTTTTTTCAACAGTTACTTTTAACGTTTCTTGTTCAATGCTTCTATTCACGGTGTTCACGGCGTTGCCAGTCGTAATTTTGCTTCATCACGCTCCCGTCTCCTGTGCAGACATGGTGCAACAACCCTCGACCGAAACGTCTTCAGCAACAAATACACTCCGACGTTCACGCGCCGTCCAGATACAGGTAAGTGAGAAAGAGCTCAGAAAAAAAGGAAATCGTGACACGGGCTCGAGAGTTTCCACAGTTATATATTTACTCCTCAGTTACGGTTTCAGAAAATTATTACATTTGTGAAGTTGTCCATGATTACATTTGCATCTATATGCAGGAAACACTCAACGAAATGGCTTAGAGCCGTCTCCAAATTTGTATCATTGCTACTCAGTTATACGTATATGCCGAAATTCGATAGAAACCAGTCGTTATACAACGCACGCCTAATCGGACCTCGCCACAAACATTGTTCTTTTGATCTGTGTATAAAGATATACGACAAAACGAAGATGTCCTGCAACTGCGATTACGTAACCGGCCAGAAGTCAATAAATACTAAAATGAAAGAGGAGCTAATAACTCCAAAGCGCCAAAATTTGCGAGTAATGAAGGCCGTGAAACGCAAGATAACAGTTAAAGGTTAAAGAAAGCAAAGGAAAATAACGAAATAGGCACAATATTCCGGAAGGCACTTGCAGAAACCCTACATGACTGACAGGCACAACTGCAGAAGTCAATGTTTTACCAACTAACATCAAGAAATACATCAATCCTGGCAGTGCCCCTGGGCACGCTTGCGGCGAAAAACTATTAAAATGCGTGAGCGGGCTGATACAAAAAAAAGACATATGCTGCGGTATAAACCCACGTATAAAACAAGTTAGCATGATTATATGAAAATATCAAGCACATGCGTTCAGACAACATTGCTGAAGTTGTATCTGGCACGCCAGTGTCCGCGAGTACGAATTTTAGCGCAAATTTTCCGACAGACCACACTTTTTAAACGGGAGAAAGATGCAAAATAACTGTAAAGGAGAGAGCGTTCTGTAAAGAGCCGGTGCTGGTGGTACTCCGGTGTGCACCTGAATTAATTAACTACGGTATTTATAGAGCAGCTTCAAGTGCACCAAGTTAGATAAACTTTGCTCGTAACTCTGCCCTGAATGTTTTGTATAGTACGAAGACGTTTTGAGTTATGTCTACGAAAGATTAACTTGTTCTACCATTGACCGTAAAGCTTGTTACGGAAATTCGTAGAGGAGACTCTGGCGCTGCAATCGTTCGGCTATACCTTGGGAATTGTGAGCAGTACATGCACCTATCTAATCGTCGTGCTCGTGGCTTCAGACGCTCTTGTGCCGTTATATGTTAGGCTTTATATTTCCAAATTTTCAAGAAATATATAATTTTAAGCGCACGAAGGAAATAAGTTTCCGCACGCACGCGCATAATCATTGCGTATTGTTGCACTTATAACGCAAAAGTTTGTTGGACAGGATCAACTCGCCATGTCGCACAGACGTCATAGAAGCCAGAAGGACGAAGTTTAGGCAAATTCACGTACTGCACATCATTCGCGCCCGGTCTGAACCGGCATATTTTGCATCTTTTGTGAAGAGTGCCAGTGTTCTAATTTTTTGACGAAACTATCCTGGCGACATTCCCAAAACCTGCTTATAAAGGAGGTCCGGGAGAAATATGCGTCTGCAGACACGCAGTGTTCTGCACGTCCTCAACTTGTCGACACCAAACGAAAGAAGTTGGCTCTCTCAAGTCTTGAAAGGTTGTAAATGAGACGTGAGTAAAAAAAACAAGCACACCATGTCAGTCTGCTATCTTTTCGATTGGTTCTCGGTTCACTCTCGTGAGTCTGAACTTAGTCAATCGTTGAAGTGAATAAACGTTAGGGGACTCACGCCCAGCACACCAGGTAGCACTCACGCATTTGGTTGCCGAGTACGAAGTGTGACGGAGACAGCAGGATCCTATCTAACGTTGTTCTCTTCCTCCTTTCAGAGTAAACGTGCCCTTGAGCAACATGGAGGAGTTCTCTAAGGCGTTCAAATGTCCCAAAGATTCTCCAATGTACAGCAAAAGAAAATGCGTACTATGGTGAGCCCAAAAAATACGGATCAAAGCAATGGGCACGGAAATCCTCATAACGTGACCACATTGCCCCCAGAAGCGCCATGTAGCATCCACTAACCAGGTCGGCGCACAAAGACCAGAGTTGCTGGATGAATAAACGCGTTTCTGTTATTGTTTTTTTTAATTATTATCTAATTGGGTTCTTTCGAGCAGATAAGTAGATAAGTGTTGGCTTCACATAAAATCAAAGCGTTAATTTACTGGAGATATATCCCAGACAATTAGAATACAGACACACTCAAACCGAACGCACAAGCCAAGAGTCATGTGGCACCGAACGCAAACCTACATGGTGCACACATGCATGTATAGCGCATAGTGCATAATCGTTACAGCGAACACACTCTGATTCGATCAAAAGCGATCATAAATTATGTCTCGAATGGGTTTAGGTGTCCGTGATTTCAGTGCACAACACCTCGAACATCCCTATTATATAAATGCAACAAATTCACGGTCGCCGAAAAGCCAACAACCCGCGATGATTCACGCGCAACCTACTTGCTAAGCGGCTGAGACCAGTAAAAGCCATTCCACGTCACCTTCATTTGTTCACCCCATGACTATAGAGTACTGACATGGGACACTGCTAGCGCATCGCATATAGAAGCCTCGTGGAAAGCCGTTTCACTCGCTTCACTCTATAGAACAGCAGATCGCAAGAATTAGTGCCCAGACTTCAACAAATTGTGACTCGGATAAGAGAATAATTTCTAATCTTTTGTTGCAACAGCCATCAACACGATAGTTCTTCGCTATAGTCGTCCACACTCGCCGTGGTTGCTTAGTGGCTATGGTGTTGGGCTGCACGAGGTCGCGGCATCAAATCCCGGCCACGTACGGTGGCTGCATTTCGATGGGGGCGACATGCGAAAACACCCGCGTACTTAGATTTAGGTGCACGTTAAAGAACCATAGGTGATCAAAATTATTTCCGGACCACTATGTTGCCTCGTATTCAGATCGTGGTCTCGGCAAAGTAAAACCCCGCAATTTTTAATAATCGTCCACCTTTAACTTCATTTACATTTGATTTAGTAGGATGGCTGATCGATCTAATTGATCATTCACCTTAGTAAGTGAACATAGCAAACGGCGGCAAGCACCTGTTTCGTGCCGTTATGTCGTTGTCCGCCTTCGCGCTGTTCGCTTACATTTGACCACAGGGGGGAAAAAATGTGGCGTCTCTCGGCGCATGTGCGTCAGTGTGGTGGGTGTGTGTGCGTGTGGGGCTCTACTTACCGGCCGGCACCGTAACTTGTTCAGTGATATATAGCCTGTACTTTCAACGATCAGGCAGCATGTGAAGCAAGTGTAGGGGGAACTAGAAATAGTGGGTAAGCTAAGTGTGTGAGAAGGGCGGAGTGGCGTGGTTAACTCGGGAATGTAGACGCGTCCCCGTTGAATGTCAGGATGTGTGTATGAATGAGCGGAAGAAGCTTACAAACAACACTAACGAGCAGCGACCATTGCGCTGTCGTCGGCTCTGCTCCTGCCACTAAGCGCAAGGAGCTGTCGGCGGAAATACAGCTTGTGATATTTATGGTTTCCGCAAATCGTTATTAGGCGGTGAAAGGGCCAAAGTAGGAAAATGCAAGTGATGCGCAGAAGGAAGCTGCGCATAATTAACTAAACTTAACTTACTGCCGTTAACTTAGTAGTTTCGTATATAGGTCAGGCGTAATCGCGGAAGTGAACGCAACAAACGTTGATACCTGTTCACCAGAAATGAAGAGTCCGATGGGAGCTTAAACACAGCTTGGACGTGGCAGCATAGAACAGTTAGTGTGTCCATGTATAGTCGTAACCTTGCAGAAGTTCTTTATTGATTGAAAGAACTATTTGCCAGGCTAGTTGGCTCGCGTTTAGGGAAAACGCAATAGCGCAATCTAAAACTTTCCCATAGGAAGAAGGACGCAATGACGGGCTCCAGTTTGCGCTAGTGCATGTGTCTTCCTTTCTCCATTGATAACTATCACCATTCTTCTTGTTCGTCTCTCTTCCCGGCCTACATCGCCTTTACGTTCCCCTTTTCCTTACTTTATTTACTTTCTCTGATTCCCCCCCCCCCCCCACACACACACACACACACATATATATATATATATATATACCGGCCTCACTTAACACCAGTATTCCTGGACGCAACCGGTAAAGAGCTAAATACGTCCAGAGTGACTAGTGTGTTGGTTTATACCTGTGTAATGAGGACTCCTTGAGTGCGTCTGAGCTCCTCGATCGAGTGCACTTGGCAAAATTTATCGAACAGGCTCTCAAGAGCGCTGCCTGCGAGGCCCTTGTCTGAGAGCCCCGAACGGGCGATACACACAGCTTTTGAAAAATAAAGGGATTTTTGTTCCTTCTGCCTGGGCGGAGAACACGACCGTATGCGTTACTGCACAACAGGAGTACGCTGCTGACAAGGCACATAAGAAACGGCTGTCTTATACGAGGGTGAGAACATGTGCAAAAAAAAATGAAACCCCGAGTGTTATTTGTAAATATCGAGTGGCCTATAATACTCATAGCTTTTCAAAATGTATGCCAGTGATGTGCAACTTGGAGGTTAACGAGGGTCGGCGGAAAGAGTAAGGGATAATAACATAGAAACATGAACCCGAAGAAAAGGTGGCGTCGTACAAAAGAAATGTGCATGCAAACGCTGTGAACTGGATATTGGTTAGTTGGAAAAGTTCCGTCATTTCCGATCTATCTCGCGTGTGCTCGTCAATGCCAGACTCCTTATCAACTGAAACAATGGTATCGCCGACGCAGAATCGTCTTATGCAACGAAAGCGACAGGTCCACCCCCCACCCCGGCGACCTCATGCTTAGCCGCCCTACACCATAGCCACTAAGCAACCATGGCGGGTGTGGACGACTATTACTAGAGAAGACAGCATAGGGAGCATCTATCCCAGTTTGGATGTCATGTCGTTTGCGGCCTTCTTTTGATACACGTCAAAATAATGGCTCTAAAGTAGTATACTACTTTGACCCTTTGCCGACAGTCCATTGTGATATTCGGTGGCATCATCATATAACACGTGTCCCAGCTAACGTTAGCCAAGCTGTTCAATAAAAAAAAAAGATTTAAAGAGCACGCAACAAGATACAATTATGAGACATACAGTATTCGCCTGGGAGAGGTCTGACAACCGAGCACCGTAAGTGTTAAAATTGTATCTCGCACCACGTGTTTTCTTATTTTTTTTTATTTTTTTTCATTGAACATCTTGGCTAACGTTAGCTGGGACACCCTTTATAGGCAGCCATTGCCTACTTAGAAAACAGAGTGAAGGTTTCTGAAAACTCTCTCTCCCTGCATATCAGCATTCTCCATGTCTCGCCCCGGATTTATTTTATTTCATACGACCACATAACCCATGAATCCTAATCGAATTTCAATGATGTAACTTATGCTGAACTTCACTGGCATGTCGATAGCGGCACTCTGAAATTGTACATAACGGGGCGAGGTATGTCCAACAGTGAACTTACATTCAATAAAAATAATGAGATACTGATCGACAGGTTCATTTAGGTCGTAGATCTACGATGTGAACAATGATGGAGGCTGCAGCAAATAATGCCACATTAATTTTAGATACCCGGCGTTCCATTAACCGCACTGAAGTCTCGGGACACTGAAATTATTGCATTAGCCTGCTTCGTCGTGCGGTCGCGGAGACCTATCGCTCAAAGCAACAGAGCGCCCTTCAAGGGCTCCGCAACTGAGGGTTGGGCTGCTGGAAAGGGGGGGGGGGGGGGTAGCAGTGGGGGTGTGAGCCCATTTCAGGGGAGGCTGACCCTCCTCTAAGACATAAAATTCAGCCTTGCTTGCATAATAACAAAGCAAAGCATGCGTGAGTAAAGTGAGCCTCGTCTACTGCAACGCCTCTTCGAGAGTTAATTTCCTATAAAAATTACCATAGAGATAGCTCTGGCGCTGTGATCATTCGGCTACCATTAGAATGATGGTTAGTATAGATGGATTT
Organism: Dermacentor andersoni; assembly: GCF_023375885.2. Classification (NCBI taxonomy): domain Eukaryota; kingdom Metazoa; phylum Arthropoda; class Arachnida; order Ixodida; family Ixodidae; genus Dermacentor; species Dermacentor andersoni. The sequence goes on along the minus strand of NC_092816.1, from coordinate 21,003,329 downwards.
GCCTGATCTTCGTGCTTGTGGCTTCAATCATCCTTCTGAATAACACTGTTAGTTGAGTGAATTGTTATGCACTTATTTCGTTCTTGTAAACATGTTAATCTATACGCCCATAGCTTTAATGGTTTTGTATACGTACTGTATCCCAACCCTGCAATGATGTCTTCATGGCACTGCAGGCATTTCAAATAAATTATTTTTAAATAAATCATTATTACCCTTTATATACCTAAATTTCCAAGAATTCACAGTATTTTATACAAAGCCAGGCAATTAGTCACTGCCCACATTCATAATCATCGCGAATTGTGGAATTTATATCGCACTATGTTGTTGAACACTCATAGAAAAAAGTAGTGTCAGTTACTAATCGAAAGGCAACTAGCTAGTCGCAAAGTTAACCAAGTTGCTAGTAAGTGCAGTTGGTAACGGCACCGGTAGTTTCATTTACTGTCCAAAAGAGTTGGTGCATACGACTAGCACCTGTAGCCAGTTTACGAACCATAGATAGTAATGGCACCGGTATAGTGGGACCTTTTTCGTTTCAAGCGGCGCTCTCATTGCCAAGGGAGAATTATGTCACTTGTGTTCTAAAAGTGCGTTCCGTTCTGTTAAAAGTGCGCATTGTCACACAGTTAACGGATATTGATATATTCTCGCCCGGCTGAGGTGGACCTTCACCGCAAGAATCAGGAAGCGACGACGAAGCCGGGCATCGTGATGATGAAAAAAATAGAAAAGATTGTATTCACTTCATTGGTACATGGATGTGACTCTCATCTGAGTCTCGAGCGGTTGTTCTTAACACGTGGGCCAGCACGGCCTTAAATAACCTCTGGCGGTCCTGTCGTCGTCGCCGTCTTCTTTCGGAGCCTGTCTTTCCCTTTTGCCCATCCTTGGTGTCAGCCCGGGCAAAAGCGGGACGTCGTCTTGATGTTCGGTTTCTTCTATCCTTTTGTGTCAGTTCGTGGAGAACGAGGTGGCGTCTGTTCGGAGAAGAGGGCAATTATGTTGACGTGGGGAAACCCGTTTGAATGCTTCTCACACCTGACGGGTCGACCATAACAATATATAGAACACTATGAAATAATTACACTTAAAAGTAATGACAGTAATATCAGATTGCGTGTAATAGTGTAATAAACTGCACTGCACACAGAAAGGAACAAATGACAAAGAGGAACAGCGCATCGCATGACACAATGAGTGAGCGAGTGAATAAACCTTTATTTGGTCCAGCAAAGCGCGAGAAAACGCGCACCCGGATGAGCGGGATACTATACGCGACGCACAAGAACGACCTTATGAGCATATATATATATATATATATATATATATATATATATATATATATATATATATATATATATATATATATAGTGTACTGACGTGCTATCGACGAGGATGCGGCGCAGCACCACCAAATACACTTTATCAGTCGTCAGAGAGAAAAACCAACAACGTCTTCTTCGTCTCCACACTTAACCCAAAAACCCGGGCTACTTCAACCTCGTCCCCACTAGCACATACCCGCGGCAATATAGTTGTGCTAAATATAGTTGTGCCATTTGCTCCCCCTTTAGAAAAGATCATCGTCCCGATGATAGAGATTTGTAAATCAGGGATAAAGAAAACTGCGCAGTCTTGTCAGTCTTCACATTATGGCTTCATATGAAGCCCGTGAACGACCTCGGGTGAATGGCGTCGGCGCTTTGAACACTGACGCGTCAGAGAACTATGTAGGGCCCGAAGTACTTGCGGAGGGGCTTTTCAGAGAGCCCACGCTGACGAATAGGTGTCCAGACCCACACTTTGTCGCCGATGTTGTATTTCATAGGTCTGTGCCGAAGATTGTAGCGTTTGGCGTCACAGTCCTGTTGTGCGTGGACTCGCAGACACGCAAGCTGCCTAGCTGCCTCTGCTCTGTGTGTTATCTCTTCAGCACCCGTGTCGTTGTCATCAAATTCATGAGGGAGCGTTGCGTCCAATGTTGTCGTAACTTCATGGCCGTATACCAGACTGAAGGGTGTCTTGCGAGTGGTCTCTTGACGAGCCGTATCGTACGCGAAGGTGACATAAGGTAAAACCTTGTGCCAGTTCTCGTGCTTACATCTACGTACATGTTTATCTTATCAGCCAGTCTCCTATTGAGTAGTTCCATCAGTCCGTTTGTTTGGGGGTGATACGCCGTTGTCTTCCGGTGGGCGGTACCACTTAGACGTAGAACGATATCCAAAAACTTGGCCATGAACGCACTACCTCCGTCAGTGACGACTATTGCGAGAGTACCATGCCTTAAAACGATGGATTCGAGAAAAAATCGTGCCGCTTCATCTGCAACAGCCCGTTGCAGAGCGCCTGTCTCGGCGTATCTGGCGAGATAATCTGTGGCGACGATTATCCACCTAATGCCGGTAGTATACGTTGGTAAGGGGCCAAAAAAAGCCATACCTACTTGAGCAAATGGTGTGGCCAGTACTTTAACAGAGTGCAGCAAGCCGGCTGGCTTGACGTATGGTGGTTTGCGACGTTGGCAATCCAGAAATGTCTGAACGTCACGTTTAACGACCGCAGTAAGCCTCGGCCAGTAGTAATTATGCCGAATCCGTGCCAATGTGCGAGTGTAGTCCAAGTGCCAAGCGGTCGGCTCGTTGTGGCCGGCGTGTAAGAGTTCATGTCGAAGCGATGAGGGAACAACGAGTAAGTAGTTGCTACCGCTACGTGAGAAGTTCATCTTGTAAAGGACGTTGCGACGCAAGCAGTACGGTGCCAGACCTCTTGCAAATAGCCTCGGCACGCTGTTGGTTCGTCCTTCCAGGTTATCAATAAGCGGCAGCAATTCAGCGTCATCCCCTTGCTGGCGTGAAAGATCGGCTAAGTCCACGAGTTCCAGAAAGACTGTGTCGTCATCGTCTTGTGCTGTCGGCCCAACAGGAGACCGAGAAAGGCAGTCGGCGTGCCGTTTTCCCGACTTGTATGCGACAATAAATTCGAACTCTTGGAGTCGAAGACTCCAGCGTGTGAGCCGGCCGGAAGGACCTTTCTAATTAATGAGCCAGCACAGCGAATGGTGAGCGCTAACGACGGTGAAAGACCGACCGTACAAATACGGACGAAATTTCAGAACTGTCCATACCATTGCGAGGCATTCTTTTTCAGTGGTGGAGCAGTTAGCCTCGGCTCAGGATAGTGTCCTACTGGTGTAAGCGATCACCTTTTCGCTGTCGTCCTGCCATTGTATACGGGCACTGCCCCTAGGACAACGTTACTAGCGTTTGTATGCAATATCGTCGGGGCGTCTTCATCGAATTGTGCTAGCACGGGAGGCGCTTGCATGCGTTGCCGAAGCTCGTGAAATGCCCGCTGCTGGTCTTCGCCCCAAGTAAAAGGGATATCTGCTCTGGTGAGCTGTGTTAACGGCCATGCGATGCGCGAGAAATTCGCAATAAATCGCCGGTAATATGCACAGAGTCCCAGAAAACGTGGCACGGCCTTTTTGTCTGATGGGGATGTCACATCAGGGAGGAGCTTTGCGCCGATCCTAACTCTCTTGCATGCGTAATCATGCGAACAACAATTAAAATTTGGAGTCGGATATCTCGGAGCACAGACACGCTAGAAGAACTCTTCCAACTGATATTGTGTAGAAACACGACTGCCTCTATCTATTCAATACAAACATATCCACTTACTGCAGTCAACAAAAGGTTAATCATTCAATTTTGGGTAATTGGGATGCTGACAGCGATAATTATCATCTCGCTTTGTGTCCTCCTCGCTACATAACTTATTTGCACAGGTGGCCTTCGCGTGCCTCCGAGTGCCTAATTTTAAGAAATCCATAAAGCTTAATTTTGAACATCCGGTATATTACTCCAACATAACGATCGCAGCTACAGTTTTTCTGAACATTGCATTAAGACCACCACTACACAGCATAATAGACCACAGGTGGCGGTGGTACATTACCTCTTGCTCACTGACCTGCATATATACTAACTGATTAATAAAGGCAGAACTTACTTTAAGTCTCAATTATCGGAAGTAGTAGACAGATATAGTAAAAAGGGAGTAATGGGTGGCAAATTCAGTGACTGCGTACGTTACTATCTTTTTACAACTTTTTTTTTCTAAGAGTGAAAATCATCAATTTGCAAAATCGCGAAGCCGTTTGAAGGCAGAAAGACGAAGCCATGCGCTGACCATCATCGCCAAGCCGGCTAGACCGCCATGCTTGCAGCTCCCGCAGACATGCACAATAGCGCCAGAGTTCGTTCTATAGTAATCTCTGTAAGAGAGAGAGAAAGAGAAACAACTTTATTGACCCATAATGAAATGGAGCGCGTTAAGCGCCTGATGGGGTGGCTCCCTCTTCACGGGTTCCATATGCTTCCAGAGCCGCCTGGCCCCTGTGCACCACTCGGTGCTGGTCTTACAGGGCAGGGCTGGATAGCATGATCTCCCATCGCTCGTAAAGGGTGGGGATAGTGGGGGGGGGGGGGGTTAGTTATGACGCTGTTTCGAGCCATCGCGGTGTCCAGATGTGTCCCCGCTGCACCCACCGGGAGGGTCACGCGCGCCGGCCAAAAGAAGAGGTTCGCGAGCGGCGGGCGCTGGGTCCCGACGGAAGCCGCAGCCGGAGCTTGGTTCCCCTCCAATGTCGTGGGCTGTGCTCGCCCGGGCGCTCCTGCTGGCCGTCCTCCTGCTACTGGACGCCGGACGCCGCGGGCATGCCGCCTCCCGTGAGTGTGTGTGGCGATCGCGGCGTGCGCGTCACGACGTTGCCGTGGTGTGCACGACTCGTGCGTGAATGGCTGCGCTGCAATGCTGTGTGGTTCAACTACGGGGCGTCACGATAGATAGCAGCGCGCGGGGCCCGCAGACCCGTGTCCCCGTCCCTCACTGTGCGCCGGCCGCTCTGGAAATAGCTCGCTTGTCTGTGCCCTCATGTTTAGGTGTGCAGTCACGTGTTAACTAAACACATGATGATGATTGTGTGCCCATGTATGTGTGCACATGCCCTGCTTAACTGTATAGCACGTGGTGCGCAGCTCACTGACCCATTGCATTGTACATCTCTATATGGTTATTCTTTTTTATTTTTGCCGCATTCGCATAAGGCGACTGGTCCCATATGTGGGCAGAAGTGATCGCTTTGATCGGAAACCGACTGTTTTGGGTCAGTCACTCGCTGATCTGTCGTCCGTGTGAATGCGTTTGAAAGTCGAGCGATCAGCAACACGGGCATGGCCGGGCTTATGAAGTCCAATGAGTGCCACGACTATGAGCGCCTGTCGTGTTGTGTGGTATAGAATGTCTAATAATCTCCAAAGCAATGACTCACCAGCCAAATCACAAGGATACTACTCCCGGCGAATCAGTGTATTAACAATAGAATTATATATTAACATATGCGTGTAAGTAGGTTATACAGAACGCTAAAGCTTTGCAGGTTCATGTGAACAAAAGCGAAGAACACGAGTTATACGGAGGTAAGCAAGGAAAGCACACAGAACAAAAACAAAACGCACACTCGAACAAAGCCCATTGGACTGTCTTTATATTACTTTATTTTTTCTCGTTTCATTGTCTACACTATCAGAAAAAGTTGTACTCTTCGGGTCTTGCCCCCTATAGATGGCTTACACTGACGTCATCTTAGAAGACATGTTGATCAACCAACACGGTGAGCAGCTGCGTCCGTTGGCGTCTCGCGCGGGTCCAACGCAGCTTGTAAGGCAGGGGCCTCTCCTAAGGTTTCCTTGCTCTATGGAAGCAGGTTACCCGCGGCAGTGAATATCATACACTGACATCGGCCTAGCTAGGCGCCATATTAGAGAACCATAACGATGATTGCGTCAGCGACGTAACTTGCAAACTAGTATTCATCGCGCACTTTGCGTGCATTTCCTTTCTTCAACACTGCGTCCCCAGTACTTTCAGGTCACGAACGGCATGCGTGTATCGGCATGACATATATAGCGTTCCTAACACAGCGATCGCAGAGCGCAAGAAAGTGTACGCAAGATTGATGACATATTGTTCGGGGTCAATATAAGCCTCAGATGGTGTAATTTTTTTTTTTCTTTAGGCTTGCGGTTATTCATAGTTTGTGTACCACAGCCCGGCCAGAGATAAGCCCATCTGCGTCACACTTCAGGGTTACATTTGCTTAGGAATAGATGTGATATATCCTCGTCAAGAAAAAGCGCGCACGTACACAGCTTCACGGGGTGTGCATCGTACCGTGCGCTGGCGTTCACCTAGCACGCACAATAAGAAAGCGAACACAAAGACACTCGAAGGAAACTCGGTTCTCTGCGCGGTGTACAGACGACAGGCAGTCTCCAGTGGCCGAGCTCACCTGGTGGCGGCAAGTGGCCGAGGAGCCCAGCGTCAAGAACAGCGGCTCGGCAACGCCGCGGTCAGGAGGGAGCAGCAAGCAGCCCTCCTCCAGCGGCGGCAACGATGGCGTCATGGCCGTGGCCGAGGTCGGCAAGCCGGGCAAGATCGTGCTGCTCTCGCCTGGACAGCTGCTCAACGACACCGGCGCGTACCGCGTGTCCGGCGACGAGCGCGTCCGCAAGGCGGCAGGGTTTGAGATCGCCTACGACTACTACTTCAAGGCATGTAGTATACCAGAGTGTGTGCGTATCGCGACAGTGTGGATATATGTACAGAGAACGGAATCCCGAATGGCGGGATAACTTTGTAGCGTCGTAAACTTCATCGGACGCAAGACGACACGAGAAAGAGACAGGACAAGGTACTATACCTTCAGCTGAAATCTTTATTACGTCATACCCCAACTTATAAGAAAACGGCTTCAAGGATTAACCGCACAGAAGCCATCATAATAGACAAAGAGAATAATGTCATGCAAAAGATTAAGTTTTGTTTAATTCCGGGCTTTTATTTATTTATTTACTTATTTATTTATTTATTTATTTATTTATTTATTTATTTATTTATTTATTTATTTTCAATACTGTCAGTCTCTTTCCGAGAGCATAGCAAGTGGACATACAGATTGTACATGCAGGTATAATAATATATCAGCACAACAGGGCAGAAACAGGAATCCAATGCAGTCACAGGCATCACAAAGGTATAAGAGCGAAAGTTATACATAATAAGTTTCCTTAATGATAATTAGGAATGAATTCCGAGCTGAAATTCTATGAACACATTTGTAACGCTTATAACGTATACATACTTATAACAAATAATATACAAAGCACGCATTTTTAACTTCAGAAAACACAAAGTAACCAACAGCAAAAGATACCAGAAATTATACATGAGATGGAGTGGTACACAGGCAGATAACAGCAAACCTGAAAACACTCTGTTGTGAGCACTCGGCCACTAACATGCTTCCAATGATGGCGAAATGTCTTTAGGGCTGAGAGTGTTACAGCACTAACAGATGATAGTTTGTACTTTGAGGCAAAGTCCGATAATGATAGTAACCGATAGTAAACGAGGGATCTAAACAATTCCATTCCCTAACAGCAAGTTGAAAAGAGTGCTTGAAAGTATCATTGTGGTAAGAGTATACTATTTTAGTGTGTGTGAATGTCTGTGCCGGATTACGCGGGATTCTGATGGACGGGTGTACAATGGTGTGTCAATCTTAAAATAGTCGTGAAGTAGCTGAAAAAGGAATTTCAGGCGCGCTTGTTTTGCTCTAATCGCCAGTGTTCGGAGGCCAGAGCTTGTTAACATATTTGTGGGAGAATCAGAGCGCTTATATTTATTGCAGATGAATCTTGCAGCCTTCCTCTGTACATATACTGGTTTTTTAACGTTAGTGACCGTGTAACGAAACCATACTGTGTTAGCGTATTCTATTACCGGTCTGACATACGTAGCATAGGCTAAAAGCTTGGTAGATTGAGGGGCCAGCCGGAGGCATCTGCGAACATAAAACAGCTTGAGCAGAGCAACTGAAGTAATATTAGAAATGTGCGCATCCCAGGTGAGCTTTGAAGCAATCGTGACACCCAAATATTTTTGTTCATTCACTTTTTGAAGCCTAGTGCCTTTAATGCTGTAATCATACTCGAGAGCTTCTTTCTTTCGCGTTATCGTCATACATACTGTTTTTGGGGGATTAATCGACATTTGCCACGTGTCGAACCAGTTCGCGAGATGGTTTAAGGAATCAATTAGTTCAAGGTGACCTAAATGACTGTTAATTTCTCTGTAAATAATGCAGTCGTCGGCGAAGAGCCTAATGTTGCAAGAGATATTGTCTGTGATATCACTAATAAAGATAGGAAACAACAAAGGCCCCAGAACGGAGCCTTGTGGTACTCCGGACGTGACAGGCAGGGTTTCTGATGGTACTTGCTCAAACAGGACACATTCGGAACGGTCAGTTAAAAAGTCTTCAATCCAACGTGTTGATAATCAATCTCCGATTATATCTCGGAGCTTTGCAATTAATTTGTTGTGGCATACGGAATCAAAGGCCTTAGAAAAGCCTGGTAGCATATCTGTTTGCGCACAGTTGTTAATAGAGAGAGCTAAATCATGAAGAACCCCTGTTAGTCGCATTATAATTGATAATCTGCTCCAGAACCCGTACTGGCTAGATGACAAAATGCCGTTCGTCTCCAAGAAAATGATTAAGTGTTTCTAAGATTATATGTGGCACCCGCCGTGGTTGCTCAGTGGCTATGGTGTTGGGCTGCTGAGCACGATGTCGCGGGATCGAATCCCGGCCATGGCGGCCGCATTTCGATGGTGGCGAAAGGCGAAAACACCCGTGTACTTAACTTTAGGTGCACGTAAAGAACCCCAGGTAGTCGAAATTCCGGAGTCCTCAACTACGGCGTGCCTCACAATCAGAAAGTAGTTTTGGCACGTAAAACTCCATAATTTAAAAAAAGATTATATGTTCATATTTTGCACGACGTGCTCGTTAACGATATTGGTCTGAAGTTTGTAGGGTGATCGCTATTTCCTGCTTTGGGGTTCGGTGTTATTTTAGCTTTCTTCTAATCGTCTGAAAGTTTTGATACGGCAAGAGATTTGCGGAAAACCAAACCAAGGTATTTGCTGCACCATTCTGCATATCGTTTAAGAAAAGGATTGGGGACGTCGTCTGGTCCCGAATATTTTTTTGTTTCATTCAAGCAAAAGACTAAATATTCCTTCGTCATTTACATCTATTGGGTTGATGCCCGTAATATCGGAGGGTATGAGCTGCGGGATTTTTCCGTTATCATTTGTGAAGACAGAGTGGAAAAAGTTGTATATATTAGACTTCGCCATTTTCTGTTCTAATGTTAGTTCAGGACTGCCTGTTTTCCTAGGACGGAAATGCTTCCAGTACCTCGGCGGGTTACCAGTAATGAATGATGGTAGCATTACCTTGAAGTAATGTTCTTTTGCTTGCTTTGCTCTAGTCTTGAAGTTTGAAATGGCTGTTTCTTTAGTTTTGATACATTCGCACTGCAGAATTTTTTCTTTACCGCTTTCAGTAGTCGTTTAATCTTCCGCTTTGCATGTAGAATTTCTCTTGTTATCCAGGGGTTATTTCTTTGAGGCCGTGTAAGCCGTAGTGGAGAAAAGTTATTCATGCAGTAATAAAAAATGTGCTTGAATCATAGCCGGAGGTAATTTACAGTTGTGGCAGGATCACAGTTCACTTCCATGAACTCGTCAAATTCATGAGCTAAATAAGTTAGTACGCTAACGTCATCTGCTTTACTGAAGTTCGGAACATGAGCTACTACTTATTGAAAGTAAACGAAAAGAAAGGAGGTTAACCGAGGGGCCCGATTTTTATTAGCGATATTATAAGAAGCCAACAAATACTGACACCAAGGACAACATAGGGGAAATTACTTGTGCCTAATAAATGAAGTGAAGAAACGATAAATTAATGGAAATCAAAAGTGGGTGAAAAAACAACTTGCCAACAACTTACGCTGGTTGAGAATCCGGACTCAGCACCTGCATAAATAAAGGTCGGCTACCGCTCGAGAACGTGGCAACATTGCGCTTCAATTTGTTGACGCCCGAATCTACACGCTCGCGACGCGCAGCCTCAAGACCCGAGCGTGCCGAACAACAACTTCAAGAGCATGACCAAGAAGTCGATGCCGCTGATCCTGGCCACGTCCTTCCTCATCATCCTGATCGTGTGCATCGCGGTCTGCATCAGCGGCATCTGCTGGGAGCGCACGCGAAGGCTGGTCGCGTCGCGCATATCGCCGGGCGGTCCCGTGGAACCGCCCGAGCTGACGCCGCGGAACGCGGCCGCGGGCGACTCGGGAATTTCTGCCTACGGCAACGACAAGTACATGATTTGATTGACGCCGGCACCGACATCGCAGCAGCAAATACGTCACCGTCATCGCCTACGGGGAAGAAAAAAAAAGACCTTAGTTCCCCGCTAGGCTCCGTCCCCGCAGAAACGCCTTCGAAGGAGCAAGATGCACACGAAGCGTTCGTTCATTTAATAAAACGACGGAGCCAAGAAAAAAGAACAGAAACTTCGCAGAATTATGCAAGTCCGAACAAGTTATACACCAAAAGCAACTATATAAGGCTGTTTTTCGCACAATTCGAAAGTCCTCAGGGGGGGTCTGGTTTGCCGCTGCTTAAATCTACCAAACACTTACAAACGCGTCACTATATCTGGTGCAATTTCTTCCCTATACTCGAGTCACGGTGTAACAAATGACTCGAGTCTTTTCAAACGCTTTATTACATCCGAGCTTAGTATTTCTATAGTATCCGCTATAACCGACGGATGTTCCCACATTCATACCAGCGCCTGGACCGCGTTCCGTCCGTGTATACTCACAGCCGCTTCGGGGTATGCCAGCTGCGTTGCTGGCCGATCCATAACCGACTCCGCTTCCGGTTCCGCTTCTCACCGACGACATCCTGACATTTGATGTGGACCCCGCCGCCGCCCAAAAATCGTTGTGGAACTCGCCCTATAAGGGCTCCACTGTAAAAACGTCGTGGCTGACCCTGACTTCACAGAGCTGCACGTTATCGGTCTACGAGAGCCGCCATGATGAATGTTGCCAAATTTCGACAGCATCAAATTGAGGTGCTCGAGTTCCGCTGCCATTTAAATGGCGGCGCCGTAGTTGTGGCCGGCATTCGAGAAGCCGCGACATTCTGCTCGGAGAGAACGCGCCGTAACCATTAAGACATATTTGTCGCGTTCAGAATGCGAGGGATACCGTTGTGCTCTAGAATTCGCGATAAATTATTCGCATGCCCGGTGAAGCGGCATGTTTGGTAATTGCACGTATATCGGTGCAACGAAAGCTGTTTCCTGTCTGGAAAGCACACCGATCCCTGCACATGTCATGCAAGTGGTGACTTTCTGTCACGCAGCTAATTCGCCAAGACCGTTGTAGAGAAGAAAAAAAAAAGTCTGGCAGAATCGTCGCAATGACTATCAAAGTAAATGCAACTAGCATTCAGGCAATGTAGCGACACGCCGTATTGCCATCGCCGAAATGCGTCGTGCATGAGCCGTGAAATGCAACCGCGGGCTTCAATCCGGCGTCCCTTAACAGCATATATCCCGAGATTTATCCGAATTGTTCTTGCGTGGCCTGTGGTGAGGTTGCTACTTTGCCTCATATGCTCTGGGAGTGCGGGTCGTTGGGCCTGAAGTTCACCAAGGAAGCGTGGGACGCGCTCCTGCGAAGTCCCGTCTTTGAGGACCAAATCCTGGCCGTCCAGCGCGCCCGCGATCGTGCCGGCAGGCTAGATCTGTCAGTCCAGTCGTGGGATTAGCCGGGTGCGCGTTTTATCGCGTTTTGCTGGACCCAATAAAAGTTTATCCACTCACTCACTCACTCTCGTGCTCGCACGCTGTGACATTTAGCGGCGCGCACGCGTGAAGTCGCCCTCCTTTTGCGTGGCGTCCGAGATTGCACTGGTGGCGCGCCGGTGTGTGGTTAACACCGAGAATGAATCACCCGCTGCCCGCAGGCATTCGTGACGCAGCGCTGTGCCACGCGGAACCCGTGTGACGCGGATTCGGTTCCGCCAGCGCCAGAGGAATGTTTTTTTTTTAAGGATTTTTTTTTTAAGTTAAAGAGTGGTGTAATGAGGACGGACGGACGGACGGACGGACGGACGGATGGACGGATGGATGGATGGATGGATGGATGGATGGATGGATGGATGGATGCATGGATGGATGGATGGATGGATGGATGGATGGATGGATGGATGGATGGATGGATGGATGGATGGTCTACCTGGTGATCTACCTGGTGCCGGCAAGTGGCCGACTAACCCAGCGTCAAGAACAGCGCTTCGGCAACGACGAGCCCTTGGCGGATGGCTGGCAGGCACTCCGCGTACGGGTTTGCACCTATCTGCCACGCCACCCAGGGCGCTTCCCCTCTTTCTCTTTACTCCTCTACCTCCTCTTTTCTTGATCTTTTTTCTCTACGCGTTCAGTGCAAATAAAGATTGTTGTTGTTGTTGTTGTTGTTGTTGTTGTTGTAAGCCATTGCGCACTTTTGGGACGGTAATTATTTGAATTATTCATCTATTTTGTCTCTCAGTCTGGCGCGTCCGCGCACATGCTCTCGCTTCCATCGCGAGTAGCAAATTATAGACGCGAGGCGCGTTCACGACGTCGCTGTAGGCACCCGTGGTGCTGTAATGGTTGCGACGGCGCACACAGCCCAGTAGATCCCCGAGCCCGTTCTGCCTAAGTAGTGTACCATCATACATGGGTATCGAACGCCATAACACGGGGTCTCCGCGCTGCCGAGCGCATGCGCGGCCCGCGCGCCGAGTACCGGAGGTCGCATGATCTTCTGCGATTTATTGCGACTCGGGGTCGAAGACGAGAGACGGGACTCCTGAGATGGACGAGGAGGAGGCGAAAAGCTTTATACAATATTTACATATAGCAGGTAATATCAGGTAAGCATAAAGTAGCGGAGCCGAAGAGCGCACCAGACCGACGGGGCGGTTGGTGGTCCCCTTGAGCGTCCCACCGTCGGCAGGAACGAGGCAGGACCGGTGCTGACGTCAACCGCGTCACTTTCCTCTTTCGTCAAAGGAGAAGTTCAAGTTGCGTATAACCGTCTCCACGGCAGCGCTCAGCAGTTCTGTAGAATTCTGAAGGCTGCCAGTGAATTCGTCACGGCGCTCTGTGTCCCCGGACTTCTCAGTTGGAGCCACGGAAAGGGTTCGGCAGTTTCCTGGAACTTCGCCGGTTGTACCCAAGGGCAACGTCTTCAGAAGAACGATATCGGGAGGGGGAATAAAGAAGGAGAAGGTCGTCCCGATTACAGGACGCGTTGACTGGCAGCGGCAGGCCATGAACAGCTGCAACGTCGAGTCGGCAATTAAAGTTCGGGAAATGATATGGAGAAAGAAGACTTCTCCGTAGAGTCAACGCCTGCTAGAGTAGGCATGCAAGGGCGAGTCGAGACGCGCGCCCAGTGTTGAAAGTCATGCAACCTGCCGAGTTCTTCAAGTGCGGCACACTTGAAATGGAAGTGGCAGCACAAAGCGTTAGCATGCGCGCTTCCCGTTTCCGGCGCTCCTCATCACGCCAAGGTCAAGGGTTACCTATATATAGTGAGCACTGTTCGTGTGCTTATGCCACTGGGCAAACTTCCGAGAAGAAAAAAAAAAGTGTTTTTGAGCGTGTGACTCCATGCATGTTTAGTTCGTAAGCAAATATTTCCTGCAGTTTATACTACCCAGAAAACAACAAGTTTTACTTCGTGGAATAGCTAGCCTAATACTTTACTATCGCTGCGAGTGCTATCGCCTTTCTGCCGACTCCGCGACGTTTTTAGAGCAAATTGTTGGTCGCGGTATCGAATCCCGGGCACGTCAGCCGCATTTCGATGGGGGCGAAATGCGGGAACACTTGTGGTATTTAGAGGTAGACGTAGAGGTAGAGTATCCGCCTTGCGTGCAAGAGGACCGTGGTTCGAATCCCGGTGCCGCGCAATTTTCCACCGGATCAAAAAAAATCGGCGTGTTGATCAAATTATATAAACAGGCCTGGAGTGCGGCCTGATCCCGGTGGCCAGAACCGGTAACGCACTCCCTCACCAGAGCAGGATTGGCCACCCTGGTGCAGTACTTGGCCACAACCTCCTACATGAATACAACAATCAAACCCCGGCCCTCAGTCCCCAGCAGCTGCGAAGCAACAGACCACGGCGGCGGTCAGACCTGTGACGCAGCAGAGGGTGCTAAGAATACCTGGGTCCGAACAGGCCGCCATTGGAATCTGAACCTGGCAACGTTTAACGCTAGAACGTTATCTAGTGAGGCGAGTCTAGCAGTGCTATTGGAGGAACTAGAGGGCAGTAAATTGGATATAATAGGGCTCAGTGAAGTTAGGAGGACAAAAGAAGCATATACAGTGTTAAAAAGCGGGCACGTCCTGTGCTACCGGGGCTTAGCGGAGAGACGAGAACTAGGAGTCTGCTTCCTGATTAGTAAGGATATAGCTGGTAACATACATTAATTCTATAGCATTAACGAGAGGGTGGCAGGTCTTGTTGTGAAACTTAATAAGAGGTACAAATTGAAGATCGTACGTACAGGTTTACGCCCCTACATCCAGTCATGATGACCAGGAAGTCGAAAGCTTCTATGAAGACGTGGAATCGGCGATGGATAAAGTCAAAACAAAATGCACTATCTGATGGGCGACTTCAATGGCAGGGTAGGCAAGAAGCAGGCTGGAGGCAAGTCAGTGGGGGAACATGGCATAGGCTCTAGGAATAGCCAGGGAGAGTTATTAGTAGAGTTTGCCGAACAGAATAATATGCGGATAATGAATACCTTCTTCCGCAAGCTGGATAGCCCAAAGTGGTCATGGAGGAGCCCGAATGGCGAGACTAGAAATGAAATAGACCTTATACTCTGTGCTAGCCGTGGCATCACACAAGATGTGGACGTGCTCGGCAAGGTACGCTGCAGTGACCATAGGACGGTAAGAACTCGAATTAACTTGGGGAGGGAACGGAAAAAACTGGTACATAAGAAGCCGATCAATGAGTTAGCGGTAAGAAGGAAAATAGAGGAATTCCAGATCAAGCTACAAAACAGGTATTCGGCTTTAACTCAGGAAGAGGACCTTAGTGTTGAAGCAATGAACGACAATCTTATCGGCATCGTTAAGGAGAGTGCAATAGAAGTCGGTGATAACTCCGTTAGACAGGATACCAGTAAGCTATCGTAGGAGACGAAAGATCTGATGAAGAAACGCCAATGTATGAAAGCCTCTAACCTTACAGCTAGAATCTAACTGGCAGAACTTTCCAAGTTAATCAACAAGCGTAAGACAGCTGACATAAGGAAGTATAATATGGATAGAATTGAACATGCTCTCAGGAACGGAGGAAGCGTAAAAGCAGTGAAGAAGAAACTAGTAATAGGCAAGAATCACATGTATCCGTAAAGAGACAAAGCCGGCAATGTCATTACTAATATGGATGAGATAGTTCAAGTGGCTGAGGAGTTCTATAGAGATTTATACAGTACCAATGTGCACGACGATAATGGAAGAGAGAATAGTCTAGAGGAATTTGAAATCCCACAAGTAACGCCGGAAGAAGTAAAGAAAGCCTTGGGAGCTATGCAAAAGGGGAAGGCGGCTGGGGAGGATCAGGTAACTGCAGATTTGTTGAAGGATGATGGTCTGATTGTTCTAAAAAAACTGGCCATCCTGTATACGCAATGCCTCATGACCTCGGGCGTACCGGAATCTTGGAAGAACGCTAACATAATGCAGTAAAACACGTTGTGGGGCTAGTTGGTGCATAGCTTTCAAAAAATGAAGCGCCAACGGTAACGGCACACAAAGAAGGAACAAAAGACAGGACAAGGCGCTTGTCGACAGGACAAGCACCTTGTCCTGTCTTTTGTTCCTTCTTTGTGTGCCGTTACCGTTGGCGCTTCATTTTTTGAAAGCTAACATAATCCTAGCCCATAAGAAAGGGGACGCCAAAGACTTGAAAAATTATAGACCAATCAGTCCGTTGCCTACAAAGTATCTACTAAGGTAATCGCAAATAGAATCAAGAACACCTTAGACTTTTGTCAACCAAAGGACCAAGTAGGATTCCGTAAAGGCTACTCAACAATAGGCCATATTCACACTACAGGCACGTGCCCAGGATATTCTTTTTCGGGGGGGGGGGGGGGGGGGGCACCACCTCCACCATCATCATCATCGTCATCGTCATCAATCTGTTTTATGTCCACTGCAGGACGAAGGCCTCTCCCTGCGATCTCCAATTACCCCTGTCCTGCGCCAACCGATTCCAACTAGCGCCCGCGAATTTCCTAATTTCATCGCTCCACCTAGTGTTTTGTCGTCCTCGATTGCGTTTCCCTTCTCTCGGTACCCATTCTGTAACCCTAATGGTCCAAGGGTTATCCAACCGGCGCATTACATGACCTGCCCAGCTACATTTTTTCCTCTTGATGTCAATTAGAATATCGTCTATACCCGTTCGCTCTCTGATCCAAACCGCTCTCTTTCTCTCTTAACGTTATGCCTAGCAATCTTCGTTCGATCGCTCTTTGCGCGGTCCTTAACTTGCTCTCAAGTATCTGCCCCATATGTCAGCACTGGCAAAATGCACTGATTGCACACCTTACTTTTCAATAATAATGGTAAGCTTCCAGTCAGGAGCTGGCAATGTCTGCCGTATGCGATCCAACCTATTTTTATTCTTCTGTGAATTTCCTTCTCATGATCAGGGTTCCCTGTGATTAATTGACCTTGGTAAACGTACTCCTTCACAGTCTCTAGTGGCCGACTGGCGATCCTGATCTCTTGTTCCTTTGCCCGGCTATTTATCATTAACTTCATCTTCTGCATATTAATATTCAACCCCACTCTTACACTCTCTCTGTTAAGGTCTCCAATCATTTGTTGTAACTCGTCTGCATTGTTGTTGAATAGAACAATGTCATCGGCAAACCGAAGGTTGCTGAGATATTTGCCGTCGATCTTTACTCCTAAGCCTTCCCAGTTTAATAGCTTGAATTCTTCTAAGCACACAGTGAATAGCTTTGGAGAAATTGTGTCTCCCTGTCTGACCCCTTTCTCTATAGGTGTCTCCCTGCTTTTCTTGTGTAGAATTAAGGTAGCTGTAGGACCTCTGTAGATATTCTTACGCGAAGGACGAGTCAGTAAGACGAGAAACTATTTACAGATTATATTTACAACAACGGTTGCAGCGCTGACCGGTTAGATTCACAGCGCGAGCCCAGTTCGTTCTTCCTCCTCTTTTCTGGAGTGATGGCGCCTACGCGCCTCGTTCAAAGAAACAAATACCACACGCATGTAGCAATATTTTCCAAGCTTTTTACGTAAGCGTTCTGTACTCCTTGATTACGTAGTGCCTCTATGATTGCTGGTATCTCTACTGAATCAAATGCCTTTTCGTAATCTATATAAGCCACATAGAGAGGCTTATTGTACTCTGCAGATTTCGCGATAACCTTATTGAGGACATGGATGTGATCCATTGTAATGTATCTCTTCCTGAAGCCAGCCTGTTCCCTTGGTTGACAAAATCCAGTGTTGCCCTTATTCTAATGGAGATTATTTTGGTAAATATTTTATATAATACTGGGAGCAAGCTAATGGTCCCATAATTTTTCAATTCTTTAACGTCTCCTTTTTTGTGGATTAGTATAATGTCTGCATTCTTCCAGTTTTCTGGGACCCTTGCAGTCGATAGACACTTCGTATAAAGAGCCGTCAGTTTTCCAAGCATTACGTCTCCTCCGTCTTTGATTAAATCGACTGTTATTCCACCTTCTCCTCCCGCTCTTCATCGTTTCATGTCTTGCAGGGCCCTTCTGACCTCATCGCTAGTTATGAGAGTTTCTGTATCCTGTTCATTACTGTTTCTAAGTGAGGTATCGTGACTCCTCTGGGTACTGTATACAGGTCAGCTTAGAATTTTTCCGCTGCTATTATTATATCTTCGAGATTGCTGATGATATTATCTTTCTCATCTTTTAGTGCATACATCCTGGTTTGTCCTATGCCAGGTCTCTTCTTTACTGATTTCAGGCTGCGTTCATATTTTACGGCTTCTTCAGTCTTTCTCATGTTATAGTTTCGAATATCAGTTATTTTCGCCTTGTTGATTATTTTTGATAGTTCCGCGAATTGCGTAACGCTGTGCGGCCGCCAGTGCCATACAATCGCGTAGAGCGCAGGACTCTGCGATTCTACGTACTGCGCTCACCGCGAAAGGTTAGAAAAACACCCACATAAGCACAACAGAGAAGTGGCTACCTGAGGCGGTTCGACCGATAACTGTAGAAGCGTCATTCAAAACAAGTCATTGTTCTCCACTTCCGGTGGCGTTTTCTCTACTTCCTTTTTAAATAAAAAGATGTTGATCCATAAATATTCTCATAAACAACGGTTAACTTTTTTATTATTCGCTTTTGCTTGCAGTTTGGTTGTTGCCTTGGCTCTCTCCCTTAGTAGATCGCTTAATTTCTCAACTCCTTGCGATTTTTGTTTCCATTTGCCAATTTTGCACGAAAAGTGCTATATAATGAGGGAAAAGCAGACGAGGTAACGGGCGACAGTCATTTTGCTTATGGGTTCAAGGGTTATTGCAGGGTTTCATGATGGACGCTCTTTCGCATTATTTTATTGCCCACCTTATCTAACCCATATCACGTGTATATGGGCACGTACCCCGGGCCCCCCTTCTGGGTACGTGCCTGTCACACTATCAATCAGGTGATAGAGAAATGTGCGGAATATAACCAACTCTTATATATAGCTTTCATTGATTACGAGAAAGCGTTTGATTCTGTCGAAACCACAGCAGTCATGGAGGCATTACGGAATCAGGGTGTAGACGAGCCGTATGTAAAAATACTGAAAGGTATCTATAGCGGCTCCACAGCCACCATAGTCCTCCATAAAGAAAGCAACACAATCCCAATAAAGGAAGGCGTCAGGCAGGGAGATACGATCTCTCCAATGCTATTAACTGCGTGTTTACAGGAGGTATTCAGAGACCTGGATTGGGAAAAATTGAGGATAAGAGTTAATGGAGAATACCTTAGTAACTTGCGATTCGCTGATGATGTTGCTTTGCTTAGTAACTGAGGGGACCAATTGCAATGCATGCTCACTTACCTGGAGAGGCAAAGCAGAAGAGTGGGTCTAAAAATTAATCTGCAGAAAACTAAAGTAATGTTTAACAGTCTCGGAAGAGAACAGCAGTTTACGATAGGTAGCGAGGCACTGGAAGTGGTAAGGGAATACATCTACTTAGGGCAGGTAGTGACCGCGGATCCGGATCATGAGACTGAAATAATCAGAATAAGAATGGGCAGAGGTGCGTTTGGCAAGCATTCTCAGGTCATGAACAGCAGGTTGCCATTATCCCTCAAGATAAAATTGTATAACAGCTGTGTCTTACCAGTACTCAGGTACGGGGAAGAAACCTGAAGGCTTACGAAAAGGGTTCTACTTAAATTGAGGACGACGCAACGAGCTATGAAAAGAAGAATGATGGGTCTAACGTTAAGAGATAAGAAAAGAGCTGATTGGGTGAGGGAACAAACGCGAGTTAATGACATCTTAGTTGAAATCAAGAAAAAGAAATGGGCATGCACGGGCAGGACATGTAATGAGGAGGGAAGATAACCGATGGTGATTAAGGGTTACGGACTGGATTCCAAGGGAAGGGAAGCGTAGCAGGGGGCGGCTGAAAGTTGGGTGGCCGGATGAGATTAAGAAGTTTGCAGGGAAGCCCGTGCGCGAGGCTCCCTTCGGCAGCTATAGCTGCCATAGTCCAGAAAACAGCTGTCTCCAGCGCAAGGAAAATTAGGTTCAGGTATAGTGTACAGGTTCCGCAGACACATATACATTTATGAGGGACGCCTTTTCAAGCGCCCGAGGCAATGCCCGAAACGCCTGAAAAGTGGCTGCTAATGTTTGTGAAGCTGTGCTGGCCAAAGCATGCAGTTAGCGTGGGGTCGACTATTTTAGCACAAGCGCTGCGCGCCGCGCCGCCGGTGGCGTAAACGCAGTGGCTTGAATGGCTTCAAACGAGCTCAGTGAACTGAATCGCCGCGAGAAAGAGTGCTGATTAGAGAAGCAAGCTACTAAGGAATTAGAAAAACTGTAACCGCTTTTCCAGCGCACCACCGTTTTCTACCACAAACAAACTAGCAACTGTTAATCAAAACCGAAACTGTGATGTAACTGGAGTACTACAAACGGCTTTTGGTTTGAAGCGAGCGTAAGAGCAGCGTCCCTGCACTGGCCCATTGTATTAACGTTGACATACCATATAATAACGAAAAGACATACTTCTGAGAACGTTGCACTGTACGACATTGATCCGCTTCTGCCGGAGCTTGGACGGAGGCTATTCGTCTTCAGCCAGTCCACGAGCCATCCGAGCAGCCAGCCAAGCCAGCGACTCCGCGATTCGCGAGCGCTGTCCTGGCGCTGCTCAATTCATCTCTGCAACCACTGGGCGGCGATGGCGGAAGGAGGTATTACGTTCGTTTACCTTTCGCTTTTTTCTTTGCTAGATATAAACGATTCGTAACTATCTTCGTGGCTCCGAGAGACGCTTGTCGTGAAAGTTTCACAGAGCGCGGGTTTGAAACTGCACGCGAATGGGCGTCAGCTACTGCGGTCACGCAAGCGTAACTTGATTCGCTTCATGTTTTCTTTCTTGGTTTGCTTTCCGGTTTTGTTTACTCAAGCTTTACAGCACGGTAAACCCAGCGCAGGAGTCAGTAGTAGCTTTATTAGTTTTAATGAATGATGCTGTGCAACAGTTGCCTCAATTCGTAGGGCTGCAAGGCCTGTCAGTTTCTGTCGATGCGCTAGGGTCCGCCTCTTGTTGGGCCAGTCTGTTGCTTATGTGCTAAACGTGTTCGGTGCGCATATTTTACTCATTATTGTCAAGGCACTTGACTGAGGGTTGCAAACCAATATACAGTCGTCCACTCGGTGGAGAATGTGTTGAAAAAGAGAGAAGTTTCACATTAGTTCAGCTGCAAAGGCGGGCGTTGCCGAGTGCAGAAGTAATTTCTTATGTAAGCGTTAAATTATTAGGTAAGTATTAGTAGTAAGTATTAAGGTAGGTAAGTATTAGGTAATTCATGGTAATTAGTGTCGCTGATGAAGCGCTACATACGCTGCTGTCTGCATGCATGACATCACCAGAGGTATAGACACCTGTACAATCCATAACACAATTACTTGTTGGCCCTTGTAAAGCTCTGTAATATATATATATATATATATATATATATATATATATATATATATATATATATATGTATGTGTGTATGTATGTATGGGAATCCTCAGCTCTATTTGATTTAGATCACACATTGTGCTAAAGTACAACCCATGTTTTTTTTTTTTTTTATTATTGAATGTGGATGTTAATATGCTTGGATTGCTTTCGTACAAAAAAAAATTTGAACTCTTGTTAGAATCAAACAGTTTGCACAGCAACATTCAGTCTGCCACCAATAAGGGAAGTTTCCAGTAGTGACAATTTTGCAAATGATGGTCTTCATCTGCTGCATTTATAGAGATCCCATGCCATTCATGTAGGTTCCTCTGTTCCATTGCCTACGTTGCTAGGTAACTGGTTATAGTTGTATGTGCACACACACTGCTACAAATGACATATTGTAGCCTGGCTGCCCACCCCCTTTGCCATAAAAGAAACAATTAAGGATCAATGATACCTCTAGTGGTGTGGCTGAAAGGTTCACTACATGCAAGGGGTTCATTGGTTTTGTAGAGCCTTAAAGATAAAAGCACACATACTATTGAC
Source organism: Dermacentor andersoni (assembly GCF_023375885.2). Taxonomy (NCBI): domain Eukaryota; kingdom Metazoa; phylum Arthropoda; class Arachnida; order Ixodida; family Ixodidae; genus Dermacentor; species Dermacentor andersoni. The sequence continues at coordinate 20,981,493 of NC_092816.1, read as the reverse complement.
AACAAGCTTTATTTGTTTTAACTTTATTGAACACCGCAGTGTAATTTGCTAGGCATATACAGAAAGGTACTGCAGCACAAAACTGCTGTTCTCTGCATTCAACATACGTCTATTAAATTTTGCTATGTATTGAATAAGCGCATAGTGTTTTGGCATAGAGAATTCCATGTTTCCGTTCATACATTACTATCACAGGGCTGTCTAGTGACAGTAGCTTTTAGTTACTGGGAGATAATTTTTGACAGTGAAAAAGTGTACACACTAGTAGTATAGTGAAAAACAGTTTGCGTTTATTTTCGTGTTCTTTCTTCTGGTGTCTATGTTTCAGTTTGAGTAAAATAGCTTTGATATTTGAGCCCCCTAAGGAAACAAACTCAATGCATAATATGCAATAAACAGGAGTGGTAAAGTGAATCACACAAGAATATTGTAAATACTAATTTGGGAAGCTTGTTTGTGACAAGGGATACTACAGTGATAGCCTAAATATTGGAGATATCAAAGCTGAAGTGGGATGTGGTTACTAGGCCTGTTGTCGAGAGTCCAGTGCATGTATATGAGCAATGCAGTGGCTAATGATTTTTTTTTTAAATAATTATGCTGAAATTGCAATTGTTGTACTTCTCCCTGATCAGATTGAAAAACTGTACTTGCTAACAGCTTGACTTGTGTTTACTCGCCACATAACTGGAGACTTATTCTTTCTATTCTCTACTATGCTTTGGTGACTATTTTACTCAAGCTTTCTGGGCGAATTCCTGTTAGTATTTTCTTGCTGTGTAGTGAGCATAAAGCTAAACATAACATCAGCTCAGGTGCATGCTAGAGCACACTCCCCTCTTGCAGTCATAACAGACAAGTGTCCAAAGATGCACTACCTTGTTACAGGGTAAAATATTCTGATAAAGTGCCTCAAGTTTTCTTTTCTTTTTCTAGTCAATTAGCTTTGTTAGCATTGCATTATCTGGACTCACCAGGGTGGCTTAGCAGCTATGGCATTGCGCTGCTAAGCATGAGGTTGCGAGATCCAATCCTGGCCACCGCAGCCGCATTTCAAGGGGGGGTGAAATGCAAGAATGCTCAAGTGCTGTGTGATGGGTGCATAGCAAAGGTACCCATGTGGTCAAAATTTCCGGATACTCTCACTACAGTGTGCCTCATAATTATATCCTGGTTTTGGCTCATAGAGCCCCACAATCTAATTTTTAAAAAATAATCTGTCAGCCATCAGCTACAATTGCTTTTACTTGTAAAACTGTCGCATCCTTTTCAGAGGTGGCCAAACTCCAGCGCCATTTGTCCCTACTACGTGAAGAGTATGTTAAGCTTCAGGCACGCCATGCAGACGTTGAGAGGAAATACAATGTGGCTGTGGCAGCATCCGGCAGTGCAGGCTCAGACAGCTTTGTCTCTCGCCTGCTCAAAACCGTGGCGAGTCTGTTTGACCAGGAGCTTTACAGGTATATGTCATAGATATTACCTTTTGTAGTATGCTTTGCACTATTGTCATCCAGCGCAAGCATGCTATGATTTTAGTGCAAAGTTGTTCCACCTTTATATTGATACAGAGAGAGTCTGGTGATCTTTTGGCATTTGACACTGTATATGTGGCAGATATCCTGTTGTTCAGTAGATTTTCTAGAATCACTTCTTGTGACATGACGTAGCTAAGGCTCATGCAAGGAATCTGGACACTTATCACAACATGATTTGCAAGTAAAGTGGTGTTTCGGTAGATGAGGCACATAAATTTGTAAACCTAGGTCTGCGAGTCACAATGCTTCTGTGGAGGCAGCTGATTAGTGCAAAACTCTGGCTGACTTGCATACTGTCAAATGTTTGCCCACTTGAACCCATCAGATTTGTATACTACAAGAAAGATTCTCGGGGAAACACAGTGACACAAATTAAATACCTTGGTTTAATGTACTCTAGAGATAAATTTATTGTCAAATTTCAATTTTTTTTTTCAAGGCACTGTTATTGTAACAGTGTTCCTTTTTTTAATTTTTGGGACCAGTCTAAAAAGGTAATGGCAAGAAATAGTACGGCATGGCAAAGGCTTTGTTGTGCATGGTGACGTTATCATGCATGATGTCAGGATATTTATTGGTAATATAAAAGATCTTTCACACAGTCACACGGGCCTGGTTGTCAAGTTTAGTTGCAGACTAAGTTGCAAAATTCTTTACATGAAGGTCTGACTGCAAAAAAAGCACTGAGCTTGCTTCAGTTATTCTTTTTTCTTTTTTTCAGTGACCTGACAGTTCAACTGAATGGCAAGTCAGTACGAGCTCACAAGTTTGTCTTGTCTTGCCGGAGCCAAACATGGGGAGTAGGAAACCTGGCTGATGTTGACACATTAGACTTGACAGGTTAGATTTGTCTCTCTGTCCAGAACCATCTATCATTGCTCTGTGCACACATTCGTAGTGTGGGTCTTGCTCAGCTCTGCTTCATTATGTTGATAATTATACAATATGTTGATAAGAGTGCAGGAGAGGCTTCTCCTCAAGAGTCGTGATGTGCCTACCCTTTGTCCTTGCCTGTGCTTCAAGAAATAGTTCCTTTATAGGTCACACTGGCATGGTGAGGAAGTGTATCAGTAGTTCATAAGTAATGAGAACATCATGCTCATGCATCACATGCAAAGCAGCCAAGATCTGCAGCTTTGGGGATGAAGACAACTTACAGTGCAAACAGGCAGTTTAATAAAAGATTAGGCGAGGGGCCTCCCTAAACTTCTCTCACCAGAGTACCCCCCAGTCCATTCTTATCCCTCCCCTACTTTCCCTCCCATCCCCCAGAGTATGGTATTTACTTGCATAATGATTGCACTTGCATAATGACTGCACCCCTGAATTTTGTCGTCAAAATTCAATTTTTTTCTTTCCTGTGTCGCACCCCGAACTTGCCGCAGTGATATGTCATGTGTCGAGTCTAGCTAATGATGATCGCGCTTGCCATCTGTCGAATGCTACGCGAACTACTCTTCAAGACACACCAAGCGGTCTGCACACACCAAACATTCTTAAGCAGATGCCCCACTTTATTCCTTTCATCACTTTCTACACTTCCATGAAAAAAGAAAAAAGCTACAACCAAACTTGCCTTGGCTTTATTATTTGTAGGCTTTATAATGGTTGTGGTCAACAACAACAAAAGAGGCACCTTTTGATTCTTCTCGTCTGCACTCGTGGGCACGCAACAAATCACGAGTGGCAACAATAGTAGCCATGATTACATTGATACATTAGAAGTGTACCCTATTCATACGCCAACACTTGTAACACAACTAAGACATTTGCCCACCTTTAGTGGAAACGTGCCGTATTAGGATAGTAGTGAAGACAAATGCTGCAGTTTCAGCAGCATACCCGCCATGTGTTTCTATGTCACTGACAGCTAAGCATGCCCATCTCTATTTCTGTCCCCTCAAAGCGTACATGGCTACATTATTGCCGCAGACTTGCCGATATTAACGATATTATTAATTACTGATATGGAAGAAACTATTTCAATGCACGTAATGTACTCTCGAAAAGAAAACAAATCGCGTTCGGCGGGTTCGACTTGCTCCGCCGGCCGTCATTTTTGTTTTGGTGTCCCGCACTGTTACAGCGGCAGCCACCTGTTTGTTGACCTGTTGTCATACAACAGAAAATGCGGGATGAAAAAAACTTTTTTCTTTTCGCAGGAAATTTAACCCACGTAATGATCGCACCCCTGAATTTGGGGCAATTTTTTTTACAAAAAAGTGCAATCATTGTGCGAGTAGATATGGCAGATGCATATCACCCAAGAAGAATATGCACCATGGAAGGCTGTATGGACTGGCTAATTCCTTTACACTAAAATTTTGGGCTCACACTTGGCAAACACAATGCACCTCCGCCAGAGTGAGTAGTTTCACAACACTGCTCGGGCAAAGCAGTGTTGTGAACATGGATAACTAGGAGAAGGAAGGCGAGGGAGAATTGGTGCATTGATTCGCTGATGCATGCACTTCCCTTTGAGCGACATTTGCCTTTGCATTCTTGGCCTATCACCGAGTTTTCTGATACTTATGTGATCCGTTGTGCTGCCTTTCTGTTTTGTGCACAATGTTTGAGTAACACTGTAGCCCATGCTGAAGCCTCGTTTGCTTACCTCCCAGACATCCAGCCAGATGTGGGCTTGGTATTGCTTCGCTGGGTTTACACAGACCAGATGGAGTCAGGGCTTCAGGACAGCTTTCTGTTGGATTTGATGAAGACTGCCAAGCGGTTCTCTCTGGACAGCCTTTTGAGCAGGTGCTGGTTTCACACTGTTATTTGCCTGCCTCAGGCACAGAATCAGTCTTCACTAACCTGCATGGTGTGCTAATTTATTTTGTGACTTTTTTTGATGTAGCTTTATTGCATATAAGAGAATCTGTACCAGTGAGTATTAAGTGCATTTCTCATAATGCATTTTGTCATCCATGAAGCCATTCTAGCTTTTACAAAACTGATCTTATGGAAGGATCACTTTAGTATTTGCTTATTTGGGCTATTAATTCACACCATAGTATGCTACCGTAGTTGTCCTCTGGTCATAAGATAATTGTGCACCACTACAAGGTATGTTTAGCAGACATGTGCCAATATTTGTTCCTGTTGTTACATGGTGACTTATAAGATGGCAATGAAGACAATGTGTACTGCTCAGCACCATTCCCACTTGCTGTGCACCAGGGTTTCCGGCCAATGCTGTTCTTTTCTTGGTTACAACAATGAACATTGCTTCTACATTTACCAATAAAAATATGAGCGACTAGTACAAATTCTTGGTCTGTATCTCGTGCAAATTAATTTTGCAGGTGTGAAGAAGCCCTCATGTCATCTGTGAATGTCAAGAATTGTGTAAGATACTACCAGCTGGCTGATGAGATTGGTGCTCATAACTTGCAGCATCACTGTTCTGAACTCATTTCTAATCATTGGGTTAGTAAACATTTTTCTGCTGAAGAGTTAAAAAGCTGTCTTTCTTTTATCCCAATCTCTCTTGTCGTCATCTGAGCACCTCTATAATGCTAGCAGAAACCTTGTTTGCAGTAAGCATATGCAGGCATGCCATGTTGTAGTACAGTTGAACCCACTTATAATGATCTGTCAGTTGTAATGACCAGATTTCAGTGCATTTGCAATTTTTCGGCCCCGACTATACAACAATGCATTCTACTGTGTACGCCATTACTCTATGTCAAGTATGAACGTCACCAACTAGCCCAAGTTTCCCTACTATATACATATTTCTATATACACCACTAGTGAGCTTTTTGTAATGGGAGTTCTTGCTAATCATTGTGCTATTTGGTTGAATAAAACATTGATAGCCAAAATGTAATAACCTTTTTATTCATTTTATTTGGAACATTGACATGAAATTAATGTTCAACTAATTGCTGAACATATATTATGCATGACGCCATAGGCGCAGACTGCGGGGGGCTCCGGGGCCCGAGCCCCCTTCTAAGATTTGGGAAGGGGGACTCAGCCCCCCCCCGTCCGGCCGATGTTGAGGCCCTCTCCCCTCCCGCACACACACACATAAAGTTCCATTACCAGGGCTTTGTCACCCACATCATTTGAGGTTTCTTTTGACTTTCCTCGACCTTTTCACTTGAAATTTTATTAAGGCTAATAGCTTACTGCATCGTTATTGACGCAGACGTGCACAGCTTTTAATTCATACTTTTGCTTTACTTCTGCAAATCCTGACAAATGGAGGACATGCGCATTAGAACCAGCGGTGGCTGCCTCATCCGTATTTTCTCACTTAAACATTGTTTTAAATTTCCACTGTAAACACTATGAAAATATACCATGTATTTAAATATACACACAGGACAAAGCTTATTATATTTTTGAGAGATGGACGTAGCAAATTAAATATTATTTCTTAAGCTATGGATAGCCTATGTCTAGAGAATTAATATGTTGCTGTATATTCATCACGCTTCAAATTGCTTTGCATGCTTTTTTGACCATGAAAGAAAGCCTATAGACTTCAGCGACCCCTTCGCCAGAGTCTCATCAATGGCGTGTGAAATGCACGTGAATGCTGTGTGTCTCAGTATCGCTTCTCTTTCCAGGAAGCGTCTCAGTATCTCTTCTCTTTCCAGTAAGCAATGTTAACGACTTACGAAAAAAAGACATTTCTAATAATTTAGAATGTTTATTAGGGATGGAAACGTCGTCACTTGCATTCAGAGGTCATAAATATATACAGGGTGTCCCAATTAACTATGATGCACCAAGATTAGAAAAAAGAGCAATGCGTTACTCAAAGAAAACCTAGTGCATATTATTCACAGTACAGTGGAGTAGCTGCCAGTAATCTTTTGCTAGTGAGATTCAGGTAGGTAATTGTAAATAATTATCTAACTCGAGACACACTAGCCTAATTATCAAAGTGTCAAAGAGGCATTTGAAGACACTGCCAAGGGACATCTAACGGCAGTATATTCAATAACGTAATAATTGCGTACTCATTCTTTTTAGACATAAATAAACCCCGCAAAATGTGGAGAATACCACGTGACTGCACTGCCACCCGTATCATAATGCGGCACCCTCAAACAGGCTCCTGCTGAGTTATGCAGAACGAAATAAAGGAAAGAAAGAAAAACATCGAGATCGAGCTAGTACCTTATCTTCCGTGCCCCGGCTGAAGTAACACGTCGCATTTGGTGTTAGTTGGAAACAAGCTGTGATAGCTTTTGTCTGGTGCGTGGATGCTCTTTTTTTTTTCCCCACAAAATCTATCGCCACAACAGCGAATTGACATCGTCAGTGCAAAGGTATAAAGGTGCGTTTCGTTTCGACCCAGTCACGTCTTTCTCTGATGAGCAGAAGGGAAACATGACCCTTGCCTTGGGATCTGTAAATGGCAACAAAGACCGCAAATATATCAGTCATGGAAGTGTGGCGGTAGACCAAACGCATCAACTATCGTCCGAAATTATGAAAACCTGAGACAAACCGGCAGCTTCCAGAAACAGAAGCGGAGGACTCCATCTTTGAGTCCTAGCCTACGCACAGATGTTCTAGCATTGATGGCCTCAAACCCTCATGCTAGCGTGCGGGACGTGGCCGCCCAGGCACCAATTTCCAAGTCATCAGTTTGGAGGACTCTAAATAATGGCTTTTCACCCGTACCACCTTAACCAGCACCAATGCTTAGAAGATAGGCACCTGTAGAATTATCTAGATTTCTCGAATTGGGTCCTCACAAAAGCCGATGAGTCACTGGCCATTTTGAGCAGCATCATGTGCACAGATCAAGCAAATTTTCACAGAAATGCCTAGGTAAATTTGCATAATGAACACTATTGGAAAGGACTGCAAACCACACTGGGCAAAGCATAATCTGCACTAGTACCAGTGGTCGCTCAACGTGTGGTTCTGAATTTACGTGGGTGCTATAATCAGTCCAATCTTGTTCGATCACACACTGACTGGACAGCGTTACCTGAACGAAATCCTTGAAGGAATGGTGGATGAGTTTCTCAGCGAAGTCCCGCTGTCACGCCTTCCACTTCTATGGTATCCGCAGGATGGGCACCCGCACACAGCAGCAGCCGAGCACGAAACTGCCTGGATGCAGCTTTTCATGCGCAATAGACTGGAAGGCACAAGCCTATAATTTGGCCGGCTAGGTCACCTGACCTCTCTCCAATCGATTTCTTTTTTTGGAGTTATGTGAAGGATCGTGCTTACATGATTGAGATGGACATCAGATTAGTTCAAGGCGAGGATAACAGATGTCTGCCGTAGAATTCCAGTGCCGGTCATCAATAACGCCTCTGAAGATGTGATAAAACGGACGCAGTACTGCATAGCTGCAAAAGGAGACCTATTCGAACACATTCTCTAGGCTGGTGTTCAACGGAGCTTACGAATTCATAGATAATAAGGGCGCACTGAATTCTGAAATTTTTTTTCCAGGCATCCTGGTTGCCAATTCGGCTCATTTAGAAGTGTTATGTTTACTTTCTTGAACGCATTGGTTTTGCCTTTCCTCTATACGTTGGTCGCTTCCCTGTCTGTTTATTTTGCTTTTATTTTTTGACATGAACCTGTTTTTGTAGCACGTATACACTTTCATGAAAAATAAAATGGTCACTTTAATTTGGCTTTGGTCTGAAGCAAGTTTCTGGCGCGAAATATAGCTTTGTGTGCACTCTTTCGATGCGGTGGGAGCAAAGCCGGGATTTTGAAACATTCAGTGCCTATTACATTGCTTTTTGCATTTCGTGCGCCATCAGAGCGGCGCTTTGGCTGCATTATCAAGGGCTTTTGTTATCAATGTGATCAGTTGACCTTGAAAGACTGATAATAGGTGTAACTTAGAAATGAGAGGAAGGATTAGCTGCAAAGCCGCACGACCTGCTCTTGGTGCTCCTTCCCTACCATTATCAAGGTGATGTGCTGTCTGTTCGGGTTTGTGACAGGCGGTGCAGTTGCTTTCAGTCAGCTAATTTGAGAGCACGGCTTTATGATATGGGTAGGAGCACACTCACGTGGTATTTTTCATACTTCATGAGGTTACTCTGCTAGTCGGAAAAAGTTGTGCGCAATTAGTACGCCGCTGAAAACACGATTGTTATTACGCGGTTGTTACACGCGGTTGTTATTTTGGGGTGCCTACAAATGCCTCATTGACACTTTGAAAATTAGATCAGTACTTCTCGAGTTAGATAATTAATTGCAATTACCGAATTAAATCTCATTAAGGAAAGAATTACTGGTGGCTACTCCACTGTACTGGAAACAATATGCACTAGGTTTTCTTCGAGTAACACAACTGCTCTTCTTTATAGTCTTGGTGCATGAGAGTTGAGGAACTCTAATTCACTCAGTAACCGAAATTAGCCAAGCCAGATTGACTCTAAATTAGACTCGGCAGCAGTCATGTGCAGCAGCGCTGATACTCGGGCTCGCAGAAAAAAAAGAGAGAAAGACAGAGATGCTGCAGTTTCACCGGAAAGGCGAAGCAGTATCAGTGATAGGCAAGTATGCTACAATTACACAAAGGAAGATTACACCACCGAGAGGACTCAGGCTGAGAAATTGAACTGTCTCCTATTATGATGTCTTGTGAAGTGACACATATAATGGCGTCACTTCAGAGCTCAATTCTTCGAGGTCACACGAAGTTTCTTGAAGTGCAAGAAATATATATATATATATATGTGTGTGTGTGTGTGGGGAGGGTTTGGAAAGCTGGTCGCCCCCCCCACCCCGGAAAAATGAGAACTCTCCGCCTGTGTTTTTAAAACACGGATCTTTTGAGCTGCCCCACTTAAAAACATGGCAATGTACATGTTCACTTTCCTATGGACTGAGTGCTTCATTCTATCATACTTGGTAGATCACTGTTTAGATAAGAGAATGCTAACTATTGCAACTTAAGTTCATGCTGTCCACCCTTGCACTTGTTACCTCAGGAGTACTACAAAGAGTGCTGAAATTTCGATATAGCAGTACACCATTTGTGTAGCCTTCCTCCACTGGTAATGTAGACATCCTGGGGGTATTTCTTTCCTTTCACATTTTTGAAATGGTGCTATCCATTATTCTGTGAAGTTTAACTGGTGAGCAGCACATTACGATTCCTGACTATTTGTACCATTCCTCCTCTTCATGTAGAATGACTTTGGAAGTGAAGATTTTGCCCACATGAGTGCACCTCTCCTGTACACCATGTTTAAGGCAAAGACACGCTACCCCCTGCACACAGCCATTAGAACTCATCGAGAAGATGTTGTCTTCCTGTACCTCATTGAATTTGATTCACTGGTAAGTCATTTAGCTGCCACACATTGTACTAAAAATTAAATTCAGCAATCTTGCTTGTCTGAGAAATGTTGCCAACTAGCCAGAGTGTATTGCTTGGGAGTTAGCATAGTTTAGAGTTCTGATGGTTATCTGATATGCAAGCTGGGGCTCCAGAATGTAGTCTGTTGTATGCATATGCTTGAATATATATCAATTTTTTTCTGATGCCGTGGTCTCCAAACTTTCGCCCACGACTGTACATAGTGGATGTAATTCCTATATTTTGTTCCAGTATGGTATTGTTTTGTCTTTTGTGTGTATTCATATCGGCTTGATGTATTTGACATATTTAAGTGAAGCTGGTATTGCCTCACTCATGTCAGCATCGGTGTTGGTGTTGCCATACGAAAAAACCAAAGCCGCACAGAAATAAAAAATTGCTTGTTGGGCTGCGGATTCAAACTACCAACCTCAGAGTTTCGAGACCACCACGCTAACCAATTCAGCCACTATCGGTACATCATACGTGCCCCTTAAAGCGGGGATTTATATGCCTGAAGAAGTAGATGCAGCGCAAGGTGCGAGCCAATCACAGGCATTTCCCTCCAGAGGAGGGAAAGGGTGTGATCGCATGTTTGCCCATTGTTTCCCGTCAGTTCAGGCCCGACAGTCAGATGGGATGGCCGCATTTGGTTCATTCTGCTGAAGAGAAGGCCGCGTTGAAGGAACAGCAGCGGGAACAGGCCGCACATTAAGCGTTCGGCTGAAGGACAGGTGGCATTTGATGAACACCGCTGCGAACTCTCTCGAGAAAGTGCTCGTCATTGACATGCCGACCTCGCCGTGAGGAAGCACAAAGCCGATGCGTTACAACAGTGAAGACCCACGGATTCCGAGCTTCGCTTGCACGCCTCTTCACAGTAGTGGAAGGGCGGTCAACTTTCTGTCTTTAGCTCATATATTGTTTATATAGTCGAGTCCTCAACTAATAGTGTGATGGCTTATATTTTACTCTTTTCACATTACAACTGCTAATTACATTACTACAAATAATTTGTAAAGGAGGTTCCATTACTGTTACAGTGAAACCTCGTTAACCCGTAGTTTGCCGGAGCTCGGAAAAGGTATGTACTAAATGGTAGTACTGCTTAACCGAAATAGCACGAGATTGCCCACTTACCTGTCAAAAATGGAACTCAGGGAGACTGCGATGAAAGGGCACATACATGCAGTATTTACACCGCGCGACAAAAGCGTGTTATTTTCGTTTTATGCCGCGGCAGCCTAGCAGCGATAACAGCAGCCTTAACCTTACTGAAGCTATGAGCCAGCTTTTCAGCCAGCCCCCTCTTCTCAGCAAACACTTGCATGGCAGATTCCTCGTTGGCATTGCATATTCTCCGTAAACGGCCGCGGTAGCGCTGCAGAAGTCGCGGGGTGCCTTTTTCATTGTGGGATGCTGTTCTCATCACAACGAGTGCACTCATGAGGTTGACATAGCACAACAGCTTCTGCCACTGTCAGGCCTGACTCGCACCCGGGCTGTCGCTTTCTGTGTCGTCCTCATCACTGTAGTTAGGCGACACTTCGGCAACAGAGGCAATGATGGCGAAAAGTCGAGCCTCGTAGCTAATATCTTTTCGCGGTCACAGCAGCGCTGCCAAGCAACTTCTTCGCATTCCAAATGCCACACAGCGTAGTCAACGGCAGATCCCTGTCGCTTGCCAGCGCCGAGTTCTTTGTGTCATGTTTGATTGCACAAACAATTTCCAATTTTTCTTCTATGCTGAGCACCCGGTGTTTTTTTATACGAGCTTCGGCATGACACGAGTCCTTGCTTGCACGACGCCAAAATGATGTTGATGTGGCTTCTCACACAAACGCACAGGGCGCTTGGAGGCTGTTGTTCCGATCTCTGAGGCTTGTTGTTCCGACGGACTGCCCGATGGGGACGACGCGCTGCCGTAATTGCACGACAAAAAGTGGAAACACTATGTGTTAACTTATACATACGCAATAAGCTAGTACGCTTTATGCGGATACAAAACGCATTATGTTCACTGGCCACTGAGTCAGAGATTTGACCTTACTACTTTTAAAACAAAGTGCTGTTTAAGCGGGTATGGTTTAACAAGGTTTTACTGTGCTGTCTTTGGAACCTCCTCCAGTATATTACTATACGGGGCGTTTCAGCAGACACTTTCAAAAATTTTTAAACATTGCCTGTGGCAAATAGCACAATTCTAGTGCATGAACTGGTTCACTGGAAGAGGCGGACATTACTTGCAAAGAAATTAAAATGCACAATCAGCTAATTAACAAAAATCACTAATTAAGTTTGTAACTAATTACCCTATGGTACATATTGCAAGGCCTATCCACTTGAAAAGAATTCTGTGGCTGACGCCATTTACTGGATATGCGCCGTTGAACTTGTGGTAAAAATGCACTATTGTTCCACTTACTTTTTTAACATAACGTCGTTTTATGCATTGACGCACAAAGTAACTGGAACGCCAATGCATTTCTCCATAAAGTTCTGGAATTAATATCTCGTAACTGGCGTCATCCTGAGAATTCGTTCCCAGTGGATCCACCCTAACTCCTTGGCTAAAATTTGTAAATTGCATGTGCCATAACGTAATTAGTTAGAAATTTAATTAGTGAAGGTTTGTTAATTAGTCAATTATGCATTTCAAATTTTTTGAGCAAGTAATGTTTTGCTTTTTTGAGTAGACCAGCTCATGGACTAGAATTGTGCTATCTGCCGCTGGTAATTTAAAAAAATGTTTGAAAGGGTTCGTTGAAACATTAGGTATATTGTAACATACAAGTTGCATTAAAAACTGAATTCTGATTCTGATGCCTTCAAACCTGGAAAGTACTTTAAAAGTTCGCCGACGGTTAACATACTCCCTAATGTGAAATTTGAGGGCAGCTGTATAGATGTTTTCATTTTGCAATATACTGGCTTGCGCAGACAATCTGCCTTGTGCGGCATGTTGAAAATGGAGCTAAGTGTAGCATGACTGCCTCACTAATCGAGAGATCACAAGAGGCAGCACATTGTCGATAGGTGGGGGCTGAGATTCACACCAGCCGGCGCAGACAGACCTCTGCTCATGCAGCATTTTGTTTCCATAAATGGTATGGGTGGTGTCATCGGTGAACAGACAATGCGCGCTACTCTGGCGTCATCTTGTAGCCATCATTGCTGCAAAGCCCGTCTTGCACAGCACTACGCTTCTCATGCTTCCGCTTTCTTCCTCGTGGTTCCGCTGCACCCTCCTTCTCCACTTTGCTCCTTGTGCGCTCTTCGCTATTGCCGTCTTTCATCCATGCTATGCGTTCGCTCTTTCATCCTTTGCTGTGCTCGTTCGCTTGGTTACGAGGACACCGAGGGACATCACTGACGCTCACCGCAAGAATGGGCGCCTATGAGCTGCATTCTAATAAATAAACAAAGCTTTTGAAGTGTGATAAATCCCAGCGAGCCAAATTGTTTCAGAACCTTCCGCTATGGAAACTATGGAGAAATGAAAACCCATCAATTAACCTTGACTTCTGCCCACCCAGCTGCCTGGCAAGCTGAATGAACTCGATGACACCGGCCAGCTGCCCCTGGACCTGGCCTTGTCTTCTCGTCAGGAGAGCATTGCCACTACATTGCTCAACCATCGAGCTGATGTGAATGCCACAGATTTCAAGGGTCACACTCTGCTGCACAAGGCCATCGAAAGGGGTGTGTGTACTGCGGTGTGTGCTTGGAATGCGGTGTTGCCTGAAGGGAAATAGTAGCTGAACATCCCATTCACCTGCCATTTAATTCTGTCCATTGGAATTTTATTGTCAGCATAGTTTCTTTTTTCATCACCATATTTAAATGTGGGCAGCAGTGAAAATTTTTCATTTTGTTTAGCCCCTAAATGTTGGCAGCATGCCTGAAACTTCTACAATACCATATTTATTCAAATATAAGGTGAGGTTTTTATCCCAGAATCCTTAGCCTTGAAGTCTTATATTGTTTTATATGCAGATTTATAAGCAAGAAACAGCAAAGTGGAATGCGGGCTGTATGCAAATTCTGCCTTTAAGTGTGGCTTTATAGCATCGCGAGCTGCAATGCCATGAAGCCACACTATCTCGTGTTGCAACAATTTGCACTGAATGAAATGTGTCAAAACTTACTGCCAAAATGCCCAACCCGAAGACGCTGGTGAACTAGACTGAAATTGAGGAGCACAAACGTAAGCTTGCTGAAGCCGCGAAAACAGTGTGCATCTCTGGTCACTCAAGCCTTACCAGCTCGGCATGTCGGCATCTCATGCCGCAATGATTCACGAAATGCTTCGCATTACGTAGATGTCAACCAGTTAGTTGAGCCTGCCAATTTTTTTAGTGACTATAGATTGCACATTCTCCCTGTTAATACGTTCTTTGGTGTACATTTTTTCTAACATGCGAACGAGGTTCTACTGTAATCGAATAAATATGGTATTTCTTTTGCAAGATCTAAGGCATTTGTTTCCAATACAAGTGCGAGCATTACACTTCGCTATTTTAGCAACTTCACCTATGAATTTTCACTCTTTATATTAAATTCATTTCTGCATTTTATACATCAGAAATGCAGGGAACATGGACAAAAAGTTGTGTCAATTGACAAGCTTGATGGGATCCCTGTACTGTTACAGTCAATGGCAGCACAGCAGTGGTTGTTATCAGTATTAGAGCATCATACATTATTACAAAAACTGCAATTCTAGTGAAAATGTAAAATCACCTCTTGTCGAATGCAAAAAAATGTGAACAGGTAAAGAACATACGTATAGTGAAGTATGAAAGAAAAAAGAAAGGCAACCACATTTAACAAATTCAGAACAAACCGGTAGGGGTACATGATAATGTATTAACAAAACTACTAGAAACTGCTTAGAAAGTAACATTTAACATCACTATGCGTCATATTGAGGACATATATGTCGCAAGAAATTAATTCACTCAAAAGTCTGCTTAACTGATATTCTAATCTGTTAGAGCCATAATTAGCACTACAGAAAGGTTCTAGCCAGGTTGTCCTGCTCTGGAAACTGTACACTTTTTCTCAAGCGCTCCTTAGCTTGCACAGGGACATAAATGAGGTGTTATTATATGTGAGACTCATTTTGTAACGGAGCAATTATCAGTTCTTATAGAGCTGCTCAAAAAGTGATATGCTGTACCTAATAAATAGATTATGTGATGGTGAATCCCAAGGAACATCTGCAATTTGACGGAGAGCTTTTTCTGTAATCTATGAATCTTATCTATATTTATGTCCAGCGTCGTACCCCATGCTAACGAGCACTAATATACTTGGGCGGAAAAAAGTGAGTTGTACACTAAGAGCTTCAGTTTCTCAGGTAATACATACCGGCAGTTGCACAGCATCCCAGCTATTTTAGCGAGATTATGAAGAATACTTTTAATTTGATAATTCTAGAGTAAGTTTTCGTTGAATATTACGCCAAGGACTTTAGTTCCTGACACTGAATCAATTCTATTAGAACAGATTTTAAGATTAAAATTAAAGTGTATATGTTTTTGGTATGGCGTAAACAAAATTGTTTTTGTCTTTGTAGTATTGATTTGCTGTGTATTTGCTATACTCCAGTTATTTAATTTATTGAGGACAATGTTTGCATTAAGGGAAAGATTACAATGTTATCAGAATAGCTTGTGTCGTCTGCATAGATTGTGAATGAAGCCTGTTTTGTTATGTTTACAATATCATTAATATACAGATTAATAATAGGAGTCCTAACACACTGCCCTGAGGAACACCTGCTTTCACAGTTTGGTTGCTAAGAATTCATTTATTGCCACAGTTTGCTTTCTATTCGTTAGGTATGACGTCATAAAATTCAAGGCCAAGCCACGAAATCTGGAACGCTCCAATTTTGCTTATAATTGCAGGTGATTTAATTAATCAAAAGCTTTTGGAAAATCAACAAAAATTTCTATAATTAGTTGTTTGCCTTCAAAAGCCCTAATGATCATTTCTTTTCGCTTTAGCAGTGCTAATTGTGTGGACAGCCCCTTCCTGAAACCATACTGAGAAGGTGATATCAACAAGTGTTTCTCACAAAAAGAACTCGTACGCGTAAAAATAATTTTTCAAACCCTTTCAAATACAGGTAGCACTGAAATTGGTCGGTAATTGCACAGGTCGGTTTTATCCCCAGATGTAAAGACTACTTTAGCCCGCTGCATATTATCCAGAAATGTTCCGGATACCAATGACACATTAAAGATATGTGTAAGGACAGATATAATATTTTCCACAACAAACTTAATTGGTTGAATTCTAAGCCTGTCAATGTCTCTCACTTTGCTATTATTCAGTACTATCAACACCGAATGAACCTCGTATTCACTTGTTGGATTCAACAATGCACTGTCTTTGTTCACCACGTTGTTCACCACCATATTTGATCAGCACCAAACAAAGATAGTGCATTGTTGACCATCGCAGGGAGAGGCCTTTGTCCTGCAGTGAACATAAAATAGGCTGATGATGATGATGATATCAGCATCATCAGCCCATTTTATGTTCACTGCAGGACAAAGGCCTCTCCCTGCGATCTCCAATTACCCGTGTCCTGTGCCAACTGATTCCAACTAGCACCCGCTAACTTCCTAATTTTATCACACCACCTGTTCTGCCTAGTCCAGCAGTTATCTAACCTGCGCATTACATGGCTGGCCCAGCGCCATTTTTTTCTCTCAATGTCAATTAGAATATCGGCTATACCCGTTTGCTCTCTGATCCAAACCGCTCTCTTTCTGTCTTTCAAGGTTATGCCTAGCATTCTTCGTTCCATCGTTCTTTGTGCGGTCCTTGTTCTCAAGCTTCTTTGTCAGTCTCCAAGTCTCTGCCCCACATGTCAGCACCGGTAAAATGCACTGATTGTACACCTTCCTTTTCAATCATAATGGTAAGATTCCAGTCAGGAGCTGACAATTTCTGCCGTATGTGATCCAACCCATTTTTATTCTTCTATGAATTTCCTTCTCATGATCAGGGTTCCCTGTGATTAATTGACCTAGGTAAACGTACTCCTTCACACTCAAGAGGCTGACTGGCGATCCTGAACTCTTGTTCTTTTGCCCAGTTATTCATCATTATCTTTGTCTTCTGCATATTAATCTTCAACCCCACTCTTACACTCTCTCTGTTAAGGTCCTCAATCATTTGTTGTAACTCATCTGCAGTGTTGCTGAATAGAACAATGTCATCGGCAAATCGAAGGTTGCTGAGATATTCGCCGTGGATCCTTAATCCTAAGCCTTCCCAGTTTAATAGCTCGAATACTTATTCCAAGCAGGCAGTGAATAGCATTGGAGAGACTGTCTCCCAGTCTTACCCCTTTCTTTATAGGTATCTTCCTACTTTTCTTTTGTAGAATTTGTGTAAAATCTTGTGTACACATTGATTACGTAATGCCTCTGACTGCTGGTACCTTTACTGAATCAAATGCTTTTTCGTAATCTATGAAAGCCATATAGAGAGGCTTATTGTACTCTGTGGTTTCCTCGATAACCGAATTAATGACATGGATGTAAAGTATCCCATCCTTAAGCCAGCCTCTTCCCTTGGTTGACTAAAGTCCAGTGTTGCCCTTATTCTATTGGAGATTATCTTGGTGAATATTTTATATAATACTGGGAGTAAGCTAATGGGCCTATAATTTTTCACTTCTGTAATGCCTCCCTTTTTGTGGATTAGTATAATGTTTGCATTCTTCCAGTTTTCTGGGACCCTTGCACTCGATAAACACTTCGTATAGAAAGTCGCCAGTTTTCTAAGCATTATGTATCCTCCATCTTTGGTTAAATCAACTGTTATTCCATCTTCTCCTGCCGCTCTTCCCCGTTTCATGTCTTGCAAGGCCCTTCTGACCTCATCACTAGTTATAGGAGGAGCTTCTGTATCCTGTTCATTACTGTTTCGAATGGAGTTATCCTGAATCCTCTGGGTACTCTACAGGTCAGTATAGAATTCTTCCACTGCTTTTACCATACCTTTGAGATTGCTGATGATATTACCCTGCTTATCTTTCAGTGCATACCTCTTGGTTTGTCCTATGCCAAGTTTCCGTCTCACTGACTTCAGGCTGTGTCCATTTCTTACGGTTTCTTCAGTCTTTCTCACATTATAATTTCAAATATCACTTATTTTCGCCTTGTTGATCTGTTTTGACATTTCCGCGAATTCTATCTCATCTCTTGAGTTGGACACTTCCATTCTTTGTTGTTTCTTTATAAGGTCCTTTGTTACTTGGGAGTATGATACTTGGGAGTAAGATATGGTAAATATCATACAAACAAGTCATTATGTGGGCTTGTGACGAGATTGATGAAATGTGAGTTAAAAGCGTCTGCTAATTGTTTGCCTGTGATAACTGTGTGACCCTGTAATATTTCGAGACATGACTGGCATGATTTATTTCGGTTTAAGAGTATATTTAACGTATGCCATAGTTTGTCTGCATCTGAAACGTTGATACCAGAAAATAGATTATTGAAATACTAGCCGTGTTTCGCATTTCGGATAAAACCTGCGACAGTGTTTCTAAATTTTTTTTTAATTCAACGAGGTCCTGTAGTTTTCTTGTTTGTGCAAATTTTACATACATGTACGTTTTCTTAGAGATCATCTTAACACACTCCTCCATAATCCATGGTTTGCATGCCTTTCTTGACTTCCTGATTCTCTTAAGTTTAAAACATTCTTTATAAACATTACTAAACATGGACATGAATGTATCATAAGCATTGTTTGCAGAATTGCAGTCAAACACCAGTTTCCAATCAATCAGAGAAAGTTTTTTTTTAAACTTTGCAAGTGTACTTTTGTTTATATCTACCAGATAAATTTCTGAAGTAGAAGCGTGTTTTCCTAATGAGGGAGCCTGCCAAAACATATTTATCAGGAGGTGGTCACTGAACGACGTATGAATAACACCGCTTTCAACATCTATGGATAACTGTGTTATAAACATGTCCATTAGGCTCTCAGATTGTGCCGTTGTGTGTTGGCTCGACAATTACATTAGAAAAATCATTTGATGCGAGCAATAAGGAAAGTTCTATAGCTGGGCCATCCTGAAGCAGCATATTTACGTTGTCTCCCCCCACAACACGCTTAAGTTGTTTGTCATTGGCATAGCCAATTAGTTTTGTGTGATAATCATTTTATTTATTTGCTAGTATTCCCCTTAGACACAGGAAATTACAGTCATCCTTCTGCAATAAAAGGGAACCGAATTCACTACGATGTTTGTTCTAAGATGTATGCTTGCAAGCCGATATAGCTGGCAAGCGGTATAGCTGGATATGTTGGAGTCTGTTCTTATCAGCAGTTCCATTTCTAGAAACAAAAGAAATCTGTCTAAGTTACCATTTGGTAAGCATTACATAACAGTGAACAAACAACTTATACTGTGCACCATTAAAGCTTCGTAGTTTGCATTTGAAGTGCTAAATTTTGCAGACATGTTTGTACGAAGGCTTTTTTCTATAAGGAGCAACACACCCCTCCACGTTTATGAGGCCTATTCAGGAAAAAACTTGAACAACCAGATACATTCACAACATTCATACATTCACGACTGCTCTACCACCATTACATGCTCAACGACATTACTCTAGGGCCAGCCTTGTGTATAAACGTTCGCAAAGAGTAGCACTTTATGAAGTCTGCTTCCACAGGTGTGCCTAACTAGGGAATGCACTTGTCATTGATGGATTTGCATAGATTTGGCTGTTTTCCTTCATACTGAGATATTTCAAGCAAAATATAGGTTTTGTTATTTAGCTGAAGATACAAATTACACTTACTGCAGGTGATTCAATTTTAGTCGATTATCTGTCTGGCAATCTGGGCAGTGCAGGGATGTGTATAGTTTTAGGGAGGACAGGTATTTTAAAGCTACCCTTTTATTTTCGAATAAAATTTGATAACATTTTACAAGTCTATTTAGTTCCTTGCAATTCTGAAAATGCAATTATTTTTTCTATAGGTTCATTATCTCACAAAATAATTTTCAATAACATCTCTTTTGTTTTGATAATATTTGACAAATAACTGTTGCACAAAAAAATACAGATGGAACATGGATAAATACTAGGAAGCATAAGGCACACAATGCGGCACAGGTGAAAAATTACCTACTCTACATGTTTTAAAATTCATATTACAGCTGAAATATTGACATGCGAGATAAGAAACTTGATAAGAGTCATTATTCTTTATGTGAAAGCACACTGAAATCCACTGTTCTGAACATGGATCTCCATTGGTCGCACAAAAGACAAATTTTGGAAACTTAAAGACAGAATTGTTTAAAATGAGTTCCTGACATTGTGGGCTTCAAACATTTAGCTTCATGCTGCAAAAATGATTGTTTTATATGCAGAAGGCGCTTTAGTATCGCTGTCACAAATGTGCTGAGTGAGCAAAATTAAGACCAGTTCGAAATATGCACACATACACACACAAAGCTTTAGTAGGTTCCAGGACTATAGATCAAATAGGAGAACACGAGGCACTCGCATGCAAGTGCTGTTATTGCGTCGACACAAGTGAAAAATTACCTGCTCTACACATTCTAAATTGATAGCACAGCTGATATATTGACATGCGAGATAAGCAACTTGATAAATTACGAGAATAATAGATGTAGATTCTGAAAATTCCATTGTTCAAAAAGTTTTTAGACTATTTTTTGACCTAAGGACCTGTCTCCCCTTAATCATAGTGATGGTGCATATTCTTTGTCTCGTGCAACTTATATGATGTACAGTATTTTCAAGTGCAGTTGCTTGGCTTTTGTGCTTCTGATGCCCTCTAACTTTTATATCATTGCTGTTAACTGCACATAAAACAGATTTACAGTATTTTAGCATAATATTCGTTGTGCCAACAGAACTCTTTATCCTACATATAGTAAAAGCTTATTAATTCGAATTCCGCAGGGATGCCATGAAAATTCAAATTATACAATATTCAAACTAATTAAAGTCGGAGAAAAAAATCGCTTGGTTAAGGTGTGTATATAGGCCTGAGCATGCGCGCACACATGGTCACATTAGTATGAACAACATCTATACTTCGAATGACTGGCGTGGAGAAAAAAAAATTCGGTGGAAAGTGAAGCATTGATTGTGATAGCAAATTAGTAGATAGCTATACCAAGTAAGGATAGTAGTTTTATCGGCCATATAAACTTGTAAACATTTGCTTACTAACTAAATTAACAATTATGGTGTCACACGCACAGGTAAACATGAACACATCTCACTTAATGACCACAGAAACTCGCTGAAAAATGCTGGAGTGAGGAATCGTGGCAGTATCAGCAAGCGAATTGACCTTTGTGCAGCTCTCGCTTCAACGCGAACAAAATTTAGAAAGCACATCTTATACGAAGCTACCAGCACTACACGCACTCTGCAAACATCGCAGATCGCTTTGAAGATGAGGCCCATGCGGGTGCCCACTTTGGCCATGTCGCAGACAGCTTTCAAGATAAGGCGCCTGGATGGCTGTGAAGTAAGCAGCAGCCGCTGGAGAAGAACGTCAGGAGAGGGCACAGAGGGCAACGACAGGAAAGGGAACGCATCCGCTTGCCTTCCTCGCTCGCGCATGCAAAGTTGAGCCGGTTTCGCCGGCTCACCCTCGCATGCTTTTGCTTGCACCTACAGCACAAAGAGCACAGCAACGATTTTATTGCCCTTGAGCTTTATAC
The DNA here is from genome assembly GCF_023375885.2 of Dermacentor andersoni. NCBI lineage: Eukaryota > Metazoa > Arthropoda > Arachnida > Ixodida > Ixodidae > Dermacentor > Dermacentor andersoni. The sequence goes on along the minus strand of NC_092816.1, from coordinate 20,959,898 downwards.
AGAACCTCACAGGAGAGAAGTGACCTGCAACAGAGGCATTGGCCATGCCATGGCCAGGCGCAAGCGCGTCTCTCTCCAGTCAGGCCGAAACAAAGGGTCGCAGATGAGAAAAGCAAAGCTGTGCTGCTCACGCAGCGATGCCAGCATCGCGAACGTGCTCCCACACACTAGCACTCTCCCCATCCACATTGGCGTGGAGTTCGAATTATCGGTGGCGGTGCGGATTTCAGCGTGAATCAGCGGGATGTGTTACATACGGCTTTCAATACATTACTGGATCCGCGGTGGCTTTGAATTATCCAAAATTTCGAATGAACGAGTTGTGAATTAACAAGCTTTTACTGTATGTAGATTTAGTTTTGTAGTAAATTTGTTAGGTTGTTTCAGCGCAGAGCGTGTTAGGGAAAGTTTTGATGCCATGTGCAGGGGACGAGTTCTCGGCTCTGTTCTTGGTGGAGCACAAGGCCTCGGTGGACCTGGCTGTGCCTTTGAAGAAAGAAACAGCCCTCCACATGGTTGCTGGACTTGAAGGCAGCCGCGAGTTAGCGGAAGGCATGGTTCGTGTGGCTGCCTGCCTTCTGAAGCATGGTGCAGACGTCAATGCCCAAGACAGCAATGGAAAGTGAGGAGAACCTCTGTTTGGGACTTTGGAGTGTTAAAACTCATGATCACAGTGGGTGCTGGGAACCCACACATGTAGTTAAAGAAAATCACTTTTAAATAATCTAGCCACTCTTATATTTTCTTCTCTCATCTAGAAAGCACTGAAAAAAATTTATTTTATTACTAATGCAGATGTTCTTTCACCATTTTAAGCAGTCATTATAAACAATACTGCCACTGCATTTTGTACCATAGAGATGGTAATACTACAGCTGCTTTGTGTCTTAGTGAACTGTGTATAATACCTACCTATGAAGAAAACAGAGCATGGGATTGGGAACGTTTTGACTCCTAGGTCAAGCTCCTTAGTTTTGATTTTGACAATGTGACTACAAGCAAGTTGTAGTTAGGCAGTTTTTAAGCTTATAATAAATTCAAGCACTGCACTGAAGCAGAATTAAGTGTTAAAAAAAATTCCTAAGCTTAAAGACACCTTTCAAAAAAATTGTTATTGCCTCTAAGAATTCGAAAGGTTCCTTTTTGTGGGCATTGTTAACAGTAAAATGCTGCCTCTACATTGGAATGGCATGTTGCTGAGAAGAGTTGCTTTTCAGCATAGACTCCTAACTGACATTGTACTAATGTTGTTCATACAGTACCCCTGTTCACCGAAGCATAGAGGCCAAGAATGTGGGTGTTTTCTGCCTGCTCCTTGAAAGTGCAGCTGTAAACCTGGAACTCCGAAACAACGAACAACACACACCGCTTGGCTTTGCGCTTCACTTTTGTGATGGCCCGTATGACAAGGAGAGCTTTGCAAGCCGGTTAGCAGACCGTGGAGCTAGCCTTGATGCTGTGAGCCGAATAACAGGTGACTTGGGGTTGTTTGCTCTTTGCATTTCTTGCTTGTATTCTATTTTAGTCCTCATTTCATGTCTCCCAAATCAAACCCTGCAGGTCATTCATATCTTGCATGTTATGATGATAACGTTAGCAAACATGTACTTGTTAGCAGAAGCTTTTCTTTGTTCTAAGGGCACTGAAGATGTGTACACATTTGTCTCAGGGGTATTTCCCACTTTCCTTGGAGGAGGAGGTGTACTACGCAGGAGGACTGACAAAATTTCTTGGCCCAGTAATCCTGCTAGTGTGTAACAACTATATTATTATTCAATGCAAGCTTGTTGCAAGCGCCAATCATGCAATGCAAGCACCAATTATGTCATTACAATCGCATGAAAAAACATGAAATATTGATCTGTTAGTTTGCCTGTTGCGTAGTGGCCTGGGATCCCACCATGCTGCTAAAGGCTGAATGCTATGAGCAGTCTCCTGTATTGCAAAATCAGTCCATCCCTTCCTCCCCACTTGGCATGGCATAATTCTCGGCGTGAGGGTTATCTCATGTATCTCGGTAATTTGGAGCGTGCCTATGAACTTCTTTCCCTGCTCGGCGGCTCCTATTCTTCAATGCGGTGAACATTAAAAAACCCCAGGCAGTCAAAATTAATATATTCATCCATTACAGCACCTCCCATAGCCCGTGTTGTATTGGGTCATTAAAATCCATAAATACAATCATTTCTTATTCCACATGAAGTGTGAGGAAGTGTAGAGAGCAATAAAAAAAAAGAATAATACTGTGAATTGATTTGGTAGCACTGAAGCACCGAAAGGCAATGTTGCATGAGTTGACTACACTGAGCTGGCACTTCATTTGTTTGTGACATTCAAACAACTGCAGTCACTGTGATGTTGCTTTAACTTACAATTTAACTCGGTATAAATATTCTTCTATAATCACTGCTTATATTGAGCTGGTTGCATTAAGAGATGGCAGTTATTTATGCTGTAGCAGCCTTGGCTTTGCTCAGTAACTGGGTCGGCATCTATCCACTGAAAAAAGAAAAAGAATGTGTGCGAGAGAAAATGTTCTGTACTCCTGTAAAGACAGTTAAATTACCTGTGATATATTTTGTGATCAGTCACTGATGCTGTTGCATTGGTTACTTGCATCTATTACAGGGGACTCCCAACTGCATCTTGTAGCTCGTGCTGGCAATGAAGATGCTGGAATCTTTCTTGCTGAACGGGGAGCGCAGTGCAATATAAGCAATAATAAGGTTAGTAGAAATAAAGTACGCTCGTTGAGCTTTGACCAACTCCTTGCACATGAGAATGCTGGTCCAAATAGTACTTGCATAGATGTAATGCAATTTTGTTGCTTGGAGACTGCAGATTAAAAAGTACTCTATTTGTAACTGTGGCATGGAGCCATTTTTCTGTTTACTGCACTGGGCTTTACCGCCAAGTGCATGAGTAATGGAAAGAAGTCAACCCTAAGGCTCACGATGCACTGCAAGTGAACTTCTGTGTAGACACTACAGGCAGAATACTGCTGTGCAGTGAAACGGACCAAGGGCCCGATTTTTCGTTAGGTTGCATCAGTCATAGTTGGCGAGAAGCTAATTAAAACAGGTGCATAGGTCAGACTACTTACAGATGCTCATTTACAAGCTATTTCTTACGGCATCTTGTTTATCTAACTTCTCAGCTGACCTTGCTGTACGTACAGCATCATGTCGTTTTATAATCATCATAAAGCTTTTTGTTATTTTTGTTGTTGTTCAAACCACTAAAGCTTTGTCCCTGCGCTATACGTGCAGTTACACTATATTTGTGCAAAGCAGGCAGTGGTGAGCAGACACATGCTCTGGTTGGCTAATTACATCAGTAATTCTTTGGTTCCTTTCTTCTGGCTGCACCACTAATAAACGTGGCATGTTGTGCCATGCAGGGAGAGACTCCACTGCACGCTGCATGCCAGGCTGGTTTGGCACGTCTAGTGCAAACTCTCTTGGAGCATGGCGCTGACCCAAACAAGCAGACACTGGGCTCTGCAGCAGATGATGACGACGCCCGCTACCTGGAAACACCACTACATCGTGCAGTGATCAACAAGCATGTTGAGGCTGTCCGCAGCATCCTTCGTCATAAAGGTACTAAATAGTTGGGCATGTTGGAAAAAACTCCCTTTTACAAGCAGGTTCTGCATGCTGTCCTTTCTTGTGCTTCTGCCTTTAAGCACTTGTGTCTGTTCGTACCTGCATAAGAAATGAAATTCTGCTGTTTTACTTCACATCATGAAATTGATGTGGTGTACATAGACAGCATTTGGTTGCTAAGTATAGGTGGCAGGGAAGGTCTTTTCATTATTGTTGTATCACATAGTTTTGTTAGCGACTGAACATTGTTATAGAGCATAGGTGCTTGTATATGTGTGCCCAACAAGCTACGTCCATTAACCTTCCAAATCTGAAAGTCATTTCCAACCAACATGCCATGCACAATTGACATTTTTGTGGTTTTCCAAAATACCTAAGAGTCCTTTCTGTGGGCAGTGTTCCTCCAGTCAACACTTGTCAGGTATCTTGGCAGTCCTTAAATGCCAGGTATTTAGTTTATTGCTGTCACTAGATGATCTCTAAACTGCACGTGCAGGTCAGGTTCTGTATTAACATGGTAGCGTGTATTCAGGCAAGGTTGTTTATATTGCACAATTGTAAAGCTTCTCAATGTTTGCACACAGACTTGGCAGTGAAGACACCTGGCGCAGGGCTGTTGATAGCCAATTTGAACCTGAAGAACTCCAAAGATGAAACAGCACTGAGCCTGTCCCTTGAGCTGGGCCTTCATGACATGGCGCGCGAGTTGCTTGCTACAGGAGCTAGCTTGGATGTGGTGGATGCCGAAGGCCTCTCTCTGCTGCATCGTGCCATCTTGCATCAGGACACTGCAGGCGCCATATTTCTCTTGGACCAGGTGTGTTGTGCATTTGAAACAAAGCGATCCCCGGGTAGCCATAGTTAATCCGGAGTCTCTCACTATAGCCTGCCTAATAATGATATCATTAATTTGGCATGTAAAAACTCCAGAATATTTAAAGCTTTTGAAGGATGGTAGTGCAACACTAGGTGTCGAGGCAGTCACTGGGCCCTGCACTGCTCGTCAGTAGTAGCAAAACTTGGGCTAGTTGATGTGGGTTTATTTCTTGTATAATGGAGGTACCTAAAGTAAAGAGTAATATGGACAAGAACAGCACTTGTTTGCCTTATCTGCTTCTTGTTTCTCATCCTTGCATTATGTGGTACCACTACACCATAAATGTGTCACATACAACCATTCTTTTGGCTGCGGTAGCCAGCTCAAAAATTGTAAGCAATTTAAACACACAGTAGGTATGCTAGCAGTGCGCAAATTTAGCCTTTAATGTGACTTTATGGCAAAGCGTGAAGCCTTGCTGTGAAGCTGCATCTCGAGTCTAAATTTCCGCATTGCCAGCACACTATTTGTGGCTGTTGTGGCCACAACGCAAAAGTCACACTGAGCGGCGGCAGTGCAGTAGCAAAGTCAGCGTTGACTCAGCATACAGAATAAGGCAGTGTCTGGGCCTTTACTTTGTGGCTGAATCACATTGTGAGGGTTTAATCATGGTTGTGTGCTGTTCTTTGCACTGGCTGCATGTGCAAATTTTTTTCCCAGGTTGTTTTTGTGAGTTGCAAAAACTGGTTATACTATGCTCAAAGATCAAAGATAAGGTTTATAGCACAACCAATTTGGAAAGTTTCTACACTCTTTGCCAGTCTCACAGAAGCATCCTTTAGCAGAAGCAGTGCGATTATTCTTTTGCTGCACTAAAATGAGTGTTCTGCCTGCTGGTGTAGATTTCATCCTTAGGAGCAGAAAAGGTGTTTGAATGTAAAAATGCTTTGCAAGCATTGAAGAGAGCTCTAAACAGAACTTCTAAATACCTGGAAAGTTAGTCCTGTCCATTGTTTCCAGTGCAATAACGGCTGCATATCATTATGTTCTCCATCATTTCACTTTGTATCCTTCAATTGTTTACTGAACTCACTGAGAGGACCTCTGTCAAATCTTTAGATGACGAGAAGTCTTGCTAAAAATTTAAGGAAGGCGAACATGGTTTTCAGGGTATGTGAATAGTAATTTTTGAGACCGAAGTGAATATGAATTGAATCGTGCCAAAAGCAAATCAAATATATTGAATACTTTTTGAATACTGTATTTACGAAATTATAACGTGCCCCCGCATGTGACGCGAACACAATTTTCATGGCAAAAAAATTATACAAACAAAAAAAGCAACGAAATCTTAAAACAGAATGTGTTTACGACATTTACTTACGTCAAAGAAAACTAAGGTTAAAGCTAGTTTTTCAAATATTTTACAATAAAGATGGAATTAATAAGGAAACTTATCTAGAGAAACTATTTTATATTTCCAAGCGCAGCGATCATATCCTAAACATATGTGGATACCGGGTCAGAACGTGCCTGTTCACTAGTTCGTTTTCCAATGTGCATAGCAGAATGGAACAAGCTGCCTGAAGAGCAAGTACGTTGCCAAAATGAAGAACTGTTTATATCCATGCTGTAATGCACACACCCCTCCCCCCACTTGGGCAATGCAGGGTCATTCTTGAATAAATAAAAAGAAAATAAAAGTGCACCTGAATGTAATATGTGCCCAATTTATAAAAGGAAAATGTAGCTTGTCCCTACGTTCGCTACCAGAAACAAACAAGACATGCAGAAGTCATCTTCACACATAGGAATTTGTTTAAATTAGCTTTCATAATGATAGCGGTGAGTCTTCATCACCATTTGCACTACATTAGCCACAGATATGAAGCACACATGGTGCTATTGTCGAGCAATCACTTTAGATATACAACTATGTTTTTCACAAGATTTTATGTGACTACATTGAACTTGTTGAAATGTGTGGCCGAGAGCCTTCCTGGCACTCTGCACATATAGCGAGCTTGGCGCAGCGCCGGAAACGCTGGTGGCCGTATATGCTCATGCCTCCTGTGCCGCGTCACGTGAAATCTTGCGAAAGTGAGGGTATCTCTCTCAAAGGGATCATGGTCAAGCACAAAATTAACCCACAGGAACCTTGAAGAAAGCGGTCTCTGCCACCATCATGTTATGGCAATGATGCTATGTCTGACGTCTCTGATGGTAGGCTGTTGCCAATGCGGTTTTGGTTTTGCACCTAATTGTAATGCTCAGGCAATGTGCTGACCCTTTTCTTTTTTCCGTAAAGAGGTGCTTTAGATTCGTGTAAATGTGATAGTTTTTAATAATGAACAGGCTTTAAATTAATTTCTGGGGTTTTATGTGCCAAAACAGTATGATTATGAGGCATGCCATAGTGGGGGACTCTGGATTAATTTTGACCACCTAGGTTTCTTTAACATGCACCCAATGCATTGGGCGCATGTCAGAATGCAACTGCTGTGGCTGGCATTCGATCTTGCGCCCTCAGGCTTACTTGCACAATGTCAAAGCCACTATGCCACCATGGTGGGCAGTGAACAGCCTTTCTCACCATTAATACAAGACAATGCTGACATCTCGGTATTCACTACATTAGGAAGTTTCAAATGTGCACATGATAAAGTATGCATTATCAACTGGTTTCCTTGGAGTATGCTTGGTCATGCATTATTAGAATGAAGCTTTAAACAGTAGTCGTGTGAGCACGTTAGCACTTATTCTATAGCTAGAAAGGTCTTTGCAGGTGGTACCACTATTACATATGAAATAATGCTGCAATACACTGTATTCGGAGAAATCCAAGAGAACATGCAGTTTCAGCATTGATAAATAGTACCAAACAACACCCATTACTAAATGTCGTAACTTAGCGCAATTTGAGTGTAAATCCTTGTGGTTTGGCTGCAAACATCTGGCTCCCAGAGTAGTGACACAGTGTGCTCTTACTCCCTTCCCATTCTTTATGTCCACTGTGGCAGGGGTGAAAGTAGCTTCACTTTTGCTTCAGTTTCATGATTGATTTTGCATCACTTGCAATGTGACATATTCATAAACTGTTCGAAAAATATTTGCTTTTGCAAATAGTGTCTTCGATTCAAGCACTGAATTGAATAGGACAATATTCAATGAATTATTCGAAAGTTACTAACACTTCCACATCCCTGCATAGGGTAGGTATGTACAGTCAAACCTCGATATTGTCACGTGGTAGTGACGTTAAAGAACACAGTAGCAATACTGTGAAAGACAAAACTAGCTTTTATTGGGCGAACCTGCGCCCACAAAACAGGCTACACTTAAAGCACAATGAGAGCGGCAAACACAGTCTGCAATCGTCAAAAATCTGATCAGCGGGTCAAGCATGTCGGCTTTTATACAGCAGTCGTCGAATGTTCCAGGCTAATTATTGGGACCCGCCATGCCTTCCACAAAGTTCTACACCATTCGCGTCATGCGATGAAATCAGATAACACAAGGTTCGGCGACAACAGACAGCGGATAGAAGCATCAATAACTTTCCAGAAACTTCGGATAACATTTCTTAGGCGGCGAAACATGGTCGCCCGATAAAGATAAGTACACGTGTCAATATATCAAACATGGATATATCGAATTATTGCGTATATTGGACACTTTCTATATCAACTGGAAAATTGCTTCATTTTTTATTTATTTCAAACGGGGCAGTTGTAAATGGATATATCAAACACTGCCACCCCAGACCACGTGCAGCTCTGGTGACAGGTGGCGAGCTTTTCTGCAACACCCTTGAAGATGGCGGTGGTGCGATGGGTGTAGCAGTGTTCGCATGCAGCTAGTTCAGCTGTTCGCACGCAGCTTGGCTAGTTCGACAACGTCAACGATGAATTGCATTTGTCACACTGGCTCCTTCTCAGTGCCGCGCTCTGCGCCTGCCACGCCTCACAGGGACTGGTAGTTTGCATCCATAAAGACGAGCGGCAGCATGCCCTCACTGAGCTCACTCATCGACACCGCGGCAGGCGCCACTTAATACTTTGTTATTGACAGTGTTTCAAAATGCTTTGATAGACAGTCGTGGAGATCGCAGCAGAAATAGCAGCCGAACGAAGACGCTGCCGAGGTTGATCCCGCATGCCCCGCTCCCGACTTCAACTGAGGCTGTAGCTGCTTTGGCCCTTCTACGCCGCTACTGCGGCACGATAAAAGGCACCAGCCTATCGCTTGTGGATCGTTTAGACTATGTTGAGGATTCCGTGTTTAAGCATGTGGCTGCCAATAAGAAGCAGGCTACACTGCTGCAGTACTTTCAGCCAAATAAATAAATACTTTGTGTGAAGCTTCAAGTGAGTATTTACTGCGCCACGATTGGGGCGCGATCAGGGAATGCTGTTTGGAGCGCGCGTTCGGTTGCACCACACGCGATTGGCCTAGGCCGCACAGGCTTTGCACGGCTGACGACGTCAGCATGGCCTAAGCTAATTGCATGCGGCGCAATCGACTGCACACTTCGAACAACGATCACCGATCGTGCCCTTGGTTCATTGATTGATTTGCAGAAGTTTTTTATGCGTTTTTTTTTATGTGATTTTATATATTGAATTCTGGCTATATCAAACTATTTCGCAATCACTGAGCTGTTTGATATATCGAAATTCGACTGTATTACAGGGAGCACCTGAAGTATCGTCATTGTAGGAAGAAATCCTGAGCTGAGAAAATAGAACTTGCATAAATGTAGCTCTTAGCAAATGTGCACATTTATGGTGTGCTATGAGCATCAGGGGAGATCATAACAAACTTTCCATTTCAGCCAATTCAAGTTTAGGTAAATCAGCCTTACAATGCATGTTTATTTGGGTAGGGGCACGTAGCTGCAGCAGGCAGGTACATGCGTTTCCCTCACAGCAGTACACAAAAATGCAGGTCCTATCGGCTCTGATAAGGAATCTAAAGTGCAGGGGAACTGTAAGGAAGATTAAGACCCAGCTCAAAAGGGTAAGGCACATATAAAAGCAGAGTACAGAGCTGCATTGGTTGCTTTGTTGTCTGTCACGTGAAAATAAGCACAGAGGAATCTCATTGGGCTGATTTAACGCTTTTGAAGAAGGTACGACAAAGAACTAGAAGGGATAGACATCTTGTGAAGCAAATGTTTCTGGTCTCTTGCTTGTTGTCTCATGAGGAAGTGTTTGTTATTCAAACGTATTGCTGCTCATTTTGTAGTTGTTTCAATGTGCTAGTGTTGCATGATATGTGCTGATCGGCTGAACTATTAGTCCAGTATGCAAAACATTTTTGTACAGATAATTTGGAGCACAATGATAAAGAGCCTTCCGCTACAGGCTCTCTCACAGCCCCATCATTCAAACATCTCTCAGTCTGAGGTGCAGTATTAGCAATACCATGGTGTTAATACACATTTGTGGTGCTACATTTCCGTCAGTGCTTTACAATGGCGGAACAGCCATTTGACCTCTCGGCACAGATTGCGGCACAGGCAGAAAGCCGATTTGGCATAGCAATAAGTGCCTTTGGCACAGTGTTGCACATAGATCTAGACGCAATATGGTCTCAGTAACAACTAAAATGGTCAACAAATATAGCACAGCCAGCTTTGTGTATCAATGTGGCATTCGTGATAAAAATTACTAGTCGAGTTTCACAAGAATGTTTAATATAATTTGTCTCGCTGTGTGCATATTGCAGTACAAAGCCACTTCTACAATTTCGATTTGTAGCAGGCGTTTGCATGTTCGCTGCACTTCAAGCGAAAAAAAAAAATTAGATTGCAGCACAAGGACGTGTAAGGCAGACCACACACTATAGGATGTGCACGACTAAACCAAAATTACAGTGAAAATATCCAGTGGCTTGACTGAGTATCTCCTGCATAACTGTGCATTGGGTCATACATAAGCTTCTTAATTAAAACCATGGAGTCTACTCTTCTGATCGTGCACTGCTGCAAGGAATGTCCTCACTAATGGGAAATTATTAGCCAGCGGTTACTAACCACCCTGTCTTTCCTCTTTTTGCTCCTCCTCTTCGTATTCAGCGGTTTGAGTATGCACAACTACAAGGCATGTTTATGGTGGCTCCGTCAACAACTATGCTATACAATGTGCAAATGAACGTTATCTGTAACTGCTCTTTCATCCGACAGCCTCTTTGAGTGTACTCAGCGTTACAGTAACTCGATGAATGCTAGAATGCGAAATTGCACCACAAAGAGCACAAACAAGACTGCACAGTGGCATAAGATTAGAACTTCCGCCAGAGAGCTATGCAATAAAAGAGCAAAAAAAAAAGCAAATGGAGAACTGGTGGCACTGGCTATAACTGCGGCTATGGCCACTTTGTACACTTTCACAGGGATGATGATGATAGCACTCTTTAGGTTTTGGTTTCAGTTTTACTAACAAGGCAGCTTTTGTTTTTTTGGAGCAGGATGGCGCGAAGGCCTGCCCTCAGCACAATTGGCACATTAAATTAAATTATGGGGTTTTACGTACCAAAACCACTTTCTGATTATGAGGCACGCCGTAGTGGGGGACTCCGGAAATTTCGACCACCTGGGGTTCTTTAATGTGCACCTAAATCTAAGTACACGGGTGTTTTCGCATTTCGCCCCCATCGAAATGCGGCCGCCGTGGCCGGGATTCGATCCCGCGACCTCGTGCTCAGCAGCCCAACACCATAGCAACTGAGCAACCACGGCGGGTAATTGGCACATTAGTACAGCTGTTCCACCACTGTAGCTTAGAAAACTTGTCCGGTTTATGTCATGTTGACGTGTACCAGCTGTGTTTGTGGTTACTCTTCATGTTGTCTTAGCAGCATTACCTGGTATCTATAAAGTATCCATAAATAATATCTGCACAGGGGGCTGACCTCAACCTGCGCACTCAGGACGGGGAGAGTCCACTTCAGCTTGCCATCAAACGCCACCTACCGGCAGTGGTCAAGGCATTGTGTGAGCGAGGTGCTGATATGACTATAACAGATGAAGCCAGTAGCTGCAAGAGTGCTCTCTGGCTTGCCTTAGAAGGTGGCCAGGAAGATGTTGCCTCCGTCCTTGTGAGTACGGCTTAGTTCACAACTGGCATGCATTTTTCTATTACAGCAAGCACACTGAAGTGCCTGTGCTGAATGAGCTATTAAGTACGACCAAATTTGCTTTGTGTGTATTACATGCTGACAGAAAACTTTAGTTCCTATCCAGGGCATGAGTTTAAAACATATGCCACATCCAAGACTGCATTCCAATTCTCATCCAAATGAAAACAATTGTTGAAGAGTGCTGTTTGATTGATTTATGCAGAGAATTAGCACAGCCTGTTCACATGTGACAATAAGTGCAGAAAACGAGCTTCATGAACAGCTATTCCTTTATGCAGTCAAAACAATTTCATCATTATTTTCACTCTTGTAGCTCCTGCACAAACCATAACAAGTCTGCTTTCTGATGCCAGTGCAACACTTGATGCAGATCAGTTTTGCAAGTGTGCTTAACACTGACCATATTATAGGTCACAAGTTGCATAACTTCTATTGATGGTGAATGCATTGACACATTCATGTTGCAATTGAACTTACTCTTCTGCTTTTACTGCTTAAGGGGGGACATGGGGATCAAAGCAAACTTCTTTATTTACCAGCCGATTTTGATGAAATTTTGCACAGGTGTTAATAACATCACATAAACAAAACTGTGAAAATATGGCTGCAATATCTGAAGTACTTTTTTGTTTACAAAATTTTTCTGCTTTCATTTTTGCAAAATGCCTGCACACCTGTATATTGATATTAGGAGTTCAAGCAAACATTGATAGCACTCCTATATGTATCCTCCACACAGTGACATTCCTATAATTTTTTTAGCCTAGCAGATTTTTTTTATATTCTCATTCCTTGGTAGCTACTTCAGTTGCATGAAAATCTCGACTGTGAAAACAAAAGATAACAAATTATTGAAGCAACTATTTTGAAAACAAAACATGTCACTGTGTGCAGTGATGCACAATGAGTGTAACAAAACAAACGGTGTAAAAATATTCATAACAGTGGCTGAGATATTGGCTTTGCAAGTTGACCTTGGTGGTAGAAAAAAGTTTTGAGAAAAAGGCGTTCGAAGTTTTGAGCCATGTTTATTCGAGTAGAAACCACCGGCCTTGTAGGTGCAGGTGTCAGGTTGATCTCTTGGCTTCTTGGATCTTTTATGCTTGCTTTCATGTGCTTTTTGTGCCCTCTTCTTGCTCAAGGCATCTTTCTCAGCCGCTCGACTCGCTTGAGTCCGTCACCACCGAGCATGCTCCTCCCGCCGTAAACCCTATCTTCCGTTCGGTTGCCGGCACAGAACCAAGTGACGCGCGGACAGTGGCGGCGGTCATATTCAATACCTCTGACAAGATGAATTGTGACTCAAGATGCGACTGTATGGTGCGACCGTTGCTGATGCACGGTTCGTTTTCACGGCCGGCAGACGCACGCGCTTGGACCGCACTTTCGTCGTTCATCTCGGTGACGGCGGTGGCACAATCGGGGTACGTCGCGGAGTATTTACGGGACGTCGCAGGCCCGGAAGCATCGGAAACGGCCGTTATTAGTTCGGTATCATCACCATTGGAGCTCAAGGCTGCAACAGCCTGCGAACTGCCCGGCAATGCGTCGACAGTCTCTCTTGCAAGCTAGCGCGCGGACACATCTCTGCTAGGACTACTTATCGTTCGGATGTTCGGCGGCTTGCGCTTGCGGCTGCCGAAGCGGTGCTTGGTCGCGTATTTCGTCGTCCACGTCCGCCCAGTCATGCTCGAAACCACAAAATGAAATAGAAAACTCAAATCGGAATAAAGCGATGAAGCGGCGGTGTACCTCGAATATCTAACACGTAAACAAAGGCGCAGCAGCCAGCGCGCGAAGAAACGGGAGAAGCAGACGCCGCAGCAGCTCGCTTCCAGACCCGGCCAATGGGGCGGCTCATAGAACGCACGTGACGGAGCAAGCCAATCGGCGGCCGTAACAAGCAGCTCCGCGACCTTCAGACTTTTTATGTTTTTATGCTTGCTCTTCTCTCTCTCAGGAAATGAAAGAGGGGCGTCAAAAGGCGAAGAGGCGCGCTTTTCAACGGTACCAGCATGGCCGCGCCGCGTACTGCCGTTCCGGAGCTAGGGGCGCTCGAAAACCGCGACTTTTCCACCGATTTTCACGAAATTTTCGCTGTATTGCCTGGTGTATATATTTATTTATGGTACTTAGCAGTCGTTTTCAGCGGAAATACTTGGAAAACTTATAGAAAAGGGGTCAAAGATTCGGAATCTGCAACTTTCTAAAAAGTGATTTTTGGGTCGTTTTTCCATAGTTGATCCCCGCGTCCCCCCTTAATGCAGTCACTGTGCTCCAAAGGTTCCCAAAATATTCGGATTAATATTGTGTACACAATAGCAGAGATAACTAGTGCAGTGTAATACAAAGGGAGAAATTTTTCCTCATCTTTACTTTATACAGGTTAATCACTGTGCAATTTTAGTAAGTTCTTTTTTATTCAGCAGCATTATGTGATCTCTTGTAACTGTTTCAGGTCCAGTATGGCTGTGATACTGACTGCTGGTCAGAGGGTCCTGGGTGTTGCTACCAAACATTACTGCACAGGGCCATTGACGAAAACAATGACTCTGTGGCCTGCTTCCTGGTTAGGAGGTGCGTCTTGTGGCCATGCAGCCATCCTCTGCCTGCTTTTTCATTTAGAGCGTACCTTTGCTGGCTTCTCTTTCTTGTACCCCAGTCACACTGATCACTGTCTATCGCGATCGAGCCCAGTCTGGATTGAATTTCTTGGCCGCGATTGGCTCTCTTCTGGAACTTGCACAAAGGAAGCATTACGATTGGGAAATTTGATCCCGATTTGGCTCTATGCAATCAAAAGTGCCCCATGGGACCAGGTTATAAGACCCAACAGGCAGGCAAGGCCATTCACATCTTGGTATTTTATTTTGTACCCAAGATTGCTTTTGTCTGTGATTCTTAATGCCTCATGTATAGGCTTAGTTTGCTGTTCATTTGCCCCCTTTCTTTTGCACGTTTTGGCTTTAACAGTGCTTAAGCATTGATTAAGTTTACTTATAATTCTATATGATAAGGTTACATGGAGTAGCAGTACAGTCGAACCTTGATAATTCTAACTTGAAGGGGCCTGAAAATTTGTTTGAATTTAGCAGAAGGTCACTCAATGGTGGACTTGCATGCAGCGCTGCATTAGACTGCACATTGTGTACTGAGCTAACACGAGTGACACGTCCCAGAACTGTGGCTTTACGGTAGCATGGCCACGCAGCAGCTTAGTGTCATAGCAGCGTAGCTTTACGGCAGCGTAGCTTTACAGCAGCATAGCTTTACAGCAGCATAGCTTTATGGCAGCATAGCTTAATGGCAGCTTAGCGTTATGGCAGCATAGCTTTACGGCAGCGGAGCTTCATGGCAGCATGGCGCATGCCGCCGTGAAGCCACATCTCGTGGCAAAACTTTTGCTGCTGTGAAGCAGCACCTCAAGGCAAAATTCACAAATAATCTGCACCCCGACTTTACTGTTACATTAAAAAAAAAAATAGTGCGGGTTATATGCGGCAAAACATGGTGCTTGCAATGGAATATGGGAGTAGCAGCCACCGTGTGGCCGCATCATTGGGTTGAAAGCACAGCTGCATAAGTTGGCGCACTGTTGAGAGCACAGTCGGCGGCGTGGTATGTTCAGATTAGCCGTTGCAAATGCTTACATGTCCAAATTACCAACAATTTTCACACATTGAAATGCACATAATTTTGATAGGACTAAAGCGTGAGTTCAAATAAACAGGATGTTCAAATTAAGTGGGTCAAATTAGTGAGATTCCACTGTGTCTTTATTTCTTCGTGCATACATGCACAAGTAAATGGACAGGAGCAAAAAGTGTTTATACACCTACAAAGGCTTCTGCACCTGTAGGTTTCAACAAATACACATTTTTCACACAAAACGCACATGACGCATTGTAGAACAACATGAAGGATAACAAAGTTACACTTCTGCGCTTATAGAAAACAGTTAAGAATGGACAGTTTTTATACAGTTGCAAAGAAAAATAAACGCTATGCATTCACGCCTATAGGTGATAAAAACAGTATATCTTCAATGTAAATTCTGAGCAGGAGTGCCTTGTGTTTATAAATATTCACACAATTAGAGGCCTGCAAAGCAATCTTTAGTGTAGTGGTGACTGTTGCTGCAGCTTTAAGGCACTGCATGCAGACTTGCTTCTGTCTAGTTTTGCTTCCTCCTCAAATTGGAAGTATTCCTTATTCTCACCTAATACTTGATCATTTTCTTGCACACATTTTGGCAAGACATGTAAGCTTTCTTAATTACTTTTTCAGTGGGTGTGACCTTAATAGTCCTAGGAGGCCTGGTCCTCATGGTGAAGGTGACGAAGAAGCATTTGATGGGCAAACACCACTTCATCTCTCTTGTGCATGGAGCCTAGAGCAAGTGGTTCAAACACTGATTGAGCACAATGCAGACGTAAATGCCCAGGTCAGTGAAACTGGTTGAAAAAAGCATGAAACCACGTAATGTTCCTGAAGGTGACAACAAGTTGGAGCTCTGCTTGTTGTATTGGTTAGTTAATTAGGCTACACATGACATTAGTGACTGTTGGCCTAAGAGGAAACACTTCTCCACTTAGGCATGCCTGTGCAGCTTATGATGTTGGTGTCTGTTAAGTTCATTTTGTGTGTAATCTCTGTTCAGTTGATGAAAGCTTCATTTCTCATATTTTCCATTTTGTGGAATTGTTTTGCATTGGTGTAGCCAGTGACATATCTTTATGAAACTGCCATAACAATAATTTGTGCTTGAGAAAAAATTTATGTTCAAATCAGCAATGATAGACGAAAATCGATAAAGGAACATCTACAAATGACCTTAGACTGTGCCATGTGTGTTCAGTAAAAGCGTTTTTATCCTGGGGCTGTATCCTGAAATGATCCACCTTGGCAATACTATCGACTTGGCGATAGTCACGTTAAATAAATCAACTGGCTGCTTACCCATGACGATGGCATGCACTCGAATGCTTCACAGCGCACCGTGAGAGTGCAGAGCTGCTCGAGTGTGTTGTTTTCGAGTGTAATGGCCATAGTACAGGTTCTGCGCACCGACTACAGTTGGCTATAGCTGCTATAGTAAAAGAAATTGAAAAAGGAAGTGCAAAGTGTTTTATTTTAATGAATAAATTGTGCTACAACTCGTGCGGCTGCAAAAGAGATTTTCATGATATTATAAAGTGTCGCACTGTTTCTGCATCTGTGTGTCAGCCATTGTGCACTGCCAGAGCAGCATCATTTGACTTCTCTACTACACTTCACCACCAACCACGTGAGCAATGCGTTGTTAATGGTGCTGCTGCCAGCTGTTCCAAGAGACTTTAATCAAAAATTGTCACTTACACAAGGCAACACAATGCAATAGCCGATCAGTGGTCAACAAATACCACTGCACAAAACTACCTGCAAACTGCCACCAAAAGATACTATAAATTACCAATGTACTTACCTCTACTACACTACACCACCAACCGACCGCAAAAGACATGGTCGTTTACTCAATATATGTCTGGAGCACCCAACAACACCGTGTGACGTCAAATTGATGTAGGCCAAGACCACAAGAAGACGCTATTTATTTTCCAGTTTTGTCAAAACAGCCAATTGGCACACAACATTGGTGGACCGAATGCAATAGTATCGCCGAAGTGGATTGTTTCAGAATACAGCCCTTGGCTGTGCACCTGCTCACGTGTTCGAATTTGTCTCCAGGACTCTGAAGGTAGAACGCCACTGCATGTTGCCATCAGCAACCAAAACTCTGTTATAATTTCGTTGCTTCTGGCTCACCCAGCCATTAATCTAAGTTTACGGGACAAGCAAGGTTTGACACCATTTGCTATGGCCATGACCACACGTAACAACAAAGCTGCGGAGACCATTATTGCCCGAGAACCGACTGCACCTGAACAGGCAAGTGACAAACTCTTGATTAAGCAGTGCTGTTTTGCAGAGCACTTTTGTGATTTCATGTAACTACAAAGCGTTTTCGTATGCTTTGTAACCTTTAAGGTGTCATGTTAGCCTAAGATATGTTGGAGCAATTCAGACTGAAGCTTAAAGGCACACTTAAAGGGGAAAATTATTTATTCTGTATTAGTAATTTACCCTTCTACAATACCAAAAACACCACTCTTATTGTGAGAAGATCCTTATCGTAAAGATTGGTTACATTGTGTTCTAAAGGTGTCAAGAACTGAATATGGCAAGTTTTGGGAACTTTTGCAGAGCCAGCGCAATTAGTAATGACAATATACATACTTCTAAATTTGTGGCGTCACACTGACAAACTGGGGTTGGAGTTTCAACACAGATTTCAAAAAAAAAACTTTCTCCTTCATTGTCTCTTCAGTAATCAACCTACTATCGTGAAATTAACCCTTTCAGGGTCGATTTTTTTCACCATATGCGAGCGCCTTAAGTCGATATTTTTTTTTCCAGCTTCCGATTCTTCTGAGGGATCTAACCGGAAAAAATTTATCGTAATTTTTCTGGAATGACCGTAAAGTGAGAAAAACATATTTTGTGTTGGTATATATGTACACTTTATTCATGAATAACAATAAAAAAGGAAATAAACTTATAAGAATTCAAAATTTCTTGCATTGTTATAGTTCAAGACTTAAAATATGTGCACGTGCAAAAATATCTCAAGTCTGAAATGTTCCTGCTCCTACACTAATATTTACGTTCATAGCATAATCGAACTGCGTAGGTGACCGCACTCAAGAAAACTGTGTGGTTGTGTGCCCGTCAAAAAAGCTAAACGAGTAACAAACTTCCGCATATCTTTATCTTATTGCCAACCAGAGGCAATTAGATATTGCGAGTTCCCCCCTCCCCCCCTCAAAAAAAAGGAAAGAAAAGGAAACGCATGCACAGCGGCATCCTTCCTATGCTCACCGCTGTGAGCACTAAACGAGCGAGAAACAGGCGGCTGCCCTTTGAGGGATTAGTAACAAGATAGCCATCAGTTTTGCGAGCGCAAGAAGCCGAAACCGCCCATGGAACAAAACCCAAACCGCTGCCCGCCCGTTCATGCGCCAATGCACGAGCAGTAGTATATAGACGCGCCGGAGCAAACTAGCTCTAAAACAAACCATACCACAAAAATCGAGAGAGGGAGGCGCGAGAAAGAAGTTCCCTGTATTCCCACATAGTGGCAGCACATGCCAAGAAAGAAAAAATTTATAAATTGGCGCGCTTTTTAAACATACAGATGGCGCCGTAAATATACGGCATCGACCATTTTGGATTTGTTCACGGCGCCATATATTTACGTCATTGACCCTTAAAGGGTTAAAAACAACATAGTTTTCAAACAATACCCTATCAGTCTAAACTGATTCAGTGGTTCTCTTTAGTGTCTCTTTAGGGCATGCTGGTGTTTTCAGCAACTGCACAGAATCTGAGCCTTTGCTGTAATTGTACCATCTACCCTGCCAAACACAAACAGGCTGCTGCATGCATGGTTCCAACAGTTTCAGAAGCTGTGCAGTAGTGATATTGTAACTCTGTCAAAGCTGGGAAGGTATAAACGCCAAAAAGGTGTTTTTGTTGTTGCCTTCGGAGTTATGGCAATGCCACAAGTGCTCGGCACTCGTCGAAAATTCCCAGACAGCTCTGGTTATGTGTTTTGTGGCTTTCGAACGTTTGATACAGACAGCACCTGTAGATTTTGTTGCATTGTCATTCCACTTGTTTATATTTGTGTGTAGTAGATGCTCTAGACTGCTCATAGTGTAATACCGTACTGCAGAAGCTTGTTGTGAACCACAGGGCAATGGCTAATGCTTTATATGTTGGGTGTTTAATGTTTGGCAGATTAAAACATTACTTCAGCATAAGCAATTGCTTCAAAACTTCATTACCTTTTATCAGAGTTACGGAGTGCAAGATCGTGGAATCATTCCACATTTTTATACACCTGGAATGGAATGCAAATAGAATGATGTGGCAGCAGCCAGACAGATGGAGTGGAAATGAAATGGGAGCCCGATATTCTGGAATGGAGTTTAAATAGAATGGGCACATAGTCATTGAATGCAAAATGTTGACTTTAAGCGAGACACTCAAAGTGGTAAATTTGCCACTTGGAGTGACCTAGACTTGGCCAATATATTGTATTTCTCCTATCGGTTCTTTCAGTATCTAGCTATAAGTGACTAGTGCTGCTGTGGTAATTATAAACAACACTGTATTCTGAACACTCCACATTTCTGAAGACACAGTGACCTTTCTGCATTTACAAAAATGAAGTGCATTTAAAGACAGCAACTTCTAGTCATCAAAAAATATTATTCAGTTTAGCAAGAGCACATTTGACCTACGGCACAAGGATGGAGGCCAAAAATGGCATCGCAAATTGTTGAACCCTGCACATGTCTATCTTTATTTGGAGCAGTCACAAGTTGGCAACTGTAGACTATAGTAAATATTTGAAAAATTGGTGCACCATGTAAGAAATGAGTGCTATGTTTGGCTTAATCCTAAATTGAAAAACCACATAGACATGAAGAGGCATAATTTCAGTATAAAGACCTTGAATATTATAGGCCACTTGAAATTACAGTTTTGAAGGAGCCTAGAGAGTAAGCATTTGCTCTGTTTCTTTGCATTTTTCGGTGTAAGGAGGAAGGGGCTTTGGAAGAGGGGACTACAATTCAGGCTGTGTGGAAACTCTCTACTCGCATGCGTCTCCTGTAATCTGGATTCTCCACATAGCTAGGCGCCAGCGGGGTCGGTGTGATAAACTGAAGTGCAAATATGGTGATGCATGGACGTTTTCTTCTAGTTTTGTTTACTAAACGTAAAAAGTAGTATATCATAGTGCAGAACTTGATGTGCTCCAGCAACACTGGCACGCTGGTATCACGCAACGCCTAGCATCACCACCGATTCCACTACTGTCGAACACGCGGCTGAAACAAACATGCCTGGCAAAACGTACCGTGCGTGCGCTTCTCTGCAGGCCGGCAACAGCGCTCATGCGCAAGCAAGCGTCACGTGGCTAAGCAGTGAGGTGAAGCACTCTTTCAGGGCCAGGAGCGGCGTAAGGATGCATGGAAGTAGCTTCGGATCTACCTTACACTGAGGAAGCACCAAGGAAACCTTTACTGAGGGCCCCTCAGTAAGGAAGCTTTCAGAGTAACATAAGGTGGCCTCACCTCAATGAAGGCTTCCTTACTGAGGTAAGGAAAATTTCATTGTTTGGCCTTTAGTGTATGAGAGGTACAATAAATGCCCTCTTGATTGTTTGCAATACTGCATTGTCATTCGTTTGTCCCAAGAGCATGTTTCAGACCCCGCAACTGTCACCACAAATTGGCATGCTTTGGATATATTTTGATCACAAGAACTGAATATAGTTTGCAATCGCATCACATATTCGTGACTAACACATGCAGCTAACGTATGTATGCTGACGCTATTTGACAATCAAGATAATAAAATTTGTGTAATAATGTTTTATGTACTTCTTTGTCTAGTCCTATCACACGTGTAATTGCTTTATGTGCACATCTTGTAATTTCTGCACAAGTAGCAACAGTTGTAGAGAAAGCATTGCAGTTACTGGAATTGGATGAATCCCAGGAATGGGAATGGTCCAACTCTCACCATTTCAGGAGTCTAAAGGAGTGGAATTGATGGAAATTTCCACTGTCTGGAAGCGAATTGGAATGGAATGAAGGACCCCACTCGGCAACTCTGCTTTTTATTAGGTCAAAAAATGTGTTCTGTGTATTATAATATATTATATATCACACTATATGCTACACATTTTGTTATTCTCAACATTCGATAAGAGGTGGCAGCTGCAATTACAATGGGGGTGAAATGCAAAAATGCCCGTCTCTAGTACATTGGAGGCACGTTAAAGATTCGCTGGTGGTCAGAATTAATCCAGAGTCCCATACTATGGCATGCCTCATAATCAAATCGTGGTTTTGACACATGAAACCCCAGAATCCAACATTCTATGAGAGGAACAAGTTTGTGAAGCTCTTTTGCGTGTCTTAAAGGGAGACTGCACTGGTGTGGTGCTTCTTTCTGCCATAGGAAGTGCTAGAATTTTTGTGATCTCTAGTACTTTTGGTAACAAAGAATACAGCACACAGTAGTGCGAATATACAAGAGGGCATTTATTGCTTATTCTATGTGAGAATGTCAGCTAGCCAAATTACATGCTAGGAATAGTTTCTTGATAAGACATGCTGAAGGATTAAGGAATAGTCACTCGCCAAGCAAGGATATCGAGTGAATAATTAGACATTAACGAGTGCAGTCCTGAGAATAGGAGAGCATGTTCGCCCATGCCAGTGTTACGCTTCTAAGCCAAAAGGGAAGCCTTCCATAGATCAGTTCCATGGAGTGAATCAATGAGTGTGCTTTCATTCTGCATGTGCTGACATCCCACAACCAAAGAGAATGAAGAAATTTTATTTGGGCCTGAGTTATCGATACCATCAGGTGGTACTAGCATCAGCACACTTACACCATCTCCTGCTGCTGCTGAGTAGCTACATTACACTCCGATTATTGCGTGTTTGTCATGCGGTAAAGCTGAACGACAGGGATTGCGAGAGCTGTGCTGGGAAGACAAACGTCAGGGGAGGCGAGAAAGTTATACGTTCCCACAATTTCAATCAATACTACGTCATCTCTTTACTGCATGCTGATTAACAATAAAATAATTATATTGTACTGAACAAGTTTTGTTTGGGTTTGTTGGTTAATGAAAAATGAGCAGTTATATAGATTTTGTAAGTGGCTGTGCTTTCCTGTTCAGATTTTTCTTTGTCTTGCTTTTTTTTCCATATTCATCACTGGTGTTCGTACTAGTGTTCGTCTGGAGATAGTGGCTTAGTTTTTTCTTCTTTGTCCTCTCTTTCTCTTCGCCTCATTTCAGTATGACAATCGAGGCCGTAACTTCCTCCATATTGCCATCCAAAAGAGTGACATTGAAAGTGTTCTCTTTCTTCTGAGCATACATGTCAACATCCACTCGAGGACGCAAGATGCTTCACAGCTTTCTCCACTTCACTTGGCTGTTGAAGCAGGTTCCGAAATGATTGTGCGCAACCTGGTAATGTACTGCTACACTTTATTGCAAATGTCATTGGAGTTGCAATAATGGGTGGCTGTCAAGGACAATAACGTTTTTGGGTAGCCATATGTGCACATGCTTTACGGTGATGGAGTTTTTAGAATAAATTGACATTTCAGATATTGCTTGCAATGTAATTTAGCATAGCAATAGCATTTATCACGGACATTAGGACAGTTCTACACAGAATTCCATGAACAATATTAGAGTGATTAGTATTTCTAAACTATTACTAGTCTCAGGGTTCCCAATAAACATGTTTGGAGCACTGACTGACTTGAAGTGCATTAAGACTTGAAGTGTGTTATTGGACCAAGTGTCCTGAAATAGTTTTAATGGTATTAGTTCATTTAGAAAATTATTGTACTACTAATTAGTATGTATTATTTTTGATGGACGTGGTTGTAAGGAAGCTTTGTCAAAAAATAACATCCTCTTTATTTCTACTCTACTGTCATTTGCTTCTCTCAGTTGAAGCATATGATGTATGTACATAGGGAAACAAAAATCAGAGAAAGAAAGGTAATTCCTAAAAAAACATGCTCATTTATGTTTATTGAACAGTCGCAACCATCAGCTTCAAGTGCACTGTCAAGCTATCCAATGCTTTATCTTCCTTTCCTGATTCCATTCTGTTGCAAAATTTTTATCATGTGAAAGCAAATTAGCCTTCTAATAAACATAAACTACCATTTTTCTGCTCTGTAGTCAATGAAAAGAAGTTTATTGTATAGCCCAGAAGTTGTCATATGACAACTGTACTATCTTCTGTGGAACTGCCACAAGAGTTCAGTAGCTGTGGGGCCGTGCTGGTGAGCACAAGGTCATGGGTTAAATTCCTAGTTGTGGATGCTGAAATTCGTTTCTTGGATCCCAGTTTACATTGAACAAGCCTAAGTGGTCAGAATTCTTACGGAGTCCTCTGCTACAGTGCCTCTTCCACATGTTCCTCTGTAACTTTATTATTATACTGTTATTAACTATGTTGGAGCTTGATTGAAATGCAGGCTAATAATATAGATTAGAATGTACTATCCTGATATTCCGCATTCAACTGTTTTAATCGCATGTGCCATGTGCTCGTGCTTTTTTTATATCCCAGTAATACATCCTGAGGATGTTTCATATATATATATATATATATATATAGATATATGTGTATATATTGGAATGAACACTGACCAGGAAGGTGGGGTAGCACTCGGCGCATTCACAATGACAGCCATCCCGAAACAGTTAATGCCGCCCACCAGAGCCATCTGTGGCAGCGTGGCAGTGTGTAATGAAGAAAAGTGGCACTAGGGCGCGGGTGCTCGCATGGCAGGCGCGAGAGACAATAAAGTTAGAGTAAAGCAGGCAATCACAGGGACAGCCTCATGTCTGCTTCTCTCCTTTACAATACATATAATGTGTATATATATATATATATATATATATATATATATATATATATATATATATATATATATATATATATATATATATATATATATATAGTCATTGAATGTTTTTGTGTTTAACTTTGGCTCCTTTTTTGTAGATTCTGGCTGGGGCCAATGTCAATGATTTGACCTTACAGAAGCAGACTGCATTGCATCTGGCTGCAGCGAAAGACCACAGTGCAATATGTAGTGTACTGATTGAAAATAATATTAATTATGATTTGGCTGACAGCGGCATCAATAATGGTGATTATCTTCTCGTTTTGTTGTCTGTACTTTCTGTGATGGTAACTTGTTTTCATGTAGTCATCGTAGAACTAACTGGTATTATGGTGGCAGTTTATAGGTAAGATGAATAGGCACAACAGGGAAGGTGACTTCGTGGAACTGTGACATTTAAAACTTATTTAGACCATATTTAGACCAACAGTAAAATGGGGGGCATGTTCTGGCTACCCAGGGAGCAAGAAAATGATTGTTATTCAAATAGCTGAACTAAAGATACTATTTTATGCTCTTAAAACCCTTAAGCGCAACAAGGTGTGTGTCCTGTTGAAGAAACGTGTGCCCTTGAGGGAGAGAACCTATGATTAAGTTCCAAAAAGCATAGTAACAGGTTGCCCATTGTGCTATAGTATTCTAACAGGTCTGCTTTTCCTTCCCCTGAAAGGCCAGATAAGCATTTGCCAAAGCAGCTCCATTTACAGAGGTGAAACTGTGTAAGTGCACATCGCGATGGTGAACCAGTGTTGGACCCTCTTGCACTATTGCCCCCTCTTTGCTCTTCCAAAATTAAGGAAGGTTCTAGAATGCGGCATGCTTGACCGCATTGAGTTCTCCACGCCCTTAAGCACAAAAATTGATGGATTGCCTCAGGGTTCTGTTTTATAAGGTGCATGTTAATGTTTTGTGCTGAAGATATGTTGCTGCTGCTTTAGTATGTTGAGCCAACTGGCCCACCAACTTATGGGTCAGTGAAGATATTGGGCCATACACTTTGTGCATTGACAGTATAATACTGCAATTGTTCTGTATTGCTGCATGAATCATTAATAAAAGCTTGCAATATTTCAACCTTTCAGCTCTTCATGTCGCATGCCTGAAAGGGCACTTAGCAACATGCAGGGTGCTACTCACAGAGAGCCGAATAAATGCTGAAGCAGTGAACATGAGGCAAGTGTTTCCATGGAACCTTATGTTTTTGTACTTCGTTCAGAGTTCAACACTGAAAACTTTTATTGGGCTCTTCCCTGACTCCAAAGCTCAGAGATACGTCAGAGTTGCCATCACATTTCTTGCAGACAAAAAGAAAAGTGTTTGACTAACTCTAATGAATGTAATAAAGTTTTCATAGAATGCGGGATTGATAGAAGTGGCTGCATATTAAGAAGTTACTCAGCAATGATTATTGACCAAAGTGACGAGCAGTGAACATCCAAGTGTCAACTTTATTGTGTGCTCTTTTTGCCTGTACTAAGATTCTTTGTTTGCAAGTATGCAGTTTGTCTGTACAGATTTGGACGCAACCAATGTCAGCCACAGGCTATAAAGAAAAGAAAAAGCTATAATCTTATTCACCTCAGGATTTGATGCTGGGTTTACTGCATGTCAGCGAGGCACAGTATTGCATATCATAGATGTATTTCTGAGTCTTGCACCATGGGTGAGAAAGAAATGC
This sequence comes from Dermacentor andersoni, assembly GCF_023375885.2. Classification (NCBI taxonomy): domain Eukaryota; kingdom Metazoa; phylum Arthropoda; class Arachnida; order Ixodida; family Ixodidae; genus Dermacentor; species Dermacentor andersoni. Next base: position 20,934,088 of record NC_092816.1, on the reverse strand, counting down.
CATGGCCAATATCATGTGACCCCTTCCCTTGTGCACTGAATGAACAACATGAACTGAGAAAAAGGAAACTTCGTTAGTGTACTTCCCTTGCTTTTTATGCAACACATTGCTTGCATGACCATTAGCTAATGCCGTCCTCGGCCAGGCATGTGTTTGTGGCCCTTGCTGTCATTTAGAAAAATCTCATCACAGAGAGGGCAAGCAAAAACAGCTAAGCCAAAAAATCAAGACCAACAATTAAAGCGTTCACCCTTCCAGCGTCACTGACATACTACAGTTAAATTTCAATATAATGAAGTTCAGTGTAACTAAATTCACTATATAATGAAGTATTTTACTTTTCATTACCTCTTGTCCATAGAACACCATGTATTTAGAACCTCAATATTACGAAGTGTGTTTGTATGCTATTCCAATATAACGAAATTTCACTGCAGCCTGTGGGGATGCGTGACTCTCACGCCTCCCCTGAGATCTAGTTTTCCCGCATAGCTCGTCTCCTGCAGGGCGGCTTCGCCCGCGGCGGTCGGAGTAGTTGAGGCGCAGTGTCTCGCTGCTGCGGGGTTACTTGGGCACCGAAAGGGAAGGCGCTTGGTCTCTTTGGGTTCGGGAAGCGAGCGGGACGGACGTGCCGCCCGCGCGTGCGCCGACCATGCTTCTGCGAGACCGTCTCGCGTGGCCGCCTTGGACACCGTTCGCGTGACAGTACGCGCGAGCAACCAGGCGTTGGGATCCAGCATGGGGCGAACATATTCGCTCGCAATGCGATCGCGGTAAGTCGGACTTCTAGATTTGTCACGCGCCCATCGGCATGTTTTGGGGATAGCAACTCGGCTAGCAGGCATTGATCTATGAAAGGTGCAATAAATGCCCTTGTGACTGTTTGCACTACTGTGTTGTCGTTCCTTTGTCCCCAAGAGTACGGAGGAGAACCCTCGTGTCTCCCACAAGCCACAAAAGGATGCCATGACAATAAATGGAAATTTCCGCCGACGCACGTGGTCAAATGATTGAATTACAAGCGGCTGCATGCAAACGTTCCTCTCAAATTGCGCCCATGGGACAAGAGCGACCACAGAAGTGGAGCTGCATCATGTTCCATACGAAGCCCAAGTGCAATAAGATCCTATCGCGCCCCACGCACTGTGTGCTTTAGGTGCAAGTAAAAGTGTGCGAAAGTGAGACAAAGATGGTGACTTCACGAGTGCCTTGTACCTTCCCCGCGAGCAAAGGGAAGGAGGGGAGGGAGCGAGCTCGTGGTAACACAATCAAGCGCACGTGAGGGGGCAGGGACAGATAAGTTTGCACGTTTCTTGATTTCTGGCACACGGCTAAGCGCATACGCAGCCACTCGCCCTGCTTTAGATGTAATCTGTCACATGTGCAAAGAGTGGGTGTGCCATGACAGGGTGGCATCATGTAAGCTGTTTTCCCACACATTTAGTACTGTAGATTGCGTAATCTCGAGTGTCTGTGACCGTTAGAGCTAGAGGCAAGCATTCGCTCCCCTCTGCCGGCGCTATTCATCATAGCGTCATCCAAGTGTGGGCGACTCTTATCAGCTGCAGGGGCGGAGTGCGCGCAAAAGTGTGGCACCGGCGATGTGAAGATATCGTCGACATGGCACGAAACCTTATCATTCGTCGCCAACTCCCAAATTCATCAAAATGAATTGTTTTCTCATTCAAGTTTGCTTCTTTCGATTGCCCAATAATGCAGAAAATTCTGCAGCCCATTTGCTTGTAAGAATAATCGATCAATGACTGTACTTATTTGTGTAAAAGGTTAAATTTCAATACAACAAAATTTCAATATAACGAAGCAAATTGCCAATTTTACCGACTTCATTATATCTAGGTTTAACTGTAGTATGTTCTTGCATTCTGTCCCGCCATGTTCCTTTTCACATTCCTTTTGTGAGATATGAATGTGAGGACCACACCAAGTGAGCATTTGCCCTTATCTGGGTCATTTTTTTCTCTTTTTTTTCATTTTTGCACAACAGAAAATAAACCGTTGTGTTCGTTTTATAATATCCAAGAAAAAAAGCTCAACGTTGGGGGTGTGTCACCTCCAAAAAAACCAGACACTGAAAGGGTAAAGGTTGTATCTGTCACTAAATGTACTGTGAATTGCACGTATTGTGAAAGTTTGTTTATGACGCGTGACATTCCTTCTCATATTCTCCTTGTAGAGGCCAAAACCCACTGCATGTGCTCTGTCAGCACGGCAAAGAGAATGCAGCAGCCATTTTTGAGCTTTTCCTGGAATGCATGCCACAGTACCCCATCAACAAACCTGACATTGAAGGGAACTCCCGTAAGTCGCATTTATCATTTGCACTTGTGTGTTACCCAATTCGCATGGGTCTCTGAAAATGTACCAACAACTTCTACAAAGATGCGTTCTTTATGTAGTGTATACTTGGCCACAGAGTTCAATGCATCACAGATGTGCACCACCAGTATCTTTCTTACATAATATCGCACACACATTCTTTTGTAACAGTGTTTGCCATGTAAACATGTAGTATGTCAGGCAGTATACTAATGTCCAATTTTATTGGTATACTGCTACTGATGCAGTATTAAAAATTTTTTTCTTTTCATGTGGAACTGCTAAGCATGCACAGACAAAAATTGCAAGCGAAATTTAGCAAAATTTGCATAATTAGTTAAAAAAACAAGTAAGGTTCTGAAATTTTTGCAATGGCTGAACATGTGACACTGATTATAGTGCATTAATGCTAAGCCACCTTTTTTCATTGTCTTTCACCCGCCGTGGTTGCTCAGTGGCTATGGTGTTGGGCTGCTGAGCACGAGGTCGCGGGATAGAATCCCGGCCACGGCAGCCGCATTTCGATGGGGGCGAAATGTGAAAACACTCATGTACTTTGAGTTAGGTGCATGTTAAAGAACCCCAGGTGCTCTAAATTTCCGGAGTCCTCCACTATGGCGTGCCTCATAATCAGAAAGTGGTTTTGGCTCGTAAAATCCCATTATTTAATTTTTTTCATTGTCTTTCTTTTTCTTTTTACTTTACATTAGTAAGAAACTAAATATTATTGAGAAGTTTGTAGCCTTCCATTCTCACCAACCTTGCCTTCAAGCTTTGCTTACAAAGAAAACCTCTGAAAATTCACCCGGAGTCTTGAAAAGCCATAGGCTGTTTTGCATGTGCCGCATGCATAAACAGTCTGTGGCAAGTCAGGATTAAAATACCAGTTAAAATTTGGAGGATGCTTAAGCTTTGCCTTTAAGAGTGGAATGCGATAGCATTCTATGATCCCCGACTGCTTCTCACGCTTCTCGGCAACTGCAGCTTATGTAACTATAATACCTACCAGGAAGCGCTGGTGGCGAACGCTATGCACGAAGACGAGCCTTCTGGTAGAAGCATGGCCTCTTGCATGGGCCGCGATGCGGTGGAGGCGAGCGCCATCTGGAGGTGTTGCAAGGAACCAGGTGCGCCGCTTTATGGCCTTTGAGGTTTGCGCGCGCAAATCTGGGAGGCCATTGCCGCTCTATGAATGGTAGAAATGCTGGAAAAGGGGTTTGTGCCTTTTTGAGTTATCGCGTAACAAAATTATGTTTTCTCATATATTCAAATTGCAATCCAACGCTATCATGTCCATAGGTTGTGTGCAAGTCCGTACTTTACGATATTTCTGCGTATTTTAGCTTGAAAAATTCAATTAGTTTAACTTCCTTGCGCCACATGGAGAGCCTGCATAGTTGGATTTGCGTCGTTCGCAATTCTTTTTGCCGAAATGACCTCAGACGCTGGATGCCTATGCCAGATTTTCTGCAACACAATGCCCTTAACGCTATTGCATTAAAATAACACCGTCTTGTCTTCTGGTATACATTGAAAGCTTGTTAACGGTAGTGCTGCTTAACCGAAATAGCATGAGATCGCTCTCTTACCTGTCAAAAACGAAACTACGAGTGTGCGATAAAAGGGCAGAAAACATAGAGTATTTATTCACTTGCGCGACCAAAGTCTGTTATTTTTGTTTGATGCCGTGGTCAGCTAGTAGCGATGACAGCGGCCTCAAACTCACTCTACGAGCCAGCTTTTCCACCAGCCCCCTTCTTCAAGGCAAACACCCGCATGAGGCTGATGTAATGCGCAGCATCTGCCACTGTCAGGCTTGAATCGGCCGTGCTTTCGCTTTCCATGTCATCCTCATCACTGTCGTTAGGCAACACTTTGGCAATAACAGAAGCAACAATGGCGAAAAGTCAAACTTCGAAAAGTCGAACCTCGTAGCAGATGTATTTTCGCGGTTGCAGCAGCATTGCTGAGCAACTTTTCCTTCTCATTCCAAATGCCACACACCGTAGTCAACGGTAGATCCCTCTCACCTGCCAGCACAGACTTCTTCGTGGCACATTGGACAACACGAACGATTTCCATTTTTGCTTCTATGCTGAGCACCCGGTTTTTGTCCTAGCTTGTACGACGCTGACAATGCTACAACATGGGTCACAACGCTCTCCGACTCAGGCACAGTGCCGAAATGATGTTGATGTGGCTTCACCCTCCTAAGCGCCCTCTGCATTTGCGCTTGGAAGCCATTCCATTATCTGAGGCTTGTTGTTCTGCCAGGCCGACGTACCGTCGTGATATTGCAATGAAAAGTGGAAACACTACGTGTTAACCGATACATACGCGATAAGCTGGTACGGTTTATGCGGATGCAAAACGCATTATGTTCAATGGCCACTGAGTCGGGGATTTGTCTTTACTACCTTTAAAATGAACCCACTGTTTAAGCAAGTACGGTTTAACGAGGTTTTACTGTACCTACCAGCCTGCAGACACATGAAAGTGCTGTTACTTCAGCCTTGTCTGTGCCTGACTTTGTATTGCAACCCCAAAAAACGGATAAATCACGGAAGAGTTTGTTAGTTTGTTGGAAACAGTTGATATGGGTGGCACTCCTTAGGAAAAGCTGACTCTGTGGTCTTTTTGACATTGACTGTCGCCAAAATGTGCAACACATTGCATGCTAATCTATACCATCAACAATGCCACAGTTATGGGAGCTGCAGTCTTTATGAGACTGTGTTGCTGTTGTTTGCCTTACTAGTTACTGTTTCTCACTTTATGTCACTCTGCTCATTAGCCGTGCCATATGAATGCGACAGCACATTGCATCACATTTCTAACACACCGCATCTATGTAATCAGCAGTAATGTGCTAGGAAGGCAAAGCGCATGGATACACCAGGCAAGGGTAGAATGAGGAGGATAAATTGGCATGTGCAATGCATGTAAACACTCGTGCATCACATCAAAGAAAAGTGATGACAGCCGCTGGCAGGTACTCTCCTCTACTCACCAGCAAGATGGTACTAATCAGAAGCAGGTTCAAGCTTGTTTTGGATGACACCACATTACAGGTGGCGTGTCCCCATGTTGCATGATCTTACTTTAATGGGCCAAGAAATGTGATAATCTGCTGTTGCAGTCATGTAAACACCGATACTGTAGCTTCTGTTAAATGTAGGTTGGTGCTGATTGTTCACAATGTCCCAATGGATTCATTGTACAACCATCGGTATACAGTAGAACCTCATTGATACGTTCCCATTACGTATGTTTTCCCAGCGCCAACATTTGCAGTCGAGAACACGAAAATGCCCCAAGAGAGTTAGCTCATTTTTTTAGCGGTTCATACGTTCGCAGAAAACAAAATTTTTCGGCACCAATGTTCAGTACATTGCCAAACTGCGATCGTATGGTACGTTTTCCGGCCGCTAGATCCCATGTAAACAACAATATGTGAAAGTCACACGTGATCAAGAACAGTATACTATAGCTGCCCGCCACGGCAGCTTCACTGCAATACTTGCCCACCCGTCTCGTGTGAAAACGCCAGCACGTGCGCACTTTCTCATTTTGTTACCAGCAAATCTTCTCCGGGCTCATCACATGTGGCATTCACAGCTATCACTGAAAATCCTATTGCAATAAGCATCTTCGCCTATCTGCTTCATGGCATGTGGTGCCATTGGAAGCGTAGCGCACACTTTTAATAGGCGATAACCGAAATGCATCTCCGTTCCTTGCTGCAGACTGCAATCATATGATTGCAGTCCACAGCAACGAACGGAGACGTCTTCCAGCCGCTAGATTCCGTGTGAACAAGAAAAGGCACGAGGTGCACACAATCATTGAGAACAGCATATAGCCGGCCGTGTCGCTTGAAAACGACGGCACACGTAGTTTCTTGTTCTGGTACCAGCAACTCTACTTCAGGGTCGTTGCATGCCGCATTTACAGCTATCGCCGCCAAAACTACTGCGATAAGCACCTTCACCTATCGATTTTACAGCGCTTGGTGCGTTGTGCCATTGGTAGCGTGCGTACTGCACGCTACCAAATCCAAACGCGCCGCCGTTCCCTGCTGCAGGCAGCGCGATGTGGCATCACGTTTCACCTCGGTGGCATTCAACATCGCCCACCAGCTCGATTTCATTTTGGTTTCCCGGCGCCCTCTTAAAACACCATGCAATAGGAAAACAACAAAATGCGTCTCGTGCTGCAACGATCCGCACGGCGCTTCGCATTACGTAGATGTCAACAGCAGTTGAGTCTGTCAAATTTGTTTAGTTAGATCGGTTCGTACATTTTTCCGGTTAGTATTTTTCTCGCAGTTTTTTTCCAAAACGTATGAACGAGATTCTGCTGTACTTGTTCCCATTGAAGATGCACAGACAACTGGGATCATGGAAAGGCACAGGAAAGATAAGCAACATTTTGAAGGAAATTGTTGTGTCCCGGCTACGAGTAATGTGTCATATTGTTACACGAACGAGCAAATATACACAATGTATATTTCCAAAACAGCTGCAGTGCCGGCCAGTTCAGCGACAGCTCAAGACCCAGCAGCAGGTCATCTTCTTTGTCGAGGCACCCCCGTGCATTGTCCAAAAGAAACAAGCAATCTGCATGTAGCATTATCCCCAGCAGTAGTTGGGAGGTCGGGAGGCAAGCACAGGCAATTTTCCTTGCTTGGGCTGCCTTAGGCAGGTGATGGCGTCAAGTGCATATTTGCTGGCCTCTGCTGTGGCGGATGGAAGGAATGTGTCCAGTGGCAATAGAATGGACAACTGAGCTAGTTGGTTTACTTGCATCTTGAAACTGTAAAAGCGCACCAAGACGAGAACGCCTCATCCTGTTCACTCTTTTCATTCTCATCTTTGTGTGCTTTTAGTTTCAAGATCCAGTGGCAATGTTGGTTCTTGGTTGAACAACAGAAAGAATGGGGAATTACCAGCAGTGTCATGGCGTGAGGAACTATATGAAAATGTGACAAACGGTAGAGCAAGGTCCCAATCAGTATGGTTGGATGAGACATACTTTGCAAGCATGTCTGTCAGGGTTGGATTCAAATGCTCTGTGAGACTATTAGTTTGTGGATGGTAAGCCTTAGTCAGCTTGTGCCTGGTTGAGCAGGACTGCAGGATGTTGGTGATGACTTTTGAAAGGAATGTGCGGCTACAGTCAGTGAGGAGTTGGTGTGGAGCTCCATGTTGTAAAATTACATAGTGTAAAAGAAAATCGGCGACATCTGTGGCGCAGCCTGTTAGGAGCACTCTGGTGATTCCATAATGTGTGGCGTAATCTGTCGCCACAGCGACCCATTTGTTGCCAGATGTTGATAGAGGGAAAGGGCCAGCTCCAAGCCAATGCGAAAGAATGGCTTCTAAGGGGTGTCAAGTGGTTGAAGGCACCTGGCAGGGAGCGTCGATGGTGTTTTTCGACACTGGCATTTTCTCATACACCACAACGTATTTCTGGACAGAGATGTCAAGGCTTTGCCAAAAGAAGCGCCGGCGAACCTGGTCATAAGTGCGGGAGATGCCAAGGTGACCAGCATTTGGCAAGTCGTGAAGTTCATGAAGAACAGCTGACCAGAGGTACTTGGGAATGACAAGGAGTAGGGCAGGACCATCAGGGTGAACTTTGTGGCGTTATACACATCAGTCCCAGAGGACAAACAAGTGAAGGGACGAATCAGAAGGCAAAGATTCCAAGCGAAAAAGATCATATGTTCACAACATTGTCTAGCTTCTGTGTGGGCTTATTCACCACGTTCAAAGAATGTCATGTGACCTTTTTAAGTTTCACACCTGCCGGGGTTACTTGCTTAGTGGCTTTAGTATTGCATTGCTAAGCACAAGGTCGCATGATCAAAACTTCACGGCGGCCACATTTTGATGGGGGTGAAATGCAAGAATGCCCATGTACTTGGATTTAGGTGTAAGTTAAAGAACCCCAGGTATTCAAAATTAATCCGGAGTTCCCCAGTACGGCGTGTCTCATAATCAGATTGTGGTTTTGGTGCGTGAAACCCCATAATTTAATTTTTAATATTGTAAGTTGGGACAGCCTGTATAAATCTGCAAGTAGTGATGCTTTACTGCTGTTCTTATATATAACCTGCCACATAAACAGTATCAAGTTTTTCAGCAGAAAGTTTAGTCTAGACTTGGATTATAGATGCACTTGTCATGGGCGTGTGAAATGTTAACCCTGAGCTAATGTAAAAGAAAGTCTCTTTTTTTTTTTTTTTTTTGACAGCCTAGTTCCTTCTCAGTAAAGCCTCCTCTAAGTGCCAATCAAGATGAGCACTGTGACCGATAGCCCTATTATGAAAACAGGGAATCGGTGTTTACTATCATACATGAAGCAAATTTGAGTATTTCAGTTGATGCGCTTTGTGTGTGCTGTTCTCCACCCTGTGTTTCAACTTTGCAGCGCTGCCTTATAAGTACAAGTTTGGGTATTATCATCAGAGCCTGTAATGTGACTTGGTTCTTTATTAAAATAGCTCATTCATGTTGCAAAAGTTTAAGTGCCATGTTCCAATTACCTTCTGCAGCTCTGCTGCTGGCATACATGCAAGGCAATGGCAATCTGTGCCGCTCGCTCGTGCGAGCAGGTTCCTGTTTGGGTGCTTGCAACCAGGCGGGTGTCAACATCTTCAACTACCAGGTGGCCACCAAGCAGCTTCTTGTGCGGCTTCTAGGCAAGTTCAATCTGTATTCTCAATTCATGGGAGTGACAGCTGTAACTAATATATTTTTTTATATATATTTGGTTAGCTGCATGGCGCTCTACATGGGAAGAGAAGTGACAAGAAAGAACACTGACTTGCAAGAATTTTTATGGCGCATATAAACCAGGCTTAAATACCACGCTATGGTACATCACTTCATAACTACCCGCCGTGGTTGCTCAGTGGCTATGTTGTTGAGCTGCTGAGCACGAGGTCGCGGGATTGAATCCCAGCCATGGTGGCCGCATTTCGATGGGGGCGTAATGCGAAAACACCCGTGTACTTAGATTTAGGTGCACATTAAAGAACCCCAGGTGGTCAAAATTTCTGGGGTCCTCCACTACGGCGTGCCTCATAATCAGAAAGTGGTTTTGGCACGTAAAACTCCATAATTAAATCACTTCATAACTGCCTTTAAACCAGCGAATGCTTCCCTCTTGTTTCATCAGTGTCATCTTCCAAATGACAATATAAGCATTCCACATGCCTGCTTCATGACACTGGTTTTTCTTCTGATAAAGAGTCATTTCTCTGCAACCAGTCGCGCTATGCACCAGCTTGTCTTTCAGTTGCACGGCACGTCTGAGCAGTTGCTTTTGCATGTTCCTATAGATTTCCTGCCAAAGGAGCCTCCGTGGTCTGATGGGGACGTGTGCCTGGAGTGTGGCAGCAAGTTTGGAATTAAAACAAGGAAGCACCACTGGTGAGCACCTTGACCTGAGATTTCTATATGCCATCTCACAATTACATTGGTGTGCAAGTGGGTACTACAAGGCCTGCTTTGAGCACTTCAGGCTTCATTGCAGAAAGCACTGCTCATACTCCATGGTTGTCATTATACCCGAGTATTCTAATTGAGCACATTGACTTTTTTGCCATTCTTTGAATTAGGTATTCAGGCTTTCGTTTAAAAAAATATTCAGACAATGTTCTGCATCCGCTGAAAACTCTCTGCAGCCATGAAGCCAAAAAAAAACTACAGTTGAGGCAGAACATCTAAGAGCAGTGCTTGGTACTTGCAATAGCCCGCCGTGATGGCTTAATGGCCATGGCATTACGTTGCTAAGCATGAAGTCACAAGTTCAGTTCCCAGCTGCCGTGGTCTCACTTTGATGAGGCAAAATGCAAGAACACTTGTGTGCCATGCATTGAGTGCACATTAAAGAACTCCAGGTGGTCAGAATTAATCCGTAGTCCCCCACTAGGCATTTTTCATAATCCCTTCTTTTACCTCATTTCTTGCATGTTCAGAATTTTGAAAAGTGTACAGCTGCAGAAGGGATTAGAAATTTTTAATTCCTCAACGAGTTTTGTCAAGTTTGCAGACTCCATATAAGGTAACTCTCTACAGGAACTTCAGATATGAGAACGTTATTCACATTTACACACTTGGATAGCACATATCCAGCCGCATGAAAAATTTATGCCTCATGTGAAACATTTTGAAGAACAGTGAAAGTGAACCCGCAGCATGACATACATCATGAAAGCATCCAGCCATCTACCTTCCAGTTCATTCTGCTAGCATAACTTACAGATATTACTAATGCTTGTGACACATGTCCAATTATTTTTTATTAATCATGTCATAAGAAGCCAACAAAATATTCAAACAATGTTCACATGCCTGAACCAAGACATGAAGACAGCAAGGACAACACAGGGAAAATTACTTGCACTTACTGCAGTAAAACCTCGTTAAACCACACCCACTTAAACAGTAGTTTCGTTTTAGTAGTAGTAAAGTCAAATCCCTGACTCGGCGGCTATTGAACATAATGCGTTTTGTATCCGCATAAACCGTACCAGCTTATCGCGTACATATCGGTGAACATGTAGTGTTTCAACTTTTCGTCACGCAATCACAGCGGTACGTCATCCCCATTGGGCGGCTCGTCAGAACAACTGCCTCCAAGCGCCCTGTGCGTTTGCATGTGAAGCCACATCAACATTGACGGCAACATCATTTCGGCGTCATGCAAGCAAGGATCATGAGGTCTTGGCAAGGACTCTCATCACGCCAAAGCTCAGATAAAAAACACCTGGTTCGCGGCTTATAAAAAAAAAAAAATCGTTCATGCTACGTACGTGGCACAAAGAAGTCTGCGCTGGCATGCGACAGGGGTCTACCGTTGACAACAATGTGTGGCATTTGGAATGCAAAAGGATGTCTGCTATGAGGTTCGACTTTTCGCCATCGTTACCTCTGTTGCCGAAGTGTCACCTAACGACTGTGGCAGAAAGCTGCGAATTACATTAGCCTCATGAATGCAATCATCACGACGAGAACAGCACCTCGCAATGAAAAAGGCGCCCCGCGACTTCTGCAGTGCTACCACACCCGTGCAGGGAGAATATGCAGCGCCAACGAGGAATCTGCCACACGAGTGTTTGCCAAGAAAAGGGGGCTGGCTGAAAAGCTGGCTCGCAGCTTCAGTAAGTTTGAGTCCGCTGTAGTCATTGCTAGGCCACTGCGGCAACTAAAGTAAGACTTTTGTCGCGCGAAGTGAATAAATACTGCATGTTGTTGCCCTTTCATCGCACTCTCTCAGAGTTCAGTTTTTGAGGTAAGCAGGCGATCTCATGCTATTTCGGTTAAGCAGTACGTACTACCATTTAGTACATACTTTTTCCAAGCTCCGGCCAAATGCGGTTTAACAAGGTTTCACTGTAATTGAATTTCACTGTAATTGGATTAAAGAAACAACTTGATGAAAATGAAAGTGGATGAAAAACAACGGGCCGTAGGTGAGATATGAACCCACGTCTTTGCATTGCATGTGCAATGCTCTTACCAGTTGAGCTACTGCGGAACTGTTTTCCCATCTACTTTCTGGGGTATTTATGCTTATCTGCTAGAAGTAACCCTGGGAGTGTTAGTTTTTCTGAACATAAACAGCACCAGAATGTCTGAACATGTTGAAATCATTAACATATGTACAGGTGGGGACAAAATTTTGCAGGATCTGCGAGTGTAGGCCGAACTGCATTCTAGGGTCCTCTGACAAAATGTGCATCCTTTTATGCTCGTGTGCCTGTCAATACACAATACTGCGTGCCTACTTCATCAATGGGAGCAGGAGTGTAGTTTGGCACAAACTAGCGTATACCGCAAAATATTTTCCCCACGTGTGCTAACGTGTCAGCGCTGCATTTCAGGTGAATTCTAAAAAAATAACGTTTCTTTTCATTTTTGACACTAATAACCACCAACCTTTTCTCCCAAATTAAATGCTTCACCTGTATAAACGTAATGTTGCCCTTTAGTGTCACTGGACAATCCCTTCGACTTGATCAACCAACCTGTTTGATTGTAGTACATTGTTGTTCATACAACGAAAGAACACAGAGCCAACATACTCAACCAATTTCTCATGGGTTATTGCAGCCTGGTGAGCTGTAAACGACCCAAATGGGCAGCACAACACGGTGGAGACCAAGACAGGGACACACACAAATCCTTTGGTTTGACTTGATGCATAACGTATTTTGAAACTCTGAACTCGTATGTGCGCTGCTGCATCTTTTCACTGAGCTGAACACTTTTGCTATTCCAGTCGTCACTGCGGGCGAATTCTGTGTGCCAAGTGTTCGGAGAAAGACATTCCAATTCTCAAGTTCAACCTCAACAAACCGGTGCGTGTATGCGGAGTGTGCTTCGACGTGCTGACGTTGGGTGCATCAGCCACCTGACAGCCAGCGAGAGAGACAGTTCGTCAGGCTGTCGCAACATTCAAGCCGAAATGGTGGTTCCGGTAGAGGAAAAACAGTTGTCCCATCGTTGCTCAGTCCAACAGAAATCACATTCTATATTTTTGTTCTGGAATAGAGTGTGTTAAATACTATGCTAAACCATTTGTACAAAGATGTATGAATATAATATGCCCGTTTCTTCTCTGGAGCAACTCTGCAACTCACACTTGTCTGTAACGCACTATTTATACAACTGTGGTTTAGCCCCTTCTAGATAGCTCCATAAAAAGGGAAAGATACGCCTCCCAGTTGTACATGGAACAGAAATAAAAGCCAGTGTTTTTGTATCTGGAAAGGCTTCTGCACATTTCATTGTCATTTTTTGAAAATGAATACTCATTTAGTCAGCACGAGTCTCCTGATGCTTCTGCTGATTGCAAACAGCTTCCAATCATAAGCAGAAAAGCTGTTTCAAGAATACAGTCCAGACTCTTAATGAAACCACATCTGCCAAAGAATACCTTTGTTGTGTTCATTACATGCTGATATTGGCAAGAAAGAGTTAAGGTTCACTCCACCACATCGAATAATTTGTAACAATGACGTTTAATTCAAATGGGACGTACACACATGATGAGCTCAAAAATATTTTATTTACACAACTGTGCATTATGCACACATCTCCTTTCAGCTTACATTGTATATACATGCAGGATGTACTTTTAAGGAGATGTGCCTCAGAAATCTATGTTCATTAATAATGAAGCTAACTGGATGGAATTTCTGTATAGAGCTTAATATGTTTTTGTTTATCAAAATGTTTTCTGTGTCCCCTGAAAGCAGGAAAGTATGGTCTCTTGAACAAGTTCCAAGCTTCATATCAGGACTGACTCATAAAATAGTCTACCTTGTTCCACATAGAGGACAGATTGCAAGGAAACAAAAAAAAAATTGTTTTGCTTGATTATTTAAAGAAAAAAACTTTAATCTCAACTGCATTTTCAGAACAGTGAAGTGGCTTCCCAAATTTTGTACTAATTTGATACACAAAAACATTTGAACATGGCAGATTAACTTCCCAATGCATTATTTTTTTATGCCCAAAAACTGATTTAAGTGCTGGAAAACCGATGTAGAGCCCATATTAGCATTGTTATGCTGGCGAGAGTTTTCAGTTGTGGATAGTTATGCAAATCAACTAGTGAATTACCATACCAATTAATTTTTTACTCTATTATTTCACTGTTTTCTTTGTACTAACATGTTCTCCAATGCAAGAAATAAATGTACAGTTGCTTTACATTTATTTGATATTAACTGCTGTTTGGGCTTTGGGGGCTAAACTATAGAACACACAAATTTCATTAAGTTAGCTTTAGATTAATGAAACCAAGTTTCTGAGGACATCTTGCCTTCATTATGTTAAAAATGCTTCACTTCTACAAGGCAATTAATAAATATAGTACATCATGGCAGCTAATCTGTAGCAAAAGGAACTATACAGTGTGACACCTTAGAACCATCTGCATAACACTGCAATTATACTGAATTAGCAATAGTTGGAGAAGTCTCTTGCAAATTGAAGCACAGCCACATAGCACAAAACTTTGACTAACATAATGTACACTTTTGAAACTTTGGACTCTGCAACACCTTTCATGCAGCCACACAAAAGGACAATAAACAAACAGGAGGCAAGAAAAAAGTACTGTAGGCTACCAGCTAAGGCTGAATTCTTGTTTTTTATAAAATGTAGCAATCTTATCGTGCATCTAAAACATATTGAAATACACTGCATGTTAAGCAGCTTCTTACCACATCTTTGAAAGTCTGGGTGCAAACATGTTTTTCAGGTACAGTACTGCAATTGGTGGGTGCAGAGCAGAGACATTTTTGCACTAATCTTAAAATTTAAAGAAATACAGTCACATCCGTTATCCCCTACTCAAAAGGTTGTCAATACTGTCATAAACAATTTTCAGTGGAGGTAATTAGCTTTGGACACTTGGCTTCAAGACCGAACAGAAACATCAACACAATCACCGTCCTCTATGCCCAGCTCCTCTGGCGTGCTTCTCAAGTCTACTTTTTCGCCATCAAACTTGTACACAAGCTTGGAGACAGGAAGACCCAGTTTCTCAGCAAACACTCTGGCTCCTACTTGCAAGGGCTCGTCCTGCAGAAGATAAAATCATCATGGATGATGAAAGTGCCTGCACATAAGAGGATTCTGACATTGGACATGCCAAAATACTTGCAACAAAAAGAAAATATCACTAGACATGACAGAAGCAATGTTTGACGGCAATTGGTTCCATTTGCAGATTGTTCTAGGAAAGAAAGACAATTGAACTAAATCAGTCTTCCATGCGATTTCCCGTACCTTGAACATTGATAAACTCAGTCTAATGGCGTTTTTCACTGGTCGATTCGGAGCAGGATTTCTTGTTCTGCGGCAACGAATACGAATTTCACTGGTCGATCTGGAGCGGGTTCACGCGTTCCACTGGTCGTTTCGGATCAACTCGCTCCACGCCGGATCGCTCTCACTTGCTCCGCCGCCGAGACGCGGATTCGGGCGGAAATAGCTCACGTCACTTCCGTCATCAAGCAAAATTGGTACCCGGTTGGTACGCACAACATTGTGTTGCTTCGCAAAATGGCTGCGTTCGGTGCTGCTGCAGAGCTCGCGTTTAGCGATGAGAGCTCGGACGACAGCGATTACGAGGTTACGCAGGTTCTGTACAAAGCCTTCTATGCACGTTGCCCATGCACAATTCTTGCGGGCGCAACATGGAAATGACTGACTATGCGACTGCCGCGGTCAAATTACACACGGGGAACGGCGAGTTTGGTTGCCGTGGAAACGTACAGAGCGGAAGTCAAGCATGCTTTCCGGAACCGGTTTGTGCGACGTGTACGCAGTCTTCCTGTGTGATCCCCCGCGGAGCGTTCTTGCGCTCCGCTGGCCGATTCGGATTTGTGAAACCCGAGCGCTCGCTCGAGAATTTCGGCGGCCACTCCAGATTGACCAGTGAAAAACGCCATAAGACATAGTGAGGTGCAAGCAAATATTTTGCATTTTCAATCCCGACACGGCCATGGTAAACAGCACGAAAGAATTTCAATCGCAACTTATGTCGACGATTATCTAAATGCTCCCGATGCAGTGTTTCTTTTATACTTTCCGCCCCAATAGTCCTGCAGTACTGTGACTGGATACTGCGCATGCGCGTGTGAAAATTAAGGAGCACTTACCATGTCCCGTAACAATGGGACGTGTCCCCCACCCCCACCTTTTGTATGCTTCACCGCTAACTTTAAAAGATAATACTGCAAAGTGAATCCATGGCGTTTTCCTATGGGTTTTTTTTCTGCCTTTTGTTTAATTCGACCCGCCTGATAATTCGACGTCTTTCGTTGGTCTCGTCAGGTTTGAATTAACGGAAGTCGGCTGCATACTCGTAGCAGGCAACTCTATGAAAAATAGCGTGTGAGAAAAAAATTTGTAATGTAATCAGAATGAACATTAAATTGTGTGCTCTTATGTTGCAAAATATGAGGTAATTATTACTTGACAGACATCGCATACTAAAACCCATTTACCATCGAATGAACGCAGTGACATGTTTCTGCGACCAACAGCAACAGCACACAGCTGTATGTTGTAGATTGGAAACAGAGAAAGATGCATAAATAATGTTGTTACAGTGAGTATTTACTCAACAGTAAATGGCTAGCACTTGGCAAGTCAAGACTGCACAGGGCACACAGGTTTTAGCAGGTCTTTCAGTCCGGCAGGAGAGACTCTGACCCAGCCCCACTAAGTCTGTCTTCGCCACTGTTTGTGACATTATCTCCAGCAAGTGAAGCATCGTCCCTGTGCTAGTTGTGGTCAAAATGTGTTATCACAGTTGTAAGGCTTGGGGCGGGAAACATGTACAATGTCACTTCGTGGTGTGGCTATCGATGAAGTAGATGCCATGGGAGTTCTCATAGGTAACAGGAGTCACCTGGCGCTGCACGTGGCAGAGGCCGACATGGCGAAATGGGAGCCATAGAAGGACGAGAGAGCCCAGTGGAAAAGCAGCATCCCGGTATCAAGAATCGTAAACGAACTTTTGTGTGGTCTGCGATGACGAGAGCCGAGCGCAGGCTGCTGCGCGCTCAATGAGCACACGTGTGATGGCATCTCGCGCATCGGAAGTCGTGGACGTGGACACCGTATCAGAAGAGAGCAAGGTGTCAAACGGTAATAAGGGATGGCGGCCAAAGAGAAGACAGAAGGGTGAGTAGGGCATGACACAACGAGTTGAATGCAAATATGACGAACGGAAGGGCAACGTCCTAATCGTGGTGATCATCAGAAACGTTCATGGAAAGCATGTCGGTCAGTTTACGGTTGAGGCATTCGGTGAGTCCATTGGTTTGAAAGTGATCTGAGGTGGTGAAGCTGTGATGAGTAGCATAGCTATTTCTTCAATCTCATCTTCACTATACTCCTTGCCCCAGCTCATACTGAGTCTTTGTGGTGTAAAGTTCAACTCGAAAATATGTCTGATTATAAGGGTCATTTACCATCTGCCTGGTTCTAATATTGAGCATTTACACAATCTATGTGAATTTTTGCATAGTCATAATATTTCATCCAACGTTATCTGCATGGGCAATTTTAATGCTCCTGGTGTTGATTGGTCTTCTATGAAAGTAAGCAGACACAAAGTAGCTATCAGGCGGGAATTGGTCCACATCTCATTGTCCTGTGGCCTGCACCAGATCGTTCAGGATTTCACTCGGCAAACTTCCGTCCTTGAGCTTGTCTTTCTTACATCTCTCTTTAATGCCAGTTACGAATGCAATGTTATTGATGGAATATCTGACCACAATGCTGTGTTAATTTCAGTTCCTGGCATCGTCCCTAAATCCCGCTATATCTACCGCACATTTCCCGACTTTAATCGCGCTGATGATTTCGCAATAACAGACGCCCTATGCGATTCTTTTCATGAGTTCGAACTAATAAGTACCACTAGTGATACTATTACCTTGACAAGTTTCTTCAAAAATCTTGTCAGTAAGTATATCAACCTTTTTATTCCTTTCAAAAAAAAGAAAAACACTTAAATTCCTTGGATGACTAGAGACCTTTTGCATTTATCACGTCTTGTGACCAGATTACGTTGATCGAAACGCTCTGGTGACTCAACAAAACTCATGCAATTCCATAGCACTAAAAAGGAACTCTGTTCTAAAATGGTTGCCGCAAAAGAATTTTATTACACGGTAACCTCGCCGAAATTAATGCTGGCTAATACCCAAAAATTATGGAAAGCTATCCAAAGGTTGCCCAAGGTCATCCTTGGACATGTTATTAATTAACAATGTTGCAGTTTCTGATTCGCAGACAACAGCTTCTTCTTTTAACACCTACTTCCACTCTGTCTTTACGACTGATAACTCTGTAACACATTTTTGACTCTGAACCATATCCTCCGATCAACGATATATCCATTCATGGTTATATTGCACTCAGTTTTACACAGACGATATTAAGGAAGGACAGGACGTGGACGGACGTAGCGCAAACTACCAACTGTTTAATACTGTTAAAGAATGCGCTTATATACAAGGAGATATGGTGTGGGTGTGGGGGGGGGGGGGAGATATAAAAAGATATGACAAGGTGATGACATGTGATCATAGTTCGGGTCAGGCCTACCTCGTTCACTTGCACCCGTTCACCCTGGCAAACTCAACCTCAGCTTTGATAAGCGCGATGGACGGAGTGCTTATGCACATCTTTTTTTCTTTAGCTATCGCAAGCGCCTCCCATATTTCTCGCTCCGTTTTTGTTTTTGATGTGCCAATGACTGTGGTGCTTTCTAGTAGCGGAGAGCATTTGCATTGTTTGAAATGTGCGGCCAAGTTGCTAGGTCCTGTCAGAAGCTGGAACGTGTATTTGTACTCCCGTAACCTATCATTTAGACAACGCCCAGTTTGCCCGACGTATACTTCCCCGCAATCTAGTGGGATTTGGTAAACAACTGAAGTAGCACATTCCATATACTTTTTCATGGGCTCAATCTGACAGACCGTAGCACTAGGGTTGGCCTCTTTGGATTCTGCGTTCACCCTCTTGCACATTCCATTTAGTTTTTGCAGGGCGGAGATACCCAATAGCACAATATAACCACGAACGTTCAACTAGCCCCTTTCATTGCTTTACTAAACAATATATCACTGTCTACTGAGGGTGTACTTAGTCCTAAACTGCCACCATTCCTCCCTCGTGGAAACTTGCTTCAATTTTGCCCTTACTTAAGTTGGGTAACATTCAATTGTTATCTAACTATAGGCTAATCTCCTTAACATCACACTCATGTAAATTACTCGAACACATTACCTTTAAACATATTATGGAATTTCTTGAAACTAACAAAATTCTATGCACTTTCCAGCATGGTTTTAGACGTGGTCATAGCACTATAACACAACTGACAGAATTTGTTCATGATAACAGCAGCTCTTTAGACATAGGTGACCAGATTGACGCTATATTTACAGACTTTGCAAAGGCCTTCGACACTGTCTCACACCCTAAACTTATGCACAAGCTGTTCACTATATTAAAAAATGCATCTTTGGTTGGCTGGATATCGGATTTTCTTTCCCGGCGTTCGCAATATGTATGTTTCAACTCTACTAACTCACCCTTGATGCTTATTTCATAAGGGATTCCCAAAGTCTCAGTACTAGGTCCTCTTTTATTCCTCCTTTATATTAATGATCTCCCTCTACACACCTCAGTTAAAACATGCCTTTTTGCAGATGATTGCATTTTATATCATACCATTAAATCTCCTACTAATATAAACTTTTCCAAAACTCTCACAATGTACTTTATACGACGCTCATGCCCTTATTTTGCCTATGCCTTTGACAATATTACTTTAAATAGGGTCTTACGATTTGTCATGGTTGAAACACATTTGATGTCACCTGTAACAAAGCCCTTGAAAGACTAGATTACTTACATTGTACGCTGTGTCTTGGTCCTCCTCAAGAAACTAAACTTCTTACATATAAACCCTCATTCGCCCCACCATCGAATATTGCTGCATTATATGGAACCCACACAAACACTGTGACATCAAAAAACTAGAATTGGTGCAAATAAAGGCAGTGCGTTTTGTTTGTAGGAGATATGACAAGGAATTTTTGACGTCTAACTTTCTTCCCCTACTTGGTCTCACTCCTCTTGCAGAGCGTCGCAAACTTGAATGCCTAAAATTCCTTCACACATTAATTCTCCTCACCTCTCCTCTCTAGATAACTATTTGACTTTTTCGAAACCATCATGTACAATGAGTCACCACGCTCTAAATATCTCAACCTTTTTTGCCCGCACTGATTCTTTTAAAAACAGTTTTTTTTTTTTTCTGTCAACAATTGATGTCTGGAATTCATTACCAGGCAACATCTGTTCACTACCACCGAAATAATTCACGCAAGCTTGTTTATATATGTTTGTATGTTTGTCGTTCATCCCACTCCAACATTAGCCTCATTGAGAATGCAGTATGTATAAATAAAATAAATGAATATGATCGAAGTAGGTCATCAACCACACGAGACATGAAGTAGCAACCGCAATCTGTGAGTAGGCGACGTGGAGCACCATGTAGGAGGATGACGTCGTACAGCAGGAAGTCGGTTACGTCTGTGGCACAGCTGGTTGGCAATACTCGAGGAAGTGCATATTGCGTGGTATAACCTGTAACGATTTGTTGCCTTTCATGGAAATTGGAAAGGGGCCAAGCAAGTACAGGCCCACTCGATAAAACAGCTCGGTTGGAACGTCAATTGGCTGAAGGAGACCAGCAGGTTGAGTCGCAAGTTTCTTGTGGCGCTGACACAGGTCACAAGATGTTATGTAGCGGCGAACGGAACGATAAAGGCCCTTCCAGAAGAAATATCGTCGACTGCGATCATAAGTTCTGGAGACACCCAAGTGCCCAGAAGTTGGGGCGTCATGAAACTGGATGAGGACATCTCTGTGTAGATGACACGAGACAACTAGCAGGAGTTCTGTGCCGTCAAGGTGCATGTTGCAGCGGTAAAGAACGTTATCCTGAAGCAAGAACACATTGAGTGAGGAGTCGAGGGTGCCGAATTGTAGACGGTCAATAAGAGAGAGCAACGATGGAGCTCTACGTTGTTCGTAGGCCACATAGATGAAGTCTGTGATTGCTAAGACGTAGGTGTCGAGGTCTGTTTGAGAGGAGTCTGATGGTTCAACAGGGTGACAGGATAGGCAGCCGGCATCAGTGTGTAACTTGCCAGATTTGTACACAACCAAGAATGTATACTCCTGTAATTGTAATGCCTAACGGCTGAGCCTCACTGTGGGGTCTTTAAGTGTTGAGAGCCAGCAGAGCACATAATGGTATGTTAGGACAACAAACGGCCGTCCATATTGGTACAGACGGAATTTTGCGACAGCCCAGACAAGAGCTAGGCACTCCCACTCAGTAAAGGTGTAATTCTTTCCCGACTGTGACAGGAGGCAACTAGCATACGCTGTCACACGGTTAGCTCCGTTCTGTGTTTGGGCGAGGAGGTCCATGAGGGGTCGAGCAATGTCTGTAAAGTTGAGAACAAAGCAGTGAAAGTAGGAGCAGAGCCCAAGAAAGCCGCATACTTCATGTGTGGACTGCGGAACCGGGAACTCGCGGACGGTACAGACTTTGTCAGGGTTTGGTTGGACACCAGTAGCATCAACTAGGTGTCCAAGTAATTTGATCTGACGCCGCCTAAAAGTGCACTTAGAGGAATTGAGCTGGAAGGCCAGCCCGGCGAAATATGTCGAGAATGGCACACAGACGAGAGGGGTGGCTTTCAAAGATGGGCGAGAAAATGATGACATTGTCCAGATAACAAAGACAGGTCGACAACTTAGGACTGCGTGGAAGAGTGTCCATCATGTGTTTGAAAGTTGCAGGTGCATTACACAACCCAAAAGGCATGACCTTAAATTGGTAGAGGCTGTCGGGTGCAATGAAAGCGGTCTTCTCGCGATCATCGACAGCAATTTGCCAGTATCCCGAGCGGAGATCTAGCGATGAGAAATATCTGGCGCCATGGAGGCAGTCGAGCACATCATTGATTCGAGGGAGAAGATACACATCTTTCTTCGTCACCTGATTGAGATGGCAATAATCCACGTAAAACCGCCAGCTGTTGCCCTTTTTCACAAGCACCACAGGGGATGCCCAAGGGCTAGAGTAAGGCTCTATCACATCTTTGTCAAGCATTTTCTCTACCTCCTTTTGGATGACTTGGCGCTCAGAATGACACACTTGGTAAGGCTGCTTGTGGAGGAGGCTGGCGTCTCCAGTGTAGATGCGGTAGGCCACAACATGTATACGGCCTAGTGGACTGTTCTCAACATCAAAAACGTCAAGGTAAGAAAATAGCACAGCACGGAGCGCTTCACTTTGGGAAGGTAAGAGGTCGGGGGATAATCATTTTGTTAAAAAGTGCCTTGTTTGGTGCCGGTATGACAGGTTGGGGCACGGTCTCAGTGTAAGCAGCAAATGCAGAAACTGTACATTCTTCCAGCGGTGACAGTTCAGCTAGTGAAGTTCCTTGAGGAAGAATATGGGTCAAAGTAGAAAAGTTGAGGGCTGGAAGCATCGTTCTGTTGTTGGCAAACAACCACTATGGTTTGAGGAAGTGCGATGTTGCGCGAGAGGATCAGATCTGTGATGGGAGCGACCACATAGTCACCATCAGGGACTGGGGGAAACGGTGACAGAAGGACATAGGTAGCAGCCTGAGCAAGCAGACATAGAAACTTCACAGAACATAGGCGAGTGTTGCGTGATGCACTGTCATCAAGACACAATGGCAGTTCGAGCCGCAAAATGCCAGTAGAACAATTGATGAGGGCAGAGTGGGTGGTCAAGAAGTCAATACCAAGAATGACATCATGTGGACAAGCATAGAGAACAGCGAAAAGAACTGAAGTATGATGGTCGGCAACAGTAACACAGGCAGTGCACATACCAAGAACCGGTGTTAGTAGGAGAGACGGAAGGTGTCAGCACTTTTCGTAGGCGACGTCGGAGCGTAGAACTCATAACAGATATGTGGGCACCAGTATCAATGAGAGCAGCAACGGTCACGCCGTTGACAAGAACACCGAGCAAACTAAATCTTGAAGTAGGGGTTAATAGAGGTTTTTCGGTCCTTGTCAATGTAGCCTCACCTCCCGATGCTGCACTGGCTAGTTTCTCGGGTGGTGGCCAGAGTAAGCGAGGGAGGGAGAGCAACAGTATTGAGGGGAGCGCAAATGGCGACTCTGAGATAACGGCAATTGGCTAGACTAGTGTCCTGGAGCGGCAATATCTGTGTACATCGGCGCAGAGTGCAAAGATAGACGGTGAGGTTACAGGCCGGACGGTAGTCGTCGAGAAGAGCTGTGCTAGAAGACGGGCCACAATCTTGGCGGCGGTCACCGGGGAAGCTTGCGGCAATGGCGTGAAATGTGGCCGACGTGAGAGCAAGAAAAACAGATTGGTCTATCGTTTGGCGTCCTCCATTCAGATGGGTTTCTATAGCGGGGTGTGAACTGGGGAGCAGAAGCGCACATGGGCTGAGGTGCATGACAGGTGGCTTGTGGGATGCCCATATTCGCAACCTCTTGATGGACAATGGCTTGAATGAGGGATATTGTCGCCAAATGGTCGTGAGCAGGTGCCTTATAAGTGGCTGGAGCCATGTCTTCGAGCTCCTGGTGAACAATCCTGGTTAAGTTGTTAGGCTTCGAGAGCGGAGGGAGCGTCACGGGATCTTCGCATGAGGATGTCACAGCCGTGTTCGGCAGTCTGGTAAAGCAGTGAGTAATGCGCCTGCTTTTTGCTTGTTCAAACCGACAGCATTCTGTTATGACGGAGTCAACCATGCTGCAGTGCTTACACATGAGTATGTTGGAGGCATTGTCAGCTATGCCTTTCAACACATGGCCAACCTTGTCCGCCTCTGGCATGTCTTTGTCAATGGTGCAGCACAAGGCTAGCACGTCCTGGAGATATGCAACGTATGATTCCGTCAACGTCTGAGCTCTGGCCGCAAGTTCATGCCGGGCCGTCATTTGTTGTACGACTGATCGGCCAAACAATTCATGCATCTTCTCCTTGCATACGTCCCAACTTGTCAGTTCTTTTTCGTGCATGTCAAATCACACGCGAGCTGTGCCCCGTAGGTAGAAAATGATGTTGGCGAGCATTAGCGTCTCATCCCACCTGTGGTGCTTGCTGAAGCGCTCATACAGTAGGACATCATTGTTGTCCGTACCGCAAAATGTGTCGGGGTCCAGGGGATGCGAAAGGACCACGGTTGCCAGAGCCGTGGACGTGAACTGCGATGACGGTGTACTGTCTTCGGCCATGGAGGTGGGAGAAATGTGACGTCCGCTCCAAAGATCCAGGGCAGGGAGGAATAGAGCCCGCGACCTCTACCAAAAAGATGTTACAGGGAGTATTTACTCAACAGTAAACGGTTAGCACTTGGCTAGTCAAGACTTCACAGGGCACACAGGTTTAAGCGGGTCTTTCAGTCCGACAGGAGAGACTGACCCAGCCCCACTCAACGTCTTTGCCACTGTTCATGACAATATGTGATTTGATGCAACCGTATGTCCACAAGTTGTAGTTGTAATATATATGACATAGTTATTCTGCAGAAAGTGTCGCAGCTCAAGAACAACTGCACTGTGAAATGCTGAAACGTCTTTAACTGCACTAAATGTGTAGCTTCCACAGCATTGCCTGCCAAATATAAAACGGAGCATATTGCAGGCAATATCAGATGGTAAGTCCATCCAGCTACCACCACAGAACAGTGTATAGCACACAATAACAAAACTGCAGTAAAATGATGGGCAACCTACTTTGTTGTTGGTTAAGTCACCTAGTTCAGACCTGCACAAATATAGTCACAAATTATGATGAACTGTCAATAATTATGTCAAGGTTACATAAGTTTATTCCAAGGTGCTGTAGACTCTACTGAGAGGACGTGAAGGTGGTAGAATGATTCTTGCTCATTTTCCAGTGAGTTCTCGTAATTACGAAGCAATTAAATTTCGTCATTGTGTACAATCAACCACATTGAGTTGTTTCATAAAGAGATCTTGAATCACTGTTCCAAACAACAAGCACAAGTCAATTAATAACTGCAGGCACTACCAGAAGGGAAAAGACTTATTCGTTCACTATTGCTAGCAGAACACAAAGCCGGAAACATCCCGTCAAGCATGGTTGTGCCTTTTGTAAAGTGGTCATGTGCGGCACTACTCTGCAGTCTCAAGTGCACTGGAGTCGCATTGGGTAAGCAGAGGTTCAAATCATTCACGGCTCACTGTTTTATTTCTTGCCACTACTAGATTGAAATGGCGAAAATAAGTTGTTTACAGAAATGTGTACACCATTACTGAATGGGACAAAAGCTAAATGATAAAATTGCCACAAAGGTTTATGTGGTTAAACAATGCAACAGACAGAAGGATTACAAAGGATAAGCAATGAATACAAGACTGCGCTTGTCTCGGGCAGTCTTTTGGACTTTACCTATCTCACGCACTGTTTCATCTCTAATGGAAACCAGCAACATGACCTGTGTCGACAGAAAATTTTGTACCCGAAGCGTGCAGAAGAAATGCACATTGCACTGTCTTTTAATTATGAGATCTTTGTAGGTGTTAAACATGCACAAGTTCAGGGAACCCACGAGTCTGATGAAAAGTCTATATTCAGCACAATTCTAACACAAATAATTATTTTTCACAAATTGGAGGATAAGAATTATAGTACGACTACCGTATTTGCTCACATAATGAGTGCACTTTATGAAAGCTAGGAAAAGATTGGGGTGCGTTTAATATGCAGGGTAAAATTCATGGGAACTTCTTCAAAAGAGCAACAGTTGAATAGCAAGACAGTAATGATTAGAAAGCACAGTAAGTGCTGGTATACACATCCACTAGTACTATTTGCAGATAGTGACAGCTTTCCAGTGTTAGGCACTTGGAAGGCATAACACATCGAATTTGTAGCAAATAGCTTGTCATGCTGCTTCCACCAGTAGCGAGCACTGACTTCATCAACACCAAAACACCTAACAGCGATTCTCATGCTCCACTGCATACTACACGGCCTTTGACTGGCTGTATTGCTGGAATTTCAGCCCATCGCCCACAGCAAAATGCAAGGCGGGCAGAAAAGTGAGCAACAGACAATGCTGCCTGGAAAAAAATTGCCTTTCGAAGTAAAAAAAAAAAAAAAACAAGCACATGCCACACACTGTAGGAATAGGTGTAAGTTAAGCTTTGATGAGCCGGCAAAGCAAAACGGCACATCACAAGAGGAAATGCGCAGCAGGGAAGTACGAAACCGTCCCATAACAACCATCCGCCACAGTGGCATACCCTGCAGAGCAAAGGCAAGTTCTGTTCAGGGGCAATATTCTCAAGCGATCACTTTCAGCGATACTAACACCTTCACAAGAGTTCACATGACTTGGAACCGAATGCATTGAAGTAGACAGCCGAAAGTGTTCCCGATAATGTGCGAAGATAGTGAGCTTGGCAAAGTGGTAAAACACCATCACGCATGCATGCAGACACATCTAGCGCTGAATCAAGCAGAACCATACAAAAGTGATCATGTCTGTTCCTCATAGTGACATCATTTAATTGTTA
The DNA here is from genome assembly GCF_023375885.2 of Dermacentor andersoni. Lineage (NCBI taxonomy): Eukaryota > Metazoa > Arthropoda > Arachnida > Ixodida > Ixodidae > Dermacentor > Dermacentor andersoni. Next base: position 20,907,560 of record NC_092816.1, on the reverse strand, counting down.
ATTGGTGAGACAGCCAACCACCGCAAAACACCAAATTGCAGAGAGGTAGGCAAAGAAAGTCTCACTTTAAAATAAGGCTAACATATGGCTTATAGTAGTTCACCCAATCCTAGCTGCGCAACTGTCTATACCATGCCACCGTGAGATAACTCCCGGTGGCATGCACTATTGTCATCAGCCAGAGTAAGTGAACCAGGAAACTACAGCACAGTAGTCTGCGAGATTGCTCGTGAGCAAAGTTGGAGATGCTATTATTATAAGGGTAAAAAGTCCTAATTTCGAAAGGCTAAGTTGGGGGTGCACTTATTACACAAGTAAATACAGTACAACACAATCGAACCATGTAAAATGCAACCTTAGCCATGATATTAGAGTTGTGCATCTTAGCATAACTTTATTCACAATCAAGCACAGATATCCACAGATATCTATCGAATGATATTTTCTCACATGTGACGAAGTGCACAACACTGTTCAAAATAGTTCTAATAGGGCCTCAGTACTCTGCCTCTGTGGCACCGATAGCAGAGCACTGAGCAGCTGCATATGTGCAGATTGATGCTGTGCCTTAACCCCCTTACTCCACTATGGCACCTCACATTTTGACTCACCAGAGCGCCTCAATACGATTGTATAAAAGGTTAGCCTTCCTGCACAGCGTAGACACCTAGTAGTTAAGTTTCACTGTATCATGTTACATTCGCAACCATGCTTTAAATATAACATCAAATGCATTCTTAGGATGGCAATTTTACAAAGAAACTGTGTTACATTCACGCAACTATTGAATTGAGTATCCGGTGTGTTATCATGAAAACCGTTGAGCAACCACACATTTTAATAATAAATAATGTCAGATTAAATTATCACATTTGCAAGGAAACTTGAATGAGTAAGTGACATCTAAATGAAGATACCTTACGGTCCTGTACGTTTCCTTACATAGGCATAACACTTGCAGAGTATAATACATGTGAATAATAGTTTTGTGCGCATAATACCAGTCACAAGCACTTACCAGGGCTGTTTCAACGCTTTCTGTGCTGCGTTTGTTGGCACACTGGAACTTCAATGTGATCATGTTCTTTGCTGCTTTGCTTGAAGGCTCCCCGTATTTTCTGATGATGCAATCTGCAGAAATCCAGGGTGACAGTACTTCAACATATTGCTTTTTGGGGGGCAGCTCTTCAAACAAACACAGCCACAACTTGTGAGCTGTAAAGTGCTACAAGCAACCCCACTCACTCGCATAAGACCTGTCTCAGAAAATCACAGAAGGAAGAACAGCTATAACTTTGGAACTAACCAAGGATATCTGCTGCTGACAAAGCGAGGCTCTGTGGTGTGTCCTCGGGCTGCACAGGCTGCTCCTTCGCAATGAGCATCACTTGAGATGTTCCCACGTTGCACTCTTGAGCCAGCTTCTCCAGGATCTCAGCAAAAGGCGCATGCTGTTTGGAACAATGGACACCAAATGCTACTTTGCACTCATCAGCACAACCTAATATGGTGCACCCCTCTTCCCCCTCAATTGTTGTTTTTTACATGGTCCAGTCTTAATGAAATGTATAAGTAAGCTGCAATGAATACAGTAAAGTCATTTCTTTCCTACTGTTTTCCATTATCTAGTGCCTACCCTCCATATTTATTCCGACAGTAGATATACTTTTGCTGGTAATTGTTTATACTTATACTTTCGTTAATGTCTTTCCTACTATAATATCTCTAATTTTTCAGTAATTAGCTGATTTTTCATGTCTTTGTGCCCCCCACCTTATGTAGTGTTTTCAGGCCCTTAAGGCAAAAATAACATTGCGCAAATTAAAAAGTTTTGTAATCTCTCTAAGAAGAACACTTTCTTTCTTAACATGCCAAAACCACAATCTGCTTATGAGGCACGCTGCAGTGAGGCACTCCAGATTAATTGTGACCATCTGGGGTTCTTTAATGTGCACCCAATGCACAGTACACGGGCAATTTGGGATCTCACCCCATCAAAATGTGGCCGCCGCAGGCGGAATTTGATCCTGCAACTTCATGCTTAGCAGTGCAACAACACCAAAGCGACTAAGCAACCACGGTGGGCGACATACTTTGTGAAGATACATTTAAAGTAAAATAATGGGTAAAAGAAGAGTAGAGCCTGTAAATTTACACTTGCTGCCAATTGTAAGCAATTTCAACACTACTTGCGATTAACTGCTACAGCTCTACTTGGGAGCTTAACTATGACCACACACTTTAGTAGTAAAGGCAAAAAGCAAGGGCGTAAAAAGAAGTAGTATAGTTCCCACGTTGAGCATGCCACAGGAATATAGTGTGAGAAATCAAACTCACACGTCAAAAAATACAGATAAGCCCTACAAACGACTGCATTGATGAATATCAACTACAGCCAATGAAGATACCTATTTACCAATGCACTGCAATGTTTGCAAGCATAATCACAACTGCATGTGAGCTGCTCAAAGCATACCATGTCCTACGAAGCCTTAATTATACTGCTGTTTTACTGGCACTATCAAAATAACTAAGGGCTTTTTTTTTTTTTTTTAAGGGTGGAATAGGTAGGATTACGGTTGATTAAAGCTGTTCTTAAAGCATCACCATAAGAACTATTGAGTTTAGCTGGATTTGTAGGTCACATTTGTGAAGCTTCAAATGGGTTGTCTTGACCCAAGCAGCAATTTGGTATTTCAGAAAGGATGCGAAACAAAAAAAAATAGAAAGAGCGGTAACATCACAATGAAATTGTGACATCAGTCCATCATTACATCACAGGGTTGGGCAGGGTCTGGTATAAGCTGACAGGTAAAACAGGATGACAAATCATTCAAGAGGTTCCACATGTACAACTGAGTTTAGCATCAAACAGAATTCTGAAACATTTAGGTGTATGAAGCGTTCATCTTAACATATATTTCGACACTCCATAACCTCATGGAAGCCATCTATTTCTTCTTAAATGTATTTAAATGGTGTCTAGAAGGTGTCTTTTGGGATATCAGTACATATACCAGTCCTTTGTAGATTTTACAGTTGCACAGTACTCACAAATGGTGTACTTAAGGACTGTTCTAGGGCTATGCTGTCCACAGAACTAGAACTAAAACCACAAGAATGCTTTAGCACAAGATTATCAGCAGAATTGTCACGGAGAAGTCACAGATCACCTAAACAAGGTCCCACACTATTGCCAGTTTGCTGAGTTGCAATGAGATCGAGTACATAAATTGCCAAATAAAAGCAGCGTACAGGTGCTATGGAGTACTTGAGCATCCTGGATTGGCACTGCACCATGAGGATCAGGTCATCATCTTCCTCTCCTGCTGGCAGGGAAGGGCATTCGTCTAAACACACCAGGCTGTCGGATGAGTCATCGGATAGCAAGAGATCCTCACAAACGATGCTCTCCAGCATCTCTAGTTTCCTGCAATCAACAAATGTGCACAGATCTTTGAACTGTACTGCACAGACATGAGGTGCCTTCATGTTGTGCATGGCAGCAGAAATACTAGGGCTTCTTTTTTTTTTATCTACACTGGCTAGATGAGTGTAGGTAGTATAGCAAGCTGCCATATTTTTTTTAGATGGTGAAGGAAAAGTGTAGCTTCACTCACCTTCACGAAACCATCTTTTATATTAGTAGCATGGCATGAAAACTACACTTTCTGCACCGCAGTTTCAATGAGTGTCGGTAGCAGACAACAAACAAACAGGCTGGTGTTGCAAACGCATGGCGTCATTTTGTCTGCGACTGTCGGCGCTGATAGGGTAACAATAGTGAACTTTCCCTACAGGGACGGGCAGCAAAGTGCCAGTGTGACCATGTCGCAGACAGTCACAGATGAAGGTGAGCTAATCCTCCAAGACAACAAAATTATCTTACTCACAGATGGTGCAGGCTGTTTCAGGCTCCGCACTGTATTATATGCATAGAGAAGTTGTCTTTGTACACTGCGTATTCATGAGGTATTTAGCTGCAATTTGTCTAGATTTCTTGCTGAAAGGAAACTCGCACCTTGGCTTTTAGTTTCAGGCAAGGGCCAGTAAATGCGAAGTCAGGCAAAATGCGAAGTCAGGCGCTTTTCGGCTGCTTATGCAAAAGATGACGTGCAGTCTGCTCTGATTGGCTATAGACCAGTGCGAGTCAAGTGCAGCACTCGACATCATGTATCCCACTCCCTTCTGTAATGCCTTGGCACTTGAGGGTATGTGAAATAAATAAATAAATAAATAAATAAGTAGATAAATAAATAGCCTCTACCCGAGACTACACTCATCTGCATGAAGTGTAGCCAAAAAAATAGCCCTATTAGGTGCACTATATCCTCAAGAGACCCCTTGCATGTTAAACGGCACAATGCCTTCAACCCTTCTCGAAATAAATTCTGAAGTGATTACGTAACATATTCGCCTCAGAGGTGATGCCAGATGCACACAGAGCTGTGTGGAAATGGTTTAAGCATATTCCTGCTGCCAGTTCTTGAGAAAATTGACACTAATTTGATCTGTATTGTGTCATCACAGGCGACGGAAAGCACCTGTGAAACATGCTTTGAAAACCTGCCAACCTGTGAAACAATAAGACGGCAGAGCAGCAGAATGTTGCGAACTCCGCCAGTGCGAAATACAATAAGAGAGCTTAAATAGCAAATGGAGGAGTCATGACACTGACTATATCCGTAGTTATAGCCACTCGGTTCAACTCCATAATGACAAGGATGACAGCGCATTTTTGGTTTTGTTTCAGTTTTACTAGCGAGGCAGCTCTTAAGGTTTTTTGGCGCAAAGGCCTGCTCTCAGCACAATTGGTACAGCTGTTACGCCACTGTTACTTTGTTAATGTGCATGGAGATGCTGCTTCTGCCATCTGATAGTGGTATTTAACCTCTTAATTAAGGTCGTTACTATTCTGACCAAAAGCGAGCTTATTTTGCTTCTTTTTGTTATGGTATATTTTCACAGTTCCCTTTTTCCTCGGATTCTCTAAAGCATCGTCAACCAATTTGCTTTATACTTCACATTCCTCAACACTATTACTTCACTAAGCAATATTGTTGCACAAAAAACATATATTTACAAATATTTACAAGTAAGGCGAGCAGCACAGGAGTCACAGCAGCCAAAATGGCGAGGAGCAACCTCTACGTCTTCTTCATCGATGCCGGCCTAATGCGACAGACTTCTCCAGTCTCGCGGCATTACCCCCCAGGCAAAAACACTCGCACCATCCAGGTAGGCTAGAGTGCAGCATCAATGGACGGATTATACAGCTTGAGCCGAGCAACATGAACTACATCAGTCTGGACCGGCGTAGAAGGTAACATTGGCTTTACTGGTGCAATCTCATATGCCACGTCGGTAACTAGGCGCAGGATGTGATAGAATGTTGTAGCGTGGTAGAAGCTTTGCTGATAGTCCAACTTGTTGAGTTGGCAACCAGAGGAGCACTAAGGATCCTGGGGCGTAAGATACATTCTTATGACAACATTTGTAACGCAACTTCTGGGATGCCTGCAACACCTTAAGGCAGTCATGCCGATATGACGTGCAGCGTTCACCCTTGCAGTGACATCTTGCATGCTCCGATGGTTGTTGTGGAGTGGATGGGAGTAATGTATCCACGGGGAGTGTCGGTTCACGGCCTTTTCGGCAAGTACTGGGATCAATACCCAGCAACTCCACCAGAAATGTTGCACAAAAAACATATATTTACAAATATTTACAAGTAAGGCGAGCAGCACAGGAGTCACAGCAGCCCAAGATGGCGAGGAGCAACCTCTACATTTTTTTCATCAATGGCGGCCCAATGCGACATACCTCGTCTGTCTCGTTGCAATATATATGCTTTAGTCATTGCCACAAACAGTGAGGCTGAAAACGAGAAAAATGCTTTATTTTACAGTACTTCAAAATCAACTATTCTGCGAAGCAAAGTTTGACACCAAAGAGCTTTCCACCCGTTCTTCCACTGCTGAGGTAGATCACGAAGTGTGTGAAACTTCAAGAACCATAGAATGGCACACACAATTTTGGCACAGGGCGTCACACCAGGCCCTGGTTACCATTTTATGTTCAAGTGAATGCCAGCCCCTCATCATTACAGACCCATCAATAGGTTTTACAACGAGCTGCCGTGACTGATGCTAACCATCCTCCTTGCATACTTGAGAGTGGCCAGAATGCTAAGCTAATTAGTATACACACTGAAAGAACACAAGCGGGTGGCTGACATGGCCACCTCACTGAAAATATCAGCTTCAACTATATATGGTGCATAGGATAAGGATACATAGCAGCCAGTTCTTCAAAATGTAATCAAAGTGAACTACATACAAGGAATTTTAAATATCTCATGCAGTGGTCAGTTGGAGAGGTCAAGCATATGAAGAGATTCCATGAAATATAAGTTATATTAAATTAATAATGGTACATTTTGAAATTAGGCTTGTAATTTAGCCTTAGTGCTGTGCAGGCTCACCATTTTTTAAGGAAGGACACTGTAACCACTAGAATCCAAGCACTAGACTTAGTGGCGACATGCAGTATGAATGATCAGGTCCACTTCAAATCACCAGCCATGAAACAAAGCTCAGAGCTCGACACCATTTCCCGACAGAAATGCATGTCTCTGAAAAATGCCCCTACAGTGATGTACCACACTGAGAAAGTGGCTGATGGATCACATACTATTTTATACACAACAAGTAATGCCACAAAACACACAGCTTCTGCAACACTTCACATGGTATATGAAACATAGTTACTGCAGGGAACAGACAGTACAGAGAGCAGCAAAATGCTAAAAGGAGAAAACAAAGTTATCTGCAGAGTTTCTCTGTAAGTCATGTTAAAACTGATAGATGCAAGTAAGCAATTGTGGTGTCTGCAGCTTTCATCGGTGCATTTTTTACACTGGTAGGTCACAATAGGGGGTTCATATTATAGGAAGGAGAGAGATGTAAATATTCAATTTTCAATATAAGAATTGAATACCTCTGTTTCAAATCAAAGTATTCAATTTAAGAATTGTATATTTATTTATGACAAAATATACAGGGTTACAACTATTGTTGCAGTGTGCCTGACATTAAAGAAAAAAAAATTCACGCAGCTGGTCCAAATATTGATATACAGCAAAAATGTTGCTTTCAACATATTTTGTGCTAGGCACAATACTATCACAGAAAATCGTTGATGAATCTTACCATATCAATGTCTTACACATTGATCTTACCACAAGGAACTACATAAAGGTGTTTGAAATGTAATTTTTTTCTTTGTAAAATATGCAGTTGAACTGAACAAAAACATTTGTAGAAGAAAAATTCTTACTTTAAAATTTGCTGTGTCTCCTCCGAGGGGGAAACATTCTTGTCATCAGCAATGGCAGACTTTGCCGTTCGCCTCGATCGCTTTCTCGGACTGCATCTTGATGTTGTGCTGCCTTGGGATCTGCAATGAAGACCAGTTAAGGAGTTTAACATGATGCAGGTTGCTGTAATATATGCATGAGCATGTCCTAATTGGACTTTGCATATAAAAAAAAATGGGTGTAAAAACCTATGACATCACAACTGCTTTTGATATTTAAAGGGTGATTATGACAAATTTTTTTCACCAATAAACGATGTTCTGCTTTACGAAAAGGCTCTTTAAAACAGGGGCATGCATGACACGAAAGTACTTATTTGACTGACAGAGGGTTCATTATGTGCTGTTACGCACAAGCAATAACTGGTCTGAACTGGTCCACAAAGTGCAGAGTGAATTGAATGTTACGCACAGCAACCCCCTCATTTACAAATGTGCAGGGGTGTGAAAATATACTCTTAACTTCTGAATAACAAATCAAATATTTTACTGTTCGATTTCATCCCTGTATTCATAAATATGCGTACTTTTCGCCAACTGTGTACAATCAAGCATAAAATTGGAGCAAAATTTCATCCCAGCAGCTATAGGAAGCATAAAATGCAAAAAGTTATGAATTGGAGCTGCTACATCGCTGAAGGAGCTAGACTTTTCTGGCTGAACCACTACATTTCACTCTCAACAATGGTTCCTGAGCATGTGAATAAACTGTCGATTTGCTTGTTTTAACTGCTTATTAACTTGACTGCTTATCCATTTACGCTTTTTATAAACAATAGTCCATAATGTGCAGTGTAATGACAGAAGCTTGCTAATGTTATGAATACGCTAGAGTATGAAGATTCTTTTATATTAATAGTGAGAACGGAACTTCATTATTCAAGAAATATTCTATTGGATTAGCTTGCTATCCAGCACCTCTTGGTGTTCTGCAAAGCATTAGCAGATGCACCAAAGTGTTTGTGCAAGGCGAGCAATTGTGTATGTGAGACGTGAGTGTGTATGTAAAGACAGCAGGAAAATGATGACAACGGTAACAGCATGACGACTGATTTTTGTACGCTCCAGCAAAGGAACATTACCTCTTTTGTTGCTTGGAGTGGCCCTGAAAGTTGCAAAAGGTTGCACTGCATCTACGTAGAGCTAAATACTGCAGGGTAAGGACTGGGAAATCTGAACTTATCCCAAAGGCAGTGCAGCCTTACACAATATCTGAAAGTGCTAGCTGCCAAGAGGTAAGCTTGGAAGAAACTAGCACACCGTTACATTTAATAAACAAATGCACAACTTCTTGCTATACAACATGATGCATGCGAACGGCAGTGGCAAGGCTAGCTATTATTCGCACCTTCTGCTTATGTGTTCGTGGCCTAAAAGAAATTGACTCATGCGCACGTGCTCTCACTTGTGCTATGCAATGTGATGTACGCGCTAGTCATCTTGAAGGAGCTGGTTGGCTTTGTCACATCACATGCATGCATGTGAGTGTGGCTTAATGGTTAGAGCATCCAGGTGTTGTGCTGGTAGGTTTGACTGCAGCATTAGGAACATTTTTTATTGAAGAAGCTCGAGATAATGCGAGACAGGAACCTATTTACCTATTGCGGTGTGCCTGAAATTATGTAAAGAAAGCTCAGCATTAAAAGTGTTATGACAACAGAGGCTCTCTAGCTGCCTTCTAGCCTCACTGCTCTGCACTGCTACAAGGTGTGCCAACAATAAGCAAACTATCCCAAATTTCCCCACCGCATAAAATTAGTGTCCCAAATTAGAGGTGAATAAGAAAAGCTGCACTTACAGAACCACACAGTCATCATCATCTGGACACTGCTCGGACACATTTGCCTTTGATGTACTGATGGGTGCGCCGGTACGGTTGCCTTGAAACAGATAAATAGGGCTTGTGTGAAAGAAGTCCTTACTGAATATGCATAGTTAAATATCACATGCAATTTCAGTTTTAATATCAAAAGCAGCAAGATAACACGCTAAATAATCGTTAGGCCGGGCAGGAAATTTCAACAATAGCAGGAAACAGAGACATACTGAAACTAGCGGCAAAATAACAGACCTTATCCGTGTATGTACACCCGTGAGCAAAAGTGTACGGACCATGGGATTGCACGATAAAACTCTTCTCTGTCTAAGAATGCAACTTGAAATTAAAGACTGCAGTCCAAACTTGGCATTGCAAATTTCCTAGTGCATATGCCAGTTTCCGTTTATGCGTGTAAATTACGAAGAAACTGTTTTTTCGACAACCCTGTGATCCCTGTACTTTTGCTGACGGGTGTACATGTACATACATAAAGTCAAAATATTCAGACATTTCCACCCGCAATCCTTATGTCTCAGCTGCTAGGTGCATACTTACATGCAGACTGCTGTAACTCGTTCTCCATCGCCAATAGCACATCTCTAGCGAAGATATTTGACCCAAAAAGTTCTTTTTTGTCCATGACAAGGTTTTTTATGTCACGAAGGTGGGCCTTGGGCTTGTCCAGCTGTTCCTCTTTCAAGTCGACTAGGGCGTGTTCCTTCGGGAGGCCGGTTTGCTTTGGCATTTTCCTCTTGCGAGCTAAAACGAAAATCAGAGGTGCAATTAATCGACAATGTGAGGTGTCCGCCACAAGCGCGCGAACGGTCTGGACCGTGGACTGGACCGACAGCAAAAACAGCGCGCGCAACTCAAAACTGTGATGCTCATAACTTACGCATGGTGTCAGTTACGTTGTCTTGGTATCGCGCTGATAGCGAGGAAGAAATATCTATCTCAGTCAATAATAGTTACATCAATTATTCGCCGAGAGACGCTTGCGGGACGCCAACACGAAATTCAAAGCACACTAGAGTGTACTAGAATACGGTTGAGTGGAACAAGTGGCTAGGGCGGCGCACGCTTTGCGCTGAGGCGCGCGACGACGAAAAATGCTGTGGCGGCGCTGCGATCGATGTGGATTTATGTGGATTGGGCCGCATCAATGGGCGCGCCCTTGGAAACCATTGGAAACTGCTGGCGATTCAGCTCGGCGGGATCGTTCGTACTGCTTCGTGCGCTACTGTTTGTGATCAGACCGCCCAAATGGTGTTTATAATTGGATATGACGTGTATTTATTCCTTAGGGATAGATGCTTTTCTTTCTCTTCTTTCATTTTATTGATTTTTAATGCTGCTCTGTGACTGCGCGTGCATTGCGGCCGCAGTGTTGGCTTAATATTCTACTATGTTATTGTACGCGGTTCCCTTTGGAGAACAAATATTTTTCTTGTTCTTCAAGCAGTATGTAGCCCTCGTGTGTATATTTCGCATATAGTTTTTCAACAGTAGGTCTTGTGAAGCGCAGCCGGAAGAAACATATATAAACGTCCTGCTTGCCGCTTCAAACAAATAAAACATATCGGCCCCATCCGGCGCCCTGTACTCAGATTTACGGGAAGTACTCTGATATAATAAGAAAGAAAAAACTGCAGTGCAACATACCATTCATGTTTCTGTCTTCCTCGCGTAACAGAACGCGGTGTAATTGGCACGGGTTTATTTATTGCGGACGGCACTCGAGAGCCGAAAGCAGTTTTAGGTAGCGATTATATATGCTAATCCCTAATCTAATCTCGCAAGCCCTGTGAAATTTTATGTCCAGTCCATGCTTAACAACAACAAGAAAACTCAGTGCCCTTCCACTCGGCCTGGTATTGTACTAGCTTCGAGATCGGCCCACGTATGGGGATTGAGTGAAAGCCTGCGTCATCTCCGCCGCGGGTCGGCCTGATCGACATTGTACTATCTTCGGGATTTTTCCTGCTCGCGGACGCGATAGTGGAGAAAGTAGCCCTTAACACCTTCGTTCTTAAGTGGATATAACGTTGCGCTAAATTTGCTAAACTCGAGTTCACGGGTCCAAGTCGCGACATTCGATTCGTTCTTTTAGGTGCGTGTTAAGAACCACAGGTGGTGATAACTGAACGGGCGGGTGCCTCATAAGCATATCGCCAGACGTAAAACGCTAGAATTTGTTCAATTAAAAAAAAAAAGAAGAAGGTAGCTGCGTCCTTCGGCTTTTTACTGGGGGTGTAAACGAAAGAAATTATTCTCGAGTCTAATTTCTGAAAAAAAAAAAAAAACATGTTACGCTTATCTTATATTTCATACCTTCAATGTAATGTCGTTCCCGACTGTACGTCCGCTCAACTAAAAGCAGCTTCTGCAATATGAATGGCTGCTTTCAGTTATCCGTTGCACTATCATATAAGAACAATACTGAAGCATTTAAAGGAAGGCAGGCCTCACATACACATAAACATATTTGTAGATTTGCCGTGTTCGTTGAAGAAGATGAGTGTGGTACTACACTGGGCACCCAGTTTCAATGGGTTACAGTCTTGCAGCCATGTTCAGACTGTAAAAAAAGAAAAGAAAAAAAAAGTTTTCCTTGCCGGAGTCAAGTTTGCAGATTTACAGGTTGTCCCAGAACGGGGCGTTTATATTGAATGACAGGTAGGAACTTATACACCAGGACAGGTTAGCACCCGTGCGTTAATTCTCTCAGGAACTGGTGCGCCTCGGCGCAACAGCCACGTCTCTCCAGCAGCACAATCATTCGGAATAAGAGTCCTCAAATTGCATCGGCCCCTCACCTTCAAGGCTTCAAAAGTGCTGTCATCCTTACATTCGAACGCAAACGGCTATTCAATCATTTTTAATAGTCAATTGTGAAGTCGAATACGATCTGAATAGCAAATAATTAGACTATATGTTTCTACTTCATTTCGTCTGCTGGTACGTTGAAGGAGGCTGCCAGACAAGCCACGGAGATTACTTTGGTAAAGGCGTTCCGATCTACCCGATTAAGTCTGAGTACATGGGCAATATCTTGTCCCTAACACTGTCGTTCATATTAACGTCCAATAATTGCCTTGACTCCTTTTCTTGGAAAGTCTATTGGTTTATTTGGGTTTGGTGCAGCTTTTAAAAGAGATTCCGGACGGGAGCTCTCACTTTTTCAATCAGTGCATTTAGAATATTTTATCATTTTTCGCTTGCGTATACGTCCTGGAGATATATGTCTGTGTACCCTAGATTTACCTAGAAGTACATTGGTCATTTGCATCTCTTCGCGCCACGCAGTTAATGAACCTAGTTTATTTCACTATAACATTGTTTTCTTTGATAATCGTCCCTGATCAATATTCCACCAACAAGAAGCGCTCGTAAAATGACATGATACCAATAAAATTTTCTTACGTAGCTTCGTGTTGCAGTTAGGTGTATTTTGGGGCAAAAATTACGATTTACTTTTAGAAAACAATGCTAAATATAGCAGTTTGCCTGGCTAAAACTACAATTGTGCGCCGACTAGAGTCGCTGGTGCACCAAAGCAAGTAAAACCATAAAGATTTTACTGAAAACACTTCCTGCGAGAAAAACTGGGCGCCCGCCAGAGTTCACGCAACGAGCGCTCGCTCGCTAGCAGACGACGCACTTTACAACGACCGCAAAATTGAAGACGTCATGCTGTATATCCGATGCCTCGAATATGTATACGTAGCAATAAAGGTGTCGACATAAATTCGCAGTTTAAATAAAGCACCATTATAAGAGCGTACATGCGCAATCGGACTCAGCGCCCGCTGCGAAATTACGTTGAATATGCCGAGAAGCGCGTCTCCGCCCCAATCCAGTTCGCTCGCAGCGCCCTCACACAATTTTTCCACAGGTTAGAAGGAGCCACCATAGCTCGGGGGCGCAGCTAAAGATCTAAAAAACGTAGAGTTTTTGTAGGAAACTCTATGCTAAAAACGCTGGCGCAGCTGGCGTGTTAGCACTTAGTTAGCACCACTACGACCTAAACCGGCGCTACCATCGTATTCGATGTAATTTAATGAAGTAGTGCGGTGAAAACTAACAATTAAACAAATTCAGTATTTGTGCTCATAACTTTAATAAAACAGTTATAACAACATTTTAAATTTATACATATACAAAACCTTTTGGATCACGGGAGCATCTTTACACGGATTAGAATACTTTCGCTTGCTTTCGGTTGAGTTGTGCCATCATGCTCTCAAGGAACGGGAGGTGAGGGAAAAGGCAAACGCACGACCACCGCACCAGCAACACAGCTAACGTTTCGCAGAGCCAGGAAAGCAATGGCCACGCCACTATGGCGCGTAGTGCTAGCTCGAGCTCCAGCTGCGAAGTGAGAAATGTGTGTCGTGGAGGTGTTTCGGTAGCAGATCATCGCTGCGAGTGAATCATGACTGCCAGCAGCATGCAATTGAACCGGGAAACTCTGCCCCTTGAAGAGGATGAACTCGCAAGATTGTCCCGGAAGACTCCGACGGAGATAATTCACAGCGGACACTTTATGGTATCCGACATCGACGATACAGACAACACGGACGAGGTGGCTCGCGCTAGTGAGTCGGACTGCGCAACCGAAGTACCCAACTCGCTGGCTACCCCTCTAAATGAAGTCGACGAAGAGATTACTTTCGACGCTGACGAGGTAATGGAAGTGGACAAACATTTCAGGCCCCCATGCCATATAGCCATCGACGGTTCGCTAACCAAGCTCTTCGAGTGCATGACTCTGGCATACAGGTAAACACGTGAGTCGCGCGTCGCTCTGTTTTGAGCACTGCTCGTGCTTCGAGATCATCGACACGCCACGACCCGCCGTCGTTTCTGTCGGCACTGTGCTCGAGTTTGCGGAATGCTTCCTCATGCACAGATTTCAGCGCACATTTTCTGCAGACTGTATACCGCATTCTCTTGCTAGCTTGAGCTTGTTTCTGACCCACCTAATCGGTGAAGATTGATGACAGCACTTGGTTTCAGTTTCACACAAAACCGTGGCCCTGTAAAACGAGCTGGGAACGACGCATGACGTTATTCATCGCTGAAAGAAAGGAAAGGTGTTGCAGCGACCCCGCTGTTTCTGTTGTCAGGGCGTGCTTTTTCAACGGCGCGTCGCGTGTTGACATCAGCGAAATGGCGCATATCGGCTCGTATGTTGCCCTTGATTACAAAGAAAGTTGCTCCGACGCGATAACAGCGAATGATAGGCATAGACTTGGCGTTACAGCAGCGTGACATGACGACTGGCCCTTGAATCGCATGGAATCTCTGTTCTATTAAGGCTTCACCTTTGCGATTCCACATTCACTAATGAAAGTGCGCCGAAGAAACAATGATATTGTCTGTTACTGTTGCCTTCCCTGTCGCATTGCTTTTGATGCGCTCCTGTGCCGAGCATGAGCGAGTGAGGTGCAATCGTTTGATCTGAAAGCTATTCACATTCCTGAGCTCAACGAAAACTGGATTCCTTGAGCACCTAAGGCTACTTCTCGTGCTGAAGCGTTGCCGTTAGATTGCCTCATAAAGGTGACGTCGTAACGAGTATTTATGAAGTGTAGAGATATGGGAGTGGAACGATCGATGCAATACATACTTTGTGCATAGGAGAACTTTCATGTTGGCCTTAATGTTACTTGAAATAAGTTATCAAATGTTACTGTATTGCACATAAAATAGCCTCATGCACACATTAGCTACTTAAAATAATCTGTGCATTTGCATTAATGTTGATCTTTCGGTAAATTCACCTAATGGACTATGGCCAATCTCTGTCACAGTATAAATAAACTTACTGCAGGATTTTCAAAAGCCCTGAAACTCCTTGTAACATGTTTAACCTTAACAGGCAGAAGCAAGAGAGTGCGTAAACTTTATTTTTAAGCAGCACTGGACCATGTCAGGATTGTCAGTTCTGGAGAGTGGAAGGCAGTGAAAATGTGATGACATGATTGGTCTCACGGAACAAGTCATGTGAGGCTAGGTTCTGCATATATATTTGTCATATTATCAAACATGTATTAGTTGAGACCAGTGCATTTAAACAGATCCAAGTTCTCTCTGAAGTAGACAACTGAGAGGGAAGGAAATGCAGTAAGGCTAAACTGCCTCTGGGGCTTTGTTGTATTGAATCTTGCACCTGTAAACCTCAGTGCTAAATGCACAATTTAAGGCAAGGACATCTTAAGCATGTGTAAACGAAATGGGCCTAAAAGCTGTATAGATTTAGGAAACAGGTTTTTCTCTTAAGCATTGTAGTCTTTCTTGCCTCTTTTGTTCCGCTTGCTGATGGTATTTAGTTGTACATCAAGCTATGATCAGAGCACATTTCACAATATGAATGCGATGATATGCACAAAGTACTGACTTCCTATAGGGACTTTATTACAATACAATGCACATATATACAAAATAGTGCACCTTAGAGCACACATGCAGCAAGTCCTCTGCCCCAAGGCAAAACATTACTGGAAAATCTCTATTCAAATGAACAGAATCTCTATTGGATATCAGTGTTCCACCTTTCTACCGAAAGTATGAATTACCAATACGGCTAATAAAGTTATATGTAGAGAGAGAAATAGGGAATTTCCCTGTTCTGACTACCAAACAGTTCTTTCGTCTAAACAATTTCTGAATAAAATAACATCGTTATTTTTTAGATCATTTACGATGTTCCTGGGGTTTTGTTTGAATAGCTTTTGTCTTTAACTAGTGAATTTAACGGCTATCCTGCTAGACATGTTTGTTTAAATGGATATTATTCAGGAACATTTTGCCTTTGGCACATTAATTGTGACCTAAGTTGCCACTAAACCACAGTAACTACTGATACTGAGAAGAAAAGCTAAAATGATTTTGTATTGGTACATTACCAGTTCAAAACCACGTCTATATTCCCTGGATGGAAAGGCTTTTTACTAGTCCAGAACTCGAAACTTTCCTTACTGAATTTCCCAGCAATACCATGCTACCACCCTGTGACATCACTAACTTCTCTTCATTTTTCATGCATTTTGTAACTTATATGCAGGAAAAGCTCACAGAAGTTGCAAATTTAAGTTTTTGTGTCTTTTGAAGTGCAGCATATAATTGCTTGTTTAAATTCTTAGTAAACAATTTTACTAGCAGACATTGCTTGGTGTCACGGACAGCTGATGCAGAATTATCATATTAATATCACCACTGTACCTTTATATATATATATATATATATATATATATATATATATATATATATATATATATATATATTGTGTACCAGGCATCCAGTCACAATCATACTGACATATAAGCAATTCCATGCCAATCTACCTTAAATTAATACATATCTTTAGGTAAACCCCTTTAAAACTTAATTTGTTTGTAAACCTTCATTTACACATTTGCTTTTACAACATTAGCACAGCACAAATTGTAGGAAAGGGCATTATGTTACTCAAAGCAGTGGCAGTGGTTTCCTACAGGCATGCATTAACTTTTCCAGTTAAACTTATGACATGCATTATGAATAGCTGCATTCATGTGTCAAATATAGTTCTATTCTTGGATTGCACCAGTAACTGTTGTGCGCATTGATCACAAAAGAGAGTGCATATTCCCAGATATTTATTTTATAAAAGCCACTTGCTCTTTTGGCATGAAGGTTACCCCTCAAGGTTTCTGGTTTATGCAAGGCATGCCAAAGGCTCACAGTCAATCCACAGCTTGGGCTTGTCGCATTATCTGATTATTTTTTTTGCAACGACATTCAGTGGCTATTTTAGCAATATACAGGGACATGAAAGCCAAGAACTCCTATGTAGAGTAGATGTAGAGGTGGCAGCACCAGTGCTGCATTGGATAGGGTGGCTGACTGCACGCATGACAATGTACAAGGTGGTGCTTCGCTAATATTGATTAGGGCTTTTGTGATGGTCAGCTATTCTAATGCTTGAGTCATGCCATATAGTCTTGCATCCTTGAATGTTGAAATTCTTTTTACTACAAAATTACTTTTAGCACTGGTTGCCACCTGATGTAGACAATATTGTGGGTTCTTTGGAGGTGTGCTTGTGATATATTAAGGAAGTGGCTCACCATAATATTTGGTGAGCTGTTTTAAAATGGATATTCAGATGTTAGGCAGTAGCTGCAATTTATGATTTATGAAGAAAGCTGTCTACATTGTTGCATGTTTCCTGACAACTTTCAAATAAATGGCTGGTTTTAAAAGGCTGAACAGCAATAACATGACATGTTGTGCTCTTGCTCTTGAGATCTTTCTTCATTCTGGTAAATGTCCAAAAGGAGGGGTTCTTTACTGCAAATACACCTCCGGTGAAATTGAAAAGCTTTTCTTCATTTTGAAGGCTCAGGCTCTGTAAAGTCGGACCCCGTCCAGTTTGACCTGGATTCAGGAGTGGTAGAGGACACAGTATGCAGGAACGGAGATCAGAGCAGCAGGCCATCCCCTGCTGTTCATTCTCCAACAAAGACAAAAACATATGCCATGTGCTCTTCTGAGCTCTCTCTCTCTCTCTCATTACTGGGGAACGGAAAGAGAATGAATCAAGAGGGTCGCAAAGGAGAACTGAAATACTTGTTGAGGTACATCCTGTATCCACAGATCTCATTCTTTGTTGCTATTTATACTGCCTGAAGGAATAAAACTAGGCAAAACAGCATGAATCGGCTATCTGATGTGCTCTAGCATATCTTATAACCTGATATATTTTACACATCATATCATTCTTTTGAAATGCATCTCAATGTTCATAGCACACGTCATACTTCATCGTCATAATCTTACTATACAGATTTTACGCACTTTAGAGCGACTATTTTTAAGGCCCCTTTACAGCCATGACACACCTATTTCATAGAACTCGCAATTACATTGCAAACTCATTACCACGGACATGGCGCTCTTTGGTCACACTTGGCCCTTGTGCCATTAAACATCAAACATTCATTCATTCATTTGGCTATCTGTGTGGTTATGTAGCACACTGTCAACGCACTGAGGATGTATAAAACATTCCAAGGTTTGGATATATGACACAATGCCAGGAGTGTTGTTTAAAATGCAGTAGACAATATGCAGAGGTTTGATTCAGAAAGGCAGAGGAGATATGGACACTGTTTGACAAGCTGCAGAAATTAGTCTGATCTCACTGGTGGGTGGGCACTGGCATTGAAAACTAGTAAGTGTAATACTGATTGACTGCAACAGACAATGATTTTGAGTTTAGTAGAATTCACCAGAGTGCCTGGTGGTGTGCCACATTACAAAAAAAAAAAAACCAGCAAAAGAGAGAGGGAGGAAATTTGCTGGCTTCCAATTGTTAATTCACTCAAAGGTTCCTAAAAAATTTTGGCAGTTATAAGTCCATATTTTGTCCCACTGTCTTCTTTGTCTCTCTCGTATATTTTAAAGCCTTCAAAGCTTAATTTTAATAGATTGAGAGATTGTTGTAAAAGACAGCTTGCTTGAGAAATATGGGCATTAAGTAGTAGGATGTCGGCATCTGAAATGGTGATAAACTGCAAAAATGGCATGCCTAGTCATCCTCTCATGTCTGTATAACTGCAAAAGGAAAGCTTCTGTTGGAAAGGGAGGCCGAATAAGAATGTGGAATGAGGGTACCTGCAATAATGATTGGTTTAGAATTGTGTGAAAAATTGAATGGTGCAGCAGTGAATCTTCATCCCTGACTCGCCATTGTATGCAGCTGTGTTGACGCAGTGACCTTTTTACATCTCTTTTAGACTAATGCTGCTAATGAGTGCTGCTATCATTCTGCAGCATAGCACCATCAGAATTTGTTGCATGCTATGAAGTTGCATCATGTAACAAACTCTGGTGAGCTGCTACTGTTTGGTAGCATTCAGTTAGTGTCATGGACACATAGTGACTATAACCTTAATCACGATATTCGTGCTGAAAGGGCAGGGACTTACAGAATGGTGCTGGAAACTATAACATATTTTTACAGCCATTTGGAAAGCCCATGCATTCGTTATACAGAAGTCATCTCATTGTATTACTAAAATTTTGTTTCTTTGTGTGTCTTGGTGATACAAAATAAAATGTTATCATTTTGCATTAATGATTCAATTGAATTTTATAGCACTGACGTTCAAATAAGCATTAAGTATAATATAGCCCTCATTAAAAGTGGAGAGCATTTAGTCTCACGTCCATTTCTTTTATCCATTGCATATTACACCTTTTATTGTTATCTACGCATGTTCATTACAGCATGTGCAATCCTTCAAAAAAAAGAAGTGCAAATTCAAACTCTTATTGGGATGCATTTTTTTGTTTTTGTTTAGTGGCAAGCTGACATCGCCCAAATGGAAAACATTCAAGGGACTGAAGTTGCGTCTGAAGGACAAGATTCGCCTGAACAACATCATCTGGCGAGCTTGGCACATGCAGTGTGAGTTGTCCTGTTTGCTAAGGGTAAAGATGCATCGTTTGCATGATCCTTTTTCTGTATTTTTTTTTTCTACCACGTAAAGACGAAATGAACGAATAAATTGCTGGTAACATGCACCAGATGACTGCAGTATTGATGTTTGAAGTCTCTGCTGTGCCAACGCGTTCAAGGAGGCAGAATAAAAAACACCCTGCTCTCTTTGGCTACATTACTTGGCAGCACAAATGCACTGCTCCAACATTTCAAAAAAAAGAAGAAGACAATCTCTAAACACTTGCGTGCAAGAAATTGCGTGCAAGGTGTAATACCAACCAATCCACACACCCGCCATGGTTGCTTAGTGGCTGATGTTGTGTTGCTTAGCACGAAGGCCCAGGATTGAATCCTGACTGCAGTGGTTGCATTTCGATGCAAAACGCCTGTGTATCTTGCATTGAGTGCACATTAAAGAACCCAAAGTGGTGAAAAATTAATCCGGAGTCTCCCACTACAGCATGTCATAATCGTATCATGGTTCTGGCTCATAGAATGCCAGAATTAAGTTAATTTAATTTAAACCACACAAAGTCAGAAACAATACAAAACTTACGATATCGTGTGATTTCACAGCATACACAGCTGAAAAAAAAAAAAAGACAGTAGTGCAGCACTTTGTCTATTCAATAAATAGTTGTAGTGTGCAAGACAAAAAATTCAGTCTGCTGAATAAAGAGTGCATTATAGTACAAAGGTAGGAAAGGAAAAGGGGTTTGTCAAAGGCCAATCGTCACTGCGAAATTGGTGTTAAAGAGACTTCTGTAACATTCTGAAGTCTTTCCAGTTGAAAGTAAATTAGCCGTATACCAAAGCTGTAGTGCGAGTGAAATACTGCTATTAGGCTCTTGCTGTACTGTCTGAACTGCTCAGATGAACTAGTAAGGAGACATGGACGAGTGCACACAGACACTGTGTGCAAGCAACACACAGACACCGCTACACACCAGCTACACTGCTACACTCAACTTAGGAAACAAAGAGAAAACTGCAGTATACATGGTTTTCCAGCTTATGTTAGCCAAGCTGTTAACAAGAAAATGGGTGCAATATATGATTATGAGACCTACAGTGTTCAGTCATCAGTCCTCTTCCCCCGCTACAATAATTTTGTTGTAATAATTAGCTGGCTAAGTGTAAAAATCAATTGAAAACTCAGTGCCTTCCACTCTGTGAAGAAGGATGACCAGCGAAGCCGCGTATTTGGGCCCTTTAATGGCAAACTGGACCTTCGCTGCAGGTCGGCCTGGCATTGCACTATCTTTGGGATCGGCGCATGTACGGGGCGAGCTTAACGCCTGCTTCAACTCTGCTGCGGGTCAGCCTGGTATTGCACTATCTTCGGGATCGGCCCATGTATGGGGAGTGCTTAACACCTGCTTCACCTCCGCTGTGGGTTGGCCCTGCATTGCACTTTCTTTGGGTTTGGCTCATGTATGGGTAGCGCTTAATGCCTGTTTCAACTCTGCTGAAGGTTGGCCCGGCATTGCATTATCTTCGGGATCGGCCCGCATGGTGACATTTTATTCTAGTAGAGCCATGCCAATTATGGCACATACTCAACGGCACGAACACAGTTGACATCTGACGCTGGAGGAGACGGCTCGAGTTTGGTGTCGACACATGGGCACGATCCTGGGGGAACTAGCCCTTCACAGCTTTGCTGTAAAATTAAATCAAATTCTTGGGTTTTACATGCCAATACCACCATCTGCTTATGAAGCTCGCTGTACTGAAGGGCTCTGGATCAAAGGGACGGACGACCAATTTTTATGATACCCATCTTTTTTGTGCGACAGAAAGTTTATTCGTAAAGCTTATGGTGCAACAGTAACCCTCTGAGTGTCCATTCATACTGTGGTGACGCAGAAAACACTGTGTAACATTTATCAGAATTTTTTTATCAGCATTGAGGATATAGTCGTGCTCAAGAAACATGGTGGAAACAGTGACAGGTGAGCACGATAGCAATTATACACTAGCATTGGTGACAAACAGACAAGTGCGGCTCTAGCTGTAAGAAAGTAATATTTTGGTTATCAAGTCGGTGTTCCTGCGATTCATGTTTTGTGAAGTGGTACATTATTTTTACAATAATAGGTGGTATCCGAATCTACGCCCAGTGACAGCTCCCTTCAAGTAAAACAAGCTGATCTCAAAGGCCATGCATGCACCAGGCTTTTTCTTTTATTAGCCAGGCCAAGCTGAATGGTAGGATATGCCAGTAGTGTTGTTATTGCACTGACCATTCACGGCACGATTTGTCGATGGCATTTTGGATCTCGCAGAGTCCACAGAACTCTGGGTACTAAATCCTGCGTGTACAACATACCCTAATGTGCGCCGCAATGCATTGAATAGCTCCACTCGTTACCGTAAAGGCACTGTCGCTTGTATGCGTGCACTTTCTTTACTACGTAGTATGCATAAAATAAAGTGCAGAAACCTAATTATACACGAACTGTAATTTTAAGCAATAAGTATGTGGTACTTAATAACAACTGGCTTACGTACAGTAATCTCATATACAACATCCGAAGTGCCAAGACTTCACCGCCAGGTTGCGCAACTTACTGGTTTTTGAGACTTTCTTTGCCAATTTAAAATTATAATTCCTACTTAAATCGCTAACAGCGTGCTAGATTTTGTCACTTTGAATCATGGTCATTTTGTTTCCTATTGTAACACGTTCTGGCCAGTTGTCAGTTTCTATAATTGCCTGGGTTTCTTTAACGCTCACCTAAACCTTAAGTACAGAAGCGTTTTTGCGTTTCGCCCCCAACGAAATGTGGCAACTGTGGCAGAGATTAAGCCCGCGACCTTGAGCTCAGCAGTGCATACCTGCTAACTCAACTCTTCAAGTTCTCATAGTTTATGAATTTTGGGCTTATTCTACAATTTTATGTGTTTTGCATAAAGCTAACCCAAAAGTAGATTCTGTTCACATAAACAGTTTTAATAGTGATGGGTTGGCTTTGTGCCGCCCTATCACTATTAAAAAAAATCAACATGTAAAAAAAATCATACAAAAAATAGATTGAGATATGGTACCTGTGCCACCCTTTTATGGCAGCACAAGACACCATATACCAAGGAGGTACATGCTTCGAACAGGTTTGTTCAGATATCTGTAGCTGATGAAATCAGTAACAGCAGAGTTGTTGAAGAAAGTTACTTTGCTCTATAAGTAATGCATTTCTTTTCAATCGCTGCTGTGCCGAATTAGTTTTTTCTAGTGTGGTATACCTAAGTGTAAATAATTGGTAATTAAAGGCTTATCTATGCCACAAAAGGTTTATGCACAGGGCATACCTTTAGCAAAAATGCATGCTAAACCCGGTTTGTCATGTCCGCAGAATTCTTACGAATTTTAATGTTCACGAATTGGCAGTGCAAATGCCATAGTCACTAAACTGGAACGGCGGGTTCAAAATTAATTAAAAAGCTTTTTAATTATTTAAAGGGACACTAAAGCGAAACAATAAATCAGTTTAGTCTAATGCAGCATTGTTTGAGAGCCCTGCAAGCAGTCATTTCAAAAAGATAGTTTGATTATTAGGTGAGAAAATGAAGTTCCCAGTATCATCATTTGAATTTCGCGCCGGTACGTCAGCGTGACGTCAGGGATTCCAAAGTATGTTTTCACATTTGGGCCGCGTTGGCTGAATAAAGGTTCCCGAAACTTGCCATGTTTAATATTTGGTTCCTTTAGAACACAATGTAGTCAATCTGTATCGCTATATATAATTAGTGGGCCCTAGGAGATGCCATCAAAATCCAAGACGTCACAGACCCCAGGTGCAAGAACTTAAGTAGGCGTCGCCACCCGTATTTCCTTTTTGCGCTTTTTCTGGCTTACCAAATGTCTTATCGTTGCAAGAGTGGTGTTTTTGGCGTTGTAGAACGGTAATTTACTGATGCAGAAGAAATCGTTTTTCACTTTAGTGTCCCTTTAATGAAGGGAATGACTTCTAATGCGTCCTAAAACATCCGATTTAGTTGTTTTCAGTGCAATATGTCCTCATAATTTTTCTTCCTGAGCTTTACTCATGGCAGGTGAAATTCGAAAAGTGCCACATGATTATGTGCCCACATGCTGCGACCCCAGTGGCCCCAGAAGTGATTCAAAGGAACTCCACTCATTGCCTGACTTGTCAACTGCCTGGAAATGGCATGCTGTTGGCGTTAGCTTCCACTGATTGCGAGCTGCATGTTTCGTTCCATGATCGCAGCCTAGACGATGACCAGGCATATGTGAAGTCAGGAAATGAGCCAATTTAAGTCCTTCTAACCACATTTGGGGCCACCCCTGTCGTTGTGCACTATGAGTAAAGTGCAGAAAAAGTAATTATGCAGGACAGAGTAAACTCTGAAAATGAATGAATGGGGTGGTCACTCTTCAAAACCAGCATTCCTATTGAAAGTAGAAGGGCAGCGGATTGGGCGAGTTGGTGTTGCATGGTAACTAAAAAATTCAAACAGCGCTAAACGACAGGACCAGAATGAGGAGGAGACAAACACGGCGCTGAATCAGCGCCGTGTTTGTCTCCTCCTCATTCTGGTCCTGTCGTTTAGCGCTGTTTTAATTTTTTAGTTACTATTGAAAGTAACCTGCTTAATTCAAAAATTCAAAAGCCAAATAATCAGTGTACTATAGTTAGCCAGCTATAGTACACAAAAATTACCCTGGTGTCAGAAGACTGGTGATCGACCACCATGAGTATTATAATCGTACCAGATGGTTTTGTAGTTAAACATATTGGCTAGCATTAGCTGGGACACCCTGTATATGCTTTTATATTGTGCAACGTGTTTGTATGCCCTGTCATTAGCTGCTCATGAATCACCAACTCCCTAGAGCATACCCATTAGCAACCAGGAAGCTTTGCAAATGGTAGCATGAGGTTAACTGAGTTGTGCTGTGGTAAGCATCCACTTTAGATGTCTGTTCCATGAAGGGGAATGCATGACTCAACGAGCATGACTCTATACATTGATGTCTTTTTTAAAAATCTTTTATTACATAATCATCCTATACCACAGTAACTTTCTTTATCATCACAATGACTTTATTAACCAATCATGGCATTCTTTGGCCATACTTGGCCCTTGTGCCACAAAAACCTACATGTCATCGAGGTTTACTCGAAGTATAAAAGCTTGCTTGTTGGCTCTGCTCTGCTCTTAGTTAAAGTAGTTTTTCATTATGTAATCTTAAAGGGGTTTAGTGATTTTGCACTGTGGTCTCATCTGAGCTTGAGCATACCTTCACAAGTTTTAATTACATACAGCTTAAGAACCAATAAGAATTGACGTATCTAGAGCCATTGGCATGTTAAATAAACTAATATCACTCCTCCCGTCTGAAGCTAAACGCAAAATCTACTATGCACGTGTGCACTCATGTCTGATGTTCTGCTTCCTGGTATGGGCAACAACAACCAAGACAAGCCTTAATATTCTTTTATCATTGCAAAAGTGAGCTATATGAGTAATTGGAAACGTCCCCTACACTGAAAGCTCTGCATCATATTTTACGAGATATAGCATACTTCAGATAAAACAATTGTTAAAAGAAAAACTATCTCTGGAAGCCCTGTGCCATTATTGTGCAAACAGAATAAATTTTAAGGAAACCGATCAAGTTAAGCAGACCCCTTATGAACTATGACAGAGCTTAATAGACAAGACCAAATCATGCACAAATTCTGGTTTACAGAGGTTATCCTCACAAATACCAGAACTCCTCATATTACACTTAATAAACTCGAGTCTCTCTGCCACAATTCAAGAAGCAAGTTAAAGCCCTTTTTCTATTTGAGCAGTTGTGAGATTTTAACCCCTGAGCCAATTCTCGGAATTAGTCTTGTGTACTTTGTTGTATTTCATTGTGTATTATGTGGATTTATTTCATTACGTGTGTGCATTGTGTATTAGGTTTAATTTTCATTGATTTCATTCCGTAAAAGGAACTGTATATTTCACTGTATTTGCATTGATGTATTGTATCTGGGTCGGCATATGAGGTATAATCATCTGTAAATAAGATTTGCTGTATGCGCTGTCAGGGTGGCATAGTCTAGTCAAGCTCTGTCCCGGCCTTTTGCTGTGCCTCCTGAGCCAATTTGTATGAAGTTGTCTCAAATAAAAGAGAAAGAAAGCCTAAGTTATGAATTCCCATCAGTGATGAGCTGGAGCAACAGATTTATATGGCACATCCTGTGTATCATAGCAGCTTGTGTTTAGAATCATGTAAGCTGTATGCACTGTCTGTATGCACCGTCATTCTCTCTTGAAGGTAAAATTGTTATATGCAGTAGTCTCAAGATATTATTGTTTTCGTAGATTGATACATGCAACACACTGGGCAGTGCTGATATCGTGTCACTTACATGCTTATTAATTCTACTGTTAAAAGCAAACTGTTAGTGGAAAATCTCGATGTTCCTGAAGCTGCCAGTACTTGTGTTAAGGTCTAGTTTTGAGTGCAGCTGTACGTTCTTTAAGCATTAATAAATGCAGATTTACTTGTGGAATGATGCATGCTTCTTCACAGCTCCATTGTTGTCATGGCAATTGCTCAACCCAAGATTTGCTAGAGTTTGCAGCATTACATTTTTTCTACCAAATGGCTGTTATAGAAGCCATTAAATTGCTCTACCAATTTATATGGCACATGCTTATACACAACACATATCTTATTCAGTGTTGATAAATAAAAAGAAAGGAAGTGTAGTTGAAATCAATGAGATAATCATTAGTTTGAAAAGTTGTGACTCACTTATGCATGAAACCAGGAAAGGCATTGCAACTCTGTTTGCTAATTTTCTTCCTCCTTCCTTTATGTCCCTCGGGTACCAAAAGCGGTATAGTCAAGAAAGTATGTCTTGTACGCTGTCACTGACACTTTGGACACTGTGAACTCCCATCCCTTGTCGAGGCTGTACAAGTCCTGTCGTTGCGATGCTGTTTTGTCATGTAGAGATGTAATGAAAGAATTGACAGTCACTTAAGTATTCTTACGTAATTTGAATGTGAAAGCATGATGACTTCTCTAGTTAATTGGTTACGTCCATAATATGTGACATCATACATCATCACGTGTCCTTCAGAACTCTTCCTTAATCTACTTTGCTCTAATTTGAACCAATACCAATCTACCTTAACCCATCTTGTTTTAATTTGTGCCATTCTTAATCCACTTTAATTCACCTTCATTCACTTCACCTTAATTCACTTTACTCCACCTTAAGTCACCTTACTCTAACTTGTTCTCACTTTAATTCTGTGTCACTACTGACTGCATACAAGACGCTGATGATGCCACTGATTATGATTGTTTTTGTTACCATTCATTGCAACAACTCTGGCTTTTCTGCCTCATGGGACATATAATGATTTAGCATTAATAATTTGAATGGCATGTTTACAGTGCTGCAGCGAGGTTAAGCATACAAATAGGATACCTTGTTCCAGCTATAATCTAAGCTTAGGAGGAGGCTGCGTGATCATTGGAGTTTGAAAAGCATTGAGGTTCAAAGCTAGCTTTCTTATTTCTCTCGGTGGTTATGTCATTGTGCTGCTGAGCATAAGGTTGCACCGCAGGTCCAGTCCAAACCATGGGGGATGCATTTCGATTTGAGCAAAATCCAAAAACGCTTGTAGACTTAGATTTAGGTCTACATTAAAGAACTCCAGGCGGTCAAGATTCATCCAGAGTCCCGCAAGGGCCCTTTCATTATCAGATAGGGGTTTTGGCATGTAAAACCCCAGAATTGCAACTTAGTTTTCAGTGAAATGTGTATGACAGCAGGCCTGAAATATGCACAGCTTGAGCATTAACATGACGAGTGTTAAAGTTGGGGACAGTTGTCCTGAATTAAGGCAATTTACTTTTTAAGGGCCACTCCACGTTGCTTGGAAGAGCCTAAAGCATAATGTTAAAGGAGCACTGACATGACATTTTCAGCTTTTTATCTTTTGCATTAGGTGAAGCTTTAAGCTCTCTAAATACTAGATATACTTGCAAGCATCAGAGTGTCCTGAATATTTTACTATAGTACTTGGTCCTACGAATCATATTCAGTTTAGGTACCCGGGTGGCAGATCATCATGACTGCCACATGCATGTGCAGCCAGAAGAAATGTGCATAGTGCTTGCTTGCTTATTTATTTATTTATTTATTTATTTATTTATTCATTAGGACATCGTACTTGGCCTTATTGCTGCACAACATCAGCGAATCTTGCTGTGAGTCACGATGTCTTGATGATGTATGATGCCAGGTCTGGCATTTCAAGAAAAACTTTAGTACCAAATTAACATATCTCATAATTGCTTCCCAACCTTCACACTTGCTAAGTGTAACTCTTTTGTATATGTGATGCATGTGGCAGAGTTTCTACAACTTCAAAAATATGTGTTGTGTACACTCCTTTAAGGTGCGTAGCTGACAACAACATAAATAAGGGCAGAGATTTATTCTGTTTCTTTCATTGTGATACGTAAGGTCAGGCTTAGAGTGATAATTGTATTAGCCAGATATATGCAGGCACTTTTTCATCGTTGCACAAAAATGCTTTGAAATGACCTCTTTAAAAATATATATATATTATTGTGAGGTAACTGACTCAATATTTTGCATACAGACACTTGTTTTCACGGTATGTTAAGCCTCTGGTTTATTCCTTCTTCATCCAGTTGTGGCCAGAAGAAGTCCTTATGTGTGCCAGTTTGCATCACCACTTGAAGGAGACACTCACAACAAACCTGAGGCAAGTGTCTTATTTACATTTTGTGGCAGTGCACACTTGTGCAGTGCTACTCTGGCTACGGCTTGTGCAAAATGGCAGGCAGTCATAAACTAAGCAGCCAATCGAAGTCTCATAAGGAATGATGTCAATGCAGATGGTATTTTAGTTTGTTTTAATAGGTGTACTTGCCTTTTACTTGTGAAAGTCATACATAAAAATAATTCATCATTTTCAAATATCTGTAGATAGGTATCTGTATTCGAAAAAACATGTGAAACTTGACGCCTGTGATCTTATTCGTGACAAAGTGCACGATTAGGTTTATAGACATTGTTGTACATTACTCTTTACACAATCTTTAAAAATTATTGTTGTGATTGAGTGTATTTTCACATGCATTATGACAGATATGACCTTCTCTATGCAATGTCCTTGCTTCAGAGTTGGCCGTATAGTTTGTTTGGTAATAAGCGCTGCATATATTTGTATTTTAGTTTATTTTTTTCTTCATAGTGAAGTGTCACCTTGTCTGTTCATCCGCAACAAGATAAGTACTTGCCATAGCAGTTGCGAGCATATTTCGTCTGAGCGTGAACCTTGCATTCACATTTGTCTTTTCTGTTGTCACTTGCTTTATGGCATTTGTTTTGTTTATTCTGGCTACACTTCTTGTTCCAAGTTTATGGCCCTCGTGATGGTTGTCGCCGCCACTCGCGTTGCCTATTCTGATAGCAGGGGACACTTGTGTCGTTCAATCGTGTACCCAGACTTATCTTGCTTTTGTAGTCCTTTTTATTCATTTTTCCTGATAACTCTTTGCCGCTGTTTTCTTCTGGGCTCTGCATGAACGTGATGTTTCCAGTCTGCTCCTGCATATGGTAAATGCTTCCGCAAACGCCTTAACTTGGCACCAATTTCTGTCTGGGACTGGCCCATCTTGGCTTGGGTCATTGTGACACCCTTCCTGATCCTGGAATGTTGCTGCACATGGGATGCGTGAGCTTGCAAATGTGGAAATGTACACAACCTGTGTTCCACTACATTTTGACTACAACCCATGGTCTTGCATAACATTTGTTTTGATAAGCAAACAAATAAAGGGGCTGGCAGTGTGAGTCAGTATGGGACAGCATTTTATAGCTGTCTCCTGGAATGATCTACTGGGATGCGTGGCACGCCTTAGTTTTGCGTATATCTTTGGGCTAAGATTTTCTGCAAGACAGTGTGTTGCAGATCTGTTAATGAATGGGAAAATTGGTCATATTGCTACCTCCAACCCCTTGGAGACACATCTCCATGATAATTTTGCACTTCTTTTTCTAATGTTGGAAAGCAGCGTGCACTTCTTTGAAAGCGCTTTTACTTCTTCTTTCTGGGGCATTATGGCATGCCTCAGCTTGTGAATTTACATGTGTGTTCCGGTGATACGAGAGATTGCATGTATAAAGGGTTGTTGCAGTTGATTTTTGAAGCTCGAGATGTTTGAAAGTGCGAACATACAGTGACATATGTGGTTTCTTAAGGTGTCTTATTAATCATTTTATGAGGACCCTCCTGATACTAAATCTGGCACATTTCTTGTGGAATCTTGCTTCACCTAGTTATGGCACCAAATTTCTTAAAGCATTGATTAGAATTAAGATTGATGGATTGCTAGTGACAGGCAGATTCCCCAGATTACTTTTTGCAAGAAGTTTATTACATTGCGCACAACGAAGATTTGTATAGTGCAGAGCCTGTCACGGCTATAATGCACCCAAGCATGAGCTGAAGGAAAGCATGAAAAGTGCAACACAGACCTGCTTTCTTATTCGAACTGCTCTTGCTGCAGGCCATTGTCATGGAGGGCAAGTACTGGAAGCGCAACTTCAGCAACATCACCGCGGAGTACAAGAAGTGGAGAATGTTCTTCTGCAAAAAGAACTCGCGGTTTAGGACTGCAGATGACTCCAGCACTGTGAGTAATGTCATATTGAGTAATTCGTATTCAGTAAATGTTAAGTCAGAAACTTGCACAGCTGTGTTTCCATTTTCTGATATCTACAAGACTAAAGGCTTGATTTGAAAGGTTTTCTTGCATCAGAAGCTACATCTTTTCCTCTGATCATTTCACTTGGGTGCTATTCTAAACCGCAGCATAAATAATATTGTTTGTCTACATCATGCCTTCTCACACACTGGGAATGTTTCATGTAGCAAAAAATAAAGAGAGTATTGTATATGTAGAATTCTTTCTTGAAAATTGTGACAATGTGAGCATTCTTGAAAATTGTGACAATGTGAGCGCTGCTGTACTGTTATAGCTGGTCCTTCTGCGCATAGTTGCTACCTGTCATCAGTCTTGCAGTTTTCTTGCAGATAAGTTCATCTATAGGGAAATATTGCAGCCATACAACAGCGCAGTTCATTGTCATAGCTCTGCCATGTGAGAATTTTGCTCCTGTACATTTTTTGTACATTAATATGGCCGAGTGGGTCATTGCAGAATCCTGTAGACTTGGACCTTCGTTGGCTGTCTCATGGCGGTTCAATAGACGAAGACTTCTTTATGGACCTCTCGGAGAGTCTCTTCAGCAGCCTAAATCAGCCATTTGACTTCCCAAACCCTAGGGAGATAGGTAAGCTTGTGTTGCTTTCGTGGAATTGGTCTTGCTCACACGGTCAACTGCATGTTGCCTACACCACCATCTTTAGCATTCAACATCAGCACACATCAAGCTGTTTCGTGTGGCTGTCTGTGTTGTGCATGGTGTGCATAGCAGTTAAGTGCTGCAGGTGCTTGCATGCCCATTGTTACAAAACACAAGCATATGACAGTGGTTTCACAGTACTTAGAAATATTTAACAAGATTATTTGGGGATTTTGAATGCCCTATGACCTCACATACTTCAAATGGTGAGAATGATGTCTTTCATGAAATATTTGGTATTCTAGGTATTCCACCCCATTTTTAAATTTAACGATTTACAAAACTTTAGACTTCTTTGTAAGGCTTGACAGACTAGTTGTCTTTAAAGGCTAAACCCCATGAGCGTGATTTTGTGCTCGACAGCGATGAGCAACAGCTTCGAGCGACGGATCGAGCTGTCGCTTGAACAGATCGTTCAGTTCTGCAAATCTAAAATTTGTCGCTCGTTGTTCGGAAGTGCTATGAGCGACTAGCCAATAGTGCGAAGCCGGAACTGGATGTACAGTGCTCACGGAATGAAACGCGACAGCGAGTATTTGGTAGAACCCTGCATATGCGCAGAGAACTCGAGATTACCATGTCATGTCGCTAGGAATCTCGTCACCAAAGGTGACTCGGACTCCACTCTAAGTGTACGCACCGAAATTACGTCGATGTGACACGACCTACGGCCGGTGCAAACGAAAGTATGGACATTAGCCCTAAATTGACGCGTTTCATTCCGTGAGCACTGTACATAACTGAAGTACTTCCACTTGTCACACGGGACGAGCAAACGATTGAATTTTTATACGTGCAAAGACCCTACTGGAAGACCTTCAGAAATATTTTATGCTGCTTTTTACAGTAAAACATGTCAACTTGAGTTAATAAAGCACGTGTCACACTAGTTTCAGTGCCTATATTGTTGCCCTCATACCGGCAACAATGGGGAGACTTCGCTCGAAGTCATGCTCGCCTCATGGGGTATGACTTGCAGGCGATGAAGCAAATGTGACAGCCATCTTCATCGCGTCGCTTGTTGCTGTCGCGCGCCAGATCGCTTGCATGGGGTTTATACTTAAGACAAATTCATTTCAGTAATTAATCTACTTATTCACTCCCTATGCACTGACTCTGAACAGTTGCATGCTCTGCACATTCTTCAACCAGGTTCATGTAGTTCCAGTGCACTCGCATGCCACCTGATCACTTTGTTAGTGGCGATAAGTCTGTGGAAATATGTCTTGAAGCGGAATCAAATATTAATTTATTAACGACATATAAATAAAACATGTTCAATATAGTTTCCAACACTATCCAGGGCTTTCAATAAGTTTCTGAGCATCAAGGATGGATTTATGTTATATTGATTAGATCTTAACATACACAAGAATGCTCTAAGTTGTCTAAGCGAAGGAGCAGTCAAATACTACTGCATCATGTCTTCTTCTTCTTATTCTTCTTCTTCTTCTTCTTCTCCCACTGCACTAGCTAGCCACTGGCTTATTAAGTACTGTATGTACTTAATGTACGAACCAATTCGGGACACGCCATACCTTGCATCGACAAAATCAGAGTCCTGGGTATGATCGTAGAGATGAAGACATCAATGCCTCTACGGTGTTCAAAAGCTCATCACCAAAACCAACAACGCTATCGAGCTCATCAGAAGAATTGCCAATAGACACAGGGGCCTCAAGGAATATAATCTCATCAAACTCATACACTTTTCCGTTCGTCACTTGTCACTTCGCATACATTGTGGCAATGCTCAATTGGTCACGATCAGAAAGAGACAGACTTAGTGCCCAAATCAGAAAGGTCACCAAGCAAGCCCTCGGCATTCCAACCAGCACCAGCAGCGAGAAGCTGGGGCACGTGGGCATGCACAACACCTTGGAAGAAATGGCCGAAGCCCAGCAGCGCGCCCAGCTTGCTAGGCTTTCAATGCCGCCTCCGGGGCGCACGATCCTAGGGTAGCTAGGCTTTGCTCAAGGAGACATAGAAAAAGACTTTGCGGACCTCCCACGGGACATCCGCACCAAGATCACGGTCCGACCTATACCTAGAAACGTACACCCCGAAAACGACAGGGGCAGCCGACAAGCGAGAGGACAATTCCTCCTTAACCAAGCCTTGGCGAACCGCAAACGCTCAGCTTTTGTGGACGCGGCGGCATACGTGGGAAACAAAGCTTTCGCAGTGGCAGTTGTGGACGGCCGCGGATCCACAAGATATGCAGCCACGGTAATTGCAAGGAAGCCTGAACAGGCCGAACAGGTTGCGATTGCTGTTGCGCTCACCAACGACAATCTTTCCCATATCTACAGCGACTCCATAGCCGCTATCAGAGCTTACCAAAAGGGCACGGTCTGCGCACAGGCTCTCAGAATTGTTACAAAGAAAGAGATTAAGAACCACGTCATATACTGGTTCCCGGCACACTTAGGACCAAAGATCGGCGACGTCCCCAACCTTGATGAGGCGGCGCACGAGGCTGCGCGCGCGCTTACAGACCGCGCAGTTTCACCCGACCACTCGGAGAAGAAGGACGCCACCACTACATACAATGAAATCACTAAACACTACTACCTACACAACATAGAGAGTATAGCACGCTACACCGCACGCTCACTCGAGCTCAAGCGGTTACACTCAGAATGCTACAAACAGACACATACCCCACGCGAAACAGACTACACCATTACATGCCTGAGCTCTACGACAAGTCTTATTGCACCAATTGCAACACATCCCTTAACGTATATCATTTACTCTGGCCGTGCTCCCAAGCTCACATAAACTCCAAACCGGACAAGCGCAAGTTTGAAAAAGCAATCCGGAGCGAAGAACTTGCTCCCCAACTCTGGGTCGTCCAGCAGGTCCACGACGCCGCCAGGAAACTCAACCTCCCGGTTCCGTCGTGGGAGACGCTCACTCCATGAGAGCCCAAGGCTCTCGTGGCCTGCAGGACCTTGAATAAAGTTGATTTCCTTCCTTCCTACTGCATGTCAGAACTTAAAAACAATTAATGCACTCAAATGAGACTAAAACACTCATGCTAAAACAGATTTTGGAATGAACTGGACACTAGGTCAAATTGTATTTTGGCACTATTTAATTCTTTTCCAGATCTTTTTTTTTTTTTTCATTCTTGTGGTGTTATGACAGTAATTATGGTTTTGGCTGGTAATTGTGCACTTATGCTTGTCCGTCTGACAGCTACAAGGGCTGGCATAGCTGATTTCATCCAGCCAGGCCTCATCCAGCTGCAGCCAGCATTTGATGACTTTATGGACACGCTGGAACCTCTGTCAGGTGAGTGACCAACTTAAATGCCTCTTCTAGAGGGGATTTGTTTAGTTCTGCTCCCTTTGCTCTTTCCTTCATAACATTCAGCTCCCCACTCCCCCCCTTTTTGATTTTACTCAAAGCCGCTCCTTTACATGAAATGAAAGGCTGTTTTTCTTTACCCTGCAGAAATTGATGACTCAAAATTACAGCTGCTTGTGTCTTGTGTCACAGTCTTGTGTTGGAAGTTGTATGGTCTCAAGTGGTCTCATGGGACAAAGGAATGACAACACAGCAGTGGATACAAAAGGGCATTTATTGCACTTTCTAAAAATAAGCAAGCTAACTAGCACATACGAGCAAACAGGAAAGCGTCCGCGGGCCGGTCCTGCAGAGCACCCCGCTAAGCGTGCACGTGGTCCGTTTGTGTGCGCCAAGTTCCTGCAGCCAAATACAGTGAAAGCTACTTAAACCGTAATTGGCCGGAGCTCGGAAAAAGTATGTACTAAACGGCTGTACTGCTTAACCGAAATAGCATGAGATCGCCCACTTACCTGTCAAAAACGGAACTCGGAGAGAGTGCGATGACCCCCCGATTCTAAGCACCCCCCCCCCCTCTATTCTCGCGAAAAAGTTAGGAAAAAAGTTTGCATGCGAATCTAAGCACCCCCCTATTTGTTAGGAAGAGCGCATAGCCAAGGCCGCCAAACGCGCTTGCTCACTCTGGAATAATTGCTCGGCGGACCTGCAGGAATGCGGTCGATGCTTCTGTTGGATGCGTTTCGCGGCCATCCAACCCCGTAGGTAAAGACAAAGCTTCGGAACATCAATAACGACGTGGTTGTGATTCCGGGTGGCATGACGCCAGTGCTGCAACCCCTCGACGTTTCAGTAAACAAGCCCTTCAAAGCCAATCTCCGACAGGAGTACGAAGAGTGGGTGCGAAACCCTGACCGGAAGACGACGCCGACGGGAAAGCTGCAGAAAGCGTCCCCATCAACCATCGCAAAGTGGAATTCGGACGCGTGGAAGAGGGTCCAAGTGGACGTTGTGGTCAAATCATTTAAGAAGTGCTCGATCCCAAACAACTTCGATGGAACGGAAGACGACCTGCTGTGGAATACCGAGAGCAGCGGTTCAAGCGGTGCGACGAACTCGAGTGGCAGTGATAGTGACTGAGCATTCTACACAAGTGGTTTGTTCACTGTGTGCACCGATTTTTCTTTTGGATGTTTGCAAAATAAAATGTTATTTCTCGCACCCATCTCGTCATGATGTCGCAGCGAAAAGAGGGAGGGGGGGGGTCATTCTAGATTTTTCGAATCTGAGCACCCCCCCCTCACTTTGGGCATCGCGATCGTGAAAAAAAGGGAGTGCTTAGAATCGAGTAAATACGGTACTTTGCGTGAAAAAATTTTTATTTTCGCTTGATGCCGCGGCGGCCTAGCAGTGACGACAGCGGCCCCAAACTTGCTGAAGCTGTGAACCAGCTTTTCAGCCAGCCCCCTCTTCTCGGCAAACACTCACATGGCAGATTCCTCGTTGGCGTTACATGTTCTCCGTGCACAGGCGCGGTAGTGTTGCAGAAGTCGCGAGGCACCTTTTCATTGCGGGGTGCTGTTCTCGTCGCGACGATTGCATTTATGAGGCTGACGTAACGTACAGCTTCTGCCACTGTCGGGCCTGAATCGCCCTCTGTCGCTTTCCGTGTCGTCCTTATCACTATTGCTAGGCAACACTTCGGCAACAACAGAGGCAACGATGGCGAAAAGTCGAACCTCGTAGCCGACATCTCTTTACGGTTGCAGCAGCGCTGCCAAGCAACTTCTTCACATTCCAAATGC
Source organism: Dermacentor andersoni (assembly GCF_023375885.2). Classification (NCBI taxonomy): domain Eukaryota; kingdom Metazoa; phylum Arthropoda; class Arachnida; order Ixodida; family Ixodidae; genus Dermacentor; species Dermacentor andersoni. The sequence goes on along the minus strand of NC_092816.1, from coordinate 20,871,311 downwards.
CACACACCGTAGTCAACAGTAGACCCATGTAGTGTGCCAGAACCGACTTTTCGCGTCACATTCAGTAGCACAAACGATGTCTAATTTTTCTTCTAAGCTAAGCGCCCGGTGTCTTTTATATCCGAGTTTGGGCATGACGTGAGTTCTCACTTGCACGACACTGAAATGATGTTGATGTTGATGGGGCTTAACGTGCAAACGCACAGGGTGCTTGGAGGCTGTTGTGCTGATTTCTTAGGCTTGTTGTTCTGCCGGGCCACTCGATGGAGACGATGCACCGCCGTGTTTGCGCGACGAAAAATGGAAACACTACGTGTTGACCAATACGTATGCAATAAGCTGGTACGGTTTATGCGGATACAAAACACATTATGTTCAATGGCCGCTGAGTCGGGGATTTGACTTTACTACTTTTAAAACGAAACTACTGTTTAAGCTGGTACAGTTTAATGAGGTTTTACTGTAGGAGGATTTCCTTTTGCGTCCAAGTATTCCAGCCGTCGGGTGGCGTTAGCAGTGGAACACTCATGCCATCTTTCGCGCTACTGCGCAACTACTGACCATCAGCGCTGCACCTGCAATGTGGGGATGCCGGATTCCCAGAGTGAGAGCCATGCGGGGAAAACAATGTCGAGTCAAGCATCCCCACATAGTCAAGTGTCACAAGTCTAGCATCTTTAAGAAAAAGGCACCCAGGTTGGCAGAAAAATGTTATATTGTCACATAAGAATAATTACTGTTAACAGTTTTTCATTCACATGTTTTTTATACTTTGCTCATTCTTAAGGTCTGAAATATTTACGCAAAATAAGTTTGCACGTGTTGACATGGGACCCTTAAGGCGAGAACGACGAAGTTCGGGGTTGCGCGCGCGCTCTTCGAGGACCAGCCATCGCAAAAGGCAGACGTTCTTTTGCCAATCTGTCGGTGGTAAATAGATTTAGTTGTGATAGCTGGGTGACAATATATAAATCTCAGATAATAACTCTGGAAGTTTATTTTTGCTTAACGTATAAATGGGCTGACTTTCATGACACAGGCGAGAATGGTTCACTAGTTAAATTTTCAGAGGCTGTAGGCAAAACAAGAATCATGCAAATGGAGTTTGTGTGAAAGCCAAGTTGTTTATGTTGTGAAGCTGCATTTGATATGTCATTCAATTTTTGTCAGTTTGCATGCATATTATAAATACATCTTCTTCTTGTAGATTACTTCAACTCAAAGCTTCCAACACTGCCGGAAGAAAGCTCTCTCAGCACTGAAGGTGCTCCTGTTCAGGTTAGCACTTCTTTACTTATACGGTTGAACCCACTTGTAACAATATCAGTTTTACATATCAGATATACCAATGAGCAGCTGATGCACAGTCAACTTTTGTATGTGTTCTATGGTACAATAAACCATTTACTATAATGCTCCCACGTCGCTTTTTTCTTTTTAATAACAATTAAATATGGCTGCAGGCTGTGGGCTTCGAAAGGGAAAAAAAAATCTGAAAAAGAGAAGAAAAAGATAAGCCATATTGCCACGTCCTTTGTGCTGTGCACCTGCATGGCAGGCCTTAATTGCTCCTCTCCCATCTCCTTTCCATCCTCGGGAGGGAGACTGGAGAGGGGCAACATGTCAAGCAGGCAAGTAAAGTGCACTTACTCAGAGTGCACTTTGGGATCTTGAGTGGCACTTTAGGCTACTGCTAAATGGGAAAACAGAGTGCACTAGCAGTTAAAAAAAAATGGTGACAGACTAAGAGCGCGTTTTTTGAAGAGGTAGATTTTAAACAAATTCTAAAAAGTGATTGTTCTACACTGTATTATAAATAAAAAGAAACTTAATCCATTTTTCTCTACAAAAAATGAAAAGATTTTTTATTGTAAGAGTGCTGCAAATCAATGCCGGCCTGGACGAATGCCTAGCCAATCCAGAAAAACATGGTGGCTTGCAAAGATGTGGCATTTGATCCTGCGAGAACAGAATGTGAGTGAGTTCTGTGCTGACTACTTTGTTAAAAGCTGTTGAACAACCAAAATGAACTTCTGTGTCCTTTTTTTATGCATTACATTTTGTACCATTGAAACCGCTGGCGGCAAGGCTAAGCACTTGGCCAGCAAAGTGTGTTCCATGAACGCACTGTGACTGGAGTGCACTCTTCTGCAAGTACACTCTACTTGCAACCTTTAGATTTGGGAATGTGCACTTAAAGCAAGGGAAACTCTCTGCAAATGCACTTAAATTGCCTGCTTGACAGGGGTATAAGGTGTGCCATGCAGGGTGCTTGGCGCAAAGGTCAGGTTGTGCAGCACAAAGCTGGGGAAGTGGCAAAGGTGCTCGCATTTTTTTTTCTTTTTCTAGATTTTGCTTTGATTTATAATGTGGCACGGGAACATTGTGGTAAGCAGTTTATTTTACCATAGAACACGCATAGAAGTTCAGGGTTGGGTAGCTGCTCATTGTTACTCAAGTATTGTTAAAACCTGTAATACTATAAGATGGTTCAACTGTGCTTTCTGTCTAAATAAGATGATTGAATGTTCGTCCCCTCTGTCTTTTTCCTTCAACCCGGTTTGAACAATTATTGTCTATAACAATGGGATTTTCTTAGCACTTGAATATTCTGATAAGTGGGTTTGACTGCAAATATGTTGCTTTCTTCAAATCGGAGTGCTGTGAACTTGCATGGGTTCAGCACTGCTTAATTGAGCTGTTCTATCAGTTCTTTGTGGGCATGAAATTGCTAATTCGATCTTGACATGTGAATAGGTTGGTTAATTCGAATAAGAAGGAATCAGTTGCAGTTATTCCCACAAACACATTGGCCACACCTGATGTGCAAGCATTATTTTTGCAACATTTGAAGCGCAGTGCTACAGCCATGCACGGCACACATATGCATGGCATGGCAATGTGCTCTCTCATCTCATTTCTCTTGCCATTGTCTCGCTGATTTTACCACGAAAATTTTGTGCATCTATTTGGACTGCAGTTGTAGCACTCACTATTAGGAGGGCATTGCCCTGTGCTCATGAACTTGAACGTATTGCCAAGTTTTAAGGAAGTTGCAGGAACAAGCCTAAAGGAATGACCCTTTGCTTTGCCTTGCTTTTTTTCCACCGGTGTGCATATTTAGTTCTTCATGCAAATACAGTCAGCTGGAAGCCAGTGCCCCTTCACTTTCTGCCTGTTCATTATTTCCTAAATCTGTGTGTGCTGTGAACACTGTTCAAATCGATGTTTTACATGCATGAAGTTATATGGAATTTTGAAGGGCAATTACAATTCGTTATAACCATCAATTCATTATATCCCATTTTGTTATAACGAGGTTAGTCTATATTTGCAGTGCAGTCCACCATTCAAGGGAAGGCACAGGTGTGTTTCTCAATTATAGGGCACTCCAGTATTGGGCGCCCACAAAAGCACCACAAATCCAAAGTCCTGAGGAAAACCAATGCCAACTACCCCACGCCATTTGCTGCAGATCCATGCATTTGTCGAAAAGCTTTGACAACAGAGGAAACGACATGCACCAGAGAGAAAATTCACAATGGTGCCATTTATTGTTCGTTGTACACAATGCCAGCTAGTTGAAATACAAGGAATAGTTTCTCAATGAAACACTCTGGGAATCGGAGGTTGTTCGGCTCATCACACAGGGATACCTAGTGAACGCTTTCCCATGCCATACTTTGACGCCTAAGTCGTCCAGAGATTACATCCTGTAAATGTAAGCATGCTCACAGGATCATGTTCACCTCTGCAGCTGTTGTGCTCCAAAGCCAAGCACAAAGCATAGGATCACTTGTGCCATCTCTTGTAATAGCTGCTTAATGGCAACACTGGTCCCTGCCAATGCATATGTGCCATGCGGGGACGCCTAACCAAGAGACGAGAGTCGTGTAGGGAAGACCAATGTCAAGGAAATGCAAGAGAGTTGAACATCTCTGCAAGATTTACCACAAAAGGAGACTTGATTCACACCACATGTTTGTGTGTTCACCTTAGCAGTGAGCCACACCGTGTTCCTGCCCAGAATGCAGTTGACCTCAAATAACTTACCAAATTTTCTTTCTGCGTAAGCGTGCACCTGGAAGTTGAGGCTCAAGAGTATGTACGACATCTGCAGCACCTACCTTAATTTTAGGCTGTATACCTAGGTCACAATATTTTTGCAATGGTCTTTATCTGTTATAGATTATTTCTTCTCTTAGTGTGCGCACAAGACATGTGGCCATAAGTCATGCTGCAATACTTCCATGGGAAATACATCTACAGCTGCTCAACCTGCAACTCCTCTCGGACTACCCTCCAACCATTTGAACTTAACGTTCGCAGCATTTAAGCTGTGCTATAAAGAATGTTTATAAAAGTCAGTCTACTAGCCCTACTAAAATTTAACTACGGATATTAAAATAGTGTGCTCTTTCCATTTGATTCCATCTTTATCTAATATTCAAAAGATAGTTTTCTACTGGCGAGTTGCCACAGGACTAGAAAGTAGCTAATGCAAAACCAATTCATAAAGGAGGTTCGAAAAAGAAAAAAAATGATGTGACGAACTATGGCCCTATTTCACTTTCATCAATTTCATGTAAGGTCATGGAGCACATAATATGCAAGGCTATAATAAAGCAATTAATGGACAATGTGTTGCTAACAAACAGACAACACAGTTTTTGCATGGCACTTTCATGTACGACACAACTTCTCTTTATTACATAGTGTCAGCAGTCGATTTGGGTAGGCAAACAGACTGCATTTTTCTAGACTGTCGTAAAGCATTTGACAGTTTTCTATTCCTTGTTTCTTGAAAAACTCTGCATGTTAAGTATAGATTCTAGCGTTGTTAGATGTATTGAGCAGCTACTTGTCACAGTGCTGGCAGTGTGTTGTGCTGAATGTTGCTACTTCAGATTACCTAAAAGTCACGTCAGGAGTCCACCCAATATCAGTTCTGAGTCTTCTTTCATTTCTTGTTGATATGAATGACATTAACATAGGCATTAGCTCCAACAAGCGTCTGTTTGCAGATTACTCCATTTTATGTAGAAAAATAAGTAAGCAACATGATGTCATCCAACTTAGCTAAGCTGATCTAGAGCGTATTTAGGAGTGCAGATTTTTGGGCTAGTAGTTTTGATACAGTTATTGGGGCCATAGTGCTTAACTGATGCAGACAAGGAAGAATGACAAGCATGTGTTTCAACTTTCGGCTGGTTTTTATTTTCAGAAGTAAGGTACAGTAAAACCCTGTTAACTCAAAGTTGTAAAAAGCTGAAAAATTTTGAAATACACAGAGTTTCTAGATAAGTGAATTCATGAAAATGTAAGCCCCTGGCCACAATAGGTCATACAGAGCCTTTTGAAATAGGTGCCAGTAGTGGTTAAATTCCTCGCAAAAGTTCGATATACAAGGAGCGGTGTTTTTAGTAAATCGCTTTTGTGAGATAAATGTTCGTGTCGGGCATTTACGGGCAAAGCACAGAGCAAAAACCACTGTGCCAGCCCAGTAACGGTATACTGTGCTGGCAAGGTCGCTTTCGCCAAAGAAGGCCATCTACGACAACTCCAGAGGCAGTGGTTTGCTGCACGAAGCCTGCAGTGGGGTGCTCAGAAGGTGCGTGTTGCGGGCCAAGTTTACTGTGAATCTAGGCACAGCTTGCCCTCGATGCCAGGCCAGGGAAGAGACCATCAAGCATGTTGTCCTTGGATGCCCTGGCTTGCGTCCCACTGTACCCCATACCTGGGGTCCCGCAACAGATGATTGTAGTAATACGCCCGCAATAACGCTCTACGTACTTCCGTGGCAACGGGGAACCTCCCCGCTGGGATGCAGTGGAAACCACAAAGTGACAGCAGAACCAGAACACCAGAACACTGGTGGAGTGATCAAGTGCTGCAGCAGCCACGGTTTGTGAAAAGGGTGAAGGCAGCAGCAGATGTGCCAGCAGAGTCGCATTAGCAGATTTTTTAGTTTTTTTCTTTTTTGCCATTTAATTTATGGCCCGATCCAGCATTGCCTGTCGATCTCCCAATTCAAAGAGATCTGGCTGCAGGCATCACCATCATCACCACCAACCAAATGCTGTTGGACATAGCCGCTGACACATTCAAAAGTCTAGTCATGTGAAATATTTCAAAAGTGCTTGTATATAAAAAAAAGTGATCGGCCAAAAATACTGCCCCAGGGCCATGATTTTGTAGCTAAGCCTTCCACTCAATTATCTACCGTTCTCCGCTGGCTTATCCTATTCATAACGTGGGTGGAGCATTGCTATGACCACTGATGAAGTGGTGTAAGAAATGGCACTGGAAAAAGGTATAGCTACAAAATAGCGGCCCTGAACTTGTTACTTAAGAAAATGCTAATAACATACCAAACATTCGGCACAGCTGCATCATGAAAGGAGTCAACTTCATTAGTTTTCTAGCGATTTATTGTTGACAGAGAAAACTTGTGATGGTTGCCTGCTTGGCAGTGTTTTTGTGTAATAAAATTGTTCTCAAGCTGCCCCACACTTGTCGCAAGTTGTTTGTCACCGCCACTGCACTCAAATTGGTTTCTGAGCAGCCCTAACAAATTTCCTGTCTTGGTTAACGTAGCGCGCATATCCACAAACATAGAAATGCATAGCATAGTGAATAAGCAAACTGTCGACATTCCCTGCACATGTATGCATGCATGTTGCAAAGGGCATGCATACCTTCTGCTTGCATACCTTGCACTTATCATGCTTCGTCAGGGGTCAGAGCCATGTTCTGCCCGCATTATCAATGAAATTCCAGCCAGCCGTGAATGGTGTATAATAAGAGTGGCATAAAATCAAGCGGAATTCGCTACGAACTTGCAGTCCTGTCACTTTTTGGCACTATAACAGCTGTGCACAAAATATGGAAACCTATTGGTAGTGACTTTTTTCCTACATTTTTGCAGTCATGATTTCGTGGCATTGGGAGTATGGGGCAAAAGCATTTTCAATCAATCAATCAATCAATATTTATTTTTGACAAAACAAATACAAGATGGGTATAAGTACACATTCGGAGGTCCCGAAGTAACAACTGTCGGGGGGACCTCCTAACAAAACATAAAAAGGGGATAGTAAGATCGTGGCAAACAGTGAGTCAATGTCATATATTATACAGTTTCTATATCGGAAATAAACGATAAGATAGGAAAAAAATCTGTTAGCAATATCACAGGTATATTCACATAGTTAAAAAGAAGAAAAATAATTGAATAAATCTTAAAAATAACATGCAACAATTCAAACGAGGATAAATGGCACGTAAAGCTAACAACGAGGAGAAGTATCAATTAAGGCAAAATTTAGTAACACGGTAATTGAAAAGTACATTGCGTAATGTTAAAGTGAACAACAATACTAATTAATTCAAGGTTTGTTAAGTTATGCTACGCGTCAGTTAAAGTGTTCATGAAATGCTCCTTCGTTCTACGCTTGAATGATAATAATGTAGATGTCTTCATGTCAGATGGTATAGAATTCCAAACAGAAATGCCTGAAAACGCGACGGTAAATTTCCCATAGTTAGTTTTTGCTTTTGGAAGAAGAAGATTGAGTTGAGCTGAAAATCTTGTGTTGTTATAATTGATAAGGCTAGAGCGATTAAAACCTGGAATATTAAACTCGGTATTTATAAGACGAAACATAAGTAGCGACAGCTTATGACTGAATAACATGCGTAAAGGTAAAACATTTAGGGAACGGAATATTGGAGCAGAGGGATATGTATGCGATTGGAATGCAATTAATCGTAATGCCTGCTTTTGCAAAACTTCTAACTGATGAAGATGTGTGGTATATGTATTACCCCAAGATGACAGGCAGTATGAGAGATGACTGTGTATATACGCGTAATATAAAGACATGAGAATGGTTCGCTGGAAAAAAGAGCGAGTTTTTATTATGATGTGAATACCAAATGAGATTTTTTGAATAAGTGATTGAATATGGCACTGGAACTTTAGGTTTTCATCTAGTACTACACCAAGAAATTTAGTAGACGTGGATCTTGCAAATACATTATTATTTAGAGACACTACAATAGAGTCAATGTGCAAAGATTTAGAAGAATGGAATACCATAAATGTTGTCTTAGATGGGTTGATGGTTAGCTTGTTTTTTACACACCATGAATGAACATTCGTTAGGTCGGCGTTAAGTTTATCCTGCAATGCAAATAAATTTTTATCAGATGCGAAAATGGTGGTGTCATCAGCGTAAAGAAGGCAGTGCGCATGTGTTAATATTTCTGGCAAGTCATTAATGAATATGAGAAATAAAAGTGGCCCAAGTATTGATCCCTGAGGGACACCTGTATTTACAGTTCTTGATGAGGACAAGACACCATTAAGTTCGACTATATATTGTCTGTCAATTAGGTAGTTGCGAATTATTTGTAAAGGCGGTCCAGAAATGCCATATGATTCAAGTTTACTTAAAAGAATACGATGGTTAATTGTATCAAACGCCTTGGTGAAATCAATAAAGAGAGCACCAACTAAGAGGCCTTGATCGATGGCTAATTTGACCCTCTCAGTAAATGTAATAAGCGCTAATTCAGTTGAAAAATTGTCACGAAAACCAAATTGATCAGGAGTTAAAAGATTAAATTTGGATAAGTATTTAGTTAAGCGATTATGTATAAGTTTTTCAATGACCTTACTAAAGAAAGACAAAATGCAGATAGGACGATAATTGCTCGTGCACTTATGGTCACCTTTTTTAAATACTGGGATTATTTTACCTGTCTTGAGGCGATTAGGAAAGTTGCCATCTATAAATAGTCTATTTACTATATGTGCTAACGCAAGTGAGATTTCGTTAGACACAAGCTTAATACTAGAGGGGCGTATCAAGTCGAGGCCCGGACCGGTTGTTTTAAGAGAATTGATAACGTTACATACTTCCAGCGATGTTGTGGGGAACAGGTAAATGAATGGGAACAGCGCGGAAAACTAAGCAACGTTGAATCAGGCTGACTACCGTCTGCAATACTAAAATGGTCACTGAAAACATTAGCTATGTCTTGAGGGTCAGTAATATTAGCAGAATTGTGGTTCATACACGATATGCGATTTTTAGTTGTACTGATGTTTAAGAATTCTTTAATAACCTGCCAGTTTCATCTGGTATCACTTCCATTTTTTCTAATTTTATTTTCGTAGTAATTACGCTTGACATTTTTTAAAGTGGCTGTTAGAACATTTGAATATGTGTGGAAGCGCAACCGCAACGCATTATTGAATGGCTGGACTTTAAGTTTCTTACGAAGATTATCTCTTTTTTTAATGGACCGCAATAAAGAATCACTAATCCAAGGCTTTCTTGGCGAGCTAAACCACCGCGTCACCGTAGTGTTACTTGTACATAAGTTAGAGCATTCAGATATTTTTGCAAAAAAACATTCAAAAGCCCTTTCACCACATTGCTCTTCAAGCACGTCAGCCCAGTCAATTGCACGAATCATACCAGTGAATTTATTAGAATCAAAGAAAGTCCTGACATATTTTGCTGGTTGAGAATAAGAGGTGAAAAATACATGGAGTTGATACCAAGCCAGGAAAAAATTTCGGTTTAACAGATATTTCGAGATATCAGAGTTCAAGTAAACAAGTGTTTACTGTGTTGATATCCAACATAACTACACCAGATAGCAACAAACGAAAAGCAGGCAGTGCAAATCACCATACACAGATCTGCAGAGTTGAGAAAGACCATTTTCCTTCTACTCAGAGCTACTGACAGGGCACTAACACAGCTAGCACCTGCTCTTACAATCAAGCTTGTTTCCACAATTTCTTGCGTATCTTTATCCGCACTTCTGTACGACGCGCAACATTCCATAAGCAATGGTTCACAACCACAATCATTACAGTGCACTTATAAATGCTCATCCCGATACCGGTTCTACTTTTGCTTATGCTCCCTTAATCTGTCATTTAGGCATCTCGCACTTTGCACGTTCAGTATGAATGACCATGTTATGGTGAAAAGCTCGAACAAAGTAGACTTCCTTGAGAACAAATCTGGACAAAAGTTGTCTGCCTGCTCCATCAATGTCAAGGACTTGTATTATTCTATGCCTCAAGATGTATTATTCTGTGCCTAATATGATGCATTGAAGAATGCATAGATAACTATACCAACATTGCATTTCAATCTCAAACAGACGTGTCAACTAGCAAGTTCCTAGAGCTTCTGGCATTTTATCTAAGATGAACCTTTGTAGATTGTGATGGGCTCATTTACCTTAAAAAAAAAAAAAAAAAGAGCTTGTGTTGGGTTGTGGTTGGTGCCTGTCTTGAGTGATCTGCTTGTCACCCACCATGACAGATATCTAAAGCAAACCATGAAGGCATCAGAATTTTTTTTAATTTTAGGTACATGGGTGATTACCTCATGTTGTATGAATTTAACCCAGATAGCACTTGGACAGTGAATTATGTGGTCGCCCTTTTCCATGAGTGTCTTGACTATCTGGTCTTTACACATGCGCTGTCAATAACGCTATCCAATTATAGATATCAGACATTTAAGATGCTCCTATCGCATGCTTCGTCACATTCAAAGATGGTGAAGCGAACATTCCCAAATCCAATCAAGCAGTTCCAGGAATGCCAATTCACTCTGGAAATTGTGTCCTCCTGTGATGTCCAGGAGCTTTGTGAGGCGAAAAGAGTGTCTGATGAACACAGAGTACCCTAACCACCTGCTTGTCTCAGTGGCAGAAAGTGCTCTTAGAAAGCCAAATAAACCGAGTGGCACATGCGAGCACAATAACGAAAATAGGGAGAAAAAGAAGAAAGAAAAGAAATATAGAAAGTGGGCCATGAGGTACAAACGGGTGTGGCATCTTCTGCTGCTCGAAAACTCAAGGATTTGTAAGGCCACAGATCTGTTCGTAAAGGCACACCAAGGTTTTGTGAAGAAGCACCGTTCACCTTTTGTGCCCTGTGTACAAGGCATGGTTTATCACATTCTATTCTCATATGGTAAAGTATACATAAGGCAGACAACAAGATGCCTAAATGACAGATTAGGCGAGCATAAGCAAAAGTTATCAATATCAGAATGGACACATATCAGTGCACTGTGGTAATTGTGGTTTTGAACTATTCTTTGAAGTATGTTGTGTGTTGTACAAAAGTGCAGATAAAGATATGCTATAAATTGTGGAAGCTAGCTTGATCACAGCTACCGAGACTGCTGCTCTGTACATGCAGTGATTTGCACTGTCTGTTTCCATTTGTTGCTGTCTGGTGTTGTTATCTCAGATATAAATGTGTATAAAAATCAGTTGAAAGTTAAAACATAAGCTTGTTCTTTCTTGTCTGCATCACTTAATTGCTATGGTCTGAATAACTAGAACATATTCATACATGGTGTTCCAAGTAGAAAATGGAATTGAATATGGAGAAGTGTGTACATGTGTGTTTTACTAAAAAGAAGAAAATTATACATGTTACTCTATAGGGACTAACATTTTAAGTAAGAAATTCATGCATAAATATTTAGGGGTGCTGTTGTCGGATGATTGTTCTTAGAATGCATATGTAGACCATATGGTTGCTAAAGCAGGTGCAGTGTTGAATTATGTTCAGAGGAATTTAAAATATGCACACTGAAACCTTGGAAGCATGGCACATCTAACATGTAATAGACCTATCTTGGAGTATGCTTGTACTCATTGGGATCCATCGCATGTATGCCTTATCGATAAACTTGAAAAATTGAGAACATAGCAGCCAGGTTTGTCTTTGGTATGTATGAAAGGAACTGCAGTTGTACTGGGGTGTAAAAAGTTGAATTGGGAACCATTTTCATCTCACTGAAAAAAATTACAGTTAAAATTGTATTACCAAATATTAATAAAAAGATAACAGGAATTGATAGTGACGGTTACTTAAAATCGCCAAATTACACATCTGTGCGTGCTGATTGCACATGCAAAATTTGGGAATACCAGGCCAGGACAAACCTGTATTCCAATTCCCCCCTTTTTTCCTTCTTTTTCTTTTGTAGAATAACTATCGCCCAGTGAAATTGACTGTCAATTGAGCAAGTGTGCAGTGTAAATGAAAAGGCTTTTTTTTTTCCAAGCTTGTAAGCGCGCTGCTGTAACGCCTTCATGCAAATCTGTATCATAAGAATTTAAGAATAAATTTTCAATCCAGCAAGATAGATTAGGTTATAACACGAGACGAATGCCCCTGCCAAATGACGTAGTTGGCCCAATTGACGTCAGTTGGGCAAGCCTTCCGATTGGCTACCCTGGGTCACATCATCGATAATTTTTCCAGCTTTATGGTGAACAACTGTTTTTCATAATAGTTGGAATGTTGGTTAATTTGTTTCCGTAAAAAGAAAGTAACAGAAAGAGAATACACAACAACAATTTATCACTACACTCAAGCACTTCTGGCACACAGCAAGTGTCATCTGCTTGTGTTACAACGCCCTCCGTGTTGACACGAGCTGTGCAGTCAGTGTTGATCTCTAGCTTTCTTTTTGCGAGCACCATGGATCGCTCTTGTTATGTTGCGGGCTGCAAATCTAGCAATCGGCGACATGTTTAGCTGCGACATCGTGTCACTCTGCAAGGCAACATGCGAGCGAAGTGGCTGTAGCGCATCGGGCTGTCGGTATCCAGTCAGCACCAGCACCTATGCATTTGTAGCCGTCACTTCATGCCAGAGGATTACTGCCACAATAGAGTTCTAGCATGTCCGCTATTTGGGTAAAGGCAAGCTCAAGTGGACTTGGCATTTTACTGGATGAGCAGAGGCACAAACACGAATGGCCTGCATGGTGCAGCCACCTGGTGGCACAGAGCTCAACATAAGGAATGCAGAGCTAATATGGCAGTAACTAAGTGCATTCTACTTTGCAGCTGGTGTAAATTCTCAGCAGGAGCGTAATTGTTAACACGTCCTTTTAAATGTTTAAATTGTTTTACACTTGGTTAAAGCAACAGCAGCTCTGTGTTTGGCTGGTTAAGCTCTGTACCACTAGGTGGCTGAACCGTGCAGGCCACTTGCATTTATGCTAAAGCCCCTTGATCACAGCAGTAGTAGTATGGAGGGGCTTTAGTTTATGCCTCCACCCATCCGTGAAAACACTCGGCTCACCTGTGCTTACTGGAATATCGGAAAACCCAAAATGCTTGGTGCTGTGACAGAATGCTTGCAACCCACGCTGTAGGGTTGGTAATATCGATGAATGATTGATCAATTAATCGATTAACTGTATCCCACAAAAGAATTAATCTTCGTCGATGTTGACCTTTCATTTAATTGACTTAATCGATGAGACCTGTTCAATTAATCATTTTTGAGGGTTTGACAGGAGTGGTGCAAAAATTTTGAAATCCTACTGGCATGGCGGCATACAAGCAGTATAAGCAGTACAAGCAGTGACTGTGCGGCTGTAGTAGAGAGACTGTCTACTGATTTTCAGAGTGCCAATCAAGTGATGCCGAGCTGAGCGCTTACCCTCTCTTCCCCTCAACCACACGCTGCCCGCAGCTGGAGGCTTCTAATGCCCTCGAAATTCAAGGCTTACTATAGCAACCCAGTCGTTGATAGCCCAGTCACTCCCACTCTACTACAGCCGGGGTGCAGCACGTACGCCGGTAAAGTTGGCACAGCACACGCTCACGTATGTTGACAGCGGTGGAGTTTATGTAAATTCCAGCAAATCTATAGCGTCCAAGCATCTATTCTCGCATAGTGGTTCTGTGGCCATTCAAAGGTGTTGGTTTCACCCAAACATCCCAGCCAATTGACATTCCTTTGCTCTGTAGAAAATAGCATGTGGTCTAATATCCTAAACCAGTAATTTTCTTTGCCCATGTACATATTACAATTTCTTGCATATTTCAGCTGGACTTCACATTCACTTTTGCCATTTTTCTTATTTCTTGTTTAACTGTACTGTACAGGGATTCACTAGTGCCATGTATCTTATTTAACTGTGCACTAAGTGTCATTTTATAACATATGTTGTTTACCTTTTCATAGTCGCTAGTGCCAACTATACTTAATCTTTAACAAGTTGAAGATTACCCTTTGTCAAATGTTTATACACTTGTGTTTAACTTGGTTCCACCTCTCGAACATTAAAATAGGGTCCTACAAAAATAGATAATTGCGTTTCAACCGTTTATAAGATACCTGGCAAAAATTTCAATTGATTATTTGAGGAAAAACCCTGCATCGAGAGCAATTAATTGATTATAGGCAAAAATGATGAATGATTACTCGCTAATCGAAGAAAAAATATAATTGACCATCCCTAGCACACGGCTTGGATCGCTCTTGTAAGAGATCGTGGCCAGGCAGCTAGCGGAGAAGTTGGAGAGGCTTCATGCGCTGGCTACAAGAAAACAGAAGTAGACACGACATCACATCATGATGCAGAGCCAGTGAAGGCTGAGCTTAAACCCGATCACTTAGTGAACGAGTTGAGAATAAAAAGCAAAAGGGAGGAGGGTGATTTGTAATCGTCTGTAGCTTTCTTAATATGAGACATTTCACTTTAATTCTGGCGCTAATGTTTTACTACGCCTCCACAAAATGTGTTGAAACCATTTCAGGGACCCTTTAAGTGTGGCATGCAGGAAGAACTGCCTAGCCCATGAACGCATTCTTAAGCAGTAAAAATATTTTTATATATATAATTTTATTTGCAGCCATTTGGAATGCAGCAGCAGCAGCGGCCTACCTCTGTGTATGGTGCGACCTCCCGACAGCAGCCCGTTGTATCTAATCATGAGCTGCAACAACCGCCCCCACCCACAAGTGTACAGCCACAGGCACCACAGCGGTCGCAGCAGATGCAGCCACTGCAGGGCCAGGCTGCTCCCTTTGCCCCTGCACTGTCACCTCAGCAGCCAACAACAGCAGTGAGCAGCATCGAAGGACTCATGGCATCAGCTGCACAACAGCAGCAGCAGCAACAACAGCAACAGAAGCAGCAGCCGCAGCAGCAACAGCAGCAACCTTCGCCGCCAGCTGCTGCGCTGGGCGAATATGAATTCCTGAGGCAAGCACCGGCAGAACCTATGATTCTAACTGTGGAACAGGCAGCAGCAGCGCCACCGCAGCAGGCACAAGCAATCCTACCAGGATTTGCAGCCCAACAGACTGCACAGGCAAGAACTGGGTCTTGTTTGTGGTGGTTTGCGATGCAATCCACGTTGAGGCAGCAGATTGTGACTGGGAGTTCTCACTGATCATGGGGTAAAAGTCTAGATTCACAGCTCAGCAGATGACACAGGCGAGAGCTTGGTCATGTTTGGGAAGGCATACCATTCATTCACCTGTCTTAAAAGGGACTCAGATCACATTGGGGAAACCTGTCTTACCAATACTGGCAAGGGAAGGATTTGCACATTTGCACATGGCAAAGAATAGAAGAATTGAGGCTGAAAAAAAGAACAATACTCACTGCTGCTGGTCATTGTAGTATCTAAAAATGTATGTCATGCATGAAAGAAACTGGTAAAGCGCTTCCCAGAAGCTAGTTGCTAATTACTTTTTGTTAGGAAGTACACACTCTGATAAGCTTTGAACATGAGCCCAGCTGCAATGTTCAGGAGCAGTTACATGCTTGAGCTGTGAGGTGGTTTATAAACTAGTTGCTCAGACTTTGTGTTGGTGGCCAGACCTGAAATGCAGGTAGTAAGTGGAAGTTCTACACAATGTGCCAAAGCTGACAGCCATGTCACCTTAAAAAATAATGGCGTATGACAGCCTCTCTGTACTTAAAGATGTAGTAATAGTTTGTAAAAAACAGTGCAACAAGACAATTGAGGCTGCTGTCATAAAGAAAGATTGTACAGCATTTCAGCCCTTTGTCTGCTTTGAGCATGTTGCATTTTAACGGGCATTCTTGGGCCTAAGATAAGTGGTGCACATTGTTGGAAAGACATTCTGTACAGCTCTGATCAAGAACCTGTCACCTATAATCTTAACAAAGATTTTACGAGAATGTACAGAATTCTACTGTTATCTGGAGAGTGAGACATGTTATGATACAAAAGCTGAAAGGTCGGCCTGAATCAAGGTTCTCACCTGCTACCCAGCATTGGGGAAGGGGCACTGGAGTAAAAAGAGAGCGTGGCAGAAAGGTGTTGATGATAAGGGTGAAGATTATGGTGAATCTTGTCCGGAATTTACCTTGGAAGCTCCCCAACAGTGCTTTGGGAGCTGTTGTGGCACTTACTTACAATAACACACAACTATAAACTTTTTTTCCTTCTGACAAATTCTGCTTTTTATTGCAATACAGTTCAACGTCGATATAACGAAGTATGTAAAATTGGCAGTTTGGTTCACTATATTAAAATTTTGTTTTATTGAAATTTGACCTTTTATGCCTATAAGTACAATTGTCGATTATTTTTCCCTGTACGAAACGGGCAGCAAGGTTTTCTGAAATATCAGGCAATCGAAAAAAGCAGATTTGAGTTAGAAAAAAAAAAATCATTTTGTTGAAATTGAGAGTTGGCGGCAAAAGATATGGTTTCATGCCGTGTCAATGATCTCTTCACATCGGTGGTACAAAGTGGAGCCAGTCACCCTATCGCGTTCCCCCCTCTAGCTAGTAGTGTCGCCTGCAGTGGGAGGACACTATCATAGAAAGTGCTGGCAGCAGGAACGAGTGCTTCAATGCATCTGACAGCCATGTGCAGCCGCAGCCATGCTAGGAAAACAAAACGCGCATGCTGCCTCGCCCTCTCTACCCCACTCCACTCTCGGGCACACTTGATCACCTTGCCACACTTTCCCCCTCTTTCCCCTTGCTTGTGCCGGAAGATGGCGCTTATCAAGCCACCATTCTTCTCAGCTCACCCTCCCATGCTCTCACTTGCACTTAAAGCATACAGCATGCAGCTCGCAATAGGATCTTGTTGCACTTGAACTCTATATGGAACATGGCGCTGCTACGCTTCGGGGGTCGCTTTCGACTACACGGTACATGATTTGAGAGGTGCGCTTGGAAAGCAATTGCATGTAATTTAACCATCTGACCATCTGCATCCATGGAAGCTTCCATTTATTGTCTGCATATTCCTTCCGCATTGACAGTGAAATTTCGTTATATTGAAATCACATATAAACACACGTTGTTATATTGAGGTTCAAAATACATGATGTTCTATGGACAAGAAGTTATAAAAAGTTACGTACTTTATTATATAGAGAACTTGGTTATAATAAAGTTTGTAATTACAGGTATAACAGTACTAAGTTACGCTAACTGCTGAGTGATAGCGTATTTGGAACATACAATTTTTAATGCTGATAGTGACAGGCGGTGGCATGGTTTTAATTCAAGCATCAACGCATAAGCTCAACACTAATTCAGACATAAAACAAAAAAAATCATATCGTCGAGATTGTACTTGTGGGCACGCTGAGAACCATTTATCATGCACAACTTGTTGACATGCAATCCATAACCTAATTTTGATCTGTGAGGCATCTGGCTCTCGAATGACACTCTGCTTTGTTTCTTTCTTGTGAAAGAATTCCCAACATTTATACAGTGATAGGTCTTACTAAAGACATGCTCCAGCTGCATCAGTTCTTTTTTGAAAGTTTACCAATATTCAACATTTCTTTTAATAGATCCCAGGCCCCAGACCAAAATCTTGCTTCTTACAGTCATTAGATATTTGTTTTTTTTCTTGGATATAACAAATTTTGTTGAAACCAGTTCAGCAGTTGTCTTGTAGGGGCATTTCGGTGTTTCTCGTGGTATTTAATCATTATTACTATAAGTAATTAAATTGGAGTTTGGCTTAAGTTACAGCTTTTGCGATAGTACTACCAGCCACATGCAAGTGCCACACAATATTATTTTTAAAAACGGCGTTCGAAACGAAGTATAAGAGGTAATAGGCACAGTTCTCTAGAGGCACATATGAAGCCTGACTTTGGACATATAATGATGCACAGATTGTTTGCACATATTCAAACATGTTGTGCGACTGTTGCTGTAATAAACTTAGAATTTTACTTGTCTTGCTGTGCATAATATTGCACCAACTATCCTTGTCACTTCTTCATGTTTTGAGTGAAATTATAACTTCCCCTCCCCTCCCTTCAGCTTCCCCTGGCAATGGCTCCTAGGCCACCATTAGCCACTATGGCTTTTACTTGTCCATGTAATTTTACTTTTCTTGTTGTGCATAATATTGCATCAACTATCCTTGTCACTTCTTCATGTTTTGAGTGAAATTATAACTTCCCCTCCCCTCCTTTCAGCTTCCCCTGGCGATTGCTCCTAGGCCACCATTAGCCACCATGGCTTTTGGAGCAGAAGTACCACAGTACGTGCCCAAACAGCCATTGCGGCCTCCCCCGAAGCTGATGCCGCGTCCCTCCAACAGTCCATTTCAACCAACACCTACCGAACTGCAAATGTTTCCACGAGCACCTGCATCCACTGTGCCACCTGCTACCGTGAATGGCCTGCGGCAAGGTGCCAGACTGGTTGTTGAGCACCATGCAGGCGACAAGGTTGTGCAGGGGGGTGCCACAGCCAAGCGGCTGTTGTACCCTGCATCACAAGAAACGATGGAGAGCATGGAAAGCCAGTACAGTAGCAGGAGCAGCAGCAGCCTCATGGGCCAAGTAACTGGTGGTTTCATGCCTGCTGAGAACACGGCCCCTGCTGCTGGCAAGAACATTGGCTTCGCCATGCCAAAGGTTGCTACGGTTGGTATTATGCTGTTCCTCTGGTCTGAGTGTGTCATAGAAACGCTCTAGAGAGATTTAGCTTATTTCAACTGGCTTCATGGTGGAATGATGTAGCTACACCTTTATTGCAGTGCAGCGTAATTGAGAAATGCTGAAAGGGTTGACATTTTACACATCTCTGCTGGAATGCACGTTACTCAGTGAATTAAATGCATGAGCATGTGGTCTTTGGCCTGTCTGACAGGGCACCCTGTGTTCTTAGCTTGGCAGTGTCCCTTCCGCATCTAGATTAAGGTGGCAGTTTTAAGTATCAGTGGGGCAGCTTGTATGCTTCCCACCGTCTTTTGATGCCTGTACACTTGATCATGCCACAACATATTCTGAAGGTCAAGAAGGTTATCTGTAGGAAGTCTATAAATTGTTGTAGGAAGAATGAACAATCTATAAGGATGCCAAGTGGTTTATAAGACACGCCACAGTATAGTGTGCCTGAGCCTTGCTCTCTTGCAGGCACACATTTTGAAAATCCTGATAAGCAAAATGTCAATTTGCACCATTGATCATGAACATGGATAACAGTAATTTGCAGAAGTAAACGGTTCGTAGAGAAGGATTAGAATGGTACAGTGGGTTGTCCTCTTCAGCGCTTTCTAGTGGGTCGTCCTCTTCTGAACTTTTGCTTGGGAATGCCGCTCGTGCTCGGAGTCCGTGCCCCGCTTAGACTGTCGCTGCTGTGCTGCTCCTAATGTGATCAGATAAACACCTTAGCATTTGGTGGAGAGTGTTGTGCCCTCAAAACTCCCACCCTGGAACTTCGATCACGTACGCTGCCATCTACCATGCCTCAGGACACCGCCCAGCAGCCACCTCCTCCTGCACCGACCGCGTGTCCTGGTGTGCCTTGTCACTGCGATCCTGCCATCTTTACTGACACGGCAGACATTGATGTGGAAGACTGGCTCACCATGTACGAGAGGGTCAGCAAGCATAACAAGTGGGACGAACCCGTCAAACTGAACAATGTGCTGTTCTACCTCACAGGTGATGCCAGCCTATAGTATAACAACCGGAGTCCACAAAGCTGATTTGCCGACCTGGTCCATCTTCAAGACCATCTTTGTTTATGTATTTGGTCGCCCCGCAGTTGGCAAGCTGCATGCCAAGCAGCATTTGCGGGCACGCTCTCAGCAGCCGGGTGAATCATTCACCAATTATATTGAAGACATTCTGGACCTACGCAAGAAAGCTAACTCATCCATGGTGGCGTCTGATATCAGTAATGTGCTGAAAGGTATAGAAGATGACGCCTTCCACATTAGAGGTTGGATTGCGCAACATTTTGACGAGACACACAGAAGAGACACACACCACAGAGCGCTCTGTGGTGTGTGTCTCTTCTGTGTGTCTCGTCAAAATGTTGTGCAATCCAACCTCTAATATGCTATACCAACACGCCCAGTCGTCAACCTTGGCCTTCCACATGTTGCTTGCCAAGAATCCTCGCTCCGTGGCCGAAATCGTCAGACTGTGCCAAAGCTTTGAAGAGTTATGGAGACAACTGTTGTTGACCCATTGCTCTTCTTCCTGCGACGACAAACTCCTTGCTGGTTTGGCTACAATTTCAGACCAGTCTGCATTGCTCGAGGAAGTGAAGGTGTTCGTCCACGAGATATCCCGCCAGCTATCATTGTTGACCTTTGCGCAGCTGCAGCATATGCAGGAGCCCTCCTCACATTTTGTGACTCCGCTCCGCTGCACCATTAAGCACAAGATCAATGTGCCATTGCCTGAGCAGCGCTAAAATGTTCCTACGACTGCACCTCTCAGTTCCGCATATGTCGTCGCCTGGCCCCCACAGATCCATGTGCCTGCACCACTCAGCTACGCCAGTGTCGTCGCCTGGCCCCAACCACTTCTGCAATGTGTTCCTCTCAGCTGCACCAACATTATATCTAGACCCCAACTGCAGCCCACTAGGCAACCATTCCACCAGCTTGTACAATGCCTCCTGTGCCATAGATGCGACCTAGATGGCCACAGTGAATAGGTGGCATATGTTGTGGGGATGCGCGACTCTCATGCGTCCCCTGATATGTTGTTTTCCGGCATAGCTCCCGTTTCCTGTAATCCGGCTTCGCTGCGTGGCCTCGTGACCACGGCAGTCGGTGTGGTTGAAGCCCATTGCGAGAGATGGCGTGAGTGTGGCTCTGCTAATGCCACCTAACGGCGGGGTTACTTGGGCGCGGAAAGGAGAAAGCACTTCCTCTTTGGCTTGGAGTCGGCAAGTGGCACGGACGTCCTGCGTGTGCGCCAATCCATGCTTCTGCGAGACCGTCTTGCGAGGCCTCGTTCGAACGCGCCACCGTTCGCGTGACCGTACGCGCGAACGACCAGGCGTTGGTGTCCAGCATGGGGCGAACATATTCGCTCGTTATCCGGTCATAGTGAGTCGTACTTTCGCGATTTGTCGTGCACCCATCGGCATGTTTTGTGGATAGCAACTCGGCTAGCAGGCATTGATCTATGAAAAATGCAATAAATGCCCTTGTGATTGTTTGCACTACTGTGTTGTCATTCCTTTGTCCCAAGAGCACGGGTGAGAACAGCACAACGTCGGACAGTTCACCAATATACTTTGCATGCGGCTACGCTGGCCACGTGGTATGCTATTGCAATTGCGTGCAGCCTTCTAGCACCTGCATCATACCCAACATGTCGTCTTCGCGGTTCTCCTCGCCCATATGATGACCTGCCTTCTGACTCGTTGATGTCTGTACGCCTGAGGCCCATTACTCGCCGTTCGCCTTCTCCACATTGTCGCTCACTATCGCCGATGCGGCCTCCTCCCAACCTTCGAGAAGAGAAAAACTAGTTGTCGCAGTCTCCGAGGCACGAGCTGCGACACTATTGAAATCTGAAAGCCCTCAACGAAGCCCGTCGAATGTGATAGATGTGTTTGTGGATGGTGTTTACACATCTGCACTTGTGGACAGTGGAGCCGCCATATTCGTGATGACCGCGAAACTTAGCCATTTACTTCAAAAAGTGACGGCGCTCTCTTTCTGGACTAACCCTCCATGCAGTCTGTGCCCAGCGTGTTCACTCCATAGCAGCATGCACCGCCTGTGTTGTCATTGTGGACGTTCTGTACGCCGTCGAATTCATCATAATTTTCTCATGCTCGCATGACCTCATATTATGCTGGGATTTTCTCTCCCGCCACAATGCCGTGATTTATTGCGCATGTGCCGAAACAGAACTCTCGCTGTTGTCAGACTTGACACTGGCCAACAGTCCTTCAGCTTCGAACAAGCTACTCGTCAAAGATGACACCACAGTCCCCTGAACTCGTCAACGGTTGTGTTCGTCTATTGCAGCCGCATCTTCGATGCCGCTGCACTACTTTCTCCATCTGACCGCTTTTGCACCCGAAAAAGTCTGCTGCTACCTTTTGCAACCGTAGAAATCACTAAGGGATCCAGCGCTATCTTTATTTGAAACCCATCCCCATACGCTGTGATGCTGCTGCGAGGGGATGTCTTGACAGAGTGGAAGCCATCGAAGCCACGCAAGTTATGGACATGCCCGACGACACGCGCTGCGCAACTCACGGTACGCTCAGTGCTATTTCTATGTATGCTCCATCACCCTGTCATGTATTTGGTTCCTCCTTTGCTGATAACCTTATGCCGTCCCAATGTTCCCAGCTTCTGTGGCTGTTAGAAGAATTTCATTCTTCTTTTGACGTAGGGGAACATTCCTTGGGCCGGATGCCCACTGTTGTGCGTCACATCAACACTGACTCTCAACTGCCACTGCAGCAACACCCATATTGCATGTCTCCCGTAGAATGTTGTGAATTAACAAGCAAGTCGATGACATGCTTTGACACGAAGTGATTCAACCTTCAAACAGTGCATGGGCATCACCTGTTGTCCTTGTTGCGAAAAAAAAACGGCTCTGTGTGGACTTTTGGCTCCTCGACAAGATTACTCACAAGTACATTTACCTGCTACTGCAAATTGATGACACCATTGACAGCCTACGAGAACCAGAATTCTTTTCATCTCCCGATCTATGCTCAGGGTATTGGCAGGTACCCATGGCGGACGACAGTCGACCGAAGACAGCTTTTGTAACACGCCTGACTGCTTGTACGAATTTAACGTCATGCCGTTTGGAGTTTGTAATGCGCCTGCAACGTTTGAGTGCATCATGGATACCGTTTTGCGCAACTTGAAGTGACATACATACATGCTTGTGCTACCTTGACAGTGTCGTTGTTTTTGCTCTGGACTTTCTCATGCACCTTCAATGCCTCCAGCGTGTTTTGACGTGCTTGAGAAGTGCCAGCCTCCAACTAAATTTAACGTGCCGATTTGCAGCACGGCAGCTGACCATACTAGGTTATATTGTGTCCAAGGAAGGAATTCTCCCTGATTCAGTTAGACTTCAGGCCATTGCCTAAACCTACATCCGTCAAAGACCTGTGGAGTTTTGTAGCTCTGTGTTCCTACTTTAGATGCTTCATTCGAAACTTTGCCACCATCATATCGCCCCTGACGAAGCTCCTTGGAAGCAGCAGGCCCCTCGCTTCGTGGTCGTCAGAGTGCGATGAGGCATTTGCAGTCCTGTGCTGTTTGCTGACATCATCTACAATTTTGCGTCACTATGACCCGATGGCCCCTACACAGGTGTACACAGATGCCAGCGCTGTTGGCCTCGGGGCAGTTCTTGCGCGGCACAAGCACGGCTTATCAAAATATGTTGTGGCTTATGCAAGTTGCACGCTTACGAAAGCCAAGAATAACTACACTGTGACAGAAAAAGAATATTTGGTGATCATGTTGGCTCTTGCCAAGTTCCTGCCATATTTGTATGGCCGCCCATTTGCAACGTCACAGACCACCACGCACATTGTTGGTTGTCGTCACTGAAGGGACCCTCAGGCCGCATTGCTCGTTGGGCACTTTGCCTGCAGGACCACGATATTCGCGTGCTCTACCGTAGTGGCTGCCAGCACTCTAATGCCGACGCCCTCTTGCGCTCTCTCTTGCCCTACGACAGTGCCTGCTGATCCGTGTTCGAATTTGCCATTTCTTCCATTGATCTTCACACCATTGCTTCCAAACAGTCCAAGGACCACTGGATCGCCTCGCTGATAGAGTTGTCTGATCCATCAGCACAACCAACCACTCATGTGTTGGATCGTCAAGCCTACCATTTCACCATTTGTGATGACCTACTACACCGATACAATTACACCAGCAATGGCCGCCAGTGGTTGCTAGTAGTACCCTGCAGTCTGCGTTCTGAATTATGCGTTTCATTTCACTCTGATCCACAGTGTGCACACTCTGGGGTATTCAAAATTTACCAGCGCATTCGACAGCGGTACTACTGGTGCGGAATGTACAGCTACATCCAGAAGTCCATTCACTGCACCTCTCACCTGCTGGTCTGCAACTGTTACCTTGCATAACCTGGCCATTCGGGCACATCGGCATCGATATGTATGGGCCACATCTCCTGACATCTGCTGGTAACCGCTGGGCCATCGTGGCTGTTGACCACACCACGTGATACGTCGAAACTGCTGCCCTCCAAACGACTACGGTGCGCCATGTGGCCTCCTTCCTGCTTTGCAGTTTCATACTGCGTCATGGTGCACCACAGGACTTGCTCAGTGATCATGCACGTGTATTCTTGTTAGAAGTCATTGAAGCCATCCTCAAAGAGTGCCACGTTGTGCACCGCACAACTACTGCTTACCATCCACAGACCATTGGCCTCACAGAACGATTTAACCGTGCGCTCGGTGACATGCTCACAATGTACGCAGCCTCTGGCCACACAAATTGGGATGCCATCCTACCCTTCACAACCTACGCCAAAATACCGCTACTCAGAGCACCACTGGCTTTTCACCCTTTTTCTTATTATACAGCCGGCACCCGTTGCACGCAATCAACACAATCCTTGCATACAAGCCGGATGCATCAGAGTGTGCGCCTATTTCTTCCACAGCCAGACATGCCAAAGAGTGTCGTGATCTCGCGGGGGCCTTTACTTAACATGACTGAGAGCAACAGAAGAGCGTTCACAGTGACACCACATCTGTGGCCACGTTCCTTCCCAGAGCGCTTGTGTGGCTCTCGGTTCCCTCCACTGCAAGTATGGAGGCTGTGGAGTACTGAAGTACTGGAGTAATGGAGTACTGTGTCGTCTAACGCACATCTCCGGTCAACTATATGATCGAACCCGATGAACTGTCTTTGGTCACGCGCTGTCGTGGATGTACACAGATCACTGTTAATGTCAATCGCCTCAAGACCTACTATGACCCACTCATAGTGAGAAGCTGTTAGCTCGCCAGATGGCTCCCTTTCGTTCCCAGGGGTGATTGTAGAGAAGGATTAACATTATAGTGAGTGGTCCTCTCCAGCACTTTTTAGTGCGTCGTCCTCTTCCGCGCTTTTTCTCGGGAATGCCGCTCGTGCTTGGAGTCTGCCCCACTTAGACTGTCGCCACTGGGCTGCTCCCAGACCAATCAAATAAACATTTTAATAGGTTAATTAACTGAAGCTTTTGCTAAGCTACTGCACACAAAGGAAAAACAAAACAAAACATTTTGGTATAGATTTTGTTAGATTAAGGTAAAGTTTTGGTGCGAGTTATAGTTACATAATCAAAATTCTCCCATAAAAGCTTTGTTGTATGTTGTACTAAGCTAAGCCACTGTCAAGAGTAAATTCGGTTTCTCTTTATCCTGTGCACTATGATTTGATAAGCTACATTTTGCTCGTGTTGGTGGCATGAAAGCAACAGTCTTGATGCCTATTTGCTGCAGGTGCACATGACAACTGTTAGGTTAATTCTATGTGTATCAGATAAGTAACTAATATTGAATAGTTTTGTCGTGGGCCTTATTTCAAGTAAACCAATAACAGTTTGTGATGCTGTACCATTGTGACAGCGCCTGTCTGCACATTGCTGTAGACGGAAGAACTTAGATTAACACTATGGCATCATTGTCCACTCCCATATGTGTAATAACCATTAGCAAGAGATAATTGGCACCATGCTTTCACTGAATGTCTGCAACAGCATGTCTTTATTATAATTATTATTTTTTTACTTTCTCCTGTAACAACCTTTGTTTCCTCTCATAATAAGGAAGAGACAGAAGCATGATTGGTGAGTTCATGAACTTGCTCATACAGCCATTTGCTTGAGGATATGAGGGGTCTAAATACATTAAGCTTCCGTTAGTTCGGCTCTTGTTCATTTGATTTTTCATTTCATTCGGTCCCTACCGAATGTCCCTGCGGGTGCCCATGCATTTCTGTTGGCCCAAACTTTCATTGTTTCGATCCTATAATTGGCCTTCACCGAATAATTCGAACTTGGCCAGTCAGCACGCACGCACTTGACCCTTTTGACCCCGATAGCAACCTCTTTAGTTGCAGCATCTGTCTCAGCGGAGCTTAGGGGACAGGCATAGTCAAAAACGCCTATTTTCGGCCTGCCATAGAAATATTTGCACATAGTAACTGTAGCTCACAATGTCTGATTATGGTAGTTATCCGACTATAATACGCGGTTAAAAAAAAAATTTATAATGTGAGAAATTTGGCCAAATATTGCCTCTGCGGTGCAACGAATGCAAAACCCATAGAGTTTCTCACTCTATTACCTAGAGGGAAATCTGGCGCTGCTTCGCTGTGGTATGCATGGGAATGCCGGTATATTTTTACTTCGGATTGGCATCGTTCTCGGAGAGCCAGGCAAGCCCCGTTCCGTCTGTCACAGTGATCCATTTTCTACTAAAACAGCACGTAAAAAGCCGTTTTATCTTTATTATTACACAAAAACATGTTTTGTTTAACTATGAAAACTTGTTATTGCATGTACAATTATATGATATGTAAAAAGTATCAGCGGGCCGCTAAAGTTGGAAGACAGATTACAAGATTCGCGCTCGCTTTGAAACAGTTTGTCGTCTGTTCTTGCTTTTCTTCACTTGGTCAGGCATTCTAGGGTGAGTAAATATGTAATATGCGTGAATGGAAACATTTTATGAAGATTTTTACTTTAAGAATGCGTTATCTGTGTAGCCATATCTACGTTCTAGACGAAGCCTCTTACAACACAAGCCAACACGAGCCTTGCAGACACATATACCATCATTCCCATGACGGCATGGTGGCCCTTAAGAAACTCCCATAGACGATGGTGCCAGATTTCCCTCTAGTTGTTATAGTAAGAAACACTATAGCAAAACCAAACTGCCTATGCGGCATTGATATGCTTTACCGCATAACCCAAGTGTATTGCGACGAAGCTGACTTTAGGAAACCGATGCCATTATGCAAGGCATGTTAGACCCTTGTCCATTCTTATTGCTAAAAATATCAGGTGCGCATTTGATTTCTACTTGTTTAGGAGCTTTAATAACGTTTCTATGTTAGCTTTCTACTTTTGACGCATAGAAAGTGGGCACACATTTGATATGGGGGCATGT
This sequence comes from Dermacentor andersoni, assembly GCF_023375885.2. Classification (NCBI taxonomy): domain Eukaryota; kingdom Metazoa; phylum Arthropoda; class Arachnida; order Ixodida; family Ixodidae; genus Dermacentor; species Dermacentor andersoni. The sequence goes on along the minus strand of NC_092816.1, from coordinate 20,844,060 downwards.
TAGATTCGGGCAAATACTACCAAATGAATAAGCTGTGTGTATTGTTTTTTTTTTTTTCTGGGTCTTCTTTAATTAAACTTCTGGATATTTCACTCATTTACGTTGGTCCCGTCGGGATCGAATTAACAGAAGTCAACTGTATAAACTTTGTTTCTACCCTGTAGCATCCAAAGAACCGGACCAGGTCTCGCAGCATGTCCACACCACAGAGCAACACCAAAATATCTGCTGTAGCAGCTGCCACCCCAGTTGCCAAGCAGGCTTCGTCCTTAAATCAGCTGCCTCAGGTCAACTCACCACCACAGATGCTGACACCCAAGCTTTCAGTGTCGGTATCTTCCTTGCCTGGATCCATGCCATCCAACTCAATATCTCCACCTTTGCAGCAGAGTGCTGTCCTGACTCAGCTGTTAACATCAGGTAAGCCTCGTATATACTAGTTGCTCAGCAGGAGCACACAATGTTCACTAAATCTTTTTTTTTCCTTGAGCCCATGAGTATATTAATCATATCATGAGAAGCCGACAAACAAAGACACAAAGGACAACATAGGGAAAATTACTTGTACTTACTAATTGAATAAAAGAACTGATAAATTAATGAAAGTAGATGAAAAAACAACTTGCCACAGGTGGCAAGTTGTTTCCACTTTCTTGGGTATTTATGCATTACTACTACAGTCGAATCCGGCTATATCGAACTCGCAAGAAAACGCCTATTAGTTCGATATAGAGCATAATTTGATATAAGCCTGCTGATGTCATAAAAGCATGTACTATTTAAAAAATCACTTTATTGATGAAACTAGCTTAGTTTCATATGTAATAGTCCTGCGCTTTCTTCTGCTTAAACAATTTCGCTGCCTGCGACGCATGCACTTCTCCACATTGTCTAAGGAGTCGGAGCAGCTGAGGCTGCAACCTTTCGCATTCGCGCAGAAGCACCGGACTTGTGCGAGCACACCAGTCACTTCGTCGTTGCTTTCCTCATTGTGCCCACTTTCACTTGTGCTCTGTACGATGTCGGCAATGTTGTCTTCGTTTTCGGGCTCTCCCGTGGTCGCGACACCATCATTTGCACTCACAAACTCGTCCACCGTTGATTCGGCAACAGCTTCCGGAAATTCTGACAGCTCGCTCCAAACTTCGGCAACACCAGCAACAACTTCATCGCATTCATCAGAATTTACAGTCATCACCGAGCACACGGAAGCCGGCACGGCTGAAGCAATATTGGATGAACCACACGCACACGGCCGTGCATACGCGTAGGGCGCCACGGGCACCGCGTCGCAAGTTTGGCCGCTTTAGCCCTAATCTCCCCCTTATTCTTCAAGATCGTGCTGAGAGTGCTCCTCGAAATCTCGCACACTGCGGGGACATCCGACTTCTCACCGCGTTTGACCCGATTTATGATTTCGAGCTTCACGTCAAAAGTCAAATTCTGCCGCTTCATCACGGCAACACTGTGGGAAAAGGCCCGCAAGGCGCATGCACAATGAACCAAAAGAGCAGTGAGACAACTCGCATTTTGACCATCTTGCATGACGAGGGCACGGTAGAGAAGTAGGGAGGCCATGGCAGCCTTGTTACAGTAGAGAGAGCGGTTGGATGGAGCTGCGCCGCCGGGTTTTCCCGCCACCGCGAGGAAAAGCCTACTTCTGGGGGCACTTTTCTGCCGCTTGACGTTCGATATATCAGGAGTTGCTGCCATTTTTGTTCGATGTAAGCATAATTTTTGCTATATATACTCATTGTAACTAAACCATGTCCAGAAATTGCTCGATATATAGAATAATTCGATGTAAACGGGTTCGATATAGTCGGGGTCGACTGTACAACTAACCTTGGGAGTCTTCGCCAGCGCCACCACTCACAAACCTTGGCAGTGGATGTGGAACATCCTTTCTGCCACAGGCATCACGAGTATGCACGCAATCTTTCTGGGTGAGGGTAGCTGGTCAATGAACTTGCACATGCTACCTGAAGGCATCAATGTTGCCGGATTTGAGATCCTCGTATATGTAAGAACGAGAAGAGTATATTAAAGCACACAATTTCAGTTCTGAGGTCGAGTGCAGCACTCAAGAAATTTTGAATATCTATGACATTTTCCCAATTGAAAGTAGCCATTGTGTCACTCCCAGCCTTTTGACTGCTATGAAAATAAGTGACAGTCTAAAGTCGTGTGCTTGAACTAGGCAGAACTTTGCGACACTGCATGGAATGGTCTGTGCCTTACTTGTTTTTGTGTTCTTGCGGTACAACTGTGCATGCTCGTGTACTCCTTTTTCCGTACCTTCGTCTTATCTCCTATAAACCTGGACTGGAACAACAGAATAAAGTGTAACAGCCAAGCCTGTGCTGCATGTAGCTGTCAACAGATGTCCAAGTAACAATTTCTATCTGGACCTAGACATTGGACAAAATTTTTATTAAAAAGAATTGGTGCCCAGGAGTGACCTAGCATGGAAATAATTTGTATGACTGGCATCGAACGTTACCAGGGCTGAGTCCCTAGGTAACAATAGCTTTTATTGTCATCTGATACCAGTGTTGGCTGCATTTAGTAGCATTGACAAAGTAGCAGCTCTTCCCATTCTTAAGGTTTATAGAATTTTTCTAGCTGACACACATGGCACACCAGTTAGGAAGCCACGACATCAGGCATGTTGGGCGAGCAGAGTTGCTAGATTTAAAGTCTGACCACCGAATATCTCGGCAGTCCTCAAAGAAAATGAAAACGGACAATGACGGCAAAACTTATTCGAACTAGGGTTTCATTCTAACTCTTGTGGTTGTCTGTCGTTCTTCATTACTTTGTCGGCTGAAGAGAGGGCTCGAAAACCACTGTGGTACATAATCAAATTTTAAGCTTGGCATTTTTGCTGCATCAGTGATGAACTATCAAGACAGAAAGTGGAGGAAGCTACTGAGAGTAATCAGCTTGCATTGCTTACTGCTGTCTTTATGTGCTTGCATAGGCAATGGCTTTTCATGGGAAGCTCAAGCAGCTGGTGGGAGCCCTACTGCAAACAGCACAGGGGGATCCCCCAATCCTTCCACAGTCACCATCATTAACTCTGTGGCACCATCGCTACCTGCAACAGTTGCACAGCCACAGACCTTTGTCATCTCTCCAGTCACACTCTCCCAGGCAAGTCTCATACATTGCTCTAGATTGGTGACACTCACCACATCTTTGGTTATGTCCTGCAATTGGTCACCAAGGCACAGTGCTGGCACCATTACTGCAGTCATTGTTTGAAGCTAAGCGAGTAGTTGCAGGTACTGTAGAAAACAGTAGACTTCCGTTAATTCGATCCCTACTGTAGGTCCTGGCATGCGCACGTACACATCTATGGGCCCAAACTTCCATCATTTCGATCTCAATATCCTTCGCCAAATAATTCGTACTTAACTGGTAAGCTTCGCCGCAATGCAGTTGTGTTATGCGGTGAAGCTTACCTAGAATGGAAAGGGGTCACTGTCACGAGACAGTACGCGTCCCTTAATTATGCACGCATGCACGCGCAGTCTCTGGTCACAGTACAAGCATCTAGACACCTAGGCCCAGTGCGCGTTCCTTAATTATACGCGCGCGCACGCACCGTGCACCGAGAAGTGGGGGAAAACTATCTGTGTTTTGGGAAAGTTAGCGCAAAGGAAAGTGGTAAGAGGAAAAACTCCAAAAGGGGATGTTTAAGGCCAGCAAAAGAGCTCGTGTTTATCTAAAACTCTGAAAGCCTGCCATTAAACTGATTAGGTGTCTCGTTTCTAGTTATGTGACTGGAGACGCCGCATATGCGTGCGTAAATTAAAGAGCACGTGCTATGTCCCGGAAGTGGCACCGTTTTCCGCAGATATGCTTCACCGCATAACGCGTCTGTATTGTTGCGAAGCTAACTTAACGGCAAATACTGTTAAGTGAATCAACGGCGTGTTTTGGCGTTCTTTCTGTATTTTGTTTAATTCGACCCGCCGAATAAGTCGACCAGTTTTGTCGTTACTATCAGGGTCGATTAACGGAAATCGACTGTAGTATGTTTTGAGCAGTAGACACCTAAAGGCTGTATGGACTGCTGCTGTGAGGCACGCTAGAGGACAATCGATTGTAGCCAAGAAAGAGGCTCAAGGAGGGCACCGGACTGGCTGGAGCCAGCAAGCCAAAGTTCTGACCCGGGTCTATCCTACAAGGTTAAACAGCAGCATTGTTTATTTTTGTGCTTGACAGCATCCCATGTGTGTCATGAACACACACATCTGTCAATTGCTGTGATGCTGACTCTAGGGGCTAAATTTGGGCACACCCAATGGCTTATAGCCATTGCTCGATAAGCTGAGCAGGCTAATCTAGAAAATAACAATGTGTTTACAGGCTAATAACTGATTTGTGTCTAAAATTACCACATTAATAAGCTTTGAAAAGCAACCCTATGCTGGGGTGCAGCAGACTTTCAAGTTTTGTCAGATATCTGATGTAGTGAAAAAATATATAGATACAAATCTCTAAAAGACTGCAAGAGCTAAGGGTGCATGCAAGCTGAGTTTTCTGATGGGCAGAAAAAGCAAATATGAAGAAAATTTTGACCAGAATTTAAGCAGCATTTCGCACCAGCTGCATTTAGTTGTTGAACATAATACACCACTGTAACTAGGTGAGTCAGTGTGAGTGTATGTGAGTGCATTAGTGCATTAGTGGCTGAGCAGCATTCTCTTTATGCAGTGCATGGAAATGATCTAAACAGTTCTGAAAATTTTTTAATACTACTGGATGCAGAAATTTTGGATGTCATATAGCATGGGAGCTTGAAATTTATTGAATACTTTACTTAGAATTTGTGTGGGCATTGTGTAGGTAGTGAGCATTCGGCATATGCTAATTTTTGTTACTATTCCCACTGAATTGTGGGAATAGTAACAAATAGCAGCTGAGTATAGTAAACAAAGCCACCTTTTCTAAATGCAGTCATCTTTTCTTGCTGCACTTAGCAACAGGGCTGGTGTTAGAAGGCCAGAGGTGGCTGAAAGTGCAGCAGTGTCTGTATTATCAAAAGGCACTGAGTATGCTATGTTTGTAGGAGACCACACTCAAGGAGACATGCTCCTTTGATGCAGGCAGCACAAAATTATCTAGCTTTGGAGTGACCTATTATGAGCAGCCAAAGGCGTACAGTATTTATACTAATTGTTGTTACCTTATGTCAGGTGGCTTGGTTTTGCTTACAATATGCAGTTGAAGGCCTGTGAATCTCTGCTGAAACTGTAAGCTGCAACATTTCGATAGTCATGTCTTACCATCTCCCTCTTATTTTTTTTTTCCAGATCTCAAGTACAAACAACCTGCAACGCAACCTGATTGTTGGCTCAGCATCCATTATGCCATCATCCATGCCCATAATTCCCCCGAAACAGCTCAATCCAAGTGAGTAAACAAGAATGCCCTGCAGATGTCATGGAAAGTACTGTGCTAAAGGTGTAACCTTGTAAACATTTCAATTCGGGAAGACGGGGGCATCACATGAACTTGCCATGGGTTGAGAACCTATGACAAGCAACAAACGACGCTGAAGCCGGGAGTGAAAATGTGACCATTCTTTACTGTCGGAGCTGATCACATTCAGTTGGTGCTGCGCTGACGATTGCTCGGAGCACTGCCAAATTGCATAATGTGCGATTCTCGCTTTTGTCTGTCATGCAGATTGGCCTTAAGAAGCTGAAAATAACCCAAAGAAACCACTGGCCATAAAGATTGGAAACCCTTCTGTTTAGTGGGATAAAACTGTAAAACAAAACTTTCTAAACAATAGAAGATTGTGATTATGTACAGTATGACTGACTAGTGCACTGAAAACTTTATTGGTATTCAGGAAAACGTAACTTCACTATTTCTTCAGTTTCAGAGAAGAAAAAGGCAGCTGATTCTATCCAACAGGCAGTCTGTCAATAAAAAAAATATTTTCCAGGACGTTGTATGTGAACTAGGTATCAGTGCTGGCATACTAATGTGGTGTTCCCTTAAATAAGAATAGACCATACTATATACAGTAGACTCTCGTTAATTCAAACTCGAAGGGACCCCAGGATTTTGTTTGAATTATCAGGAAATTTGAATTATCGGAAGTTCTCGCATATATAACTCTGAGCAAGATTACAGCGCACATTACAATTAATTATCCACTTAAATCATATTTTAAACATTTCACTCTTTAATTACACAGTAAAAACAGAGCAGAGGTGAAGGATCCAGAACAAGTTTAATGGAAATCTATGGCTGACTAGACCATTTGAAGAAATCATGAATTGTTGATTGTTTTTTCTTTACATGTGCATTAAGAACAAAGTTCTCTATTCCATTAAGAGCAGCCAGTTGTTCTTGAGAATTTTCTTCTACAGTCAGAAATTTGCGGACCTCGGCAAGGTAGTGGAAGGCCTGTGCTGCTGTCACAGAGGATTGCTCTTCTGATTCCTCTTCACTTTCGCTGCTGTACTGTGCTGGCAGCACCTCAGCCACCAAGTCGTCCAGGGTGTCTTCCCTGCACACGCAGAGGTTATCATCAGCAGCCGCAAATTCACTGAGGTCAGCAGCTATGTTGTGCGCTTGGAGTGCAGAAAGCACTAGCCTTGCTTCACTTCACTTCACTTCCCCCGCGGAGACATGATGCTACCAACGCGGGCGACCGACCAGGGAAAGAAAAGCGCGAGCGATCACGTGATTCGGAATCGGCCGATACTACTCGCGTCACTTTCGCACCTTTCTTTTTTTTTTCCTTTTCTCGTGCTCTTTGTTTTTACGTCAGGTTTTACGTCAGTTTTGAGCGTTTTGACAAACGCAGGTGGACAGTCGTCATTTCCACAAGTTTTGAGGGTTATGTGTTTTAATTTCGAACTTCCTGCTTTGAACTGGCTAGCAAGCATGCTAGCAAGCCACGGAAAGTTGAGCAACAATGTGCCCTTCGGGAGGCTTTTGTTTCGAACGTTTGTTTGTTAGGCTCTTGTTCGCTTTCTTTTATTTTTTTAGGCCATAGTGCGCTTATTTTAACATTTTCCGCTGTTGTGGTGATATAAGAAGTCAGATTTTTCACCAGTGGTGGCAACGATAGCCGATAATTTTCCGGTATGGACAAGCAAAAAGTACGAATTAACCGAATTGCGGTGTTTGAATTAAGCGGCCTTAAAATACATTGAAAACATGGCGAACCAACCAAAAATTTGATTTTTGTTTGAATTAACCGAAAGTACGAATTATCAGAGTTTGAATTATCGCGAGTCTACTGTATCTCGATTCCTACGTACCTCAATTACTGATAACTTGCAACATTCCTCTTATGTAACGTCCTTATGTGCAGCACCATGTTTTCCTTACACAAACTTTTAAGCATAAAACTTTGTTAGATTTTCTGATACAGACAACTCTCATTACAACAGACCCTGATAATCCGACAAAAAATGTCAGTTTTATCCAAAGCCTGTAATATCCGAAAAGCCTCACTTCCAAAACTATGGTTGCGATGTGTTACAATGTTATGAGTGACGAATGAGCGCAAAGAATGAGTGACAAATGTCCAAAGCGTCCTAAGTAAAAAGCAAAAGAAAGTCCCAGTTTCACTCGAGAGGCAAAGCATTGATTTTGATAGCAAATTAAGCAAGATAAGCACGGTAGCGGAAGGGAGCGAATTGACCTTCATGCTGTCTCCCACTTCAACGTGAACTAAATGTCAAAAGCATAGTGCATGCGAAGCTACCGGCACTGGGCGCACTTTGTCCATGTCACAGATTGCTTTCAATATTGGCGCCCACGCGGGCATGCACTTTGTCCGCATCGCAGATCGCTTTCAAGATATGGCGCCTGTGCAGGCACGCACTTCGTCCACATGACAGATGGTTTTCAAGATACGGCGCCCACGCAGCCGCGCACTTTGTGCAGCCGCCGGAGTAGAACCCGCCCCTCATCTTCACCTTCTTGCAGTGCCTTACGTGCAAAAGAAGGGGTTGCAGAATTCCTCTCTCGCACGCGCGATATTGAGCCGCAATTGTCGGCTGACTCTCACAAGTCAGTTGTCAGCCCATATGGCAAAAGTCCATTTTGTATGCGCAATTTTCAAAAAAATTGCTGTTAATTTCATCTGCTGTAGCCGATAGTCCGTTGTAGCATGGTTCGTTAAAAGCAAACTTTGTTTTATTAATAAAATAGGTAGCGCAAACTAAAGTTAAAATATGATCTGTTATATATGAAGGTCTATTGTACCCGTTCCTTTGTAATGAGCGCAGACTGTATTTGATATTCGGTTTTCTTTTCTTGATTTGATTCAGTATTCTATTTGGTATTCACACACCTCTACTATTAATAAGCTATGCACAACACAGGTCTGTTGTGCCTTGTGGGAAACTGAAGTAAGAGTAAAGACTTTTGCTTTCCTACATGTCACACATTTCTTGTAGCACACTAGTAGTTTCATGTACTGAGAGTGAGTATACATAAGCACAGGCTAATGTTACCCCGTAAATGTTACTTGCAGAAACATTACGGTTACATAAGCTACACTTGCCAGGAAGCGTGAGAGGCAGTCAATCTGTGAGTGGTATGACATTCCACTCTTAAAGGCGAAGCTTAGGTGTCTTCCAAATTTGTGTTAGATGAGATAGAAACAAATGCTAAGCACCATGTTTTCTCCTGCATAGCCAGCAATGTATTCGATTTGATCTGAATATTCGTATCCAACTGAATATTCGAACATTTTCGAATACCTATTTTTTAATGGCATATGAATAACAAATATATAATATTCAATAACATTTAAATTTTTCTTCAAATATTTGCACACCCCTATTTTTTACTGTGCCAATTCAAACTTACACAAACTGTGAAGCTCTGTTTAAGCATTTTTCTTAATAGAATAAAATGTGATCTAGTACAAAACTAGCATTTAATACGCAAACAGATGTGTGCATAAAGCATACCTTGTTTTTCCATATTATGTAAAATAAAATCAGGTTACATAAACCTAGCAATTGCATGTAAAGAAAAAAGAAAAAGGTTTGTCACTTGGTAGTGATCAAATATCAGGACTTGATTATGTGCTTATAATAATAGCAGTTTGGCCGGTTGAGAAAGGAAACAGTAAGGAATAAGTCATTGGTCCATTCTGTTCTTCATTTTTGTATGAATGTTTATAATGTAATTACCTTTGTTAATTTTTTTTAACTTACTCGTGTCTAATGAAAATCATCTCTTGTCATTCCAGCTGTTTCAGCAGCAGTTGTGTCACAAGCCAAGACTGCAGATGTCCCTGTGAGTATTTACTAAAATGGAATCACTAAAAGGCTTTAGTGCCAATTCTGATGAAATCTTAAGCACTTAGATTGAACTCCAGGTGTACTTAGTTTAATTAAAGGTTCATTGCAATTAAGTTGAAAAGTGCTATTAATATAATGTCATGGTAGCACATGTTGCTTCCACCTTCAGCTCTTGACACAAAGGCTTCACGCTGTCCAGCTCACTTTGTTGTGACCATCGTAAAATTCTTAAAATAGCTTTGTAGCGACATTCTGCATTGTCCAAGTGTGTTGGCTTGTGCACAGCATTGAGAACTCTTTGCAGAAACAGCCCAGTATTTCACAATGTCAGTACCCGCCAGCCTTAAGGGGGGAGGCCACCCTCGGATACCAACTTCTTTGTTTATTGAGATATCTTAATCAAATTTTCAGGATAGACTCGTAGCTATGTTATGTTATGTTCACTGGTTCTCAAGTTCCAGCAATATGTCAGAATGATGCACATGGTTTTCTCATTCCATTCCAGACCTGGAGAATTTCCAAAAGGTGCTGCAACTGTGAAATTCACTATGATGATTCTCAGATGGATACCTCAGGGCAAGACAGAGCCCTTTTTTAAAATTTCCTTGCTGAAAAATTTTAACAGACCACCGAATTTAGTGTTGATGATCAAGATTTTATCAATCAAATTTTGATTAAATATTACAAATCACAGACACAATATACAAAAAAAGGGCTTGTCTTGCCCTCAGAAATATATTCAGATACACAATAAAAAAACTCTTGGAAATCTGATGAGCAGTTACAGAGAAATGGCTGGAACAAGCTGCCTCACCAGCCAAAAAGTCATTTTGAGAAAATGAGCTTTGAAAGTTTTGAGCACATATATTAGTCTAAAATGACCCTGCAGCGTAACTGGAGATGTCCTTAAACACTCTCTTCTTTTGCCGCCTTTCCACCTTCTCTTGCGATCGTTTCTTGGCCTTTTTCAAGCGCAGAGAATCTTTCTCGGCTGCCCGTTGTATGGCCAGGTGGCCAGATGTTAGCCCCACTGATGAACATAGCTCTTGGGTGGCCCTGTGGCAGCTAGCATTATATCTTAAGACTGCCTCATGCAGTGTTGTCTCCACAGCAATCAGTGATGCATGCTGCTCTTTGGGCATCAGGGACCACAGCACGGAGTGAAATGAGTCTGATGCATTCTGCGTCTTATCTCCCAGGCAGCGTTGCAGAAGAGAAGCCTGTGAGAGGCGCTCATAAACAGGTAGCAGTGCTTCTGCAACATAGCCTGGAAGATTGTACTGATGCTTCGGAGGTGGCACACCATCACTCTTGCTGGCGTTATGACAACACCACAAGTCTGCACCCTCAGGGCACAAGTCGTGGTGAGGATCCTTGTCCGTTGATGTCACATGGTGGTACGGTGCCATCACTGCACGCTGCATTGCAGCCACATCGTTGAAATTGTTCCGTAGGGCTCAGCCATAATAGTCGGTCAACTTGTCGATGAGGGCCTTTGTCAGCCTGCCCTTCCCTCCAAAGCCTTGTCACTATTCTGGACAAGGTTGCACAGTGCTGTCACCATCCTCTTCCGAACGTGGTTCAGGCATTTCTATTTCGAAATTGGGGACCAGTCCATAAACATTTTCTTGCACACGGGCAGACAAGGTGGCACTATCTCCGTCAGACACAAGCGTTGTGTAATGGAGGTTGTGCTTTGGCACCAAACGTGAGAAAAGCATGACAGCTGCCTCAACCTCCATCCTCCCAGGCTTAGAGTCAGTGTTTTTCTGGCACACATGATCCCTCTGCCAGCTTGCATAGCCTGGGTCTCCAGGCTTTGGTCCTACTTGGCAACCAAGGCACTGGTTCGATAAAACAATTGCATCCATGATGAGGCCCTGTGATGTTCAATTATTGCACCAACTCCAATATGGGACGTGTGGCCACGCTTGTGCCATGTTCCATCAAAGTTTACTGTGATATCTTTGCTGAAATATGGATCTATTTCCTTGTAGGTGGTTGTCACAGCAGAAGCATATTTTGCATAGAACTTGTCTACGCACTGTGTCTGTGGTTCCCTGAATTTCTTCAACTGCTTCTGAAAAGTATTATGATGCAGGCCACGATGGGACACGTTCATCGCTGCCCAAAAGTCATTGAGGGCTGTTTTTCCCTTTCCTATCTGTTTTGTTGCCACAATGGCTCTTATATTCACGTTAAAGGCCATAGAGTCATCCTGACGAGCAGAACTTCACGAGCTTGCAACTATTCCACAATGTAAACATAGCAGCTTAAGCTTTGTTGCAAGTCCGAGTTGGGTGCCTCCTTGAACCTTCATCCCAGTCACGAAGCACCGCTGGCATGGGGTCCCAGATAGCAGGTTGCCTAGGGCATTCATTTGCACAAGGAGAAATTTTTCGCCTTCACTTGTAGCGGTGACAGCTTCAGGATCGCGCTTCATTGCTTGAAATTCTCGCTCTGTCGTTGACATAGCGTCAAGTCCTCATTGCACCGCAGCGCATTTTTTATCCGCTGCCTCTTTCTCCTCACACGTCAGGAAACGTGTTTTCAAGTGCACAGTGGACAATGCGATAGCATTATCCGAGGCAGATGAAAGAGAGGATGTGGAAGCCGCTGTTGATGAGCACGAGACATCAGGCGTGCTCGTCATGACAAATTCTTGCGCCGGTGGAGCAAGATCACGTTGCTAGAAGCGTCAACGCAACCATGCTCTTGCGTAGATGAAGCAGAAGCTGCCCCACAGGAACTATCGGCGCAATCATTGTCGGCGTGCGGGCGAGAGGCGAGCTTCGCCATGCGGGCGAGCTTCATAGAACGCTTCCTTGCACTGAACGTGTGTAGTGTCTTGAGTTTCTTTGGGCACATTGTGGCCGACCGCAGAACAATCGGCAGGCTAAACGCAACCACGGTCTCGTAAAGACGGTTGAAAATCGTCGTCTAAAGACGGTAGAAACTTAGAGAATATGCGAATGGCTGCAAAGATAGACAATGCCAAGCGGAACACACAAAGGGCGCCGGTGATGGAGGAGCTGAAGCAGATGACGGCCGGACACATTATGCAGGAGACCACTACGTCATTGCACGCAGGGAGTCGCGGGCTCCCCCGCGACCTTGAGGAGCGCGCGCTTCGCCCAATCTCAGCTTCGCGTCTCAGCTGCGGAAACTTGAAAGCTCTCAAGCAAAAGCAAAAAAGCAAAAGAATGCACAAACAAAACAACACCAAAATGGTGGCGCTCGGGGGAGCGGTGGAGAAATGGTGTTTGCGTCAAGTAGGGGTATTTTGATCGCTCGCTCACCTCTCAAGGGCTGCCGCAGCTCGTTATAAACTTTATTCGAAATAGTTTCGCGATGAATTAGACTTTAATATTTACAGAAATGGCAGTTTATAAGACATACTGCCCGAATATGTGCTTTTCCAAAAATCAACTTCTTCATGATTTTTCGGTTTTCAAAGGCCACGTCCCCCCTTAACAAAATTGGTCCTTAGAAAATGTTGGAAAAGTACAAGGATCATAGGGCAGCATAGAACTCTTAATGCAGCAAGTTTGGTAGCATAAAAAGAAAAGGCTTCTTAAACTTAATTTTACCTTTGCTCACAGGCAGCCTCAGTTTCTGCAAGTCCAGTGAAGCCATTTAGGCCCAAGTCAGATGAGGAGCGCTTTCAGTACAAAGAGCACCGGAGGGTGTGCCACATCAATGCAGAGCAAAAACGGCGGTTCAACATCAAGGTAAGACTTACAAAATCTGGAATCCATCACCCTGGATTATGTGTGACTTGGCTTACTTGCACAGAGTAAAATGTCGATTTAGAACTGAGCTCTCGAGGTGAAATGCAACCTGTCTTCTTTCTTTCTTCCCAATTTCACACAACAAAGTTTTGCAGGCACCACCACAGTGTTAAAATTTTTTTCTTCCTGAGGGCCACATGGCCTCTGTGAAAAGTTATTTCGACACAATACCAAATCATGACTTTAGTTGCCAACTCTCAAATCTTTTATGATCTCTTTCGCATAAAAAAAATTGGTTGATGACTGTACTTCTTTGCATTCGAGGTCAACCTTCAGTGCAGCAAAATTTCGATATACTGAAGTAACGTGTCGATTTTACTGGCTTTATTATGAAGCGGTCTTCGCTGGATGCATGAAAGAAGACGAAGAAATGGGCTAAGGGAGAAGTGAGAATGAAGAAGTTGGAATAAAATGGCGGACCTTTCGTTCGATGGTACCTCCGTACTTACGGAAAGTATGTTTGCTTTGGGTACCGGGACATCATGGGTTACACTTGAATGGAATGGCCGATTCACTCACACGAGCATCCATCAACGGCCCGATCATATCTGTTTTGCCGACATCAGCTTATGTCACCGCGGCTAGGTACAGAAATTTCGCTATATCTCAAAACTCTGCAACATCCATACTAACACCGTCTTCTGATTTCCACCATCTTGGCTTCCCATAGAATAATAATTGGTGTTCTTCAAGACAATTGGAAGTTTCTTTTACAAAATTGCGATGCCGTATACCTCCTCTAAATTTTTACTTACACAGGTCTGGTCTCGCTATGTCCCCTCTGTGTTCTTTTTGCAGTGCACCTGAAACTATCGAACATTATTTTCTCTCCTGCCACCGCTTTATAAGACAAAGAAAATTATTAGTACACTCATTCACCAAACTTGGGCTATCGCTAACCTCACCAACCATTCTTTCTTTTGGTACGACCTCACTGGGATCCAGCCACAGGGATGCTTTTCTTGCAATTTACAATTTTATTAGAGATACAAAAAGAGTACCTGGCTGACTTTCTAAAATTATCAACATTTTTTATTATTTCATTTATTTTCATCAATATTTTCATCACACGTCTAATTACAGTTCTAGTCTCGCGCTCCACAATTTAAATCTAGTTTGGCTTTACTTCTAAGTATACGAAAAACCGCCTGCTTCTTGGCCAATCCCCCATAGTGGGTATGCGCCACTGTCTGGGACGCAAGACAAGACAAGACGACACCCGTCTCATTGAGATTGTCATTTCTACTGCCGTTCTAGTTAGGAACCCTACATATTATGTCAAGGTTCTAGTGTATTCTGCCTTGCTTGTGAAGGGAAAGAAGCAGATGCACTGAAGGAGCCTTGTAGCTGCTATTATCTGTGTAGTAGAAGCTGCAGGTGGCACATGAAATGTGGGAGTGGAAGGAGGGAGAGTGGCAGCTTCAAAGCATAGATGAATTCTTTGTAAGTATGCACTCAGCCACTTGAGGTAGTGATGTTATTTTGAGCAAACGCAGGAACACTTTTGGCATGCAAAAAAATGTTTTATCTGTTTTTGTGTCGTGCAAATGGGATAACTGGCAGCTCCCGTCATATTGGTGCATTCGTGGTTTGTCACATGAATGTTATGCAAACAATGCTCATTCCAGAATGGATTTGAATCCCTGCGTCATCTGCTGCCATCTCTGAGCCAGAACCCGGACTCAAAGGTCAGCAAAGCACAGATGCTGCAACAAGGTAACTACAGTTGGATTGCTTTATCAGGTGTTTCAGTGGTGATGCTTTTGATTAATAAAAAATGGTATTTGAGATTAAAATCCACCTTATTGGACAAATTCATACTATTGGCCAACATCAGAAATTGTGTTGTAATCACCAACAAGCTCTCTAATTTACAAAACTTCTCTAAATAACTCTTGAATCTGTCAACTGCAGTGCAGATGTTACAGTTGCAAAATTGAATATAATCAGTGCTCAAGACATGTCTAGTTGGTAGGATTCCTGCTAATTTCACCATTGTCAAGGTAAGTGTTCCCAAACTTGTAGCAAGCTGCACTGGCATTTTATACGTCATTTTCCTGCAGAGCCATCGAACACAGCAGGACAATATGGTAGTACACTGGTGCTTCACCAATGTACTACCACATTGCTGATTTTGAGAATGAGTGTATTGAATCTTGCTAGTTTTGGGTTTTCCTAGCAAAGCAATTGTGTTCGCTCAGTGGCTATGTTCTGATGAGCTTAATGTCATAGGTTTGACTCATGGGAATCGGAATCGGGCTGGAGGGCTGGAGTGCAAATGTTGCTTGTGAATTGAGTCTTGAGTGCATGTTAAAGAACTCCATGCGGTCAAAAATTAATTCGGAACCAGTCACTATGGTGTATATATATATATCATATATGTTGCTTTGAGATGTTAGACTATATCAATAATCCATTCAATTAGAAAATCTGCAAGGAAACAGAGTGCCTGAGCAGTGACCTTAGCTAATGAAAGATTTGTTAGTTAGCACAATATGTTTATAAATCTTGGTCAAAGGAATTATCACATTGTCTCGACTCTTCTGTATACTAATTGGACACAGTTATTGCTGTAAATTTCTTTATATCGCTGTTCAAATTCTAAGTACACAAAGGAAATGTTGCTCTGTGCATTTTACACAGCTGGGGAGTACATCCGAACACTAAAAAATGAGCGTCAGCAGCAGCAGGAAGAAGCAGACAGGTTAAAGAAGCAGATAGAATCCTACAACCAGGCAATCAGGTAAGTGCTTGACTTCATTTATTTTCCTGCTCTATTGTATCATCGCTACTTTCTCACTTGCAGGAGGGATCAGGTGTGAATTGCCTATTTGCACAAAATAAAATGCAAATATTATTTTCTCGAAATTCCACCTTTTGCTTACAAGCTATTTCCACTGACGTTTGTGTGCTATCATTCCTAGTGTGTTTACAAAACAGGATCCTTTATTGCCGACAAAAGACACTAAATTTATAGCTGTGCACTTGTGTGCATAGCTTTACTGTGCCTAGATCTTGAGAGCTTTGCATTAATCACACCCTTAAAATTTGTTTCATCTCGCTTTCTCACACATAGAGAGGCTAATTTTGTTATTGCTAAATTTTTCATCACATGGCAGCTTGTACCAGAACCAGCTTCCTGCAACGGGTGTTCCATTGCCATGTCAAAGGACGAATCATCTCAAGGAGAGCTTTGAAGAATATGTGCGGACCAGAACGCTTCAGAATTGGAAGTTTTGGATCGTATCCTTTGGGTAGAAATGCATAATAGGTCTTGCATGCTTTGAGTTTCTCTTCCATTGTACCAGAAAGAAATCACGATTGGTTGAGAAAAGGTGGGGTGGAGTGAGTGGGGTAGCACACAGTAAAACCTCGTTATAACAAAACGGGATATAACGAACTAATGGATATAACAAAGCGATCATGATTCCCCTTGAAATTCCAATAGATTCCCATGTATTGAAAACCTCGTTTTATTGAAGCTAAAATTTCCTCGCAATGGATATAATGATCCTTTTTTAGAGCGCAGTTCTTTGGCACCCGTTTCGCGGCGCCATCGACCCTCGCCGTAACCAGCTCCGTAGCCGGAGCCAGTGCGCTGCTCAAGCTGCACGCATTCCGGGCACCATCTCTCATGCACGGCGCGAGCTTTGCTCTCTTTGCTCCTCCTCCAATAACACTCCTGTGCGGCAGTAATCAGAGCGCCGGCTCGGTGGCAGCTGATCTCGAGAATGTGCTGCTGCCCAAGCCGAAACGCATAGCTGCCGCTGTTCGCCACTGCCTGTACCCCCCCCCCCCCCTCCCCCGTGGCAGCGACCACGTGAGAGCGCGCGGTGTTCTCAGGTTTCCGAAGCGCCGGCTCAGTATCAGCAGTTCACGGTGCACACTTCCCAAGCCGAAACGCAGAGCCACCTTCAGTTGTTTCGCTAGCAGCACCAGCGGCGTCAGTCAGTTGCTGCCATCTCTTCGCTGTGCAACGTTCCTATGCGCCTACGCGCTGCCTCCCGCAACCTCCCGATAAGTGAGGCAAATAAGTGAGGCAATTGCGCCGAGCTAAGCTCGGTTTGCGGCGGCTGGTGCGAAATGTTCCGCACGAGACGGATTGTCCGAGGCTCACACAGTTTATATTATAATATAATCCGTCTGCCTATATAAATAGTTTATTCTCAGCCAGTGCTTTGAGCCATGAACGAGGCAACCGATGGAAGTCCTTCGTCTGCCGCTGCTGCTAAACGAGCTGCCCAAGCAGAGGCCCAGCACCGTGGCCACCAGAATCCAGAGGTGCGTTTCGCCGAACCAGGCTTTGGTGCAGCAAGTCAAGCATATGTCCATCTATTTCTCCTACCACAAAGCTTCCTTCATGAACTGGGAATGGAGCGTTTCTTGAAGAAGGAATATGTGTGAAGAATAAAAAGTTGTCTGTAACTGTACATACATGTCTTGCACGAATTCTTTGCCTCAATATATCGAAAAGCCGGAACAGCTCAAGAGCTGCGCTCAAATTTCGCATTAGGAAGTAACATAATCTTCGCCAATTTTTTTTCCACAATGAGCATTTACTGACCATTTTAGTACCCGTCAGGTCAATGTCTTATAGCGCACAACGTGCACATCTCCCGGCCTCCCTTTTCCCGTGGAACTGGTGGACCCGCCCGCTCTTCCGCTGCATGCATGGGGCGGCACCGACTGCGGTTCTGTTGTTGCATGTCGTCTTCATGCGCATTAAGGATATTGGTGTTTCTATCGGTTCGTTCGTGTAAGTTCCTGCCGCCAGAAAGGAGATGGACGACGGCTACGGCAAACGGAAGCGCAAAACTATATCAATCAAACAGAAGGTGGCTATGCTAAAAGCCGTTGAGTCCGGCGTGAAGAAGAAAAAAAGTGGCCGAAGATTTCGGCATAGCGTTGAGCACGCTGTCGACGATTTTGAGCAGCAAAGAAGCTGTCACCAGTGCTGTTGCACATGGCATGGAAGGCGACAGAAAGAAGCTGCGAGCCCCCGCTTTCGAAGCTGTAGAGAAGGCGGCCTTCAAGTGGTTTTTGCACGCAAAAGCAAGTGGCGCACTCCTGTGAGTGGGGCACTGTTGCAGCGCAAAGCGACGGACTTTGCGTGCATCATGGGGCACGATGATTTTGTGGCGAGTGTCAGGAGGCTGCAGCGTTTCAAGGAGCACCACAATATCGTCGGCAGGGCTGTCAACGGGGAAGCGCATTCTGTCGACCGCGTAGCTGCAGTGGCATGGGTGCAGACAAACATTGGACAGCTGCCTGAAAAATACAGTGCCCAGGATTTGTTCAACGCGAATGAGATTGCCCTGTTGTACCAGATGCTGCCGCAAAAAACCTTGGCCCTCAAAGGTGAACGCTGCCAGGGCGGTAAGCAGAGCAAGGTCCGCGTGTCCATGTTGCTTTGTGCTAACATGGGTGGATCAGAAAAGGTGTCTGCCCTCGTGGTCGGCAAAAGTGCGTCACCATGATGCTTTAAAGGCAAACGAAAGCTGCAAGTAAGTTATGTGTCCAACTATAAGGCTTGGATGACGAGCGAAATTTTTGCACAATGGCTGCAGGAGTGGGAAGAGCGGCTGGGCGAGCAGAACCAGAAGATATGCCTCATACTGGACAACTGTGCAGCCCACCACACTGTCACTGTGCTCAAGAACATCAAGCTATGCTTGCCACCAAACTGCATTGAAGTTGTGCAACAACTCGACCAAGGAGTTATCATGAACATTAAGTCGGGCTACTGCAAGCGTGTGATCGACCGGATTCTGCTCAATGTGAGCATGAAGCACGAGTCCACGATCGACTTGTACATGGCGATCGAGATGCTACAGGCTGCTTGGATGGCTGTACCTACAAGCACGATCGCCAATTGCTTCCAGCATGCCTCATTTGGCGTCAGCGGTGGTTACAGCGAAGATATCGATGCTGCTGCCAATGAGGGTGCCGTGGGCGACCAACCCTAGCGTCGTGGGACGCTCTCCTAGATACCAGCGTTGTGCCTGACTGCGACACTTTCTGCACATAGGTCAGTGCCGATGCTGACGCGGTGACGACCGAACAGCTAACGGAGGCAAAAATTTTGCGCGCGGTGACGGGGGTGCCTAATGACAACAGTGATGAGTGTGTCGACGACAGCCTGCAGCCTCATATTGGCGAATCCAACATACTGACGCCCACACAAGCGCTGAATGCAGCAGACCTGCTGCACCACTTCTTTGGCGCTCACGATGACAGCGAGGACGGACTCAACATGGCGGCTGCAACTGAAAGAGCATTCGCCTGAAGAAGACAAGGCAAAAATCTATCAAGGACTTTTTTTCTACGAAGTGAGCCGCCAGCTGGCGTGCTGTTCATCAATCAGTGATGAGCTGTTTGGCGTGAATAAAGTATCAATTCCTTGCTGTTCTTTCTTTTTCGCTAGTCTTTTTTTCATGCGACGGCCGTTTTCTTTTTCGCTTGGCGGGCTGCTGTGAGATTTGGTGGTGAGTTCATCCTCTTTTGCTTGCTAATTGTCGATAGAAATGGATAATGGGTATAACGAACTAATGGTTATAATGAAGTAATTACTACCCCCACTTCAACTTCGTTATAACGAGGTTTTACTGTACATGCTTTTATTGAGAAGGGTACAGGCTGAGGACAGGAAAGACACAAGGTTGTGGTGTGAGCTTATATAAGTGAAACTCTGGCTCTCATGCTCGTCCTAGGTAAAGCCTGACAGTGTTATATCAGGCTTTTGAGCCCTGTAGAAATAATGCAGCTTACCCGAGAACTCTGAACCTTGTGTCAATGTTCTGCCAACTCTTCTAGGTACATCCATTTATTCACCAAAGCAGTGTTTCTGCCATGTGACATGAGAATTTGGTGTTCTTTGATGTTCACAATGATCTTGGCAACAAAAGGAACACGGATCTCAGCATTTCGGCTTTCCTTGTTTTTTTCCCTGCAAGAGTGCCATAAATGATTTTGCTAACCATGAAGTTCAGTGGCAAATTTCAGAACCTGTTTTTAAGCTTTCTTTACATTTTATTGTATTTTTGCTGCCAGCTTTTTTTTATTGAGCCCAATGCACATATTTAGGATGAGCATAAGGACACTTGTTAAGTCTGTCTGTCTTATCTGAAGTTATACTTATGTGATGCACTGGCATTGTTAGAAAAGTAATGGCACCCTCAATGAGTCACTGGTGTGCAACAGGGCACCCTGAGGCAATGATGATTGAATGAAACGGCGCATCACAGCACCCCTGTGCACACCGGTGCAATTTGCCAAGGATGCCACAAACAAAGGTCACAAAACTGTTAACCTTGTCACAGAATTCAACAGAGTACATTTTTATTCAAAAGCATGCAAGTGTGCCTTTTGCCGCTATGTGCAAATGTAGTGTTTGCACTTGCTCATCTCATTGGTATGTCACACTTCCATGACTCAATATTGCCACGCACAGTTCAGCCTTCTTCTGGAGCCCCTGTTGGAGTCCTACAACCAGACCGTCTCCAAGGCTGGGTTCGATGAAATGTGCAAGACAGTGCTTGTTTGGGTTGAACAAAACTGTTCGCTCAGGGCCCTCAGGCCAGGTAAGTTGTGCTTGCAGCACGCCTATGTTTCGTATCTCTCTAGTCATTCCTGTTGCACAATGTCAGTTACTTTACGATGGCACAGGCCATCAGTGGCTGAAATTTTACCTGCCACAGTGACCTGTTCTAGTCCATAGTATGATTTCTGGTATCATCGGCTCTATGGTATGCACAGAAAGTGTGCTAAGAAGCATCCTTGATGTTGAGATTAACCTCGATATTCATAAACTATATCTTGAATCTCTTCCTCCACTCCCTTGGACATCAACTAGCGCTGTCCCTTGAGTGAAGCAGGTGTTAAGCTCCAACAATTCCTAGTCAGTTTCTACAGGAAACGCTTGAGAAACACCTCTCCAATGATCGAGTTTGTGAAAGGACTTGTACAGCTCCTCAAAATTCTTGAAAACCTTTGAATTTGCACAAGTAGGCTCAAGAGCCCTTAAAATTAGGGGTGTGCAAATATCAAATAACACTTAATTGAATAGTGAACATTCGAATAATTCTATTCGCAAATTGAATATGTACTATTTGATTTCTCGAATATTCAGTATATTTAATGTAGAGACCCGCGCAATGCCACATGTCGCGTGTGCCGCGGAGTCCAGCCGCGCAAGCAAGCACTTCACGGTTTCACTTCGCTTTCACTGCAACAGGACTTCCAAGTGTGCTGCTGACGGGCTACACCGGCTGATGCAGTAACAGACTTAGGTAGTCACTGCGAGCGCCCGAGCGCTGCAATTTGCAGAACAGCAGCACGTTGGCCAGGGCCGCCACTGTCGGTATCAGGTTCATCTGGGTCGACAGGATGGATCGAAAATGGACAGAAAGAATGGCAACATTAGCACTACATATTTCATAAAGCGAAAATTGAGCCAGTTAGTTGCCAATAGGCACGCAGATTGTGTTGGATGCGCGCCTGTGAACTTCACGCCACTTCAACAGCCGTCGAACTAACCCACACTCGTGGCCTCGGGACCGATCACATGATGGCTTTCACCTCGTCGTCACAGGTCGTTAACCCTAATCGGTGCTGCTTCATGGGCATCGGCGACTAAAGTTATGATTTCGTGCCAAATCGATGCACATCACTCGGAAAGCCAACAAACCACCTCGCAAACGAAAGCTAGTACGCGGAGTGGCAACAAAGTTGTTAAGAGCCCCCAGCCCCCATATTTGAGATGCAGAACAGCGGTCTCATTACCGAAGTCGTTTGTAGAGGCACGTCGGACTTTTTATGGCTTGGAGCAAGTCGCCACAAAACTAGCTTTGGATTTAAATGGCGGGTGTGAAAGTGGTGGCATGCTTGGTGCGAATGGTGGATAAACAGGAAAGAGGGGGGTGGGAGGGGAGTGTCGCAGAAACTTGCAGTGACCTTACAGATTGTAAAATATTCGACAGGTGGCAAATCATGCTGAACCTTACAATGAAATGGTGCAGACGGCGCCAGCCCTTTACTGTAGGTGTCGGCGATGTGAGTCATGTGATGTGAGCTTCTTTTGGCCATTGTGCAGATTGGCCTTACGATAACCCACCTGCCATAAATTTGTAATACCCCTTCTGCATTTTGGAGAATAACTAGAAAGCAAAAAAAACTTTCTCTGCAATAGATAAGATTGCTGCGAAGTGCACGTCCACCATTAAGCTGAAAATTATTGGTATTCAGTACAAGAGCTATATTAATATATTAGTTTAAGAGAGAAAAAAGCCCTTGATTCTGTTCAACACAAATTCTATTCGTTAAAAAAATATTTTCCAGGCCTTTGTATACTAGAGCTGAGCTGTAATTAGTGCTAGCATACTAATTTGGCATTCCCTTTAATAAGAGTAGACCGCGCTGTATGTCTTGATTTCTATATTTTACTGACAGCGGTGTAGATTCTTGTTATGCACAATGCTAGGAGACTTCCGAGCATGCGCAGCACCGTATTATCTTGGCCAAAATTTTGTTGTAAGCATTAAATTTGTGAAAAACTTTGATATTCAATCTGAAATCTATTCAGTATTCGCACACCCTTCCTTATAACTGCTTGAAAATAAGCCTGCTCCGTGAATTCCTTGAAGACTGCGTTTGGAGGCAACTTACACTGCTTTTCAACTGCTTTTGTTTATTATATTTATTAATGATATTGTAAATGTTGACCCTTCAGCCCAATACATAATCTATGCTGATGATACGTCTTTTCTTTTGTGGAACAAATATACATTATCTCGTGAATCTAGCTAACATGACATTAAAAGAAAAACATATGCACCTGGACACTTAAGTTCTTTACAAATTAACTGTTCCAAAACTAAAGCTGTTCTTTTGTGCACTAAATACCTGCTTTATGAGCCCACTCATTCTTATAATCTGATGTTAAATAATAAAATTGAATTTTCTTCTACAGCAAAATCTTTAGGTCTTATTTTTCATGAATATGTGAAATGGGATCACCCATATGGAATTTTACAAAAAAAAACTTCACAAGGTCCTGGGTGTACTGAGAAAATGTCAGCATGTATTGCCAGTTCCTCAAAAGCTTCTAATATTTAAAGCACTTTTCTCATTTCATCTGGGCTACTGTAACTTAATTTTGGGTAACAGAACAAAACAATCCATAAATAATCTTCTTATCCTACAAAAAAGGGCCCTAGGATCTGTTGCAAACCTACCATTTAATCCCCGCAGGGACGTCTGCGTCAGCAGGCATTTGGTGTGTTGCGACACCACGTACCCGAGCACACGAAGGTTGGCCCCTCCTGCGCCTAGCCGTGCATGGCTTTGCCGTGTCCGGGGAAAGGGGATCCTAGGGGTTGAGCTGACGCTGAGTGTTTGGACCTTTGTGGCCCCTCAGCAGAGGCAGTACAGCTCTTTGGTCTCTGCTTCACGTAGGCGACACCTCCGGACTGCCCCTCCCGGGGCAAATCAGCAGTCACCTTTTCCTGTCTTCTTCCTCCACATGCTTTTTCTTTACCCTCTTCTTTCACATCTGTTCTGTCTTCTTGTATCTTCTATTCACTTCAATTTTTCATAGGTGGCTAACCTACCTTGGTTATGTCGTATTAGGTTATAGTCTCGATGTACAGGTGGCGTGGGCAAGACTTGTTCGCATGTTCCTGTCCCGTCCCCTCGTTGGGCACCATGGTGGGTGGCTGGCACCGTGGCTGAACAACACAACTTTTCTATGGCTCCTCCTTTCCCTCAAAATGATCGCCCCTCTTATAAAAGAGGGCAGACCGAAGCAACTCAATATTTTTCAGAAAAGAAAAGTAGCCTTCCTAAAATACCATGTAATACATAGTGAAGTAGAAGAAAAGCCAGCAAGAATCTTGTCCCCATTCACAGTATCCAAGTCCTTGACAGAAGCCCTCGGCCCTGGCTACAAGCTTTCAAAAAATCTCTAGTGGTGATTTGCTGCTCGAACTTCGAGATAATGTGCAATACACAAAACTGTCAAACCTTGCGTCCATTGGGGATATGTCTCCGTTACATCCCACCGGTCCCTCAACACTGTCCGCGGTGTAATATCAGAAATCGACTTCATACACTTAACAGAACAAGAAATGCTTGAAGGACTCACCGACCAAGATGTCATAAACGTTCACCGGATCAAAATCCGGAAGATCGACACGAAACACCTGATCCTCATGTTCAACAGCAACACACTCCCCGAACAAATAGAAGTCGGCTACTTAAAAATCAATGTAAGGCCCTACATTCCGAACCCCCGCAGATGCTTCAATTGTCAGAGGTTCGGCCATGGCTCACAGAGTTGCCAGGGCTGCAAAACTTGCGCAAAATGTGCTTCGAAAGAACATACTTGCGAAAACTGTGACGGTGCAGTGCATTGCGTAAACTATGAAGGAGAACATGCCGCATACTCTAGGATGTGTCCGTCCTGCAAAAAAGAAAAAGAAATCATCACGTTGAAAACCAAAGAAAACATTTCATTCAAAGAAGCACGAAGGCGTATCGTGCTAACAAACACATTCTCCTTCAATGGAAAAAGCAACTTCGCCGATGTGGTGCGACGGGCCATAGCACCACACCAACCTTTGGGGCCTGGTCAGGCCACAATTACCAGGCCTCCGGCAGAGCCGCCCGCACCCCACGGAGAGACAGCACAAGCTGCCCTGCCACCTACTAAGCAGGGCCTGCTGGCCCTCAATTCGGCTGCCCACAAGGTTTTTCCCCAACGAGAGAGGCCTGAAACACACACAGCCGCGGTGTCGCGGAGCTCCAGCACCTCAGGAGAGGCCATGGAGACAACTGCCAGTTCGCCCCCGCCACCGCGGAGGCACAGCTCGCTCGAAAAAAAAGAAAAAAAGAAAAAACCCCAATAACGGGTCCTCAAAAATGAGGAACCTAAATATTTTTAGCCACATCCCTACAAAATAATTAAAGATGGCATTCCTGATACATTGGAATTGTCGTGGACTTATTAAAAACTACAGCGACATAAAAGATATCTTAAACTCATTTTCTCCTGTGGGCTTATGTTTACAAGAAACTAACTTAGGACAACAACATAAGAACATTTTAAAGAAATACAAAGTATTTCGTTGTGACAAAGAGCAAGCGAGTAGGCTCTCTGGAGGTGTCGCGATTATAGTGCAGAATGGTGCTGCTACTCTTGAAATCAGGCTTCAAACGGAATATGAAGCTGCAGCTGTGACCGTTCTTGATTTTAAAACAATTACAATATGTACTCTGTATCTGGAACCACATCTAAATGCTACACTTCATGATTTAGAAGCACTTTTTAAACAGCTGCCAGAGCCATATTTAGTAGGGGATATTAATGCACACTCATCTTTTTGGGGGAGTGACTAAACGGACACTAGAGGCCGTGTCCTAGAAGATTTTATTTTATCAAAGAATGTCTGCCTGCTCAATACAGGAGCGCACACATATTGCTATTTGAGCTCAGGAAAAATGAACTGCTTAGATTTATCTTTTAGTTCTCCATCACCTTTTACAGATTTTAAATCGGATGTTGTTGACAACCCCTACGGAAGTGATCACCTTTCTTTAAAAATTAACTTATCATCCCCACCACAAATCATCCCAAGCAAACCACGTCGTTGGAAGCTACACTTAGCAAACTGGGCATTGTTTCGATAACAGGCCAGTCTGGATAATGTTTTTTCAAGTAATCTTAATGTCGACGGTCAAAACAAATTGTTCACAACCTGTATTATTAATGCCACGCGGCTAGCTATTCCTCAATCCTCGGGAGTGGTTCGACATAATCACAAAATCTGGTACACGCAAGAATGTAGGGAAGCAAAAAAGAAACAAAACAAAGCCTGGGGCATTTTCCGTAGATACCCAGCCCATGATAATCTTGTAAACTTTAAAAAGGCAAAAGCCAACACACACCACATTCGTCGCGATGCTGAGAAAACTTCCTGGAAAAACTACATATCTATCAACAGTTCAACCACGTCCAAAAAAATCTGGGAACAAGTCCATAAACTAAATGGCAGCTTCTCCCCTTTCACAATTCCGTTCTTAACAGCTCCTGGCACACAAACATGTATAGAGGAACAGGCAGACGTACTAGGGGAACATTCTTTTAATGTTTCAAGTTCCTCACACTACACTCAATCTTTCCTGAAGTACAAACATACAGCCGAAAAACAAAATCTTCCTACAAGTGGCTGTACAAATGAGTCCTATAATACATTAATTACACTTCACGTAATCCAAAAAGTATTGTCCGCAGGTAAACAGACAGCACCCGGCCCTGATGAAATACACTATGAAATGCTGGCTCACCTCTCAGACACTGCTGTGAATGCACTTTTACAATTCTTCAACAAAATATGGGTATCAGGGAAAATACCAGAGGCTTGGAAAAACGCCGCGACTGTACTGTTTCTGAAGCCTGCAAAACCACCAACCACCCCTAGCAGTTATAAGCCAATAGCTTTCACAAGTTGTCTCGCAAAATCATTTGAAAGTATCCTGAACATTAGGCTGACGTTCACTCGTGAACTCTTAGACATCCACCAGTGTGGATTTAAAAAACCGTGTTCAACAGCTGGTCATCTCGTCCACCTAGAAAATACAGTCCGAGAAGCATTCGTACACAAGCAACACTGTTTAGCAGTCTTTTTCGATATCAACAACGCTTATGATACCGCTTGGAGGTTTGGTATTCTTCACGACCTAGCAGAACCTTGTATTCGTGGTAGGATGCTGAACTGCCTGAAAGATTTTGTGTCCGACCGTTCATTACATTTACACCTGGGTGCAACCCTTTCGAAGAAATTGGTCCAGGAGAATGGAGTGCCGTAGGATTGTATTTTAAGTACGACACTCTTCATAGTAAAAATGAACTCCATAGCAAAAATCATTCCTAGGTTCATTATGTATTCTGTATATGTCGATGACCTTCAAATAGCATGCACATCCTCCAGCTTGCCAACATGCGAGAGACAGATACAACTCACATTGAACAAACTCGCAATTTGGGCAGACAAAAATGGATTTAAGTTTTCATCACAAAAAACAATTTCTGTCCTCTTCTCACTCAAAAGAGGCCTACAGGTTGACCCCACCCTACACCTAAATGAAACCGTACTTCCAGTAAAGAATGAACAAAATTTTTTAGGTATAACTTTTGACAAAAAGCTCACATTCCTGCCACACATAAACACCCTCAAAAAGAAAGCTTTCCAGTCACTGAATATACTCAAAGTACTGTCATGAACGTCTTCTATAGCCAGCCTTTACGTAGAAACAAACGAACCCCCACTATAAAGTGGAAGAGCCGCTCTAACCTGTGCATATATTCTTAAGGTACAATATCTACCAAAACACATTTGCTATCCCCTTGTAACAATATGCCCTTCTCGAGTAATATTCAGCAACAAACCACAAACTATAGCACCACTGCTCCTGCGATTTGAAGAGATTCGTCACAATCTTGGCATAGTGGACACAGTACCTGGCATTACCCACAGACAAAATCCACTACCCCCATGGTTCATCTTTCCGACAGCTTGCGGTCTCACTTTAACACAGTTCCGTAAAGCACAAATCCCACCACAACACATTATTCAGGAATTCCTGGCACTAGAAGATAAGTACAGCAGTTTCACAGACTTTTATACTGATTGTTCGAAAACGACAGACCTTGTTGGAAGTGCAGTTGTCGAAGGGAACTGGGAAGAAACAGTAAGACTTCCGCAGTGCACATCCATTTTCACTGCTGAATGTTACGCCATTTCTATAGCCATAGAGAAAATAGTAAAGGAGAACCTCGCAAACAGTATTATATACATAGACTCCTTAAGTGCACTCACATCTCTTCATGCCAGAAATGCAGTCACACCATTATTAGGAGGTATTATACACAATTTAATAAAAGTCACCACACAAGGACGGAACATTAAATTATGCTGGGTTCCGAGCCACGTCGGAATTAGTGGCAATGAGAGAGCAGATGCATGCGCAGCACAAGCCCGGCACAAACAAGTAACAAAAATAAAGATATCTCCTAATGACTGCATGAAGCTAATATATCATAAACTAAGCAAAAAATGGCAGTCTGCTTGGAACAATGACATAAATAACAAATTACACTTGTTAAAGCCCGTGTTAGGCGAATGGAAATCTTGCACACACCAGGAACGTTTCAAAGAAGTGATTCTATGCCATCTTCGCATAGGACACGCACACTTCACACACAACTTCATTCTAACAAAGCAAGACAGTCCCCAATGTGAATCATGTGGAGATGAACTAACAGTAAACCACATCTTATTTTCATGCAGAAAACTTGAACCACTGAGGAAGAAGTTTTTTACCCTATTTTACAATGAACACATTCCTTTTCACCCAGCTTTGATTTTAGGCGAAGATGCGCTTGTTGATGTATCACGTGTTTTTAGCTTTTTAAAAGAAGCAGGTGTTCTGATAAAACTTTAAAACCTCGCAGAGTGCTTCACTACATATTACAGAAAACCTCATCCACCTTCTAATCTCTGAGAAGAATGCCGAGGTCTTTAGATAATTTGTTGAGACCCTCCGACCTCTTGCCCAGACAAGGACTCACTGAGGTGTCCCAACTTTTTAAAGAATCTGTACCTAGTGTTTGGCGCATGATAGCCTTAGCTGCTTATGTGCCATTAAACTCAACTCAACTCAACCATTTAATGCACACACTGCAGAGCCATTGGTTAAATTTAATGTAATTAAATTAAACGTGCTACTATATGAATACACTTTATTACTTTCCTTTAGAATACTGTATTTACTCGCATAATGATCGCATTCGTGTAATGATCGCACCCCTGAATTTTGTCGTCAAAATTCAATTTTTTTCTTTCCCGCGTAATGATCGCACCCTGAACTTGTCGCAGCGATATGTCGTGTGCCAAGTCTTGCTAATGATGATCACGCTTACCATCTGTCAAATGCTACGCGAACGACTCTTGAAGACATACCAATCGGTCTGCACACGCCCAACATTCTTATGCAGATGCCTCATTTCATTCCTTTCATCACTTTCCGCACTTCCATGAAAAAAAAAGGAAAAGCTACAACCAAACTAGCCTCAGCTTTATTATTTGTAGGCTTCGTAATGGTTTTGGTCAACAACAACATTAAAGGCGCCTTTCGATTCTTCTCGTCTGCACTCGTGGGCACACAGCAAATCGCGAGCGGCAACGATAGTGGCCACGTTTACACTGATACTTTAGTAGTGTACCCTATTCATACGCCGACGCTTATAACGCAGCTAAGATATTCACCCACCCTTAGCGGAAATGTGCCGTATTAGGATAGCAGTGAAGACAAATGCCGCAGTTTCTGCAGCATCCCACCATGTGTTTCTATGTCACTGGCAGCTACGCATGCCCATCTCTGTTTCTGTCCCCTCAAAGAGGACATGGCTACGTTATTGTCGCAAGCTTGCTGATATTAACGATATTATTCATTACTGATAAGGAAGAATATGTTTCAATGCGCGTAATGTACTCACGAAAAGAAAAATAATCGCATTCGGCTTGCTCCGCCGGCCGCCATTTTTGTTTTGGTGTCCCGCACTGACAGCAGCAGCCGCCTGCATGTCATCCCGCAACAAATGCGGGATGAAAAAAGAAAATGTTTCTTTTTGTGGGAAATTTAACCTGCGTAATAATCGCACCCCCTGAATTTGCATAAATTTTTTTGACAGAAAAGTATGATCATTATGCAAGTAAGTACGGTAGATATTGTAAAAAATTGCGGTTATATACACAGTGTAGCTAACTTTAACTAAGTCGTTCTTTGTGCCTAAACCGACACTCTGAACAATGTTATGTGCCATGGCTGCGCACGAACTATGGCCTTTTTTTAGGATCTCTGTAGTCGTCCAAGGTTTGCGGGAACGCTTTGGATTTTTTAAAAACCTGAGGTGGAAAATGTTTCATTATAAACTGACCTGATCATTCGGATAAGATGGTCGTAAGCTAAACCAACACAGGGGAAACAAAATAACTCATCCCATTGCATTTGCTCAATTTAATCTTGAAAGCGCGAAAGAGAGTTTGAATTTACAGCTCTATAATATATACCAGAAGCAGCCTGTCTAGGCGTGTGGCGGCATTGGGATACAAAGAAATATTTAGGTAGGTGATCGCTGATAGCGGTACAAATAGTGCCAGAATGTACAGAATCGAAGGGAAAGTTTATTATGAACAAGTCTATTAATGTTGCACTCAAGTCAGTAATACGAGTAGGAGTGATGATGAAATTCGATAAAAGGTGGAAATCAAGAAGTGGAGAAAGATGCTTTTGCTTATTCGTGCTTGCTAACATATCAATATTCAAGTCATCTCCCAACATTAGTCTGTA
This sequence comes from Dermacentor andersoni, assembly GCF_023375885.2. Classification (NCBI taxonomy): domain Eukaryota; kingdom Metazoa; phylum Arthropoda; class Arachnida; order Ixodida; family Ixodidae; genus Dermacentor; species Dermacentor andersoni. The sequence continues at coordinate 20,813,567 of NC_092816.1, read as the reverse complement.
TCCGTTGATATTAACAAAGGAGAACATGTTATCTAAATACAGTATAAAATTGTTGATGCTGCCATTGGGTGGTCTGTATACTGCAGCAGTCACACAGTTTTCTACTTTAAGGGATGCAATTTCAATATCATCCGTGCATTGCGACCATTCGTTAAGCCATTCGTATCTCATGTTTAACATGCATACATACGCCGCCTCCTGTCCCTATTTTTTTAAATTAAATAAACTGGGTTATAACCTGCCATATTAATAACGTCCGAGTCATCATGGTACCACGTTTCTGTAAGCAGAACTGTGGAGAAATCAAATTTAAACTTATCAAGAAGAACAAGAAGGTTGTCCTCTTTGCAGCGACCAGACTGCATATTAATGTGAAGCACAGCTTGGGGGGATATGCGCTGGTCTACAATTAGTGCATTTAGTTTAGATGGACTAGAACCCATCTTATTAATGCTCATTGGAAGATGGTGGTGATGAAGTGGTATGCAGAAATTATGTATAGCAAGTATAACAAAGCAACAGCTTTGAATGGAATGTATAACAAAAAAGGGTAAACATACTCACTAAGAACTGCTGCTGAATCTTTATGAAGCCATACTTCATTGTGCAACGTTAGAAAAATAGCATAGATAACAGATAAGTGATATATGACACTAATCCAACACAGAGCAATATTGCACGCATTATACAAATGTTCACTTGCATAATACAGATGAAGAGTAGGGACATTGGCTACACAAAGTGCTGTGTAGTATGAACTAGGTTTAGACACACACACACGCACACACAAAAAAAAAGTCAGGAATATGTTTTTCTTTTTAACAAAGCAAACAAAAAAATAAAGAAGAATGACATGCAGGATCACAACTAAAGAAACCATTATTCCACCATGATGACCAGTTAATACAACTTGCACCAAGTCCTCCTCGCACATTATGCGCGAGACTGGTGTCTTGTTCAATTTCCGCATGAGTACTTTGCCTTGAGACACCCAGATAAACTTCCATTTTTCCCTTTCCTCGCTTGTCTCGCTTTTGCTAGCAAAATTTTGCTTTTATGACAGAGATGCTCATTTGCGTAGATCGAAGCATTGCGTCGTACCCTAATTCCCTTGCATTCAGTTTGCCCTTCCTTGCTTCCGAAAGCATTCCGTCCCGGGTGGCTCACGAATGAAACTTCACGACCACATATGGCCTACTCTTATCTCTAGATGGCACAAGATGCACAATGTCCATGTCATTCTCAGTGATGTTGGCCTTTAGACACCCTGCAAGTTTTCCAACTTCTTTCTAAAGGTCCTCATCTGGCACAACTGGAAGCCCTTGAATTTCAACATTCATATTTATGGAGTACTGTTTCAACTCAGTTATCTCACTCCTAGCCTGCTTCAGTTCTTTTTTGAGGAGTTCCTTTTTCAAAGCGGCACTGCTCACTGTCAGCCCTAACAGCAGAAAGCTCACCCCGGAAGGCCTCAACGCCAAGTTTGAATTTTTCAAAACCATCACTCAAGAATTGTAGGGATCGTTGAAGACCAGCGATTTCTGGCCAAATTTCACTGTTTGAGGTACTGATCCGAGCAACGTCAGTTTTAATGTCTGACATGAATGAATCTAGCTTATACCCCTGTCACACGGGCACCCGCAAACTCCATTTAACTCCTTCATCTTTACGTCTAGGGAGTTGCACTCCATGTCACATGGTCTCTCTTGCACCAAGGAAGTTAAATGGAGATTTTGGCGAGGGGAGTTCGGCAATGACCAATATGGTTGGATGGAGCACTCTCGTTCCCAGATAGCTACAGCTACGAAGAAAACCATGCGAATAAAATCATCATAACTGGCTCACTTACAAATTTTAGCATTATCTTCTTTTTTTTTTTTTTTGCCTTGGTTTATACACCACGTAATAGGAGTCTTTAATTTGTTTTTAAGAACATAGCGCCTGTGCCCTCTACACCAATGCTTCCCTTTGCCGCATGGGAAAATGTCGTTCCGCCTTTTCGTTTGTTTATTCGCTTCGTCACTCATCTGGAAGAAGTTCAGCTCACTGCGAATACATGCACACACACGATTACACAGCGCAGAATCACAACTCAAAGCACACCGGTCGAACAGTGTGACCAACGCTGCCCGCGCACGAAAGAAAGAGTGCAGTGTGGCCAGCATCGCTTTCAACTTTGCTATGCTTAAAAAAAACTAGCCTTGCGATAACATACAGCAAACTTTCTTGCTGTGATTTCATCAGATCACATACTGCATTAAGAAAAAAAAAAAGCTACCTTTAACCGTGACTGTATATGTGAGTCGTTGCATGCAAAAGTAAGCCCAGCAGTGCCATTTCGGTGCCATGCGGCGCCTGTCGAAAGCTTACATTGTGCCGTAAGCACGGCAGCAACTTCATTGACGTAAATATCCATTAGGGAGCTTCATGTCAACAAAGTTCGCAGGTGCCCGTGTGACAGGGGTATTAGTCACCAACCCAGTCAATACCTTAACGATCTCTTTTATGCTTTCCAGTTGCTTCTCAGCCATAGCTTACGCAAGGTCGTTTAGGCCACCTGAATTTATTTCCCTGCTTGCCTCAATGTTGGCAATAGAAGTCAACTCTGCAGGAAATAGAAGGCAATCACAAAAAAATGCAACTCAGCACAAGTGACCAGGTATGGCTCTGCATTAGCCTAAAGTACCCCACTATTCATGGTAGCACTCACGGCAGCAGCAGCGACGGGATAGCAGTGTACGCAAGAGCATGATAGGAAGAACACCAACCTGCAATGTTGTAAAAGAGTAGATTAGTTTGTGCCTGTGCACTATCGCCGTTACTGCCACTTGAAGAGCTTGAAGCATGTGCCCAACTCAGCAGCTGCTTAGCTGCAAGAAATTTACAGCTAATAAGGATATTTCACTAATTTTCATCATTTTTGTATGAATAATACTTGTTTCCCCTTCCTTAAATTTTGGCCTTCAGCATCCTTGAAATCCTTGGATTGTCTCTGAATTGCCCTTGAATTTTGAGCCGAATATTCTGTACGAACTTGCGAGGAGCAGCACTTTGTTTTTCTGTCTGTGTACAAATTTGAGAGAGTTGCCTTTATGATCCAATTGGACACTATCATTTCTTGCAGAGTAATATGCCCTGTCAAGCTTTGGTTTGGGCTTGTTCATTCTGAGACAGAGCCACACTTGAAAACGGGAACCAATAGAAAGGAACAAATAGTATGCATTCTGCATCGGTAATTGTAGAAATCAGGCTCCTATGCATTGGCATACATGTGTGATATCTTCCACAATTAGGCACCTAAGCAACTGAAGAGCTTGTAAATGATAAACAACTGCTTTCACTTACCTGGGGCATCCTGGAATTGACAGCAATGAAACAAGGGAACAGCATTTTACTAGATCCACATAGAGTGTTCTGTTCGCTGGTGAAGAGAAGCGTGATATTACAGCACCACACATAGTTCTAAAGGGATGGGAACATCGTGAGACTGGCCAAATAATAAATCTTAATAAAGTCATAAATAGGCTGCCTAAAAGCAAGCGATTCTTATTTAATCTCTAAAAATCATCGAGCAGAAGTTATCTGCCCTGTGCATTCACTCAAAAACTGGTGCTAATGCGCAACAACTGCCGCTGTCCTGCAGCAGAATTATCTAGAACAGTCCTCAAATTCATCGTTCTGTCTTCCTCGAGACTCCAATGAATATTTCCACCTCTTATATATTCGAAAGAAACAAATATTTGACAACTTCCAGTAGTGAATTCTCTAATCAAACGTGAATTGAATAGCAAGGACTATTCAATTCATATTCGAAATTTAGAATATTCATGCACCTCTATTTATGTTATTTTCCTTAGGTGTCCTGGATTCATTGAGGTACCTCAGCAAATCTACAAACATCCTTTCTGACCCAAGTCGGTTACCAGAGGAAGCCACACAGGCAGTCACCAAGAAGGAGTCAGCGCCACAGTGAGTGAAAATTTGATGTGATGTGAATGTGCTTAATATGCGGTGACCTGCAGAAACTTCACTGAAGGCTAAGATTTTTCTCAGTGAAAGGGTTGAGCATACTGGTGAGCCATTGAGAAAAGCTCTTCTTTAGGTGGCAACTGCTATTGCAAAGGTATGCTTCTCCCCTCCACAACCACCGCTTAGTTCTTTTGCCACCTTTAGTCTGTAGAATAATTGCTCCTCGTAGATGACAAGAAGGTTGCGAGAACATACTGGTGACTTTTGATCTGCATATGTAAAGCTCTTCAAGTATTTCTCGGCTTTAACAAGCTAAATGCTACTAATGACAGTGTTCATCTGCTTGTTTTACATCTGGTCTGTACTCATATTTGTAGGTGTGCTCCACTTACTACTAATAATAAAATAATGATAATTTACTGTACAGTAAAACCTCGTTAAATCATACCTGCTTAAACAGTAGTTTCATTTTAAAAGTAGTAAAGTCAAATCCCCGACTCGGCGGCCATTGAACATAATGTGTATCCGCATAAACCGTACCAGCTTATTGTGTGTGTATCGGTTAACACATAGTGTTTCCACTTTTCCTTGCACAAACACGGCGGTGCGTCGTCTCCATCGGGCGGCCCGGCAAAACAACAAGCCTCAGAGATCTGAACAACAGCCTCCAAGCGCCCTTGTTAGGATTGGGGGCTCAATCCCATCGCTCGTGATCCATTGTCAAGATTGGAGTCAGGCATGAATTAGAAGGTAGCTGGCCCATGCCGTCGTCCAACTTATCCACGCTGAGGATGTTGATGAAGGGAAGGACTGCTTCTCATCGAGAACGAGGAATATGGGTTTATTTACAGTATCTACATCAGTCTAGCATGACTGCTTAGAAAAGTACATCAGCCTAACATGACTGCTTGAGAGAGAGTCTCAGTCCAACATGACTGCTTAAGGAAGAGTGAGCTGAGCAGCCGCACAACAGCGGTTTATATACACTCGGTCCTCCCCTTGATTCCAAGAAGACGGAAACGTTCGTCCAGTCATTGCAAACATGCCGCCTCCCCCCAGGACGGCTTACACACACACACACAGGTTCTCGGTCCAAAACCAACATCACACGAATTTCGTAGAACTCGGAGCGGACCCTCGCAGCGCGCGTGGGTAGCCATTGTCCTGCGTCTTGGTCGGCGCGTGGGAAGGGGGCCCCGACGACGTTCCTGCGGCAACTCCCCCGCTCGCGGGAGATCAGGTCCGCGTTGGTGGGTTTGGTAACAATAGTTGGCCCGCCGAACGCATTCAGTCACAATGGCGATTTAGTGACGCCGTGGCTACAGGTTTGCGGCGGCACTCTAGGAAATGTTTACGCCCGTTGTCGCAACTGGCTGGCAACACTTGCACCTCAGCTGGGCCATTCTTAACACCCTGCGCATTTGTGCGTGAAGCCACATCAAAATCAACATCATTTCAGCGCCGTGGGACGAAATAGAAGAACAATTACAAGCGGAAAATTTTCAGGTTTATGGAGTCGCCGAAACTCATTTAAGAGATGAGGAAGAGCCACCATTCATTGCAGGATACACCTGAGCAGGGTGCAACAGAAAAGGGAAAGACCGCAGAGGAGGCCTTGGGGCACTAGTGAAGGGACAGGACTGGGAAAGGCTAAGGGAGAGCTGCAGTGAGCACATGTGGCTCAAGGGCACTGTAGAGAATGTAGAGACAATTCTGGGAGTTGTGTATCTGAAAACTGGGAATGAGTCGAAAGAGGAGAATGCAAAACATTTTAAATGTATGGCCAAGGACATCAGAGAGTTAGCTATGAAACGGGAGATAATCATCCTAGGGGACATGAATGCACATTTGGAATACTTTGATGGGGCGACAGATGCAACAGGGCAGATGTTAGTAGATTTTTGTGAGGCCCATGATTTTGTAATAGTTAATACTGAAATTAAATGCGACGGGAAGATAACATGGGAAAGAAATAACTCCCACTCAACATTCGACTACTGCCTAATGTCCCACAAACTGTATGAACGGTTGAGAGATATGGAAATTGATGAGAAAGGTACAAAAAGCCTGGGGAGTGATCGCAAACGAATCAAAATCAGTTTTGGAAGGATAGTACCAGTGATAGAAACTAAAGAAAGGAAAGGTAGAAGCAAACTGAATGACAGGCAGCTACAAGAAGTGGTGAAAAACATTGAAAACATGGTATCCAAGCAACCGCAAAGGGCATGGACATACGACGAGTTAATAGGTATTTTTAAACAAGAGCTAAAAAAGGGACAGATTAGGAAACTAGGAAGTAAGCAGGGAAAACATAAACCGAAAAGCTGGTGGGACCGAGAAGTTAAGGAGGCCATAGAGCAACACAAAGATGCATGCAGAAAACGGAGCAACAAAGAAAAGGGGAGCCCCACCAGAAGAGGTGGAGACAAAATGGGAGAATTACCTTGCAATGAAAAGAGAAGCATCGGCATTAATTCAAGCCAAGATAGCAAAAGTTGGGGTACAGTGGTTGTTAGAGATATGGAAAGAAGACAGAAATGCCTCTAAGAAGTTTTGGGAACACATAAGGCAACTGGGTAAGAAGACAGAGGTGGTTCAGCACTCACTGACCACACCAGAAGGAACAAAGGTAGAGGGAGAGGAAGCTCGGGCATATATTAGGTTAACAATAGAGGCAGCATTTGCAGAGCCAGAAGGTAGCAAAATGGAGAACAATGACAACAGCAGGACAGAACTAGAGGAGGAGAACAGAGGGATGACAAGTAAGGAATGGGACAGAATTGAACACAAGGTCCCCGTGGGAACAGTGACAGGACCTGATGACATACCTATGAAATTGATAAGCATATTAGGCCAGAAAAGAAAATTAAAATTACGGCAACTTATTGAACAAATAGTTGTAGGGGGAGATGTTCCACAGGACTGGAAATCAAGCAGAATGATATTAGTTTACAAAGGTAAGGGGAGCAAGGAGAACATTAAATCCTACAGGCCAATAACTGTCACATCAGTCATATACAGAGTAGCAATGCAGATGGTGAAAATGAGAATGGAGGAATGGGCAGAACGTGAAGAGATCTTGGGAGAGCTGCAGAATAGATTTCGAAGGAACAGAAGGCCAGATGATAATTTATTTGTTATAACACAGTGCATAGAGATAGCGGCAGCCAGGTAGAAACCGCTATGGATAGCTTTTTTAGACATTAGAGGAGCTTACAATAATGTAAACCAGGAAAAGTTATGGAGACAGTTGAAGGAATATGGTCTAGATAGAAGTGTGGTTGGATTCCTACAAGAAGTTTATACAGATAATGAAGTAGAGATAACATGGGAGGGGGAAACTACAAAGCCAGCTAAAGTAAAAAGTGGTCTCAGGCAGGGCTGTCCATTGTCGCCCCTGCTTTTTATGATTTACATAAGCCAAATGGAAAAGAGCCTTAGAACAGAGCACAATAGCAACCGACATAAGTTATATGCTGGAAGGGCAGAAGGTAGCTCAAGTACTAGGCGGACTGATGTATGCAGATGATATTGTACTGCTTGCTGACACCCAAGTAGGACTACAGGAACTAATGAGGATATGTGGAGAGGAGGGAGAAAAATTGGGACTCCAATTCAGTAGAGAAAAGTCTGGGATAATAGTATACAATGAAGAAAGGGGGGAACGATTGGAAATACAAGACACTAAGATTGATCATGTTGAAAAATACAAGTATTTGGGCATATAGCTAAACCAGGGCAAAATGTACTTGGAGGAACATGAAAAAATTATGATTGAAAAAGTGAAAAGGAACTGAGCTGTAGTGAAGCACAAGGTACTACGGAACTATAATAGGTACGAGGTGGTTAGAGGGATATGGAAAGGGTTTATGGTACCTGGCCTCACATTCGGAAATTCAGTACTGTGCATGAAATCAGAAGTTCAGGCATGCATGGAAACAAGACACAGAAGTGTAGGCAGGTTGGCCTTAGGAGCGGACGGGAACACCCCTTATGAGGGAGTGCAGGGGGACATGGGATGGACGTCATTCAAAGGTAGAGAGGCAATAAGTAAGCTAAAATATTGCTACGGCACAATATGCGCGATCACGAAAGGCCAGCAGTGTGAAGACGACGACGACGATTAGAAGCTAACGCGGGCTGTTGCCTCTTGGCCAAGCGCAGCGTATTTTCCTTGTAAATATATTTGTACATAGCTTTTCGTCTGCGTCTTCCTACGTAACATATCTGGTGGAGGTGGACGTTCCCTGTACCTCGTCACGGAGCTTCGCAGTGGACGGTACGTCGAGCCTTCCTTCATGGCTCCCGGCGACAACAACCCGACTCCGCCGGCTCCGACACCTGCTGCCACTTCGACGACCTACATCACTCTCCCCGCTCCCCGTGATCCTGGCGTATTCTCGGGCCAAGATGGGGAAGACGTCGATGACTGGATCAGCCTGTATGAACACGTCAGCCGCAATAACCGGTGGGACCCTACTATTATGCTCGCCAACGTAGTCTTTTACCTCGGTGGCACACCTCGAGTTTGGTATCGCACGCACGAAGATGAGCTCACCAGTTGGGATTCACTTAAGACACAGCTTCGAGACTTGTTCGGCAACCCCTACGGTCAACAACTTGCCGCGCAGAAGGCGCTTTCCGGCCGTGTGCAGACGTCAACAGAGCCCTATGTCACGTACATTCAGGACGTCTTGGCTCTGTGCCGCAAAGTTGACACCCACATGACTGAGTCCGACAAGGTTTCCCACATCCTCAAAGGCATTGCCGATGACGCCTTCAACTTGCTCGTTTGCAACAACGTAGCGACGGTGGATGCTGTTATAAGAGAGTGCCGCCGCCTGGAACTCGCCAAAAGCCGACGTATTGACCAGCAGTTTGCCCGTCTGCCCAACACCCCAGCGACATCTTCCTGTGCCGACGCTCCTCGTCCCAACAACACTGCCGATGTTACCAGGATCGTCCGGCGTGAGATCGAGGCCGCCTATCCGGCTGCCTTCGACTCCAGTCCCACCAACACATCTGCAGTCACGGTCTCACTGATCCAGGCAGTTGTCCGCCAGGAGTTTGAAAACATGGGTCTTCACACCATCTGCTCGGCCCATCGCCCTAATACCCGCCTGGCTTCTTCGATTTCGCCCCGTCCCGCATCTTCTTACCCACCACGTTTCCGCAACCCATCTGAATGGCGCACTGCTGACGACAAGCCTATTTGTTTCCACTGCCATCGAATCGGGCACATTTCTCGGCACTGTCGTAGTCGCTGGAGTTCCCCGAGCCGGCCTACTTATACTGCCTACTCTCGCCCCTCAGGTGGCCCTTCTCGTCCCTATGCCGCACGCTCCGATAATGCCGCCACTGATTCTCCTGCAACGAACCGCCCCTATTCTCGTTCGCCTTCGCCCCAACGACGACAATCTCGCTCTCCCCAGCCCCGTCGCTCCTATTCGCCGACTCCCTTCGGACGCCGCTCCCAGCCGGAAAACTAGACGATGCAGCGCCTCGAGGTGACGCTGCATTGCTCCCTACGCCGCCAAATCCTCTACTGACTTTGCCCACTCATCTGAACCTTCTTGACGTGCAAGTCGACGGTGTTTCTGTGTCTGCTCTCATAGACACTGGCGCGTATTTGTCCGTAATGAGCGCTGACCTTCGTAACCGGCTCAAGAAAATTATCACGCCCGCCACGACGCCTGTTGTCCGTGTCGCCGATGGCGGAACAGCCCCCGTAATTGGTATGTGTACCGCCCGCGTCTCCTTCGCCGATCGCTCAACAATCGTGCTATTCACAGTCATCGCCCACTGTCCCCACGACATCATCCTCGGCTTAGACTTCCTTTCCGCACATTCTGCTCTCATCGATTGTTCCGCCAGTACTCTCCGCCTTGACCTGCCTGTTCTGGATCCTGCTGAACCACACCCCAGTCGCCTCAGTTCCGCCGACTTCGTTCGCTTGCCACCTTCGGCACTGACCTACGTTGACCTAGTGTCATCCCCACCAGTCCCCGACGGTCACTACATCGCGGCTCCTATGCAAGACGTCCTCCTTACACATGGGATCACAGTACCCCATACAGTTTTATCTATTACGGCGAATTGCGTCTGCCTGCCAGTGGTCAACTTTGGCTTGACGACACAAGTGCTGCCACGTGGGATGTCTTTGGCCCAGCTTTGTTCATTCGAGGATCACTCAGTAGCATCCATTGCAGTAGATGACACTTCATCCGATACTCCTCTACCATCGCAGTCGGCAAATTGTACCATCGCTGACTTACGGAAAATGATTGCCCCCGACTTGCCCTCCGAGCACGCTCGTGAACTCTACCGCGTTCTGTTTTCCTACCACGATATTTTTGACTTTAACGATCGTCCTTTAGCCCAAACTACAGCTGTCAAACATCGCATTAATACCGGCGATGCCCCTCCTATTCATCGCCGCCCGTATCGAGTGTCACCAGCTGAGCGTCAAGTTATTCACGCAGAAGTTCGCAAAATGCTTGCCAAGAACATTATTGAACCATCATATAGTCCATGGGCGTCACCTGTAGTACTGGTCAAAAAGAAGGATGGCTCATGGCGCTTTTGCGTGGATTATCGGCACCTTAACAGGGTTACCAAAAAGGACGTGTATCCCCTACCTCGGATTGATGACGCCCTTGACTGCCTCCACGGTGCTCGCTATTTCTCTTCTATTGACCTTCGCTCCGGCTACTGGCAGATTGCCGTGGACGATTTCGACCGCGAGAAGACTGCTTTTGTCACACCCGACGGTCTTTATCAATTCAAAGTGATGCCGTTTGGTCTATGTAACGCCCCTGCCACTTTTGAACGCATGATGGACTCCCTTCTTCACGGTTTCAAATGGTCCACGTGCCTGTGCTACTTGGACGACGTTATCGTATTCTCCCCAACGTTCGCTACGCACCTCGAGCGCCTCTCAGCAGTCCTGGACGTTTTTCGGCGAGCCGGTCTGCAACTCAACGCATCGAAGTGCCAATTCGGCCGTCGCCAGATTACCGTCCTTGGACATCTCGTTGACGCGAACGGAGTGCAACCGGACCCAGGCAAGATCCATGCTGTTACGCACTTCCCTGTTCCGAAGTGTGTCAAGGATGTGCGCAGCTTCATCGGCCTTTGTTCGTACTTCCGCCGTTTCGTGAGAAATTTCGCCGCCATAGCACGACCACTAACCGACCTTTTGAAAAAAGACGCTCCTTTCCAGTGGGGCGATAACGAGGCCTCTGCATTCTCTCATCTAATCGACATTCTCACAACGCCTCCCGTTTTGGCCCATTTCGATCCTTCTGCGCCTACCGAAGTCCGTACTGATGCCAGCGGTCACGGAATTGGAGCAGTACTGGCACAACGCCAGCGTGGCCACGACCGTGTTATCGCTTACGCCAGCAGGCTCCTCTCACCCGCGGAGCGCAACTATTCCATCACTGAGCGTGAGTGTCTGGCCCTAGTTTGGGCGGTTGCGAAATTCCGCCCATACTTATATGGCCGATCCTTTTCCGTTGTCACAGACCATCACGCGCTTTGCTGGTTATGCTCACTGAAAGATCCTACAGGAAGACTTGGTCGCTGGGCCTTACGCCTCCAAGAATATTCGTATACTGTCACCTATAAATCTGGCCGACTGCACAAGGACGCTGACTGCCTGTCTCGCTACCCGGTCGACGAGCCTGACGACGCCGACAGTAGTAGCGCCAACGGCATTTTCTCTGTCTCTGCCTTCGGTAACATCGCCGATGAGCAGTACCGAGACCTATCGCTGCGAGCACTTATCGAGCGTCTGCGCTCTACACCTACCGACGCATCCGTTCGCCGATATGTCCTCCAGGGTGGCATTCTGTATCGAAGGAACTTCCTCCCTGACGGCTCTGACCTTCTTCTTGTCGTGCCAAAACAGCTACGACAGACTGTGCTCTTTGAGATGCATGACGCACCCACTTCAGGACATCTTGGGGTAACCCGCACGTACGACCGCGTCCGCCGCCGCTTCTATTGGCCTGGTCTCGCTCGCTCCGTTCGACGCTATGTTGCTGCCTGTGATCCCTGCCAGCGTCGGAAGACACCTCAGGTGCTACCTGCCGGTCATCTCCAGCCGATCACCGTCCCTGTGGAACCGTTCTTTCGTGTTGGATTAGACCTGCTCGGTCCCTTTCCCACGTCATCTTCTGGGAACAAATGGGTAGTCGTCGCGACTGATTACGCCACCCGATACGCTATCACTCGGGCTCTCCCTACCAGCTGCGCCACTGACGTCGCGGACTTTCTCTTGCGTGACATTATCTTGCTTCATGGCGCCCCGCGACAGCTGCTTACTGACCGTGGTCGAAACTTCCTCTCGAAAGTTATCGCTGACATTGTGCGTTCCTGCTCCATTCAACACAAACTGACTACTTCATACCATCCTCAAACCAATGGCCTGACAGAGCGGTTAAACCGTACTCTTACCGATATGCTGGCCAAGTACGTTTCCAAGGACCACCACGACTGGGACATTGCCCTTCCTTACGTAACATTTGCGTACAATTCTTCCCGGCACGACACCGCCGGATTTTCTCCCTTTTATCTACTGTACGGTCGCGAACCTACCTTGCCCCTAGACACGGCACTTCCTCCTGCTGCGGTCTCAACAAGCGAGTATGCGCGCGACGCCATCGCCCTCGCTGACCATGCACGCCAGCTTGCCCGTGCTCGACTGACGGCCTCACAGACCACTCAGCAGTGTCAGTACAACGCCCGCCATCGTGACGTACAGTTTTCACCTGGTGCGCTCGTGCTCCTGTGGTCGCCCTCTCGTCACGTCGGACTTTCAGAGAAGCTCCTTTCGCGATACACAGGGCCCTACCGCGTGCTGCGCCAGGTGACGCCTGTGACTTACGAAATTGCTCCTGTGGCCTCAACCTCGTCCTCTCCTGTGGCATCTAGTGATGTCGTACACGTCAGTAGGCTCAAGGCCTACTACACTGCTTCCGAGTCCGATCTTTAGTCGCTCCGGGACGGCGCTTTTGCAGCCGGGGGTAGTGCTACGGCACAATATGCGCGATCACGAAAGGCCAGCAGTGTGAAGACGACGACGACGATTAGAAGCTAACGCGGGCTGTTGCCTCTTGGCCAAGCGCAGCGTATTTTCCTTGTAAATATATTTGTACATAGCTTTTCGTCTGCGTCTTCCTACGTAACAATATAAACAGACTCTCCCAGCACTGGGGGAAAAAAGGTGGGCGGAAAAAGTGTACAAATATCTATACATGAAAAGTTTGAACACAAAGTGGACACTCAGAACTAGGAAGCTGAGGATTAGATACCTACAGCCGAGGGAGGGGGTCCAACGTGGTTCTAGTGTGGGAAAGGAGGTGAAGGAGACGGAAAGAAAAATGTGGGAAGAAAGAATGCTCGGAAAGCCAGCGCTGTCTATGTATAGGACACAAAAACAGGAGATAAAGAGAGAGCTCTTATTTGATAACTCGTGGGGAAGCTCACTATTATTCGAAGCTAGGATGGGGGTTTTGAGAACGAAAACATACAGGGCTAAATTTGAAGACGTGGACCTTTTGTGCACAGCTTGCGGAGCCGAAATTGAGACCACAGACCATATAGTGCTGAGATGCACAGACCTTCGCCCGACTCTGGCTGAGGGAACAGTGACAGATATGCAAGGGGCATTAGGTTTTCCCGGGGAACGAGGGCAAATAGACGAGAAAAGAGTTGCAGTAACGAAGGGGAGGCTAGAGGATTGGTGGAGCAAGTCAAGGGAGAGATAATACCATAAATCGGGGAGCTAATGTTTTCTATACTATTTTAGATATTTATCTTGGGGGGAAGGAAGCGAGTGAAAACTAGTTAAAGGAGAAGGGGATATAAAGAAAAAAAAATAGGATAGGAGGGGGAGCAAAAGGCTAGGTGGCGCCAGCCGCCGCCCGTTACAAAGGGTGTAGCTGCCATCCATCCATCCATCTATCCATCCATGCCAGAGCAATGCATTGGCCAGAGAGTGTTGTCTATAGGTGTTCTGTGGTGTTGTGGCGTTATGCAAACAAACTCACATCATGCCGAAGCTCAGATAAAAAAGACGCCGGGTGCTCAGCATAGAAGAAAAATTAGACATCGTTCATGCTCTCGAACGTTACACAAAGGAGTCGGCACTGGCATGCGACAGGGATTTACTGTTGACTACAGTGTGTGGCATTTGGAATGTGAATAAGTTGCTCGGCAGTGCTGCTGTGACCGCGAAGAGATGTTGGCTATGAGGTTCGGCTTTCCGCCATCGTTGCCTCTGTTGTTGCCAAAGTGTCGACTACCGACAGTGATGAGGACAACACGGAAAGCGACAGCACGGGTGATTCAGGCCCGACAGTGGCAGAAGCTGCGCGTTACGTCAGACTCGTAAATGCAGTCGTCGCGACAAAAACGGCACCGTGGAATGAAAAGGGGCCCTGCGACTTCTGCAGCGCAACAGCCCGCGACATGCAACACCAGCGAAGAATCTGCCATGCAGGTGTTTGCAGAGAAGAGGGGGCTGGCTGAAAAGCTGGCTCACAGCTTCAGTAAGTTTGAGGTCGCTGTAGTCACTGCTAGGCCGCCGCGGCATCAAACGAAAATAACAATTTTGTCACGCAAAGTGAATAAATACTGCATGTTTTTTCCGCTTTCAATGCACTCTCTCTGAGTTCCATTATTGACAGGTAGGTAGGCGATCTCATGCTATTTCGGTTAAGCAGTACTACCGTTTAGTACATACTTTTTCAGAGCTCCGGCCAGCTACGGTGTAACTAGGTTTTACTGTATTTGAAATCACCCTTCTTTGACAGAGTGAGGCCCGATTGGTCATTAGCAGTATTTTCACTCAAGCTGCCGTGCTGACAGATGTGGTTCATCATGTCTTCCTTTTTTTTCTTTACATCTTTGTGTGTCTGTACAAGGTTCAAGTTCTCAACACAGCGTCAAAAAGAAAGGTAGCAGTTGCTGTGAACTCGCCGATTGGCAGTGCAAGTAACAGTCTACAGTGAACTCACCCACTCGTCTATGATTGGGGTCCTTGCTGTGGGTGTTGAAGCAGTGACCTCCTCCTTCAGCTGAGATGTGCTACCCTGTCTGCAGTGGCAAAGATAAGTCACTTCAGCTACCTTCAGCCACTTGGGCCACTGTGTGGTCACATTGTATTGTGTGAATGCCAAGAGTGCCCATTCTTTTTGGAGGCAGCTTGCAATGTAAGATTATGTGACAGTGAGAGAGTATCTCTCAACATCCGTGCCTGTTGTCTGTTGCCTTCTGTTCTACTTTGTTGAATTACCTCCTTCCTTTTGTTTGCCCACACGTGTGACACCTTTTTTCTTTTTTTCCCCCCTTTTGTACACAGTGTCATCCGAATCATCTGAATGTGTGGCTTTGTTAGATACCTTCTTTGCATGAGTGATGTATGTCTTGTTCTTTCTTTATTTTCACCTTATTTCTCAACTTTGCTGTCAACAAAACTTTCAAATTTCTTTTTTTTTATTTTTTATTTCACACCTCCTACCTGTGTCTCATTTCAAAGCAAGTGCCCACATCATATAAGCTGTGCAAGAAAAGTAGTAGAACCTGTCATTATTTTACTCTGCACTATGAAACTTGCTCTCTGATTTAGCTGTGAGCCATAAAATTTAGTTTTACATGTTCAGTCTAAACTGTGCCGCCAGGCACATCTAGCGACTGCACAAGTGCATTACTTGGCATGTGACACCATGTCCTGTGTTAGTACAGATGCTGGACAAGCGTGATTATAATCCAAGAGAGTTGAGTCCTTTACTGGTAGTGTTTTGCTAGCAAGGGCTGCTTATACTGTTTAAAAACTATTTTTGTACTGTGCTGGCACCAGTTGCAGGAGTGCCCATTTATTTATCAGATTTGTTTAGCAGAGTTGCTAGAAGAGTGTGGTGTGTGTAACATTAAATTTCAGTGATTCATTGTCTGCTTGGCACAAAAATTGAAGCGAGTAAGGTGTTACATGCAGCATGTATATTTGTGAGGCAAATTGTACATACCTTTTTACTTATGCCTATGAATATGCCATGTTTGATTTTCTGTAGCTTTGTGCTGCGATTATGTTTCTGCATTAGAATGGAGCTGCAGATGCTACTGTAGATATTACGTTGGCATAATACCTGTAAGAGGTAGCTGACCGATGCTTCTTTGTACATTAGACTACCATTAATTTGACCACTACGAGATATACCGTATTTACATGCATAATGAATGCACTCATGTAATGAGTGCGCTTCCCACTTTTTAAATAAAAGAGTGAGTTTTTTTTTTCCCTCGCATAATGATCGCACCCCGAATTTGCTGCCGTGAAGGTCATCTCCTCCGCCTGCTGAACACCGAGCGGCACGTAAACTGTGCTGCACAGAGCATGGCCTTCAAGATTTTACCTGCTGACAATCTCAGAGGCCACTTTCGAATGTTTATTAGTGCTACCTAGCACCACCTGTGGAAAGCCAGTGTTCCTCCATGCATATGTTTCCTTTCTCAATGACTCCATGTTTTCTTTGTCAGTTCGATCGGCCCGTTCGTGATATTCACACGTGTGTAAAGTAATGGGCTGCCTGCGTTTATCACGTGCCTCAAGGGGGCTATGCAAGCAATACTGTCTGCTTCAAGCTCGAAGCCGTTGAATATGCTTTGAAGAATGACAAACACACATCAAGAAGGCACTTCGGCATCGATGAAGTATGCGTCCGCATCTGGAGACAGCAACATGAAAAGCTTTTTTCACAGAATACAATCTGGCATCCAGTCCAACATGCGGCATACGACCACTCAGGGCACATGGGATATGTATCCAAACGAGTGAGCATTGCGTAACACCACTGTCACATGGCCACTTTCAACTGCGATTTGCTTCCTCTTGCAGTTTGTACAGAGGAGCTGATCATGACCGAAAAATTCAATCTCAAATCAAAGTGCACCATATGACATCCGTATTAGCTCCCCCCAAATTCAGCATCCCAGCTTGTACGCTCTGCAGGCTTTATATCCTCACCAAGAAGTATAAAACAAAATACTTTGTGTAATGCTGCTCCACTTTGCATGAACATTGTCAATGAAATCATGCCTGTCCGAGCGACAAACACTTCACAACGGCACGTCATCCACTGATGGCTCCGCTGACAGCTACCGGTAGGGCCAGTAGGCCTAGTTTGGTGGACACCGTGGTCACTGGTGCTTGCAATTCAGCCAATCCAGCCCAAGCTCTTCGAAGAATGCTTTCTTCCAATGTCGTGCGTAATTAAATACAATTGGTTTACTAAATGCCGTTAATGCAAAGAACAAACATGCAAGCCAAGCGAGTGGCCTCGCTCAGACAGTCGGTGTGTTGTACACTTGCGAAATGCCATCGCATAGTGGCTGCCAATCTCGTAAGTGGCTGAGCAGTAGGTGCTAATTTGCAGAACAGGTACACTTTTGAGATAATGTTATTCAATTAGTAATTATGTTTCGTGTCGGAAACAAATTGCAGCCAATTTTTGTAACCCCGTGAGCAACAATACAGGCGAATGTCTCGACCGCAGGGATTGGAACAACGCGAAACAGCCCCGCCAGCGTCACCTCTTTAAAGGGAACATCAGAGAATGTCACAAGCTAGCTGTGCTGCCATTGGCTACAACCAAACAACGGTGAATGCTGGGCGTTCCATTCAGCACTACGGCATGGCAAAAAACCTCAGATCTGCTGCTGTTCCAATGCATCGAAAGCCAAATCATAACTGTGTGTCTCCTACTTTAGAGGTGGCCACAGAAAGAAAATCATTCAAAATTTCACTCCGCGTAATAAAAGCACTCCCTACCTTGCGTAAATTTTTCAAGAAAAAAAGTATGTTCAATATGAGAGTAAATACGGTACATGAAATTGGTTTGCTTTTTCCTTAATTAAAAAAAGGAAGCATTTGATGTGCATGGGTGGCTTCTGAACACAATTAAGAGACTGGTCAAATTAGCCTATATCAAATTATTGGGAGTCAGCTGTATACCATTTCAAAACAGACCTCTCATGCACTTTGTCTTGTCCTACCTGTTCACAGGCCATTGGATCTTTCATGCTTTTGTGGCTCCTGGTCTTATTGATGTAATTGTCCTTGCTCCCTTCACATACTTTCACACCGGGGAACTTAAAACCCACTTTATCTCTCTTCATTCTTCATTGCTGTAATCCCACATTGCTCAAATTACTACATCATCGTGCATTTTAAACCAGTCCCATGAAGCAGCTTAACAGCTTGTCCAAAGCTTAAGTTAGGAGCAGCATCCAGTACTTGGGGCTAACCTGTCAGTAACATTTATCGCATTCTCATCTTCTTCCTTGTCTGGCTCAAAAATAGTGCAGTAGGCAGTTGACCTCCTTATTTCGTCCAGTCTTTGTGTAAAAAAAGAAAAAATAGAAAGAAAGATGCAGACATTTTCTTTCAGCCCATTTTTGTTTGGTAGTGTGTTTTAACCTCAAGCTCTCTTGTTCTTCAGAAACATTTGTCACAGCATCTGCACAGCAATGGAAGCACCTTCTGAATATCCTCTTTGATAATAATGTTGATACCGTCAGTCTCATCACTACTCCAGACTGTCTTTTGTAAATTCCTTCTTGTTTCATTTGTCCAGCCAGAGGCAAGAATTCGAGCCACCATCTTCAAGAAAAGCTTCTTGCTTCACTGCAAACAGCAGTTGAAGAGCTGTGAAATTGGCTTAATGTGTACGTTCCTTCGTCTGTTCTCAACAGTCACTGTCTGTGCCACCTTGCCAAGGCTCATGACATTAGAGGCACACTGCTTAGAGTCATGCCATTCCTTTTGCTGCACAGAACAACGTAGAGCAGCCGAAGGAAGAAAAGGACTCTGGCAGGTCGGGTGTGAGATACTGAGGAACAGCCACGCACCGTATGCAGGTTCCTCAAAAATGCCAGGCAGAAGATGATGCCACTGCAGAAGCTCAAGAAGGAGTGATAGTAGTGAGCGGCAAGTTAAGAGCTAGTTTCAGCATGTCCATCTGGGGCACTAATTTCAATATTGCAGGAGTTTCTTGTAGCTCGCAGGGCTGCAGCATTTTCAAGCATGAATGGGCAACTCTGCTATTAGAGTCAGCTTCCATTAATTCAACCTTGATATATCCAATGGGTTAACTTGATCGAATTATTGAGTGTGTTGAATTGAAAGAAAGACAAAAAATATGTCCAAACGTACTTTTGCTTTATTTATCCAGTTCTAACACACCTCCGACTATAATGCATAGCTTCCTGGCATTTATGGATTAAAAGTTGAAAACAATGTGCACCGAAAACCAACATGCACCCGATTTTGTAACAAGATAAAAAGTAGCATGCCACTGATCCTGGCACTCGGGAAAAAGATGGAACCTGCAGAGTTTGCGTTCACAGAATGACAATTTATTTACCTTGCATGTCCATCATCGTCACTCTCAGGCAGCTCTTTATCACTATGGGCTACGTCTCAACCTCCGTGCAGTCCACTGCATTTGATATTCTACAGTTTCTTGAACAACTGTGTAACCATTGCAAACAGGATGGTGTTCCATGCCTAGGCTAAAAACTTTGCCAGTTCACCCTGTGACATACACAAGACACTGACATGCCAAAAACATATGGCGGTGATCTATTGCCACTAGTTTAGCACGTAAAATAGCTTCTCTTTTGAATTAGCTTTGATAATGAAAGCAGCGCATTGCTGCCACCTACCTACGTGGAAACTCGTTTTGTTGTCAGCTTGTGATTACTATGATGATACACCTGATACCAACGGAAAGCTGTAGTCAACCCTACAAAAGGAGGCAATTTTCGGATGCATTAACTTTAAACAAGGTCGCATGTTGAAATTAGTAAATTCATTGTGGTAAATCATTAATTGGGGTAAATGGGGTAAATCATGCGTTGTGAGCTGGTGTTTTTGCTTGTAATTCTGTGGAAGGCAGGCCAGAAATTGGCACTTTCGGTGGGAGATTGGCAGGAGATAGCATGTCTTCAATGCATTCAGTGTCCCTTAATGCTGCTAAGGCGTGGTCACAATTTGTGTTGCCATTGGTGTCAGGCATGTGCATGCTGACCAGTGAAGCTCGAATTATTCAGAGAAGGCCAATTTAAGGAATGAAAAATAGTGGCCTATAGAAATGTGTAGCCGCCAACCGTGGCCTTCAATTTGGATTGAATTAAGCAAAAGACCGAATTAACCGGAGTCAAATTGATGGAAGTCTACTGTATCATCTGCATACTTGCTCCGAGTTTAAGACTGTTGCTTCTCTGCAACTGGGATAAGGGAATAAAAATATCAGTGGATACCTTTTTTTTTTTTTTTAAGTATTGTTATCGTACAAGGGGTCACGTATATGAAGTTCACTTCCCTGCATTAACACTGAATCAGGCCTATGGTTCTGTTGGCTTCAAGAAACTGTCCTGAATGCATCTTTTTAAGATATCTTTTTATGAGACAGTAAAGTTCTAAACTTGTTCACTGTTATGAACAAGCATGTCATTGCTGTACTTCTATTTCATTCTCCTTTCTGGCTTTCCTAATGGACATTTTATTTGGTGCTTGTTAAAGATCAGTGAGCAAAGTGGTACCTACCAGAATGTCTGGGTGTGCTGGGATGCCATTTGGGTGCACTGAGTTTTGCTTGGCTATGTTTAAAATAATGAACCACCTTGTTTTTGTGGAATATAATCTTAAGAGATGTTTGCTGTCTTACCACTGATCGCGCTCAATAGTAGCACAAGTTCCATGGTTGACACACATGTTACCTATCTAGTGGGCTCATTTTCTGTAAATACAGTTTGTTAAAAATTTCAAACCGCGGTATTAGCACTCCATCTAAAGCTTCTCTTTAGCAACATTTCTGCTTTTGTATTCTAAATAGCTTCAGTTTTAATTACGGAAGCAGCTTTTAGACTCCTGTTTTACAAGCCAGTGAAAACATTTCAAGTCTGCACTTGACTATTCACAAATTAAGATGCAATGTGATTTCCTTTGTAACAGAAAATACTTGTTTTGTGGTTAATTGAAGTCGTGCCAAGCAGTATTGGGAGCAGCTATAACTCTTTCAAAGATGAAAACTGTGTGTGTGAGAGTGTGTGTACATGCTCATGCTCTGTTCTTTATTCTCTCTCTCTCTCTTTCTTTCTTCAATAACCATGACTTCATGTGATTTCATCCTTTAGCAAATAGCTGCATTGTCATTTGTTGGATCTTCTGCAGTGTTTGCAAGAACTGTTTCTTCAAGGCCTTGATGAGTTGTTTATAAATGGCTTGCGCTTAAAATAATTGTGACTGCCAAAATAATGTTCTGTGGGCACACTTATAACTGACATGCTGGGCTAATCCAAACATCTTAAACATGGTACAGATATCTGCAAGCGCTGCTAGCTATGACATTGGTGGCTTCACATCAGAGCTAACCACAAACTCTGCAACATTGCAAAGTAAATATTTAGCCAAGTAACCTGGTTACCAGCTACTTTGGTACATTTAATGAAATCTTCAGTTCATCACTTGGAGTCACAACTAGGCATAAGCACTCGCACTGTCAATGCGTTTTGCTTTCTTTTCTTTCAGAGACAGTTCGCTGAATTTCAAGGTAAATGTCTGTTAAGTCTAGTCACTAAATTGTGCCTGACATAGTGTATTTCTTTATATATGTATCCTTAGTAGAGCCGTAGATGACATGCAGCAGCATGAATAATGTCAGACATGCAATTCTACATGATAATAGAAACGTGCGTGTGTGCCAAACTTAATTTTGTGTCTTGAGGAAAGCAAAATCTGCCTTGTTTTGCAAAAAAGCACAACTGTTGCCCTTAGGTATATAATTAAATGCCTGCTTCTGAACACAGTGATGTGTTCGGTGATCTGTATATGTCCTGCCCTGTGTTGTCTCTGCAAATAAAGTGCAGACCCAGTTTTTACCTTGTATTCTCATTACATACATGTTCACACCACTAGACTGCACATATCACTGTTCGACTGAGGCATGGGCTTTTTCTCGCATAACAGGCTGACATTGTATGGAGCTTGACATAAGTTAGAGAAAGTAGTGTCTTTTTGCTACTCTAAGCACAGTGAATAATGATACATTCGAACCTATATATAAAAAATAGATTTATAATGGAAGTAAATTGAAAAGTTCCTCGCAGAGGTGTGTACAGACTCCTAGTGGCCCGAAAGACCATACCTGACTCGGCCCCTGGGCTAGGCTTATGCCACTGTATTTTATTGTCGGGCAGGCTGGGCCATGTACTGAGCCCGACTGAAGTGATAACTTATGATATGGCTGTATGTATTTTCCAAATATAGTAAGCACTGTATGTTTAATTAGTTTTACATGGTAAATAAAGTGTTATTTAATCTAGAAAAATTATTTTGTCACCACAGCGGAGCCCTCATAGTATTGGGCTGGGCATGGGCCTCTAGTTTTTTATGTCGAGCTGGACTAGGCGGGCTTTTTTTTCTTTAGCATAGGACATGGCTGGTCTTTTGATGCAAACAGGCCTGTTCCAGGCCCGGGCTCAAATATGCAGTGAATGCACAGCTATGGTTCCTTATCAATGTCAGTGTATAGCAAATATATGCTTATAACATAACCGCCAACTCCCCAAATTTTTCGTAAAAATTACAAATTCAGGCTTGATTTGTGGTTTTCCAAAAATTGCTTCTAAATTTATGAAAAATTAAGTTCGCGAAAATTTTTGCTCGTCCATCTGTGAAAATATTCTCGAAAATCTTCTGCCAATCAAAGGACACCAGAAAAATGCTCGCTCTGCGCAGGTTTATTGAGAAAAGTTTCTATACAAGGAAAAATTGGCAACATAAAGGTAGCTGCAAAAGACACCATTATCTGAAAAGCAATGTGCTGCTTGTCACTTTAATGCTGCTCCAAAGTTTGTTGCGGCTCGTGTGCTGCATTTAAAGGTAAATGATTGTAATAAATTGCGCATGTATCCTACAAAAGATGCATGCCCAGAGCAAAACAAAATAAATAAATAAATAAAATTCTGGGATTTTGTTTGCAGGATTTTTACAAATTTTAATGTTCACAGGTTGGCAGGTATGTTATAACAAACATTGGATGTACTATAAGAATGAGTCGCAATAGTGAAACAGTACTAAAAAGATTCATTGGCTCAGGAAAAAGAAACGTGGAGTATTTCAATAAAGTCAATTTGTTTTAATTGTCTTTTGTTGTGTCTAATTCACTTGCAAAATTCTGCAAAAGCAAGGAGCGAAGGTGTGCAATACTGAAATAGCTGCACTATGAGAGCCACGTCTGGTGAGTACATGTTTCTTTCAATTTTGGGCCATAATGAAAATGTTGCTCCAGAAGACACATCTGATAATAGCGTATAAGCATGCAATGGCATTTCAGCGTTGCAGTGCATTATGATATTTTGCACGGATAGCCAGCATAATGTTACACTACACAGGGACAACAGAAAGTAATACAAGTATCACATGGCCATTTTCAGTCGCGATCGAGCTTGATCTGGATTGAAGTTCTCGACAGCGAATGGCTCCCTCCTGTAGCTTACGTAAAGGAGTCGATCACAATCGAGAAATTCAATCCTGATTGGGATCGATCTTGATCAAAAGTGTGCCTTGTGACACCCATATAAATGAGAACACTGCCATCACGTAACATTATGACGACCAAACCTGTTGATGAACTGTGACCGGATCTGCAATGTTTAGGGTGATTCTGGTGCTCCAAAGATTATTCATTACCTATGACAGTGGGAGGGTTTATGCTTAAGTACATTGCATATAATTGCATTGCAATTGCATTGCAATTTCAGATTTTGTATACACCTAGCAGGTATGTTCCTCCAGTTATTCTGGTGGATATTAAGTCTGACTTTTCTGACATTATTAATGCATTTGCATTCTTGGGGTACTTCACACACTTTTTGAGGGGTAGCTATCTATCTATCTATGAATGTTTGTATCTAGCCATGTTCCCCGCCTACCTGGGTCACAGGGTAGTACATGGTCAGATGGGTAGTGCATCACGTGGCTGTGCTGAGGGAACAGGATTCGAAACCAACTTTTGGACCAACGTGGGTCACTGAGTGTTTGGCAATGTTGCCGCTTTTCAACGAACCTCTTTCATTCCAACATGGGCCACTGGTCTGGTACCACTGTTCCATGAAACTCTTTGGTGCCAGCTTGGAGCACTAAGTATCTACCTCTTCGTCTGCGCTTGTCTTAAGTGAACCTCTTTGATGCCAACTGTACAAGGTTGTGTACATGTAGCCTTGTGTAACCCTGTGTGATATGCTACATCTTTTTGTGATGCACCGTGTGTACAGAGAGCACATAAAGCTGCAATGACCTTTCATGTTTTATTTATCCACTGGCATAAAGTGTTCGTTAATGGCATGTCTATTAACGTGCAGTCCCTTTACGATTTTTTCTTCTGTGAGAAAACTTGTACAGCCCAAGAATTTTCATACGTATTGTAGTTGCACAAAGTGTCACAGGATACCGCTGCTATTCACACTAGTGCTACTTATAGCCCCGATTACTAGTCATTTGTAACAGTAAGAAATTAAAGATGATCTAAAATAAAAAGCAAGGAAAAATTCGGTAGCATGTTACACTCCTGTAACTTGTGAAGGCAAAAGCGTGCTTCACACTTGGTAATGCATTAAAAGTTATATGATCGGGGGGGTCAGACTTCTTGCAAGACATAACAAGTTGCAGCGTGAAGTAAACGTGTGGCAAGCCGTTATGTGTGAGCTTTGGCCTCCTCTATCTGTTGCCGTCTCACATCGTTGCGTTGCTGCTTTCGCAGTTCGGCTTCTTCTGCTCGTTTTCAACACTTAGCTGCGGCTGTGCGCTCTCGTATAGCAGGGTCATATTTGCGCCAATGACATTTCTCTAACTTTACGTTGCATCCTCTCAGCAAGGCAAAGCAGCACTTGCGGTGAAAAAACGCTTTGCTCCCGCCGCTTCACACGTCACACCTCGTTTCTTGCTTGGCGAGCATCGTAGGCCGTAGCGTACTTCTGAAAGGAGTATGCAGTGCTTTATTGACAGTTCAGATGATTATTTTGAGCTTTATTGAAACGTATGCTGTTCTGTGTGTTGTATGGATGATTTCAATGAATGCATGCACTGTTCGCTTCACTTTGCTGAGCACTTGTAGCTTCTGCCTTAAGGGGTATGAGCCATTCTATTTTTTGCTTGCTTACAGGGCTATGAGCCATTGCATCTTTGCTTGCTGACGGAGTTATATATGCCATTGCTGATGATGATATTTTTTTACCGCTGTGGGAGATACGGGGTTCTCCTCCGTACTCTTGGGACAAAGGAACGACAACACAGTAGTGCAAACAGTCACAAGGGCATTTATTGCACCTTTCATAGATCAATGCCTGCTAGCCGAGTTGCTATCCCCAAAACATGCCGATGGGCGCGCGACAAATCTAGAAGTCCGACTTACCGCGACCGCATTGCGAGCGAATATGTTCGCCCCATGCTGGATCCCAACGCCTGGTCGTTCGCGTGTACGGTCACGCGAATGGTTTCCAAGGCGGCCACGCGAGACGGTCTCGCAGAAGCATGGGTCGGCGCGGCACGGCACGTCCGTCCCGCTTCCTTCCCGAACCCAAAGAGAGCAAGCGCCTTCCCTTTCGGCGCCCAAGTAACCCCGCAGCAGCGCGACACTCGCGCCATCTCCCGCACTGCGCCTCAACCACTCCGACCGCCGCGGGCGAAGCCGCCCTGCAGGAGACGAGCTATGCGGGAAAACTAGATCTCAGGGGAGGCGTGAGAGTCACGCATCCCCACACCACTTGACTAGATGCCACATTTTTTAGGTATAAGCCATTGCAAACAAGCCACTTAAGGCTTTCACCTTAATATATCTAAGTAAACCAGAAAGACGGTTTCATATCACTCAATCACAGTGAATACATAGAAACATGATACAGGTGTCACCACTAATAGCTATGACTTTCAAGCATGGAGTACTGTCAACTTAGCTGTTAAGGTTAGACAATAGAAAATTCAGTGCCTGTGAAAAATAGCTTAAAATGGCTTGTGTGGGTGCTCATGAGAAAAACGGAGTACCTATTTGTTATTGTGATGTTTCTTGAATCGCCCTTCCTAACATCTAGCCTTGTTTAGACTTCGTAGCGAAAGCACCACGGAAGAGAAACTTCGATAATGACACTATAGGTAACAGGCGCGAAACACTCCGTACGCGTTGGCGTATGCAGCGCAGTACAGTGGCTAGGAGCAAGTGTCGTGGCATCTATGCAACTAAAAACAAAAAAATCAAGAAAACAAAAGGGCAGCTGCGCACAGGCATTTGCGAGGGATGTTCAGCCCTCATCGCCTGCCCTCGCTGGAAGGCTCTGGAGGAAAGATAAAAAGAATGTTGTTGCCTTTAGTTTATTCAGGTAGCTTAGTGGCAGCAGTGGCAGCTTGAGAAGCAGAGTTCAGCTAACATTTATAGTTTAGCATGGTGATGTTGCGATAGCAGTATCTTGTATCTTAAGGGGACACTAAAGCGAAACAATAAATCAGTTTGGACTAATGAAGCATTGTTTGAGAACCCTGCAGGTAGTCATTTCAGAAAAATAGTTTGATTATTAGATGAGAAAATGAAGGTCCAAGTATCAGTATTTGAATTTCGCGCCGAAACCCCAGCGCCCGTACGTCAGCGTGACGTCAGGGATTCCAAAGTATGTTTTCGCATTTGGACCGCGTTGGCTGAATAAAGGTTCCCGAAACTTACCATGTTTAATATTCGGTTCCTTTAGAACACAATGTAGTCAATCTGTACCGCTATATATAATTAGTAGGCCCTAGAAGATGCCATCAAAATCCATGACGTCACAGCCCCCAGGTGCGGGAACTTAAGTAGGCGTCGCCACCCGTATTTCGTTCTTGCGCTTTTTCTGGCTAACCAAACGTCTTATCGTTGTAAGAGTGGTGTTTTTGGTGTTGTAGAACGTTAATTTACTGATGCAGAAGAAATCATTTTTCACTTTAGTGTCCCTTTAAGATACACGATACATTCTTTAATGTATCGTAAATACAGATAATGATACATGTCTTGCCAGACGTATCATGATACAGATACAAGATACCCAAAGAGTATTTAAGATAGCATCTAACATGTATCATCAGTACTGCCCAGCACTACAGAGTGAAGTGGGAGAGAGGAGCCCGGCTGCTGCATGATGCGTTTCTCAGCGTTTGTATGCACCAGCATGCCATGTATTTCGAAAGCCATGCGCTACCTTTACAACAGCGACGCTGGATGGCACTGAGTGTTTTTAGGGAAGCGCAACATAGGAGTCCTGCTGTAGTGCATGCCTCACACACAACTTTTTTCAACGGTGGCAATACGTTGGCGCCGCTGTACTGATTCAATGCTAAACACATTACCTTCGACAGGCTAGTAAGAGTTCTGCTCTGCTGCTTTTTTTTTCATCCATTTCTTTTAAGTCTGAAGCGATGAAGATCACAAAGGAAAAAATTCATATTTTGTGATGCTGCTTTTAATGCTCAATGGTTCATTTTCCCTACACTGAATTTGATACCTAAAAAATCTGGTTCGAAAGCGGGAGACTTGACGCATAGCCTATAATAAGAGCATTTGTGATTTACCCAAGCTATCGAGTTTTCAATTTTACATAGACCAGCAAGCCAATTACTAAATATAACTTGTACCTTTTTTCTTTTTCCCGCGAATGTACTGTTCATGACCAGAAATAAACGAGTTGCTCTAACTTTCCTTGGTGCACAATGAGGGTTAATGTGGCCTATTACAACAATTTGTAAACTTGACAGTATATTTTTTACTGCAATCCAGTTATGTAGATGTGATAAAATGGCCATCTTGCAGTCGAGGGTTTATTAATTAGAAACCAAGATTCTCGCTGCTTACTTTATTTAAGTGCAACACTTCATGCCCATACAATTACATTGCGTTTCTATGGAAATTAATTTTTTTGAAAAAGGGCCTATGATTACTTCATCCCCCTCACATGTAGGTTTAAGATTTAAGAAACGATGGTAAGTCGCCACCATAGGTGGAAAGTTCTTATGGGGGGGGGGGGGGGGGGGAACCAGCTTTCCAAATATATATATATATATATATCTCTTGCACTTGAAGAAACTTCGTGTGGCCTCGAAGAATTGTTCACTTAAGGTATGGCCTTATATGAGAATTTACAAGACCTCATAGTAGGAGACAGTTCAATTTCACAGCCAGAATGGTTGAAATCCGGGCCTGTTAGTACATACTTGAAGGAAAAAACCAGTCAAAAAACACAAAGGACAAGAGGCGAAGTTCACACCACAATGAAACCCAGTCGTTGTGGTGTGAACTTCTCCTCTTGTCCTTTGTGTTTTTTGACTGATTTTTTCCTTCACAGCCAGAGTCCTCTCCCATCACCAAGAAGAATATGGCGTCTCTCGGTGGTGTAATCGTCCTTCATGTAATGGTCGCATACTTTGCTATCACTAATACTGCTTCACCTTTCCGGCAAAACTGCAGCCTCTCTCTGTCTTCTTCCTTCTACTGTGATTCCGAATATAAGCGCTCCTGCGCATGACTGCTGTTGATTCTGATTTTGAGTGAATCCGGCTTGGCCTTATTTCGGTTACTGAGTGAATTGTACAGGGTGCCACAACTATCATGCACCAAGACTTAAAGAAAGAGCAGTTGCATTACTCGAAGTAAACGTAGTGCATATTGTTTCCAGTACAGTCGAGTAGCCGCCAGTAATTCTTTCGTTCCGGAAATTTATTTCGGTTGCAATTAATTATCCAAGTTGAGAAGTACTGTCCTAATTATCTAAGTGTTAATGAGGCATTTGTAGGCACCCCAAATGACATCTAATTGCTGTGTTTTCAGCAACGTATTAATTTCGTACAATTTTCTCTGACTGGCAAACAAACCTTGCGAAATCTGAAAACTACCACGTGACTGCACTCCCACCCGCATCATAAAGCAGCACCCTCAAATAAGCTAATTGAAAGCAACTGCATTGCCTGTTGCAAACCGAAAGAGACAGCGCATCACCTTGATAATGGTATGGAAGCAACATCAACAGCAGGTTTTACGGCTTCACAGCTATTCCTCCCTCTCATTTTTACGTCACACGTATTATCCGTCTCTCAAGGCCGATGATCACATTGATAACAAAAGCCCCTTGATAACGCGGCCGAAGCGCCACGCTGACCACGCATGAAATGCGATAAGCAATGTATAGGCATATAAAGAATGTCTAAAAATCCCAGCTTTGCTCGCACCACATCGAAAGAGCGCGCGCGAACACGAGAAACTTGCTTTGGACCAAAGCCAAATAAAGTGACGTTTTATTTTTCATGAAAGTGTATACGTGCTGTCAAAACAGGTTTGTGTCAAAAAAATAAAAGCGAAATAAGTAGACCAGGAAGCGAGCAATGTGTAGAGAAAAGTCAAAACCGATTTGTTCAGAAAAGTAGATATACCACTTCTAAGTGAGCCGAATTGGCAATCGAGATGCCCGCGAAAAAAAAAAAAAAAAAAAAATACACACACACAATTAGGTTTCAGTGCACCCTTATTATTTATGAATTCGTAAGCGCCGTTGAACACCAGCTGCTGCCTAGAGGAGGTGTTCGAATAGGTCTCCTTTTGCAGCTACACAGTACTGTGTCCGTTTTATCACATCTTCAGTGGCTTTCTTGATGACTGACGCCAGAATTCTACGGCAGACATCTATTATTCTTGCCTTGAACTAATCTGATGTCTGTCTCGATCATGTAAGCACAATCTTTCACCTAACCCGAAATAAAAAGAGTGGAGAGATGTCGGGTGACCTAGCCGGCCAATTTACAGGCCGTGCCTTCCACTCTATTGCGCATGAAAAGTCACATCCAAATAGTTTCGTGCTCGGCTGCTGTTGCGTGCTGGTGGTCCATTTTGCTGATACCGCAGAAGTGGAAGACATGACAGCGGGACTTCGCTGTGGAACTCGTCCACCACTCCAAGGCTTTCGTTCACATAACGCTGTCCAGTCAGTGTGTGATCGAGGAAGATTAGACCGACTATAGCACCGGCGTAAATTTCGCACTACATATTGAGCGACCACTGGTACTGGTACCGACTACGCTTTAGCCAGTGTGCTTTGTAGTTACTCCAATAGTGTGCACTATGCAAATTTACTTGGGCGTTTCCTTGAAAATTGGCTTTATTTGTGCACATATGTTTCTCAATATATACAGTGACTCACCGGATTTTGTGAGGATCCAATTCAAGAAATATAGATGATTCTACAGGTCCCTATCTTCCAAGCATTGGTGCTGGTCAAGATGGTACAGGTGAAAGGCCAAGTCATTTAGAATCCTCCAGACTTATGACTTGGAAATTGGTACCTGGACGCCGCGTCCCGCACACTAGCATGAGGGTTTGAGGCCATGAATACTAGAACATCCGTGCGTAGGCTAGGACTCAAAGATAAGAATCCTATGCCGCTGTTTCTTGAAGCTGCCGGTTTGTCTCAGGTTTTCATCATTTCTGATGATAGTTGACGTGTTCGGTCTACCACCACACTTCCATGACTGATATATATTTGCGGCTTTCCTCTTGTCACTTGCAGCTCCCAAGGCAAGAATCAGTTTTTACTCATTAGAGAAAGACATGGTGACTCGGACGAAACAAAACGCACCCTTAAACATTTACACTGATGTCAGTTCGCTTTTGTGGTGATAGGTCTTGTGGCAAAAAAAAAAAAAAAAAAGAACCATCCGTGCACTTTATCTATGCCAACAACTATCACAGCTTGTTTACAACTAACATCAAACGCGATGTGTTACTTCGGCCGAGGCGCGGCAAATAAGGCACTACCTTGATTACGATGTTTTACAGCAAAGCTGTATATGGCTAGCCGATTCGTCCGTCTGTTGCCTTTAAGCCGAAAACTCCGGCACAACCCCATGCGAATGCACAAAAAAAAAAAGCGAAAGAGGCGCATGATTGGCTGCACCAGTAGTGATGCCATTGCTGTCCATCGCAGCCAAGTGGGCGCGCAGCAGTTTCTCTCCCACTCCGAAATGGGTAGGCCACGCACCATACGTACTCCTGAGGAGCAGGCAGCTTTCGGTCAGCAACGTGGCGAGCAGAACCGGGAATGAGCTCGTCTACGCCATGCCGATACTGCAGCCCGGGCAGAACAGGCTCGTTCAGCCGAGCGCAAGCAGCAACTGCGTACCGAGGATCCGGCAGCCTACCAAGCCGTCGTTTAATGAACCATTGGGATTAACCCAGTGATAAACACAGGGGCCACACGTTTCAGCTTCGCTAGTTAACCATATCTGTACTGAATGCTTGGGTGGCTATTTCTTTCTTTATTTTCTTCATTTCGTTCTGGCTAACTCGGAAAGAGCCTGTTCGAGGGCACTGCTTTATGATGCGGGTTAAAGCTCCTTAAACTTCGTAAAGTAGTGCCACGCTTTGAAGAATGCCGCCTCCTCCTCGTGCGTTCTGGTCGAGGGCGACACCACGTCGCTATTGGCCTAATAGCATCACGTGGGCCGTCACGCCGGCTTTGTTTGTTTACAGTCAGGCATCAGCGCCATTTTTGCTTGAGAAGCCTCTATGAGTGGCGAGGAGTGCATGTTGACGCCGTTGATATTCTGTGTTGTTTCGTATGCTATGCTCGAGCGGTGTAGGCGGTGCCACAGTCAAGGAGGGAGCGTGAAAGAGAGGAGAAATGAGAAAGAATGAAGGCGAAGGAGGAGAGTGTCGCTACTTTACGAAGTTTAAGAGGCTTTAATCCGGGTGGAAGCGCAGTCACGTGGTATTAGACATATTTCGCAGGGTTTGTTTATTAGTCAGAAAAAATTAGTACGCAATTAGTATGTCGCTGAAAATACTGCAGTTAGATGTGCCTTGGCTGTGCCTACAAATACCTTGACACTTTGATAATTATGATAGTATGTCTGGAGTTAGATAATGAATTACAATTACCTAATTAAATCTAACTAACGAAAAAATCATGGTAGCTACTCTACTGTACTGGGAACAATATGCACTAGATTTTTTTTAGTAAAGCATTGCTTTTCCTTTTTAATCTTGGTGCATGATAGTTAATTGGGACACTCCTGTAGATCAGGAGCATATATCCACAACTGATAAATTGCATGCAAGTTTGGTGGCAAATGGGACGTCAATAGGTTTCCCGTGGAAAGTGTACAAACAATGTCTAACTGATCGCAGCCAGAAGCTTACGCTGTAGCTTAAAGGAGGTGTCGTATAAGCGCTTTCTAACCATAGAGCAAGGCGACTTCCAAGGTCACCTATTTTACGCGTGGCTCAGAACTATTGTTTGCGGCCTGTCTCACCACTGAGAATTTGCCTTTGAGCGAAAGCCTCAGTCAATGCACCCTCCTCACATCCGACGTATCAGCCTTGCGCGGCGCATTAGTACCAGTGCTGTCTCATTCGGAAAGACTTCTCCAATGCATGAGACAGGCAGCCGAGACCATGAACTGTTCAATATACCTCCCTCCAGGCGCGACTAGTGAATTCGCGGTAAGCGCTGAAAGTTTTCATTTTCTAATTTTCTTTTTTTTCCACACTACTTTTAAGTGCTGTTCAGTTCTGCCACTTCTATCGTGGATAAATCAAAGAAGTTTTAAGGCATGTAGGGCCCTCTGGGCTGTACTTGTAGACAATAAGGTAGCCTCGCCACCTATGTGATTAACTGACTGACGTATGTCGAATGCTCGGTTGCCATAGTCTAAAGTTAAAATCCCTCTACAAGACTTTTTTTTTTTTTACCATGGTGAGCTTGAAATTCACCTCCTCAAATGCGCAACATCTGCAGGCTTGGAGTAACACCTGTCACCGGCAAAATTTTGCCGAGAGTGATTGCGGCTATGCTAATCCAGGTACAACCAAATTAGGAATGCCCACTAAGCTTCAAGAAGACACTCCCTCACCAGAACAGGAATTGGCCTCCCTGGTGCAGTATTCGGCCACTCCCTCCCAAATGACACACTAAATTACCCAATGGCCCTCGGTCCCCAGCAGCATCAGAACACCTGACCAAGGCGGCGGTCAGACCTGTAATGCAGCTAAGGGTGCTAAGAATCTGGGTCCGGACAGGCCACCAATCGAAACTGACTCTTGCAATGTGTACACCCAAACCCTCTCGAGTAAGGCTAGCTTAGCAGGACTTTTTGAGGAACTATCAGACATTGTTTGGGATATCATCGGCCTTAGTGAGATTAGAACTGGTGAGGCTTATAAATTGCTGAATAATGGACATGACCTCGGCTATAGAGGTCTCCCAGATAAGAAGCAATACGGGGTAGAATTCTTAATCCATAAGGACATAGTGGGCAACATTGATGAATTCTACAGCATCAACGAGAGGGTAGCAGTAGTCGTAATGAAACTCAATAAGAGGTATAGATTAAAGGTAGTACAAACCTATGCTCCAGCGTCCAGTCACGACAATGAGGAAGTAGATCAGTTTTATGAAGATGTTGAATTAGCGATGAGAAATGTGCAAACTCGATACACAGTAGCAATGGGCGACTTCAATGAAAGTGGGCAAAAAGCAGGCCGGTGAACAAGCAGTTGGCAACAACAGCGTCGATTCTAGGAACGCTAGAGGGGAGATGCTGGTAGAATTCGCAGAAAGGAATAAGCTTCGAATAATGAACACCTTTTTCAGGAAGCGTAGCAACAGAAAGTTGACCTGGAAAAGCCGTAATGGTGAAACAAGGAATGAAGTTGACTTCATACTTTCTGCTGATCCCAGCATAGTGCAATATGTAGAAGTGATGGGTAGGGTAAAGTGCAGTGATTAGAGGTTTGTGAAGGCTAGGATTCACCTCAATTTGAAGAGAGAAAGAGCAAAATTGGTCAAGAAGAAACAGGTCAACCTAGAGGCAGTAAGTGTAAAAGCAGTCAAATTCAGGCTGGTACTTCCAAACTAATATGCAGCCTTAGAACAGAGATTATGACATAGAGCTAATGAATGAAACAGTAACTAGGCTGGCTTCAGAGGCAGCAATTGAAGTGGGAGGCAAGGTATCAAGGCAACCAGTAGGCAAGCTCTCCTAAGTAACAAAGAACCCAATAAAGAAACGACAAAGAATGAGTGTCCTACTCAAGAGATAAGATAGAATTTGCAGAACTGTCAAAACTGATTAACAAGGCGAAAATAAGATATTCGAAAATATAACGTGAGAAAGACTGAAGAAGTTGTAAAAAATGAACGCAGCCTGAAATCAGTGAGAAAGGAACCTGGCATAGGACAAACCAAGATGTATGCACTAAAAGGTAAGCAGGATAATATCAGCAATCTCGAAGATATAGTAAAAGAAGCGGAAGAATTCTATACCTACCTGTACAATGCCCAGAGGAGTCGGGATACCTCCATTAGAAACAGTAATGAACAGGATACAGAAACTCCTCCTATAACTAGCGATGAGGTCAGAAGAGCCTTGCAAGACATGAAACGAGGAAGAGCAGCAGGACAAGATGGAATAACAGTCAATTTAATCAAAGATGGAGGAGTAAAAATGCTTAGAAAACTGGCGGCTCTTTATATGAAGCATCTATCAATTGCAAGGGTCCCAGAAAACTGGAAGAATGCAAAGATTGTACTAATCCACAAAAGTGGAGACGTTAAAGAATTCAAGAATTATAGGCCAATTAGCTTACTCCCACCATTATATAAAATATTTACCAAGATAGTCTCCAATAGAATAAGGGCAACACTGGAGTCAACCAAGTGAACAGGCTGGCTTCAGGAAGGGATGCTCTACCATATCTCATGAATTAAAGCATGAACTAAAATCTGCATGTCCGTGCCAACAATGATGCAGTGCTATTAATTAGCCCCAATAAAATATGTGAGAAGGTCGAGGTAAGTCAAAAGAAACCTCAAATGATGTGGGTGACAAAACTCTGGCAATGACACGTTAGGTTGGCGGGGGAGCTTGTAGGATTCAATGGGAAATGCAGGTTTCGGAGCCTGTAATGATTCGGCGAAGGCTTTAGGCAGGGGTGTCCATTGTCACCTCTGTTGTATGCTGTACCTACAAGGATATTAGAGGCTAAAATACAGAAGAGCGGACTCGGCTTCAAGCTATCATTTTTCAAACAAGGAAAATTGATTAACAGTCATTACCAGGACTGATGTATGCGGATGATATTGTATTAACGGCTGACAATACAGAAGATCAGCAGGGATTGATGGACATATATCTGGTACAGAAGGAGACAGATTAAGCTTGAAGTTTAGCAAAGAAAAATCAGCAGCCGTGATTTTCAATAACATTTGCGGCGAGCATAGAATACAGGAGGCCACGCTGGAGTTAGTCGATAAGTACATGTATCTTGGGGTGTGGATAAATAACGGAATTGAGTATCTGACAGAGTACAAAAAATATGTAACGACTAAAGGTAACAGAAGTGCAGCGATTATGAAGAGTAAAAAATTTAAAATGATAAATTATGGGGTTTTACGTGCCAAAACCACTTTCTGATTATGAGGCACGCCGTAGTGGAGGACTCTGGAAATTTCAACCACCTGGGGATCTTTAACGTGCACCTAAATCTAAGTACACGGGCGTTTTTGCATTTAGCCCCCATCGAAATGCGGCCACCGTGGCCAGGATTCGATTCCGCGACCTCGTGCTCGGCAGCCCAGCACCATAGCCACTGAGCAACCATGGCGGGCTATGAAGAGTAGGGCACTGTGGAACTACAATAGGTACGAGGTAGTACGAGGGATATGGAAGGGGGGTAATTCCGGGCCTGACTTTTGCCAATGCAGTTCTATGTATGAGAGCAGAGACCCGGGCACAGTTGGAAACTAGGCATCGTGGTGTGTGTAGGCTCGCTCTGGGAGCACATGGCAAGACACCAAATCTTCGGGTGCAGGGGGATCTGGGATGGTCTTATTTCGAGGGCAGAGAGGCTAGTAGCAAGGTAGCATTTGAGGAGCGATTGAGAAAAACGGGGGAAATGCGGTGGGCTAGGAAGGTTTTCAGTTACTTATACACGAGGAATGTTGACACAAGGTGGAGGAAGCGAACTAGAAAATTGTCAAGCAAATACTTGGGCAGCAGTGGGGGGACAAGTAAGGAATCATCTGTCAAGAAAATGGTTAAGGAGACGGGGACAGGTATGTGGAAAACAGAGATGCAAACCAAATCAGCATTAGAGACATACAGGACAATTAAGCAAGAAATAGCCAAAGAAAATATTTAAGACAACTCTAAGGGAAGCTCATTGTTGTTTGAGGCCAGGACAGGTGTACTGCAGACTAAAATGTACCGAGCCAGATACCAGGATACCAGTTGTGCGGGGCGTGTGGAGAGGAGGAAACGGCTAAACACTTGATACTTTCTTGCAAACGACTTCACCCTGCAGTTGAATGTAACGGGGAACTATTCAAAGCTTTGGGGGACAGTGAAGGTAAAATAGACTTTGAACAGATATAAATAACTAAACGGAGGCTATCTGATTGTTGGATAATATCACACTCTAACAAGAGTTTACACCCTTTGGAGTGCCCCTTCTGCCACACAACGATAATCGTCATCTGCCTTGATGCGTTTCCGGGCTCGCAGCGTTAAAGAAAGGAAACGCGTCAAGGCATATGACGATTATCGTTGTGTGGCAGAAGGGGCACACTAAAGTCCCTTGATAATTTGAAAGTAGCGACACTCTTTGAACTCTGCCGCCGCCGCGCGACCTCCTCGCCTCCTCCTCGCCCCCTGCGCGTTCCCCCGCGGCAACCAATTCTTCCGGCCTACTCACCAGCGTTTTTGTTGCGGTTGTCCTCAGTGTGCTTAATATTCCGGGGCGGCTCCATCACCTCGCATGTCGCTAACTGTTGTTATTCAGTCGGAAGTGCAGCATTATAGATTCTGCTTTGCGCCCTGAAAAAATTAGTGGCAAGTATACCCATGGTATCGCAGGTGATGAGCGTTAGCTAGTCAACATTGACTTTTTTTTTTTAAGTTTTAAGGCGAAAGCCTTTGGATCTCTTTCAAGGTCGCGTTGTAAACTGGAAGTATCACGTGACCCAAGGAAGGCCAGAGGTGACCCAAAGCATGTCCACCCCTGTATAAGAGAATGATTACCCAAGTTAATTAATCATTAGTGATTGACATAAGGTGGATTAGGGAGGATTAAGGTTGATTAGAATGTATTGAAAAAGATTAAGGTTCATTATAGTGCATTATAAAGGATTAAGATGCATGAATAAAGATTAAGGTGGGTGGAGGAGGATTAAGGCGGATTATGGTGGATCAAGGTGAAAGGTTGATGAAAGGGTATTAAAACCGATTAGTGAGGATTAGGGTGCATGAACAAGGATTACGGTGGATTAAGGTGGATAAAGAAGGTTAAGGTTGATTAATGTGAATTAGAGTTGATAAAGGAGGATTAAGACCGATTATGGTAGATTAAGGTGGATTAGGGACCATGGAGCTGGATTAGGTTTGATAGAGGTGGATTAGCGTGTATTACGGTAGATTGGGACTATTAAGAAGGAATAAGTTGGATTAAGGTGCATGAATAAGGAGTAAGGTGGATGAAGGAGGATTATGATGGATTATATTAGGGTTGATAAAGGAGGATTAAGACCGTATAGGGTAGGCTAAGGTGCATTAAGGGCGATGCAGATTGATTAGATTGTATTAGGTGGATTGGCAGTATTAGGCTGGATTAAGGTGGATGATGGAGCATTAAGGTGGATTAAGTGGACTAAGGTGAATTAGGGTTCATTGAGTATTAAGACCGATTAGTCTACCATAATCCTCCTAATGCACATTAATCCACCGAATCCACATTCATCGACCTTAATCCTCCGTCATTCACTTTAATCCACAATAATCCACGAAAGTCCTCCTTATAGCACCCTAAGCCACCTTCATCGACCTTAATCTACTCTAACCCTCCTTAATGCACTTTAATCCTCCTTAATAAACCCTAATGCTTCCTCATTCACATTAATCCACTATAATCGTCCTTAATTCACCCGAATCCACATTCATCTACCTTAGTCCACCCTAATCCTTCTTAATCCACCCTAAACCCCCTCCATTCACTTTAATTCACCCTAGCCCACCATAATCCTCCTTAATATAATAATAATCTTTATTTCTCTCTTTCCGCATAATATACGGAATAATGCACCTTAATTCTTCTTAACCCACCCTAATCCACTATAATCGTCCTTAATGCACCTCAACGCACCTTCATCCACCCTAATCTACCTTCATCGACCTTAATCTAACCTAGTCCTCCTTTAGGCACCCTAATCCACCTTCATTCACCCTAATGCACCTTCATCGACTTTAATCCACCTTAATCCTTCTTAATACTCCCGAATTCATCTTAATCCAATCACTAATCAATCATTACTTTGCTAATCATTAATCATCTCTTATACGCGGCTGCACATGCTTTGGTTAGCTTCCCGCCTTCCTTCGGACACAAAGGGTTGTGTCACAAGCAATACTAGATCAGACGCACGAAGTAAATCATCTGATCATGTGGCAGAAAAATTGTCTGGAGTATAGAACTCGCCTCAAAGCTCCCTTTACATCGGTATGCCCTTTTCATGCGGCTTTCAGAAAAAGTCAACCTCCTCAAAAACGTTGCCTCCAGCATTATCAATGCTGTTATTAGCATTTCTCAAAATTTTCAACCCCACTGGGGCGCGCAACTGGCACAAAATAACACGCCTCAATAGAATCCTGCGGCCCGTCCGCGGGAGCCCAGGAGGAAAAGCGCGCCGTGCGCAGCCAGCGGGTGAGGAGAATCGAGGAGGAAAACGCCGTGAGGAGGAGAGTGTGGCTACCTTCAAATTATCAAGGGGCTTTAGGGCAGTAGGTCGTGCTTTAGGGCATAAGAGTTTCCTACAAAAATTCTTGTAGGAAACTCTATGGCTTTAGGGCACGCCAAAGGGTGTAAACTGTTCTTAGAGTGTAGAGTGCAACACAAAAGTCGAGGAGTAAACACATAGGTATGGTGGCTAGAGGGAGGTAGTGTGACGGGCGCCTCATCCGCGCCGTGGAGGAGGAGCGCGCGGAACGCGGTGAAAATTTAGCCACCGCTAGGGGCACTGTTGTGTTCAAAGGTGCCACGCTTGCGACGGCCGGGCACTGACAAGGCTTCGCCGGCTGCGTTGACGCTTCGCTGTCGCCTCTGTCGTCGTCTGTGAAATTTGTCTGCAGTGTTGGGTCGTCGCGTTGCCACACTAGGAATGGACTCTTCAGATTCAGACTGTTGGATGTAATGAACCCTGCCGTCAAGCCGCTCAAGCACGTGCTTTATACCTGGATGCAAAGGCGGGTATCGATCTTTCTCGCAAAAGCTTTCTGTGTTTGAAAGCCCCAACTGATGTCTTGTGAAGGGAGCAGTGGACCTGAAATATTAAACGGGCTGAAAAAGAGCTTACCAACGACAGCGTGGTTTGTGAACGGCACTTCGACGAAAGGTTCGTCGAAAGGACCTACCGGCACACAGTCAACGGTGAGGTTGTGGAATTGCCGCGCGATCGTCCGCGTCTGAAAGAAGACGCCGTGCCCACTGTGTTCCCTGAGGCACCTAAGTATTTCACGAAGCTCCGATGAAAAGGAAAGAGAGAAATATATGCGATCAGCTTGGACCTGCTGCAAAACGGCAAAAGCTGAACGCAATCAACAGGCAAGACGCCCAGCAAGAAGACACCGTAGCGCACACGCAGCTACGCCATGGGCCAGATATACCAGATATCATTGCCTCATAGCGTCCTCGATCACCCGCACCGGTGCGCACCGGGGCGCCTTGGTGCGCACTTTCATCCTCGATCAATCGCACCGGTGCGCACTGAGCATCCTCGATCACCGGAAGGGCACCCTGTTGGAGCGGTTTTCCGTTGCCCCGTCTCGCACCGAGAAAATCGGCGGTGCGCGGAGTGCAATCCCAGCCAGCACTGCGGGACGCGCGACGTGCGCGCGTACTGCCGACTGCAGAACCGCGGACGCTCTGGCCCGATAGCTGTGGTACGTTGCAACGGAGTTGACGGAGTTAGCTAGTGGATTTGTCGGCGATGAGAAAGGAAGCGCTGCTAGTTGCCGCAATCGATGAGCATTCTTCAAGTTCGTCTGACAGCGAAGACGACATTCTGCTCGACCTCGTCCAAAAACAGTGTGGTGAAGAGCGGCCGAAAGTGGACAGGTTCATTGAACGGGTCGTCAGGATTAATTATAAAATTCATTGGTGTTTGCTTGCAACCAGGTATGTCGGAGCACGCAGTTTGACAAGGTTCGAGCGCTTGCCGCAGATGCTCAGCATCTGCAAACAATAAAATATGCGCGTGCGCGTGTTCGCGCACGTTTTGCGCGCCAGGGTCAAAGTAGCGCTGCATGCAAGCACTCTGCGCAGGGTGCAGTTTTGTCCTCGATGTTGACCCTCCGCAGTGCGGCACCACGGCGGGGCAAAGCGCACCATTCTGGTTTCGGGGCAACCCCGGGGCAAGGTGATCGAGGACGCTATCAGATAAACAGCGCGCCGTGCAACTTGAGCGTGCGTGTCATAATGTCTGCCTACCTGATGCAACATGGAATAAGGTAACGTTTCCAAGTGAACGTTACAGTGTGTTTTTCGGAACCAGTGAGCTCGAGGGCGAGCAGGTTGACCACATCTTGGTGCCGAAGTTAGTGAAATTCAAGTCGGAAAGCAACCAACCGGAGTCGTTGTGTTGCTCTGTATTCCTCAGGGGCTCACAGTGCACTGTTTCTTCGCCGGAGGAAGCGCAGTCAGTGCTCCACGGCACACATGCACTTATATTGTGTGGAGACTGCGGCGTGAAACCAGAGGAGCAAGGAAGATATATATCGTTTGCTGGGTGCTACCTTTCCATCAAGTGCACTTACGTATGTGAAAGTAACGGCCCCTGCATTCATTGCAAATACTTGAGAAAACTGCTGCAGAATCAATTTTCACGAAAGCGACGGAACGGGAGTGAAACAGTTAAAAAAAATAATGAATGAAAATGTTCGGTGCGACAGAGCCCTGACTACAGCATTGCCATTTCTACTCTAAAAATATAAGCTCTCCAAGGAAAAAGAAAAGAGAAAATTAAATTTAAATTATTTCAACACTGAACAAAACCTTCGAGAGCGAAAAATAGACACGCGAACCATTGCTTCTTATAAGAGGAAATATTAAGCAGTTTACACCCCAAAAAAAGCCCATAAAGAAACAAACACTCAAGACATAGTTTGACTGCGCTCACGCATGAAGTTGGCGAAACATGTCAAATCTGGTCAATGCTGAGAAACATTTAATTATAAACTAAACGCCGGTTGCCAGCTGCGTCTGTTAAAATATTGTGGTTTTCGTTTATGCTAAATAGCACCATTTAAAATTTCAAACGCGCGCTTTTCAACGAACTAACAAAATGACTAGTTCATGTCCTGTAACACGGACGCGGCGTGTAATTATTGGAAACAAAGTGAAAGTAAAAACACGCGGTCCAACGCGAAACCGGCCAGCCCCGCTGGCACCTGTCACGCAGCCAGTGCCATCTACTGGGGCCGCCATCTTTCATCGCAAATTTGTGCACCCCTCCGCTCCCGCCCGTTACACTACCCCCTCTAGCCACCATAACATAGGTATGCATGCATATGGGGCTCTTGCATTGCCCAGGGGGCGCTGCGAAAAAGGTGATAAAAAGCGCCCTCTGTCCAAAAATGGGTCGTACCAAGCTCGGTCGTCTGCTTCGGAAAGCACGTTTACAATATGGACCCGCCACTTTCGGTTGTGTTGTATCACGGCCTGCAGCAAATATCGGGCGCCGAAGATTTTTTTCAGGGGTGGCACGCTGCGTAAAGGCAAGAAATTATGCAGTGCCGAATACATGTACGCCGTTCAAGAATCAAGCGGCGAAGTTTTAGCGCGGTGTCATTCGCAAGTGAAGCGAGTCGCGTACGAAGTGGAACTTCAGGTAAGGTTTGCACGCTGCTAGATTCAGGCGCACAAACGCGAGGAAATGCTTGCCATAAATGAATCCACAGCAGCGATAAGCAGACATCATGTGTACGGAACTGCTCGAGAACACGACGGTACGCGCCGCGACGGCAGCGGTCTTTCAGCATGCCGCGATGTACGAACTGCTCGAGCGCACGATCGTACGCGCCGCGACGGCAGCGGTCTTTCGACATGCCGCGAAACGGCGGGCCTCCTGCAATCTTTGTTGACTGCATGCCGCTAAACAAGTAGTTATGCCTGCGTTGTAGTAGCAGCCATCTGTCCCTTTTAGTAAATGGTAATAACTGATGCAATGCATATGAGCTCGCACGTACGTGCGAATCGCGCTGCAGCGCGAGCTCGTGCGCAGCTCGCTTGATGCAGCTTTTAATGACAGCGCTCGAACATCGATCTGCTGTAATCAATACTACCTTGCTGCGCTGCCTCAACATGCTGGCTTGAGGTCAAGTATGAGCACATTTAACTCTCTAACTTGTGCTGCTCGTAGTGGAGTAGTGAATTGTCACCGAATCAGCCCGACCATTTGTGGTCAATTTGCACTCACCTGGTCACTTCACCACTTCGCATCGGTCGAATTGTTAATTAATCGCTGTGGCCGGGTCTCGAATCGTGAATTACCAGCCATGCCTGCTGCTATGTCGGTCTGCTGTCGGGACTGTAGGTGCGAAAGACCGAAATTTAGAACGCGGATAATCAAGCAAGCTTCAAGACATGCGAAGCAGTCAGCATGGCGCGAAGTTTCGCTTACTCAGCGCGACGAACTGCAGCTATGCAGCGCGCCCGTCGCTCCACTTCGTGAGGCCTTGAAGGAAAACGGTAGAATCTGATGTTGGGATTCAGGCCTTCTTGTTCATGGCAGCCCACGACGCAGAAGTAATGACGGTGACGCGTTTTCGAGGCTGGGCTAGGTCTCTCCGGATCGGCGTCACCGATTCCTTCTGCTCCCAGCATTACGGCACACGGAGAGTCCGTTTTCGTTAAACTATAGGCTGGGGCGAGCTCGCAGCGTGGTCGGCATGGTCTGTGAGAAGTGACGAGCCTTTTCGCACTCGCAACAGGGCAGAAAAAAGTGCGAATCGACGCAAAACTCCGCCTAGAAACGTGCTTCGCCACAGCCAGGGCTTAATACGACCCAAGCTGGTACGACCCAAATGTCGTTTCCCGCGCCGCCACCAGGCGCCGCTACTATACCTCAAACTCCAGCCCAAGACGCCCATAGTACCATCCAAGGCTAGGTGGCGCGCGCCGCCGCCGCCCAATAGGGTTGAGGCTAATTTATCCATCCACAAATCCGAGGAGAGCCTGTTAGAGCCTGTGGGAGGGAGACTCCCTCTCCTGGGCGAGGAAGCAACTTCGGAAACTGCAACACAAGGTGTTCCGTATTTTCCATACCCAAATCGCAGCCTCTGCATCGGGCAAATTGAGTGGCTCGAGAGCTGTCGAAGCAGCGGCGATACACAAGCGTGCGCAGCGCTCCCGCCCGCGCCTCAAACATCAGCGCACTGTCCAGACTATGCGCAGACTACGAGACTAGGTCATAGAATAACGAACCAACTTTGACTAGTGTTCTGTGACGAGACAGCCTCGATGCGTCTCTTGTCAGTTAAAGCCCCTTTATTGTCGGTCGGTCGCGAACGCCACCTCTCGATGCTTGTACACCCGTTTCACTGGTATATAGCTCAAGGCTCGAGCCATCCTGCATGCATGGCTAGCATTTTGGAGTACGGTGGTAGTGGTTGTGCATTCCTTTCGTTCATATGACTGGAAGAAGCCTCGGTATGGAGAGAGAAGGAGATTCTAGATGATGGGGAGGAAAGGTTGGGGTAAAGTGCAGCGCCATAAAAACGGAGGTGTGCCATGGGTGCGAGAGACTCGAAGCCTTGTTCAATTACCAATGAAGATGCTTCCAAAAGAGGTCAAGGAGGCAATGGCCGGCATTACCTCGTTTATCTCGTGTTAACAGCCGCCGCCAGAGACTATACCGGTGTCACACGGCGCACTTTTGATCGCGATCAAGCCCGATTCACCCGATCCGGGTCGAACCAAGTTTGTATAGGTGTTCTGTGGTCGAACTTCTCGGTTGTGATTGGCTCCTTTGCACAAAATGTGCGAGAGAGCCAATCGCAGTCGAGAATTTCGATCCGGATCGGTGCCGATCACGATCAGAAGTTTACGTGTGACACCGGTGTTAAGTTTCGGTTCGTGGGCGGCATGCGCTTCTTACATAACTTTGC
This sequence comes from Dermacentor andersoni, assembly GCF_023375885.2. Classification (NCBI taxonomy): domain Eukaryota; kingdom Metazoa; phylum Arthropoda; class Arachnida; order Ixodida; family Ixodidae; genus Dermacentor; species Dermacentor andersoni. The sequence goes on along the minus strand of NC_092816.1, from coordinate 20,769,316 downwards.
AAGAAACCCTACTAAACGAAGCTACTTTAAGCATAGAGAAACGTAAATAAACAACGTGCATATTTTTCTATTCGTTAGGCTTCAGCGCTTATGCACGTATATTCGCTGTCATGCTTGACTTCAAAAGTATTCTTGAGTGATGATGATAGTGTTTAAAGAAGCGCGACGTCTGCCGCCGATTTGCACAACTCCGACATTCACCTGACCAAAAACACTCGTGTGTTTAGTCATGTGACCAACCAGCATGGCTAGCATTTTGGAGTACGGTGGTAGTGGTTGTGCATTCCTTTCGTTCATATGACTGGAAGAAGCCTCGGTATGGAGCTACCATAAAAACGGAGGTGTGCCATGGGTGCGAGAGACTCGAAGCCTTGTTCAATTACCAATGAAGATGCTTCCAAAAGAGGTAATAGTTCGTCTGCGACGAGGCCCATCGGCGTTGTTAAGCCTAAAGAGCTTGTCGAAAACTGATGGTGATTTTACGTAATAATGTGGAAAAGCGACCTACGAACGAGCAACGGCGTTTTTCCTAGTGGTGAATCGTCAAAGACAGTCGTACATTTACGCTAAAGTTGACATATGTTTTCCGACTGCAATACCGCTGCTGTTATCTCACGATTGTTTACTCGTTCATTCAGACCGTCTACCTTTTTCGTTATGTTTTAGTTCCTCTGGTTATGCTCAGTATTCTTAGCCAATAGATTGGGGACCGAGCACTGGCGTACTTATCAGTGTTTTGACGCGATTTGCTAGAATAATCTGAGTGAGCACTACTTTCTCCGGGGCAGCAGACGTGCGCCTGGCTCCGTCAGCTGTTCCACCTTGACGTCTATTAAGGGTTAAGTCGCTAAGGGAGGCTAGGTTTGCTTGCAACATAAACGTATTCTTTCGACTACTGATGTTGTCTAGACGCGGTAGCTGCACCCGACACCTTCGCAGATGCGCCGTTCTTGTCCGAAGTTGAGGTAACTCAGTTTCGTGCATATACGCGCGTTCTGCTCACAGAAACAACTTTGGTTATAATGTGCACATCCCATAGCGGTACTGGCGAAACGTGTCTCTGTTTACAGCGCTGAAAGTGCCAACTAGTAAAACGAAGAAAAAAAGGTTCTGGTAGGCGTTTTTTTTTTTTTAATTCGGAATGTGAAGTATATTGTGATGTGCTGATCTTATTCTTGCTGATGACTGGGCGCCTAGCATCATATTTAAGTGTTATCACTGTCATGTATTTGTATTTATATGCACCGTTTGCAATTTTGTTGGTATTTGCTACATTTGCTCTGCAGTGGCCGAAAACAATGTGTTTATGTTGTGCCTTGTGTTCTGTTTGCGCTTCCGCTGTGATTAGCATTTTTGTGCCACATTTTTGTACAAGCAGAACTGTTATCTGCAGCAGGGCCTGTGTGCTTGTGAGTTAAAATTATGTTCATGGAAAACAATATTTTGCATACGCACTACATTCCTGCAGCCATTAAACTAGTCCAAGAAGGTGATTTCTGGCCTTTTGTGTTTGGATGCGGCACACATACAGCCAATTTCCCATGGTAGCCGTCACGGTGTTGCAGAATTGCAGTGATATGCTGGACATTGTCATTAAGGGAGCCCAGTATTGTCTTTTCAGCTAAACTGCACCACTCATTTTATTCAAAGGAAGATTTCGTTCAATGATAGATGCTTCATGCAAAATAAACTTGAAGTGTGCATAATTCGCAGTAATGCCAGACAAACTAGGCAGATTTTGACGTTGGACAGAGCAGTGGCACTGTCTGTCATCAGGAGGAGGAAGCCGCTCCTCATTTTATCCTTTCTATAGATCATTTGTCCTTCTAAGGCAGACAGTGCCACCATTTCTCTCACTGAGAAAAATTTGTTCAATCCAGTACCACTGTGCATAATGCGTACTTCCGATTTCATCATAATCATCAGCCCATTTCTAAAACTGCCAGACTAGCTACAGGACGAAGGTGTCTCCCAGAGATCTCAATTACCCATATCTTGTGCTAGCTGATTCCAAGTTATGCCTGTGAATTTCTTAATTTCATCACACCACCTAATTCTCCTGCGCCCTCGACTGTGCTTGCCTTTCCTTGGTACCCATTCTGTAACTCTAACAGACCACTTATTATCAGTGTAGTGCACTACTTTGGATTTATTCTCAGCTAAATTGTGAACGAATAGGCCATGCCTCCATAACATACAGAGTATGTGACATCATTGAACAGTTGAAAAGTTGTCATTGTGTGAAAATTGTGAACCAGAAAAGCGTCGATTAAACAAACACTGCAGGAATATATAACTCGAGCTAAATTGAAAAACTAGGCATCTTTATTAACGTGTTCACCAGTCACAGTGAGAACAGAGATTTTGTAAGCAAGGAAAGAAGAAAATCAGAGTAGCGGTACTACTGTGATACCTCATATCTGACGTCGGAACTGGCCTACTCGCATAGAGCAGCAGACGGATTGGGGATTACTTCAACTCATCCGTTTTGGCACAGGCTTTTCAAATTGAGGAAAGGCAGCAGGACCTTTGGTGGAAATTTTCTAGGCAACAGTCATATACCTCAGAGCTTCCTTCAGGTGGTAGTCGGCATTTGTGTTGTCCACTTTTCTTGTGTCCGTGTCTGCACACCTTACCCCTTCTTTGCGTTATGAGCTATATATTCCCACAAAGAAAACTGTGGTAGACTTCCAGACGAATCATCTATCAATCTGACTTGGCCTAATAGTATCCTTTAGTGTCCTTTTAAGGCACAAAATGTGCTTGCTTGTCATATCATTGCAACAAAAATTTGCTCTTTTGATACCTTGTAGTGCCTTGCCTTCTGTGACCAGCTACTAGGGAGCTGACATATAAAACTGCCAGACTAGCTGTGTTGAAGCTTTGTGTGCTTGGCATGGCACATTCCATCAACTTGCATGGTTCACTTTCTAAATCTTTCAAAGTGGCTTGTTTTCTCATGAGTGGCAATTTCAGAACCACCTGGCTTTTATCTTGCTCAAGTCTCATACATTTATGGCTAACTTTTAATATGTCACATGATTTTCATCGATTCGAACATTGGCGCATCAAGGTTTTACCATATCCTTCATTGTGTACTTGTAGACCGTTGGCAGGCACTGAGAGGAAAACTACAGGGATGGAGCTTTTGCACATGTATTACTGTGTAGTCCAGCAGAATGTGACAGTGCTTTCTGTTTAGGTTTAGTGAGGCAGATACTTAATCAGCATAGCTTGGTACTTGCGATGGTTTCACATTTGTCAAAACTTGGGAAGAGCAAAGGAGAAAATAAATTTCAAATTGAACACTTAGTGGTGCATTCTATATTACTTTAGTACAAGTGCTGTAGTAAATAAAATATTTATCTTTTTGGCCTCCAAATTAAATGTGATTCAGGCTTTGGGATTATTTTCAGGAGTGCTGTCAGGCATACGCGTATTGCTTCTGTAGCATTCCCTCATTGCCACAGAAAGTTGTCTGCGAGCATAGATATTAGAGTTGAAAAGAATGAGACAAAGCAGGAACGCAAATAACAAAGTGCTGACTTGCAACTAACGTTTATTGTAGGATGGAACATACACTGGAAAGACAAAACCACAAGAGGAAACAAATCTGGACAAAGTAATTACGTATAGTTTCATGCAGCATGCCACTAATCCAGCCACATACATGGGGGTCACATGGGAGCAGGACATTGCGACATTTAGACATTTGCTGTGGCACGCTTGGGCACCTCCTATGCTCCTATTCGTTGTCAGGGTCGATGCAGCCGCATAGCAGGCTGAACAAGCTGGAACAAGTGCCAAAATGTCTATGTCATATTGCCTGATTTATTATCTTTTTCATGACGTCGCAACACTGTAAAAACGAAAATTAAACTAGGTGCAGTAAAGCTATTAAGTTAAATTATTTGGGGTGCTCTTAGAATTTTGAGTGATTTTTTCTAATGCACAAAAGTCCTTGGCCTTCAAATAAAGCAAAAAAAAAGGAGTTGAAAATATGTCAGTACCCCTTTAAGTGTGTGCACATAAACTATAAGTATGCCTCGCTTGCTATATTGACACATGTCACAGTGTTGAGCGTTACAGGTGAGCACTAATTTGTGCTCATTATGACTTACTATTATAAATAAGCATTTCTTTGATTGCGCTCGAGGTTTTTCTTGCTTGCTATCCTTTGAGGCATTAATTTGTGTGAGAGAGAGAGAGCTATTTGAACTTGGAATCTTTTTCATGGCATATCTTTTTCTTCACTCCAGTTGCTTTCTGAGCTAAATCTGTGTCAGATGTCTGAAAAAAGGCAGCCATGTATACGTAACAGTTTTAAGTTTCAAGGAGTACACCATGCACTCATAATTTAGGACTGCCTCTTCAGCTTGTTGCATTTCCTTTAGGGGTAGATGCTTTGGGTTAGTATACTAAAGAGAAGGGATCCAAAGAATACATAAGATTCACAATGCAGTTTTTGCTTTGGTAAGACAACACCCCTTTTTGATACATTGGCTATAGCCTGAGGTTTCACTTGTTGTGATGTTCACTTTGACATTTGCAAGTTCGAATTGTTATCCCATGCTATTTTTAGCAGTTCATTGCGGTCAGCCATCCATCTTCATGACGAAATGCAGGCTTATGATAGTGTAGCAGTTTTATTACAGTGCTATTCCTTTCTGTGTTTCTTCAGTGGTTTGAGCGGCACTCTTCCTGCTCCTGCGTTAACACCATTATCGGCCAATCGTGTATGGTGGCTGACAAGAAAGAAATAGAACTGAACGAAACAAATCCTTACGTTACACTGTGTAGTAGTGTTGCAAAGGCACTTCAACTTTCACTGATCTAAATCCTGAATTTTGACATGTGTAAGTGCTTCAAGTGTGGTAAATCAATATTGGAGTTCTACATGGGCCTGTACGAGCACTTATCAAATATCTTTGTTTAGGGTCAACTTATTTCAAGTGTTTCTGTTTGTCTGTTCAGTAGCCCTGGGTAGCATTTATTGCCTTCATTATTCAATTTCTCTATCTTGTACAATGCATTCGCTGGAGAGCAGTATTTTGATTTATCATCACAGCAGAGTTTTAACTCCATAAGCAGTCTTGACAACCTCGGCTAGTTATGAGCGATTGTCACTTTTTACAGTGAAGTTGTATATGGCTAGCTGATTTGTTTGTCTGTCTGTCGCCTGTGCGCCGAAAACTGCTCTGGTGCAATCCCATACACATGTGAAAAAGAGAGAGAGAGAGAGAGAGGCACACGATTGGCTGCACCAGTAGTGACATTGCTCTCCATCGCAGCCGAGCGCACACACAGCAGTTTCTTTTAGGCTCCGAAATGGGTAGGCCATGCGTCATACATACTCCTGAGGAGCAGGCAGCTTTCATTCAGTAACACTGTGAGCAGAACTGGGAATGAGCTCATCTGCGCTGTGCCGACGCTGCAGCCCGGGCACAAGAACAGCCTTGTGCAGCCGAGTGCAAGCAGCAACTGTGTACCAAAGACCCGGCAGCCTACCAAGCCATTGTTTAATGAACCATCTGGATTAACCTAGTGATAAACACCAGGGCCGCATGTCTCACCTTTGCAGGTTAACCATCTGTATGGAGTGCATGGGCGGTGATTTTTGGCTTTATGATACACTTCTTGTTGTAGGCATTCTATGATCATAAATTTTGTTATATTAGATTTTCTACTCTATTTGTTGACATACTTCTTAGTTCTAACCATGTTTAAAGCATATATCAGAAAGTAAGGCATTATGGTAGATTATGCAGGAGAAAAAAAAGCTCTTAATCCTTTAATGATGGTGCATATACATACGCAAAAAAAAATTGGTCATTTTCTATGTGTGCAAAACACATTGAGAATAAGCGTTATCAATGAAAATATTTCGCGGAAACTTTTTCAGCAATAGGGGGGAAGACCAGGTAGAGAACTAGAAGTGGGCTTCATCCCAAGCCACTTATGGCTCCATTTGTTCCTCAGGGTAGTGTTTTAGGACCTTTGCTGTTTTTAATATATATAAATGAGTTAGTAAATCTAATTCCACGGTCAGTGTCAATAAGATTGTTCGCAGATGGCTGCGTTGTATATAAAGAAATAACATCAATAGAAGACCATCAGTTGCTCCAAGAATCCTTGCTTAAAATATGTCACTGGTGTGAGGAATGGAATATAGATTTAAACATTGCTAAGAGTGTGCTTCTCCGAGTTACACGAAAAAGAAATGTTAGCTATTACCAATATTGCCTCCACAACAGTCACATTAGCAAGGTCTCACAATATAAATATCTAGGAATAACTCTTAACAACCGATTAACCTGGGGCACTCATATCTCTAAGATCTGTTCAACTGCATTCTTGAAGCTCTGTTTCTTGAGACGAAAATTAAAACATACTCCTAGCCATATTAAGCTCTTGGCTTATAAAACTTTCATCAGGTCCAAATTTGAATACTCCTCCGTAATTTGGGACCCCCACATTAAGAAAGACATCTATCATTTAGAGCTCGTTCAGAGAAAGGCAGTACGTTTCATTTTTCATAAATACAGAAGATCAGACTCCCCAACACAGCTTATGAAGGACAATAATATTCCATTGCTTAGTACACGTGGAAAACTGAACTGCATTTCTTTCCTTCATAAAATTTTGGCAGGAAAGCTTAGCATTGCTGCCCCCTCATTCCTCAGACACTCCACTACTCGAAGGACCCGCCATTATAGCGAACACTCATTACAGTCTGTATTTGTTAAAACAAACTCATTTAAGCACAGTTTCTTCCCTCAAACAATCGCCGATTTTAATGCGCTTCCTAAATCTGTTTTTCGATCTCCTGACGTGGAACAGGCCCTTCAAATTTTGTTTCTTCAGTAGAAAGGAAACAGTTTTCTTATGGGAAATTTCAATGTTCATTGCTTTCGTTTCTGCTCTGTCATCTTTTAATTTTTTATACTGTTGTATGTCACATGCAATGTCATTTTTTTATTTTTTTTTGCATGTACGTGCTCTTATAATTTGTGTTTTCATGCCCCTCCTGCTTGGGCCATCTGGCCTGCAGTATTGTGGAATAAGAAAAAAAAAAAATTTGGAATTTGTACAGACATCTCTCGTCATATGTGACACCACTGCAGCTGGAGATCTTGCATCGCTAAAATCTCTGAGCGTGCATTCGAAAGGAAGCGAGTCACCTGCCACACCTTGCCCTGTGTTCCTGCTCTAAACCAACAAATGATGCTAATTGCCTGTTATTCAGTGCTGACTGAAGACATTTAACCAGGAAAATTCGTACTCAATACCGAAACTCTATAATTAATTTTTTTTAATTGTATGTTGCCTGTAGGCAATGCCAGCCATTAAATGGTTAAGGGGATAAAGAAATTCCAGCCACATCATTGAGCAGAGCCAATATATTTCTTTTCCTTTTTTTTTGCCATGCTTTGTTTTTTGTTGTATTATGAACATTTGTGTGTTTTTTATGGTGCTTGTGGTGCTTTATGGTGCTAGTGTGTAAGGAGAGTAAGACAGAGCTGCCAGGCTGGTGTCATTCATGCACTTTGTATTGACACACAGTGACTGAATCCGAGTTGAAGCGACTAAGGGATGCCTTCAAGAGGGCATCAAACCTTAGTGGCATCATCACAAGGCAAGCGTTCATCAAGGAAGTGCTCGGTGAATTCGTACCTCTCAAGCTAGCCGAGGTAAGCAAGGCTCTTGGTCAGTTCCCGCTTTTTTAAAACTGTTTCTCAGTTTCTCTAGATAACTTGTTCATCATGCTTATAGAGCTTATTTTACTTGTGTGGATAAATTAATCAAACTTTATGTATTAATAAGCTCATTTTGAATATGCAACTTTTTTAGTACTGTGTTATACTCATGTAAGGGCCACACTTTCATTGCAATTTTGACAACCGCTGTGGCTCTTGCAAGTTTTTCCAGCAGTGCAAAAAGCGAACATTATACTTTTCATAATGAATTTGTTTGTTCCTCTGAGTGCACCCCTCTTTCTGTATGGATCACCGATATACGCATTTTTTGTCCGCGCCAATGATGTGGTCGGCTGCCTGCCTGCTGTGTTGCTTGATGCATGCCAAAACCTTTAGCTTGAACGGAGCACCACACGCTGTCAGAAGCTTTCTTCTAGCAGCATTTGCAATGATGCTGCTGGCCAGACTAGCCTTAAGCAGGCTATGTGCTTTCTTCTCTTTTTTTTCTGCACCTTTTTTAATTTTAGGTGTAAAAGTTGAGGGTGCAGCAGCTCTTAATGAGTGTATGTGGTATGTTGTTCTTAGTGCATTGTTAAACTTCGATACCAAACTGCAATTTGTATATGGGTAGTGAAGCAAAAATGAAAGTGTTACCTGACTTCGCATAGTGCTACTTGACCAGCTTCGCCACAACAAGCTTTTACAATAAAATTTCTTGGAAGTAGATTTCATTCGGTATCAGTAATAGAACCGGAGGTATCACTTGTCCAAATTGAGTGAGTTGTCATATTTGTGGTAATGAGAAAATGCAGAAAACTACATGTGTAAGAGAGAGAGTAATAATTGGCATGTATTAGCGGTATTATATATGGGAGACACTGGTCTGGAATAATGTGCCGTGCTGCATGTTATTCAGTGTACCAAATGTCATTTCAAGGAGGTTGGTATAAACACACAATGTTCCTATACTCTTACACGGCAATTTCAAACAGTTGTATCCATTCACCAGTCATTCAAGGTGTCGGGGTTAAATACTTCAGAGACACTGGCTGTAAACCATCGGCTACACCTTTGACTGAAGTTGTGATTGACTTGTCGCTACAATAGGCATCTCTGTTATTCTAGAACATCAGGCAAAGTGAAAATTCTGTGACTAAGCTACAAGGGGTCATAGTCGCAGTTCACTGAGAAACGCAGGGCTGTTGCAAAAGAGGCTTGAGTACCAAAACAGCATTATCACATTGGTTGCGAAACAGATGTAATTTTTACACATTTGGTTAAACGTTACTTTCTTTGATTTCATCTGGCTGCTTTTACTGTGTACTGGCCTTGTCTTATTGCCATTGCCAGCCCACTTATTCATTGCTTTGTTCTGTCTCTACACAGGTTCCTACAGCATACAGAGTGTAACCTTATCTTGTTTGCAGTGGACATAATCTTGCATGTCTGTTACTGCACATTCTTTGTGAAACAAAACTGTTGCATACACTGGGAGATTCTGTGACTCTTAGAAATATCTTGACCTTCTCTTCCTTTTTGTGGCATGCGTTTACAGCCATTATCCCTGTAGTAACCTCTTATGAGGTTCATACAAGGTGAAAAACAAATATGTTGGAGTGACATGGTAGTATATATAATTTGCAGGTATGTTTAATTGAAGATATCTCTGCTGCACTATATAGTTGTACATGTTAGCTTTCAGTGCAACAAAGATACTGAAAGCTAACATGTACTAGTTGTGCCAACTCACCAAACAATGTGTACTACTTTATGAATAGCCTTAACAGCTGTTGTAGTAAGGTTTAATGGAAGAAGATGGTGTTCCCTGGTGTTCTGCTTTGGAATATGAGTCTGTATGGTCAGATCTTGGCCATGATGGCCAAATTTTCATGGGAGCAGAATGTAAAAGCGCTCATGTGCTCTGATTTATGTGCAAAAGCTCCAGAGGACCATAACTAATCGGGTACCCTTCACTGTAGTAACCACATTACCCTGCAATGAAGCTTGCAGTGTTAAGTATCAGCATTAATTATACTAGAAACACCATACTCTGCTCATATTCTGAGCATGTATGACTAAATAATGTCGGGTTCTCACCCGTGCTCTTGGGACAAAAGAACGACAACACAGTAGTGCAAACAATCACAAGAGCATTTATTGCACCTTTCATAGACTAATGCCTGCTAGCCAAGTTGCTATCCACAAAACATGCCGATGGGTGCGCGACAAATTGCGGAAGTCCGACTCACCGCGACTGGATAACGAGTGAATATGTTCGCCCCATGCTGGACACCAACGCTTGGTCGTTCGTGCGAACGGTGGCACGTTCGAACAATCGTGCTCATCCATTCCAGGGTAGGCCTCGCGTTACGGTCTCGCAAAAGCATGGATCGGCGCACGCGCAGACCATCCGCGCCGCTTGCCAGCCCCCGAGCCGAAAAGGAAGAGCCTTCTCATTTTTGTGCCCAAGTAACCCCGCCGTTAGGTGGTGTTAACAGAGCAACACTCGCGCCATCTCTCGTACTACCCTGCAAGCCTACCGATGTCCGCAGTAAAACCACGTGGCGAAGCCGGATTACAGGAGGCGGGAGCTATGCGAGAAAACATCAGGGGACGCGTGAGAGTCGCGCATCCCCACACTACAGATAGCTAGACAGTGTTATTAGAGCAGTCACATGGGGCAGACGACATCGAAGTGGAATGGCCATTTCCAAGCAAACCTTGTGTATATGCTTATTATTCTGATGGCCTACAGCAGGGCTACACTACGCTATACTATTGCTGTTGCACATATCAAAAGGAAACTGAAATCTTCAGAGATTCTTTCTGCATTTTGTGCAATAGTACTATGGGTCTACATTGAACAGATATGTTTCAAATATAGGTGGCATGATATTTGTTCTGCTCAGTTGACTGTGTGCATGTATTTTACCTACAAAGAAGGTTGGTAATCTTGTGTACCCAGGCTTATGAATGGTTTTATCACCTTTCACTGGTTCATTTTGTGACAGCATCCTGAGCTGCAGGTATTTCTGTCAAATGTGATTGAAAGCAGTTGGTGTTTCTTGGCTTTTATTTGAACAGTCATTTTTACAGTGCATAGATGAGCTTTCCAACCCTTCACTGAGGTTCCGCATTGATTCTTGTCTGTGTCCAGCACATCTTCCAGGCATGTGGTGGCACGAGCAAGGGCATCACCTTCAAGGACCTCCTCTGTGGCCTGGTGCTGCTCACACGAGGCACCCGCGAGGAGCGCATCCGATGTGTGTATCATTGCACCACTTTGCGCCAAATTTCTAAGCTTTTTTTTTTCTCTCTCCTTGCCCACCTTCTTTTCATAGTTTACCCATCTGACCTCCTGTATTCAACCTCCCTGATATCACTGTTTGGTTTTGCTCATTCCTTCTTTCATTGCGCTTCATCTATGCATTATTTTATGACCCATACACCTTGTGCTGTTCTGCTCGACTAACATGCTTGCTAGCTTTTTGATTTATTCTTTTTCATTCCAGTCCCATGAACAGTGCTTTTCTCTTCACTCTATAGGCTGGAGACCTTTCTATCACTTTCACGGTTGTTGCCTGTTGTGATGCAGCATCGCTACTGTCCGTTCAGACTTGCCAGACATTTCATGTGTAAAGTGGCTTAGCTTAGCAGCACTTAATGTTGCCTGCACTTAATGTGAATAATCTTGGCACAACATTCCTGATGCATGTCAAAACTGCAGGGGGAAGCATGCTGGGTGCACATCCTTTCTTGCCTGATTGTTTTCGTGGAGAGATAGGCACAAAGGTTTGAGTGCTTGCTGGAAAGGCGGCAGTGTGTACATGGTTCTTGGCCCTCCCTCCCCCCTTCCCATTCTCTCTGTTATGTTTGCAGTTATTTTCAACCTGTATGCAAACGAAGGAGGCACACACATCCACAAAAATGACATGATCAAGCTGGTGCTTGCCTGCGATGGCGGTTTCATTCCAGAGGCGGTGGCTGACTGCTTTCTAGAGGTGTGGCACTTGTCTCTCTTCTAGTGTGTTGTGGCTCTCGGCGAAGGTTTTTGGGGGATGGTTTAGCATTGTCGCATCGTAACAGTTTTCCTCAATGTGAAGTTCGAACTTGAATGTTTTCTTTATTGTACGCATCATGTAGGGCAGGGTCCTGACAAGCACAGATAAGAGGTTGAGAGGTGATTTGAATTATGTGCCTAATGTATTGCTATGTGTTGACTTCTGTGCACTTTATTTTCGTGACCAGCCTGATTGGTATGGTTTATATAAGCACTACAGGTTAGCTTGCTAACCACGTGATTGCACTGTGGCATCACTGAGCAACGAATCGAATATAGAATACTTTTTTAATAGTTATTGAACAGCCGTTTTCACAATTAATATAATATGGTGTTCAAATTGAAGTAGTATTCATAAAGTTAGCAAGTATGTGTCATTACGTTGCACATTATAAAGTATTGTTTATTAAAAGTACAAATGGCACATTTGGAACAAATGAGCAGTTTGTTTGCTATGCAGGACTCCTCAGAGAGTTTGTATGATTGCTGTATATCTGTTAGTCTGGCTCTGAGTGATGTATCCTGCTTCACTACATAAGTTCTTAGGTGTTTTATGCCTGTATGTCTGTGGAGAGGAATTTTGTCGTACCTTTGCTCCAGTTTTGTTTCATTGCACGCAGTTGACATTTTGAAAAAAAAAAAATAATAATAATAATTTTTATTTGCAGAAAGACAAAAATGTTCGAAAACTATTCTAAAGATGTGTGCATTTACGAATGACTGTTCAATTCAAAGGTTGAATTGAATAAGACACTATACAATTTGTTTCTTAAATGTTTTCAATATTCGTACACTCCTAATGATGACACCGCATGCTGAATTTCAGTAGCATATGCAGTAATATAGCCACAGTGGCACTTTGCCATCCATTTATTTTTTCCATCTTTAGGGCAAATTTCTTTGTTTTGGGAATATAAACTAATTTGCCCACGAGCAGCATGGGTTGTATGTCTGACAGGGTTGTTCTTGCAAACCTGCATGAAACTTTATATGTCTATGTAATCTACTCTTTGTCGGGAAGCATAGCTTGTTGAGTAAGTTGCAGCTTGCAGCAAAGTTTATAATGCCTTCTTGGGAGGTGGTGCAAAGAGGTAGCTGCTGTAGCCACGGTTCATTTAGGCCGGCCAGCCATGGTGCAACGAGGTCTCGGAAGTGGCAACCACCGTGGCCACTCAAGTTGGGCGCGCTAGCGTGCTCTATTCTTGCGTTACCTGCATGTGAGCCCTCTTCTTCACCGGCTTTGGAGGCGGTAGTTGTGCAGCTACACCCCCCCCCCCCCCCTCTTAGTGCGAAGCGCAATTGAAATAAAAGTCCAGTGGTAAAGCCCAAGTAAAGTGTGCAGATGGTGTCTTCGTTGGTAGTGTCGGGTTCACGCAGTCTGGGAGAGATGTACCAGGCAGCACCGGCAGCATAGGTTGTGAGTGAAGCGCAGCTACAGTGATGCCGTAGTGCGAAATCGTGACCTGCTGCAGGTTCTTGCAGAAGCCCGGGCCTGTACAAGTTGGAGTTCAAAAGTAGATCGTCTAGCAGCACGGGACTTGTGGGGAGATAGCGCAAGTGTTGGTCACTCACGATGTAGATGTAGAAGTGATGCTAGAGCTGAAGAAAATGCATGGCAGAGCTTCTCTTGTAAAACTTTGATAGGCCATGCATCTGCGGAAGGTGTAAGCACAGCAAAATCTGCTAGTGGCGGTGAAATCTTGAATGCTGATTGCATCAGGATTGCGGTGGTCGCTAAAGGCATCATGAAGGTTGCACTTGTGGTGTCGCCGTGCCTGCAAGATTGAAATTTGCACCTAGTAGAGCTGGTGGGAGAGCCTCTGAATCGGTGATGAATGAGTTGCCCCCGAATGAAAAGCGGGCAGCTTGTGGAAACGTCCAAGGAAGGAGAGTGACGGGCCATAGAGTAGCTGAAAGCACTCGTGTTTGGCAAAGTGAATTTCTTAGAAAGAGTCATCATGCAGCTGACTTTGAGCCGGGTAACAAGCTCGGAGACCGAGTAGAGGTTTGATGCTAAGGACGGCGCTTGCTGATGATCGGCAAGGGTGGACGTAGGCGATGTGGGCTGACAGGACGTGGAATGACGTAATGGTCCAAATGGCGAGAGCTGTTGTGAGTGAGCGCTCGAGGTGACGTAGTGAGCAAGGCCGGGGGATGACAGCTGGAGCCTGGAACACAGTCGGAGCCTGAAACTTTGTTGAGAAGAAAGGGGCCGTCCAGCTGAGTGACCAGATGCCCTGCATGTTGATGTAGAATTCGCGGACACCCTACAGTCGCAGGACGTCTGCCAGACCACGTGAGGCCACGTCACTCGCGTTCGCAGAATCGGTACGCTGACACTGGCATGGCTGGGCTTGGTGGTCCGAGTCACCAATTTGTGGGAGGTGGCATGAAGAGGTAGCCGCTGTAAGCATGGTTTATTTAGGCCGGCTAGTCATGGTGCAGTGAGATGCCGGGAGCGGCAAATTGAACGGCCGCTCAGGTCGAGTGTGCTAGCTTGTTCTATTCTCTAGCTACCTGCATGTGAGCCCTTTCCTTCTTCACCTCCTTTGGAGGTGATAGTCTCACTGCTACACCCTTTTCATTGTTTTCTCTTCCTATCAGCAATGCTTACTTGTGACAAATTGAAATCTTGAGCTATGTTATGTATTTCATTGCATATTCTTTTTCTCTCCTGCCCAGAGTGAGAAAGTGACCTTTGAGGAGTTCCAGGAATGGCTCGAGCAGCACCCAGATGCCACCTCACTCACAAGATGGCTCCTGAACGAACCGTCATCTGTGACCCTGTCAAACGATCTGGAGACACCCACCTTCTACCAGACATTGGCTGGAGTTACTCATTGTGAGTTTGTGTATGACAGAGACCTTTTTTACTGCACCAAACAAAACTGCAAACCTGGCCTCACCAGGGTTGCTATTTCGTTGAAATACCCTGCACCGCAAGCCTTTATGTGGTGCGGGTTTTTCAAAGTCCTTCAGTTAAAGGGCCCCTCACCAGGGCCCATAGCAAATTTTGGTTATACGGTGGAAGTTATGTGTCCTCTAGGGAGCATTCTGCCGCAAAAAATTTTCTAATCGGCTCATTAATAGCTGAGATGGAAATATCTCAGTGCCGCGAACCCATGATTTCAGTGGCGAGCTCCACTGCCAAACGAGACACTCTCTCCAGTCGCCCCGTCTAACCTCTGCAAGCGAAATTCCTTCCCTCCTCTGTCTCATACTGGACCTTGAGGATCACATGACGCATACATCACGGCCCTGCCTTCATTTTCTTTCTCCTCACTTTCTTTCTTTCTTTCTTTCTTTTTTTTTTTTTTTTGCTGTGCTGTGCATTTCCACTGACGGTGTTGGGTGCGAGCTGTTGTGATTGTCTCATATCGTGCAGCGCACGATTTTGCACGCTGTGCGCACAAGGACACCTGACTAGCAGTATAATTCAGTGCTACACGAATACTGAGGCAGAACAAGCGGATCGCAGAGCATGATCACTCGCTGGAACACGGTAGAAAATGGCATAGTTTCGGTACCTGCGCACGACCGTGGGAACAAGCAGACGAAGCGGAAGTACATCTCTCTTGCTTCGGTGCAAAGTAAAACAAAAAACACACAGACATTCCGGTTGTGTGTTTTATTATTTCTCTAAACTTCAATTCCTCAATTCAAGCAAGAGATCACACAAAGAACAGATGCTGCCTTGAATAATTCTTGAAGTCACGTGTCGCCATGAGCGACGTCACACTGCATACACGAGTACTTCACCGTCTGGCTTGGAGCACGGTCATTGCAAGGGAAAGGGAAAACGGTGTTTGGATTGAAATTTCAAACCTTTCTGCGGTGCGTGGCGATGTAATTCTTTGCAAACACGATCGTTGGCACGCATTGTATGCTCTGCGCTTGTCAGCTCAAAATGGCCAGACCTGGTGAGGGGCCCTTTAAGTCAGCATTGGTTGTGCTTCGTCACTTTGCCTCACTTCCTGTGTGTGTTTGAGGTTCTTCCGTGCCCTGCTATGCAGTGGAAGAGACGGACATCATAGAGCTGGAGAAGCGCTACTGGCAGCTCAAGACTCAATCTCGGACGGGGCGCTTTGATCTTGAAATGCTGGGGCCACTCATTTCACCACCTGTGCCTCCTGTTCTTTGCCAAGGTACCTGCTTGTTTTTCCGAGTGTTCATCTTGTGCTGTGCCGTAAGTTTGAATAGTACTATGTAGCCGTCCACGTGCAACACTATTCACTGAAACCAAGAAATTTATTTTTCAGGTTAGTTTAGTAGTGAACCATTAGCAACCATTAGCTAGCTGTATGTGCGACATTGTTGAAATTCATTGACAGTGTAAGTTGCACCATTTTTTTAAAAAATATGCTATAAACACATTTTGTTGACTGTCATCGTGAGCAAGTATGACGGCTTTGATAATGTATTTATTTAGTCAAGGTAACTGTCGTGGGGAGTAGTTGCTTTGGTCTGGCACTGCTAAGCATGAGGTCACGGGTTCAATTCCTCGCCATGGCTGCTGCATGTGAGTGGGGGTGAAATGCAAGAATGTCTGCGTACCATGCATTGGGTGTACCTCAAAAAGTGAAATTAATCGTGGTCAAAATTAATCGAGAGTCCCCTACTGCAGCATGCCTCATAATCATATTGTGGTTTTGTCACATAAAACCACTGAGTTTCATTTCTGTAGTCTAGATCTATTCTGGTAATTTTTAAGCATTCATTTCAAGGCACAAATGCCATTTTCAAGACAGGAGGAAGCGTATGAGAATATTCATCACTTTTCTTGTTTGCCACAGGTTGTTTTGTCAAAATGTATTGTTTGGTTAGTTTGATTTCATATTTTCAGATTAAGATTTGTTTAAGTAAATTGCATGAAATATTACTGTACTCGCGGACAACCCTTTTTGGCTATGACGCTAAAGCTATGGGGGTGAGGCTTCTGCACATGACTGTATTCGTACGCAATGTAGTCCGGGAGCGCTCGGCACTGGTTTCGGTTTAGCCAACCTCGCAGAACCTCTTTACTTTAGTCAAGGCAGATACGCAGACACGCAGCTGGCGTGAATCAATGTTAATTCGCATAGGAAGTTTTGAACAGCGAGCATCGCAGCCTGAGTCGGAGCTCCGAAGCAACCGTATGGCGTCGATTAGGACTTGGACGTGCAACTGATGCTGGCATCGGTAGAGCTGGCGCAGCCGTCAGCTCGCTCCCTCATTTGTACATGCCGATGGTTGCGATTCCCATATGGGTTTGCTTGGTTTCCGCGCATATGCTGGATAAACTTTTTTTGTGTGCTTCAGCAGTCTTTTGTTGCTCAAGTTGGCCACCAGCCTCTCAGGGGTGTTGATTAGCAGGACAGCAAGCAACGAACACTCATCAAAAGACACGGGCGGCATTTTATGTTTGATGAATATGCAAAACGTGCGACACTCTCCGGTGTGCGAAAACTCTGAAGAGCAACCTAGAAATACAATAAAATACCAATAGCTGACTGGTGAATGTTTTGTATCATTTCAAATTAGGTGCTGCAAAAAACAAAAAAAGTATTGTTTTCTATTTCCCACGTAATAAAACGAGTGCAAAACTGCAGGCAAGCAGCAGTGAAAGAGGCGCGCTTAGTTTCCGTAGCCTTCGCTTCATAGCCAAGAAAAGTTGTCCGCAAGTATAACAGTAGGAGGTTCTGTGGTTCGTTATGGTGGCTAGCAGTGCAAGGGAACACATGAGACAAGAAAGGGCGATAGGGATGATCACAATGCGATTTGTGATTGTCCCCAAAAGGCGCTGTTTACCACTTCTGTTTTGTGCAGTTCTTCTTCTTGGGCTCAGAAAGGAGGCAGCAAAGAATTAATAAAATTATGAACTGTGTGCTTGTGCAGGGGAATTGGGGCATTGGCAAGCATGCTATTACTGTAGAAAAAATTATGGGGTTATGCATGCCAGAACCATGATATAATTATGAGGCACTATTATTGTAGAAAGCCCACAAGCTATGCATAATGATAGCCAGTGCCATTTAGGAATGTCCACATTGACAATTTCATTCCAGCAGTAAAAGCATTCATGACTGCATCCGATACGCTATAAACTTGTGTAAGAAACCAGTTGGGGCTTTTTTGCTTCATTTTGCCGAGTATTCAGGTCTTGTTCATTAAGAAGTGCTCAAGAGTATGTCAATCCAGATGTGGGATGAACAAAACATAACATGAGGGAACTATAAAAACACTGGTGCTTTAACTGGTCAAATGCAGAAAAGGCATATACTGGAATAGATTTTGTGAAGTACTGGCACGGTTGGTTCTATAGTGCACAAAGGAAGACCTTGGTGGACATAAAATAAAATTCTTGTTCATGCCTAGGTTTGGGTGATTGCAGCAGTATGTCTTGTTCCAGGGATCTTCAATGCCTTTGACGAGAACAGGGACAACCACATTGACTTCAAGGAAATGGCCTGTGGGGTTTCTGCATGCTGCAGGGGACCACTCACTGAACGGCAAAAATGTAAGCTGAAATGTCAGTTTTTCTTTTTAAGTGCAAACTCCGTGGTTGAAAACCTAGACAGCAATGGCTTCTACTGTATGAGACCACGGTAGAGCATTTTGAAAGACCAGCCTGTTTTTTTTTTTTTTTGGTGCATGAATAAAATATATAGATGCAAGCATGTCAACAATGTGGGTGTCATATTCTAGCATAAGCTGCCTGCAATTGCTGGGGCTTCTCTTGTTTCAATTTCACTTTCCTTTTTTTGATCTCGCCTTTTTGGTGCAGTACAAATATTAAGTAATTTCTCCTGTGTTGTCCTTGGTGTCAGTGTTTGTTGGCTTCATATGATATGACTAATAAAAATCAGGCCCCTCGGATAACTCCCTTTCTTCTGTTTGACTTAGATGCATAGCTTAATTGTCAAAAGTGCATACCGTATTTACTCGCATAATGATCGCACTTTCTTGTCAGAAAAATTGACGCGAAATCGGGGGTGCGATCATTACGCGGGTTAAATTTCCCGCGAAAAGAAAAAAACAATTTCTTTCGTTCCGCATTTGCTGCGGGACACCAAAACAAAAATGGCGGCCGGCGGGGCAAGCCGAACGCAATTCTATTCTTCTTGTGAGTACATTACATGCATTGAAATAGTTTCTTCCCTATCAGTAATGAATAATATCGTTAATATCGGCAAGTTTGCGGCAATAACATAGCTATGTCCACTTTGAGGGGACAGAAACAGATGGGCGCACTTAGCTGCCAGTGACATAGAAACACATGGCCAGCATGCTGCGGAAACTACGGCATCTGTCTTCACTACTATCCTAATACGGCACGTTTCTGCTAAGGGTGGGTGAATGTCATAGCTGTGTTAAAAGCATCGGCGTATGAATAGAGTACACTTTTAACGTATCAGTGTAAACGTGGCTACTATCGTTGCCGCTCGCGATTTGTTGCGTGCCCACGAGTGCAGATGAGAAGAATCGAAAGGCTCCTGTTTCGTGTAGGCTCCATTATGTGTAGGCTCCATTATAAAGCCTACACATAATAAAGGCAAGTTTGGTTGCAGCTTTTTTTTAGTCATGGAAGTGCGGAAAGTGATGAAAGTAATGAAATGAGGCATGTACTTAAAGAATGTTTGGTGTGTGCAGACTGCTTGGTTTGTCTTGAACAGTCGTTCGTGTAGCATTCGACAGATGGTAAGCGCGATCAATATTAGCTAGACTTGGCACACGACATATCGCTGCGGCAAGGTCGGGGTGCGATCATTACACGGGAAATAAAAAAATCGAATTTTGACGACAAAATTCAGAGGTGCGATCATTACGCGAGTGCGATCATTATGCGAGTAAATACGGTATTCAGTGGCTCATAGGACATTAGTGTTAGTAGCCTATAGGAATGTCTTTTAGTGAAAGGTGAAATGGTGTGACTGACTTCTCAGTTTCTGATGTTGCACAGCTTGAGCAGTGAGCATATTGTTAAATGGCCTCTCACCAGGCTTGTTTGAATATTTTGGTTATGCCCTGGAAGAAATTAAGTCTCTGGCATTGTGTGACAAGAATTCTTTAAAAGGGTGTAGTGATAGGAAAGATAAGAAGCAAATGAAATGTTGCAATACAATGGTATGACGAGGAAAGCTGCTCTCCCCACAGCAGATGCCCTCCCCACTGCAGATGGCCTTTTCCATTGCTTCAACCAGTGCCTATCAGGGGCCATTCCTGCCCTGGCCTCTCGTCTCCCATATCAGAGCCCTTATGTCATATAATCATGCCACTCACTTTCACTCGTGAAGTTTTTCTGCTGACTGGGGCACAGCTCACAGGGTCATTCTGTGTGAACAGAAGTGAACTGGGTGTTTCTGCATATTTTCACTTCATAGAAAGAAAAGTTAATACAGAGAAGGAGCATAGTCAATGACATGCCTGTGCTACCAGTTCCCACTTGAACTGCTGGAGGTACCATGTCCATGAGGAATGGCTCTGTGTTGCGCAATTATTGTTGTGCAGGGTAGCTAAACATTGCATTTCTCATGCTTTGCAGTCTGCTTCAAGGTGTTTGACCAGGACATGGATGGCATGCTGTCACGGGAAGAAGTGGGCAACATGCTAAATCTGCTGATGGTGCTACACCAGGAGGAAAGAAATGATGAGGTGAGCACTCCGTTTTCTGTCATAGCAGTCCATAGCTAGTACAGTCGAATATCGATAATTTGAACTCAAAGGGGTCTGAAAATTTGTTAGAACTAAAAGCAGCTGAAAAAAAAAAAAGTACTTGTTCTTGAAGTATTTGCGCACCATAGCACGGTGCACGAATGGTGCGAGTCATGAAATATCGCAGTGTGCAAGCACACAGTGAGCGGGGACCACCACTTTCTGATAATGGCAGAAAATGAAACTTCATGGAGCAGGCTAAGCTGGGGCCAGGCCAGTGGGGCTGGCGGCGCTGGCACGGAGGCGGGCGCACGCTCAGACCATCGAAAATGAGGGAGTTGCGAGGGAGTTTGGAAGGAGGGCGAGGCGAGCTTAATTGCGAGGAAGGGCGAGAGGGAAGCGGATTTGCTTTCCCGCCATATTGATGGATGGCACTAATTACTTTTCACTGAAGCAGCGTAGTTGCCAAGGCCAGACTGGTCCTCCACCGCTGCTTCCCTTTTTGTGCTCATGTGCTTTTTCCTTCGTCTGCTGACAGATCAGCACTGTGTTTACATTCTTTGTCTTGCATTTTTAACACGAGTCATGTCTTATCATGAGGACGAAGTTGTTGCCACTGATCATAATTGGGTTGGTGGCCTCCCTTCTGTTGTGCCGTTGCCGCATTCAAAAGACAAGGAGAATGAAGTACTGGGTGTCACTTTCGCATTCTTGCGTTCAGGGTCTGTCTTGTTGTACAGAATTGGATATGGTGCAGTGTATCCAACACCCTTTCCATCGGGACGTCTCAGTTAAGACTCATCATTGTAAAGAAACAAGTGCAAACAACTCCAAACTGAGCCAACCGAAATAAGTGCGAGCGAGAGCCGACACGAGCAGACGATAGTGCGGAACAAAGTATCTGGCTGAACCAGACATGACTACGAGTAGAGCGGTCGGGCAGGTCTGCATGACGCCATTTTCCTGCATGTGCATCACTGTAGGGGCCGCTCTCATTGATCTCCTCCGCTCGTGGCTCCCTTGCTGCTGTAGCGAGCCATGACAAATTTGCCCAGGGCCAATCCCTCCTGCGGTGCGCGTTTGTGGCTGTGGCATTATGGCGCTACGCAGAAGCAGTGGCTTTGCCACTCGAGAGAGGGCGAAATTTCCGCCACGTTTTTTTTTTATTCGCGTGCGGCATTGAGGGGTCTCTACTAAGTTTTACTTCTATGGCGAGGTGAGAGAAATGCTGGTCGGAGGCGGCGCTGCGGGATTTGGCGTGCTGCTGAGAACATTGGTGTAGCACGGTATGTCCGAATTAACCAACGCAAATGCTTGCACATTCGAATTACCGTGTGTTTTTGTCCATTGGAATACACATAACTTTGGACCACACCGTCAGTTCGCATGAACGAGATTCAACTACATTACAAGCTATGTGAAGGGCAGGGGACCCAAATTTGCTGGCCAAAGAAGCATTGCTGCTTCTTTGGCCTGTGTCTACAGCGCATAGGCGAGCAGGGCTTTGTTTGAAGCTAGTCGATGCACCACTACTCTGCGATTAATCCTAGGCCACATGCTGTAATCAGAGTACAAATGTCAGTGGAATCGTGGGTATTAAAATGCTGTCACAGCTGCTGAGTACTGTATATAAGTTTGTGCAGTCGAACCTCGATATAACGAACCTCAATTTAACGAAATTCTTGAAATAACGCACTTTTTATTTTTCCCAATCTCTGCCCCATTGAAAACCATGTATTATTTTTCGCGATTTAACGAGGTCACTTTAAACTGTACTTCCGATTTAACGAAGTCCTCGCGCATCGCACGCATGTACCAGGAGCCTCCTTGACAGGCAGACGAAAACTTTAGCCGGGCATACAGCGATTTGCATGCGCCCTTTAATGCTCAAATTTTCCCGGCGCGCTTTAATACGTGGAGCAGAACGTGCTGCTGCACCATCTGTCGTGTACGTATGAAACCCGCAGCGGACGTGCTCCTGTAGAGCTAGCCGGAGGGCTTCAGAAGTTCCGGAACGCGTCACGCTATGACGTCACCGGCCTCTTGGAACGGGAAAGCGCCAACCGGAAGTAAGTTTATGAACAGCGGTCGTTGGGCACGTTTTATCAGTTGGTTACTGTATTTACACGATTGTAAGTCGACCACTTTTTTTTAAATTGAAAGTCTGAAGTTGGGGGGTCGACTTACAATCGAAACCAAAACATGGCCCCGCCAAAAAAGCGAGACCAACGGAAGCTACAACGTAGTTACAATTTTATGTTTGCTCTATGGCCCTACCCGTATCTTTTCGCTATCCTGTGTGTTTGTTCGCTTTTCAGAAGGGTTTTTCAACATTTTTGAGTTTTACAGTGCATGCAACACTCATGGGGGGGTGTCGATAGTTGATGGAAGCGCCGCTGTTCCCATTTGCGTCGGCACCCTCAGAACGGCGGCGCTTGCGGGGAGTATCGGCAGTTTATGGAAGAGCAGACACCGCTCGCGGGTTTCTTTCTCTGTTGAAAGGCATTGGCATTGGTTTGACGCGTTCCACTTGACAGCCGGCTACGTGCTACTTCTATCCTTCCCCAGTCGTCATGAGTGCTCCAGGCCTAATTGTTTGGCACTCGTTCACAGCAACGCTCAAGAGGGCTGCCATCCTTTACGCCGAAGAAACAAATCACAAACGGGTGGTGCGAGAGTGGCGACTGCAGCGAAGCGAAATTTTCACCTGTGACGGCAAGTGAGAAATTTCTCACGTGCCGAAGTCTGGATGCTTTCCGGAACTGTAGGCTAAGCTTGCGGCGTACGTCGCCGAAATGTGGGATCGGTCCCTGCCAGTGAAGTGCGACATGGTCATGAAACAAGCCCGGACTTTCGCCTTAATTTTAAGGCCCTGCTCCGCCGTGAGTACAATGACGGTGACGAAAGTATGGCGTACACAACAGATGTCGTTGACTCGTGGCAGCTGCTCTGCGATCAGGGAGGTGCTCCAAGCGACGTGACACTCGAGGACTTTGTCTTCAGCGATGCTTGCGCTGTGACAACTGAAGAGCTGGACGATGACGCAATAATCCAGAGCGTCACAGATACAGAAATGCAAGACGTCGACTCGGACGAAGAATTGCAGGCGGAAAGGAGCATAGCTACACCGAAGCAAGTCATGGATGCACTGGATCTCTTACACACGTATGCGGGCGCGCACTCGCAAGAGCAAGCTTTAGCAGCCCTGTCAACCTACGAGCGCCTTATAACCTCGACGCTTATTAAAAAGCGGCAGATGAAGCTGACGGAGTTCTTCGCTTCCACCTGAGTTGCATAGAATTGCTCTGCGGCAAGTTGAATAAAATATTCCAGCGTTCATGAATCAATGTCGTCATTGCTTTACTGAGCGAGGTAAGATGGCTGCGAGCGTTAAGCGCTCTAATGGTAAGTGGTGGCCTCATGGATCCACCAAGTTAATACTACTTCCAATTTTCTTCGAAAGAATATTCAAGTTGATAGCTCTGGTATGTGCATAATTTTTTTTTTCTTTGCGCCACGGGTTGCCATGTCTTCGTGAAAGGAATTTTTTTTTTTCTAGTGATGACAAATCATGATGATGATGGCACTGATGGCCACATCGAGTGGCAGCTATGAGCACTAGGCACTGCGCTTGCTGCATACCTGCTCTTCACCGTACGCGTAATGGAGAAAAATGCGTTCGTACCTACTGGCTATTGGGCATCACGCTCTTGGTTGCGTTATTAGTTCCGGGGTTTATTGGTTATCTTTGTAATTTTGCTATCTACAAGGTGCCATACGCAGGAGTGTTCCAAGAACCTGCATCTTTATTTGGACTGCTGAAACATGCGAACCTCGACTTAGCGAAACTCGTGATTTAACGAAACTTTCGGCTGCAAATTGGACTTCGTTATATCGAGGTTCAACTTTAATCTTCTCAGCTTTCATACTGACGAACCTAATAGTTCCATAGAGTGCTTTGGAATCTCTCTCTGTCATTCTTCACTTGTACTGTTTGCCAAGGCTGATGCAGTCAGTGGCATCACCAGATCATTTTCTTTTTCTCTGTTGCTAAGTTCATGCACAATCTCTCCATTTCCAAACAGCTTTAACCTTTTACATGCCTAACTTTTCATTTTTCCAAAATCTTGCTATGTTTTTCATGGTTGATTCGTTGTGAACATTGCAGTATTGGCAGTTTATTTGTCATTTGCTCTTGTTTGTTACCATCGTGTATTTGAGTTGTAGATTGGCATGTCCACAGAAACAGTGTGCACTTAGACTCCTTTATAACGAAGGCTCAGGACCTCCAATATCCTTTGTTAGACAGGCCGCTTTGTAAAGGTCACGCACTGTAACGCTCACAAATGCGTAGGCTAAGTACATTGAACAAAAGAAAAGCAGCTGCTTGGTCTACTTGTTTTGCATGTGCAGCCTTTGAAAAATGCTGTTTTGGTTAAAGTAAGGTACCATTTATAATGCAAATATTCGCAACCATGGCGATTTAAGCTATAAGCAAGGTATGCTGTAATTACAATCCCAACTAAGGATGTGTAATGCATTCCTAGTTGTATGTTTAGAATAACGTCTTCGATCATAGTGCTAGTCATTTATTTTTTGTTGTAATGCCCATCACGGATTGCCCATTGTCCTCATGTGCTGTACATGTCCTCGGTCCCTCTAGGGCACATGTCGCGGTAACGGATCACCTATCACACTATGCTAAAATGTTACATAACAGGAGCACAATACGGTGTAGTAAGGGGCGTTGGGATCCGGTTCTGGGGTGCATGGTTCATACTCGGGTATCACTGAGTGTCGCTTACCAACGCCTCCGAGGCGCCTAAAACATGATAGCTGGCCAGTGCTATACTGAGGCGTCGTACTGAGCTGGCTAAGAGGAACTATGCCGTCTTTCGTATCTATCGCCGAGAGTTGCTTGTTGGTGAGGAGCTGAAGTCAGGAGGTTGACGGTAATGAGAAACAGGTTCATCTTGCATATTACACAACTGGCTCCAGATAGGGGAGCATGCTTGATGTATGAGACCTTTATATGTATATGAGCTCGTTACATGTCTGAGTACACGTGTCAGCATACAGCTCTGCCCCAAATGTGTCCGCTTTTAGTTCCTTATCCTAGTTCCCTACACAAGGGAATTCAGTGACCCTGTTGCGGCCAATCAAAGTGGTCTTACTGTTCACAGAACTCTGCCTATGGTCGCACCACATTACTGGATTCTGCCTCTGATGTCCTACCGTAAAAACCGGAATATAGGTCGAACTTTTTTTCAAAAACATTGCGAAAAGTCGGCCTTCGTCTTATATACCAGACATTGGCGGAAAAACTACGGAAGTCTTGCAACAATGGGCAGATGAAGTAAACAGCCGCCATCGCCATCAGCAGCAGCGCGGCGTGGCGACATTGTGGCACCGCCAATTTACGTTTCCATTGTCACAAAGTTATATTGCTTAAAGGCTGCTTTTTCACATTTTGTTTCAAAATGAGTGGAAGCCGACGGCAATTCACCGTTGCCTTCAAGAAAAAGGCGATCGAGTACGTGGAAGCCCACGGCAACCTGGCGGCACAGCGCGAATTTGGAGTATCCGAAAATAGCATTCGGTACTGGCGGAGGCAGAAGCAGCGTATCACAATTTGCAGCAACCAAACGAAAACGTCAGCCACAACTTGCAGCAACTAAAGAAAACGACCACAGCGTATCCAGAACTGGAAGACAAGGTTGCGGAGTTCGTCTGGGAGCTGCGTGTAAGATCCCTGCCTGTGACTGCTGAATGCATCCATTTGAAAGCGGTAGAGATTGTGCGCTCCTCTGGACTGACGAGGGCGCAATTGAAAGGCTCGCCATCCTGGGTGCGACGATTCATGAAGACGAAGAGCTTTGCGCTGGACGGCACAGAGAAGAGGACGATGCTCTATGGGACGTTGGCAGCGAGAAGAACTCGTCACCCGACTCTAGTTCGGACGACTCTCGATTCGGAGTCGTCCGAATCTTGCATGAATGCTTGCTCACTTGGTGCCCTTCTGTGTACTGTACACCCGGCCAATTTTTGACAGTATCGCGCAACCATCGACCTGCGTGTTTGTCAGCACCTTATCGTCACAGCACGGAGTGGCAAAATAGCGAAAGTAAGCGCACATGTACGCATGCGCGTATCTCGTTTGTTTCGCCGCTCAGCGCTGACAAGCACGCGGGTCGATGGTCGCGCGATACTGTTAAAAACTTGGCCAGGTGCACATGCGAGTAGCATTTAAATAAATACTGTCACTACTGTGCAACCGGCTGAGTCGCATCTGTTTCAAGGTAAGGGTGTCTTTCGGTACTTTAGCCATTAAAAAAGATTTTTTTCGTTTTTAGAATTGGTTAGTTGGGGGGTCGACCTATATTTTGGTCCGACCTATAGTCCGGTTTTTACGGTACTTTCGAAGCAAGCACGAGGCAATCTGTAAACGGGTGCATGCTCCTTCCATGAAAGTTGTCGACATTGGTTCCGTGGTATACATGACGGTCAGCTTGTCAGGGTGATGAGATTGGTCTTCGCGGTCATTATGGCTTCCGCACACAGTGGCGGTTGTTTTTGTCTCGAAGTGGCCTTCTTTGTTTGCACGTCACAGTTGTTGTTGGGCCCTGTCACCGTCTAGGCAGGTGCTGATGAAGGGGTTGCCTCGTGGGGAAGCACCCAAGGAATGCACATGGCTGATTTGGGGCTCAACAGGGGCCAGATTGGCGTGAGGTGTGCAGCTGGCACATTTCATAGTGAGGCCGCATAGATTGGTGTCACTGCAGTAGACTGAGCGTTGCCCATCACAAATATGCTCCCTGAAAAAGCAGTTATTGCAGTTGATTCGACTTCTTCGTACACTCGCTCTCATTCGTTTCATTCCTCTAAAGCCCAGACCACACGTACGCTTGCGCACCTGCGTAAACTCAGGTTTGTGCATCCATGCATATGCAGACAGTGCAGCACGGCTCGTACTTGTTGAAATGTGGCGTGAGCCCGGTGTACAGCTCCCCTATATTATCGTGCGCTCTTGCTGCCTCACGTTGGTACGCCTGGCTATGCAGCTCTGGTCTGGTACAATCAATTCTCAGTGAGGCAGATTTATATAATGCAAGAAAATTGTATTTATCTTCATTTTTCTTTTCGTGCTGATCTAACAGCGCTAAAAATATAACTACATTTATAGATATTGAATTGGCTCTTGTGGACGCAAACCGCCATTCCATCATGAGGCACGGCAAGGCGCCTAGTTGTGAGCTGGCGCTCGTCCACATGCGTACATGTGCTCTGGGCTTACCGTAAGAACCCCCTTATAATACGAACCCGTATATATTACGAGGTGAAATTTTTGGGACTCGAAATGGAAAAAAAAAAGTTTTATGCGCGTATAATACGAGTTGGGAAAGCTTGAGAAAAACATTTATTTAAATTGCACTCCGCACTTCAATCGCAGTCTTCCTCAGCTGCGCTCTCTTCGGATAGTTCCTTGTCAGACATATCTTCCAAGAGGTACTCATCCTCTGTGCCATCGAGCGCGTTCGAGATGCCGCACTTCTTGAATGCGCCACGCACAAGGTCCTCTGGTATGCTGGCCCATGCATCCACAATCTACTTGCCTAGCGTGGCTGGTGAAGCCCGCTTCAGCCACCCGGTCGGCGTCACTGCAGGCTCGCCTGAGCACATCCAATCTGCGTAACACCACTTGACCGCGTCCTTGAACGGCTTGTTGACACAAACATCTAAAGGCTGCAGCTGAGACATCATCCCACCTGGGATAACGACGAGTTCAGTGCCGGATTCGTGCAACAGCCTCTTCACTGAGTCGACCAAATGGCAACGAAATGCGTCCAGCATGAGGATGGATGGGAGCGACGACAGTGCGCCGGGCCACCTACACCAGACAGACTTTATCCAATCGGGCACAAGATTCTCGTTCATCCAGCCTTTCTCATGGCGTCTCGCGACCACATTTCTTGGCAGCTCCTCACCTTTAGGCACTGTCTTACGCTTGAAGACCACCTAGGGCGGGAGCTTGCGTCTGTCTGTCATGCACGACATGACTGTAACTCGCATTTTATTTTTACCAGTGGACTGGACATAAACTTGTTTAGAGCCCTTTCGTGCACGGTGAGGGACGATGGCTTGTCCAGATAAACCGGCGTTTGGTCAGCATTGCTGATATGCCCTAGGTGGAAGTTCATCTGCACTGTCTGCTGCAGAGCGCAATGTTCATTGTTTGACCATGTCCGGGTAAAGACATGAACAGTGGTTTTTATTTATTTGGTTGACCTGTGGGGGTTCCACTCTGCGTGCGGCTAGGGCTGAAGGCGAGCTCCGGATCTAGCCCCACGCAGTCGCTTCGTGGTACTCCCAACCCGTAGCACGGGAATCGCGGCTACGCCGGGTTCGGACGAATAAGGCAACCAGCGGTGTCAACGGTAACAACGTTTATTGCTATTAGCAATAGCGAACACTCGCAGAGGGACGTCCTCTCAGTAATAGTAGTAAAAGGTTTGCCTCGTTGTCTGGGTGGGTCAGACAAACGAGATCACTCACGGGATGCGGCAGGTGCTGTCGTCCTGGCGGTCCAAGGTGTCGGCGTCCCAAGAGAGGGAGTCTCCCGGTGGCGCGCTTTTATGCTTTTTTACCTTTTTGCAAGGGGAAGTCCTCCTCGTCCGCCGGATATGTTTCCCTTTCCCGTGAGCTGCGTGGGGGAAGAGGGGTACGCGCGTCATCGGAGCGACTGAGAAAGGGAAGGTGCGTAGTGCCTCTCTCCCATGTCTACGCCGGCCCGTCCCGTCGCCATGTGCGAACGGGACGCCGCGGGTACGCGGGAGGAAATGGAGGCGGGTGCTCCCCACAGACCATACATGATTGTCGTGATGCAGGAGACTAAAGGTGGCACCCGACTAAGCTTCTAGTACCACAGATGACTTGAGTCATTCCAGGGGGGCTATTCTGTAAGAGTCCACCTAGTGGACTGTCCATTTTGGCCACTGCTGATTTGATGCAGCTGTACGAGAGAGGAGGAGGCGAGCGGCCCTAGCCAAACAGCAGCGGCCGATATAGACAGTCCACTAGGTGGACTCTTACAGAATACCCACCAGATGATTGTGTGGGGTGAATGAATTTGGGGCATGGGGACTATCCAAAGCAGCTAACAGTATAAGTGTTGTAGGTGTTGCATTATCCATGAGCGTGCATATCTTTGGATCCAGCGCGAACTAGAAGCCACTTTTTGTGTCCTCCCTTACGCCGCTTTCGTATGCCACGATTCTGCATTGCTGTACACTTAATATTGGATTGCTTTGGATTGTGTCTGCATTGTTGTGGTATTTTAACATCACAATTTCATCTGCCAGAACACAGTAGAACCTCGTTGATATGATCCTGTTAAGTACGATTTCCCGTCAGCAATATTCACAATCAACTCGCGATACGGTTCACAATTCCCGATACGGTTCCGGAAAACACAATCTTTTGGCACCTAAGTTCAGCACATTGCCAAACTGTGATCGTATGGTATGTTTTCGGTTGCCAGATCTCGTAAATGAGACAAGGTGCGAGGCACGCGCAATTGTGAACAATAGGCACCCACTGGAGGAGCCTCCCGGCAATACTTGCCACATTAAAACTTCTTTCTGGGCGAGTTGTTGCATACTTGACATAAAAATTGTAACAGTGCGAACACATGCATCCACAAAGTAACAAGGACGAGACACAAGCGCTGACTGTCAAATGAATTTTATTGACGGAAGACTGATACCTTATATAAGAGGAAAGGCAGAAGTGAAAGGGGAAGGGAGTGATACAATCGGGGAAAATGACATTGCACATCGATGAACGAACGTGCCGGCAGTCAATGGAAACAGACGCAGAAAAACAAAAAAACTGAAAATACTAGAGAGAACTTGCCTGCCTGTCTCATGTGAAAATGCTGGTGCACACTCGGCTTCCTATTCTGATCCCAGTAAATCTCCTCCCAAATTGTTGCATGCCATTTTCACAGCTGTCGCTGCTAACCCTGGTGCGATAAACATCTGCACCCATCTTTTTCCTATTGTGTGGGGCGCAGTGCCTTACGGCATGCTTTTTATAGGTGATAACCCAAATGTGCTGTCATTCCTTGCTAAAGGTGGCACGAAGTGACCATGTTTCGCTCTCGTGGAGTTGTAGGTATCATATACCGGCATGGCCCACCAGCATAATTCGGTAGTCTTCCGTTTCTATCTGCAGTAAGGAAATGACAGCGTGCGTCTTGGGTCTCTCAAGGGTCGCTCATGGGTCGCTCCCGTACCCCATTGCTGAAACACCATGTGTGCTATACACTGTGCATCCCACTGTCGAAATAATGAGACACCAAATTGGTGTCATTTTAATCAGTCTCAAACCATACATCTCCATATGGTCAATGGGTACCATTCCATGAGTAAATTATCTGGATTCTCTTACTGATAAGTGCAATATTGATAGGGTTTTACCGTATATTTGGTCGATAGCACGATTCCATCTTCAGGTGGAAAGAACAGGTTGGTACATAGTCATGAGCCCTTTTGCATCTTACTTCACAGAAGTAGGGTTTCTTATAATAACATACAATTACACCTTTGCCATTTTCAGCTAAGGTTTGTCAGAGTAAGTTATTAATGTTTCTGTCATGTTTCTGTCATATAGATAAAAGGTTTCATTTTTCTAAGTGCTTTTTTCTATGCAGAGTACTGCAGCATCACATGCCTGATTGTTTTTAGCTGTTCCAGATGCAGATGACTCCTGCAAAGCCAGATGTGGAGCCACTGATTGATGAAGTATTTGACAAGCACGACCCTGGCAAGGTTTGTTTTTTGCAGCCCAAAATACTATAGCCACTTTTCCTTGCTTATGTGGTTACGCATTGAACGCTGTTTCTCTGTCAGCTTCCTTTTGGCAGTTGTGTATTTGCAAGTTTCGTAGACTGTGACGCCACCCCCCAGACACCAGTGAATTTTTTCAAAGTATCGGAGTAATTGCATCCACCTGTGGGCGGCGGTAGCGCATTTGCTTGCTTTCTTCGTGGCGGCCAGTAGGCTTGATTATCTGTTCTTACGCATTGTTTGAGCAAGATGAAATTCAAAAGCAATCGCAGGAGCTGCGTGCCGCAACGCACCAACATAAACGTGGCAAGTGAAATGAGCACTTGTTCCCCCAAAGATGCGGCATAGAAGGAAAAATGGGTTGTTAACTCGCAAATTTGCAAGCTGGTCACACCACCGATGAAAGTGTGCAGTGCGCATTTCGTTGGCATTGACTTCTTTGAAGCCACGTAGTTAAAAAATATGAAAGTTCTTTGCTTATGTGCATTCTTTTGTTTTTATACAGAGAATCAATGCATTATTAGAAAAATAGAGCTTGGGATAGTGTATTGCAGCAGCGTGAACAGCGTGGCTCTAATCCCGAGTATGTATAGTGCGTGGGCGAGCGTCAGAAGTTTTTGTTCAGGTTTCGCATGCATCAACTTAGTGTGCGGTTGCCACAATGTCCAGTTTCACCAGAAATGCATGTTTTCAGTCTTGCTTCAACCCCTGCTCCGTCGCGCGGCGAAGCACGAGTTGTGCACTTGTAGCCAGCGCAACGAGAACACACGAGTATTTAAGATAAAAACTGACATGTTTGTAGCACTTTGTCGCAGCTCTAGAGAAATGCTACAGTAGATCTACGTGGGCGGGTGTAGTAAGTATTTGACCGTGTTTCACCGGCTGCAGCCCGTAGTAGGGATGCCGTTGTCTAATTCTACCAGAAACGCATGCGTTTATGTTCTGGGCTGCACCCCGTGCATCAATGCGCGGCCAAGCTTTGCAGCTACAGCCGTCCTGAAAACTATTTGTAGCACATAAAACGCACACCGAATTCGTGACGTGAGCATAAAAAGCTTTTGTTGCGACTCCTCATGACTCGAACGGTAATACAACTGCACCAGCAAAAAATAAAATAACCGGCATGGCTTTTGTTCACATCTGCATGCTCTAGCATGGCGACGTACAAGAAGACGTCTGAAAATAGCAGTTGTGATAACCTTAGTGATATCCTTCCTTTAATTGTCGAATATAAATGTCTGTTCATAACAGCTCAATAACTTATTTTTTATGTATGTACAGGGTCCATTATGAAAGGAATGCGCATGATTTTATTATGACGCGAGTATCCATGGCAGCGCAAGAACCGGTTGAGAAATGTGGCGAGGGTTCTGCCTTGCCAAAGCAGCCGGTCTCCAGTTTACTCCGAGCAGTGTGAGCAGACAACCCGGCGCAATGGAGCGTTCGCTTGAACAGCGATACACTAACAAATTTTTCGTAAAGCTTGGAAAGAATGCAACTGAAACATTCCAGATGCTTCAAGAGGCCTTCAAGGACGACTGCATTTCAAGGTCACAGTTCGGGAGGTAGCACAAGGCGTTCAAGGAGGGCCGGGAATAGGTTGCCGATGAACCCCTGACCAGAACTGACGAAAATATGGATTGTGTGGGTGAAGTTTTGCATTCCGACCGTTGATTGAGCATCCAGCAAATTGCTGACACCCTACACACGTCCACATTTGTGGTACATAGGATAGGGACAGAGGATTTGCAAATGCGCTTGGTCTGCACGAAGCTTGTGCCGAAAGTGTTGACAGAAGATCAGAAAGAACTTAGAGGTTTGCTCTGTCAAGAACTGTGGAATTTGATTCAGAATGAGCTGACTTTCTTAACTCTGTCGTAACCAGAGACGAAAGCTGGATGTTAGAGTACGACACAGAATCGAAAAAGTAGAGCAGCGAGTGGCACACAAAGTCATCCCCCCGCTCCAAGAAAGCACGAATGAGCAAGTATCACATCAAAACGATGCTCATTGTCTTCTATTACACCTGAGGAATCGTCCATTTTGAGTTTGTACCGCAGGAAGAAGCTGTCAACTCAGCCTCTTACCTAGAGGCGCTCAAGAGATTGAAATGCCAGGTCGCGCGCCTGAGGGTTGACATCAAAGTCACGGTCAAGCTCCGCCATGACAATGCCCCAAGCCACACATTCTTCATCATTACCAATTTCCTGGCCTGGAGCAACACCCTGGTGGTCCCCCATCCCTCTTACTGTCTTGACTTGGCTCCGTGTGACTTATTTTGTCTCCGACTGGAGAGAGCGCTGAAAGGGAAGCATTGGAAGATCGTGGAAAACATCCAAAAGCATGTTACAGCGTTCCTGGGAGATATTCTCGTCGAGGACTTTCAGGGTGTCTTCCAGGCGTGGCAGACATGTCTCCGCAAGTGTATTGATGCAGGGAGGAGTGCGTTGAAGAATTTAAACCATTTGTGTAGGTCCAGTCAATTAATCTATTTTGCCCAGAAAATGTACATTACTTTCATAACAGACCCGGTATGTACAGATTAATGTGATCCCAGCTTTTCTGTACTCCCCCCTACAGTAATACCCGTTCAGGCGTTGTAGGTATCGTAAATAAATAAATAAATATATAAATAAACTGAAAAGAGCTTGAGAACATCACAGAGCAGTAAAATTTATTTGTCGTGAAACAGCATTGTGTAAAAGGTAGGCTTTGTGGGCCATCGCGATTAGCACGGTAAAAAAAAAAGGACAAGCTAACATACCTTGATAAAACCTTCCCGGTCAAATACCAGCCCGTGCGGCCGTGGTACTTCGGTCATATAAAACACTTATCCAGCCGAAAAAAGCACTTCTACCGAAATTATTCCCTACTAACACCCACTGTGCAACTTATAAATCCACTTCATATATCTATATAGCAGCTATAAAAACTGCTAAAGACAACTACTTATCTAGTATACTGCCTGAAATACTAAAAACAAATCTTGAACAGTTTTGGCAAATACTAAACCCAACAACTAAAAATACTATTTCATTAAAAGATTCATCTGAAAATGCTGTTTCCGCCAACATATGCATGATCATTCTTAATGATGTAGTTACAAGTCGGTTTGTGAAAAGTGGCAATGTTCAATTTCCTATGGTAAACTAACACTAATACTTACCAGTGCATCCTGTGATTGTTGAGGTATACGGAATTAACAAAATAATAGTTTACTGTATCATTCACCACCTGGCTGCGACTGAATTAACAGTAATTTAAAAGCACTAGCCTCTTTAGTCCTGATACTAAAAAATATTTTCCAACAATCCCATAACTCATGTGAGCTTCAAAAGGAATGAAAAACTGGGAAGGTGGTCCCAATGTCTAAATCTGGCCCCAGAAACTCTCCTCTTACCGACCCGTATCCTTTACAAGTAGTTGCTGTAAATTATTAGAGTATGTTGTTTTCACGAATCTGGCTTGCTTTCTACAATCTAACTCATGTTTTACTAATGCACAGCAAGGTTTTCAAAAATCATATTCCTGTGAAACACAACTAGTACCTTTCACTCGTCAACTGCATCGCATCCTGGATCGCTCATCATGCATAGACTCTGTCGTCTTAGATTTTAGTAAAGCATTTGATAAACTATGCCGTAAACTACTACTTCTTAAATTAAGCCAACTACATATTGACCCTAACCTTCTAAAAGGGATAGAGCATTTCCTTAATTAATAACTGCTTCCAATTCATTACTGCTAACGGTCGTAACTCTCCACTCACTGAAGTTCAATCGGGTTTACCACAAGGGTCTTTGCTAGGACCAATATTATTTCTTATCTATATTAATGATCTGAATGCTAAAATATCTTCTAACATACATCTGTTCAGAGATGATTGTGTTATCTTCCAGGAAATCGAAAACACATGATACTACAACACTCCAAGCTGATCTGGATAATACCTATGACTGACGTGGAAAGTGGTTAATGAAATTAAATACAGTAAAAGCTCGTTAATTCGGACTTCTAGGGACCGTAAATTATGTCCGAATTAACCGAATGTCCGAATTATCGAGCAGACAACAAAAACAATAAATGCACGACTCTCATCAACAAACCTTTAATGCGCAAAGTAATCGAGGATGCTCGTCTGCTTTCGAGCAGAAACCTGCGCGGATACTATTTTACGAAGTCCTTCCAGGTGCTTAGCAGCTCGCATGCTGTCTGCAGTGTCCCAACAAAATTCTTCCAACACAGCGAGGGCCTCCGCAGCTCCTCTTCCTCCTCAGAATCTGCGCCGTGCAGCACGTCCCTGACAATTTCTTCTTCAGTAAGCGAGCCGGCTGTAACAACGCAGTCATCAATGCCGACATAATCAGCGAGTGTCACCGCATCCGACAGAACTCCTCCAAAATCCTCGCAGTCATCTCCATTGTCATCTAGCGACACTTTGACCACTGCATCATCGCCAGGCTCACGCACAACGAAGCCACTGTGTCTAAAACAGTTGGCGACGACGTGCGTGGGCGTGTTGTGCCAAACGTAGGCAAGAATGTTGACCGCGATCAAAAGATTCACGTCGTACTGCTCGCTGACTTCATGGCACAGGAGCATCCGTTCCAGCACGCGCCTGCGGTATTTGGTCTTGACATACTGAATTATGCCTTGGTCCATCGGTTGGAGGGCCGATGTTGTGTTTGGCGGTAAGAAAACAACTTCTATGTTGTCCAGTCCGGTGACACTGTTATGCGCACTACAATTGTCCAGCACCATTAACACTTTGCGGTTCTTTGCGGAAAACTGTCGGTCTAACTTCTGCATCCAGCCATGAAAAATTTCCGACGCCATCCAGGCCTTTTTATTCGCTCGGTATTCCACCGGAAGAGCAGGCATGTTCTTAAAGCACCGTGGTTTTTATGCCTTTCCAATGATGACAAGCGGCAAGCGCTCTGTTCCTGTCATGTTGGTGGCTAAAAGAATGGTGACGCGTTCCTTGGATCTTTTGCCACCGATGCACGGATCTCCTTTCATGGTCACAGTCTTGTCTGGCAAAGCCTTAAAGAAAAGTGCTGTTTCGTCAGCATTAAATATGTCATTTGGATCGTAGGCGGCGATGTGTTCGAGCAGCTGAGCGTTCTTCCAGTTGGTGGCAACGTCTTCGTTGACAGCGCCTCTTTCACCGCACACAGTCTTAAAAACGAGGCCATGTCGCTCTCTTAAGTGCACACACCACCCTTTCAATGCCTTGAATGCATCGATATGCATCATCAGTGCAAACCTCTCGGCTTGCGCCATGATGAGGGGTCCACTCAATGGCAGATTTGCATTACGCGAGTCGACCACCCACCGAAGCAAAGCCTCTTCCAACTCTGGATGAGCTGCTGTTCGCAGACGCTTTCGTGACGCTCGAAACTTCTCGCTTTCGAACGCCTGAAGAATCTGTTCTTCATTTCTCACATACGTGCTCAAGGTACTTCTTTTCACGTCGTACTTCTTCATGGCTTCTTCTTGAGAGAGTGCGTCCTTCAGGGCCCGCAAAATTTCCACCTTGGTAGCCAAGTCCTTCGCCTCGTATTTCGGCTGCTTCGCCGGCGTTGCCATCGGCGGAGAATGCAGTGACACGGGCGCACAACAGAAAAGCACCAATAAAGTTCAATAACTGAGCTGCGCTAAATCCAGCGGTCCTCGGCAAAACAGCGTGCAAGGATGTAGCGCACCAACAGCAACAAAGCGGCAAAATGGCCCCGTCGATAACGCCGACACATGCAAAAACAAGGAAAAGCACACATCCAGCCACAAGTCGAGCCAATTGGATTAGATTGGCCAAGTTTCAGCCACGTGATGTCAATGGCGATGCTGCGTTTCGGCAACGAGGCGTTGGTTTGGGTATCACTTTTGTGCCGCGTTTGCCGTATTTTCGTTTTTGAGCCTCGGTGGCTGCCCAAAATCGTCCGAATTGTCCGAGGTGGGCTGGAATCCATCCGAATTAACGAGAGTTTCGTCCCATAGACTCCTACATATAATTGTAGGGACCAGGCGCGAAGGTCGAATTATCGAATTTTCCGAATTAATGGAAGTCGAATTAACGAGCTTTCACTGTATTAACAAATGCAAAATAAAGCGCCTATCCAGATCTAATTCTACTCCTAGCACCTACCACCTGAACGATGTTCCCTTAGATTTCATCTTGTCATACAAGTATCTAGTTATACACTTTACAAATAACTTAAATGGGCCATTCATATACAGTACGTCGTTAACAATGCTAATAGCAAGCTCAGGTACTTACGGCGCAACTTTTCCAAAGCACAGACTACTTTAATGTTACAGCTTTACAAGACTCTAATATGCTCGAAACTTGGATATGCATCTGCGATGCCAGATCCCAGTCACGTTAATCTCATTACTTCACTTGAACTAGTACAAGATAACTCTACCCGTTTCATTATTTCTAACTATAACCTTGCTGCGAGTATAACCTTAAAGGGAAGCTGAAGAGTTTTCCAGAAAAATGAGTGAAGAGCTGTACGTAATGGTTTTCAGCCCTCCGAATGTGAATATCGCATCAAAATTGAGCAAAAGAAAGCGCAAACAGATTTTATTTTGACAAAGTGCAGCAGCAGACTCGGGGCAGCTCGCACGCCTCGTTTCCGCCTGTGATTAGTCTGGCGCCTCGTGACGTCAACAGTGGTGTTCGTCCGGACCAACCGCTGTTGCCACACATGAAGCACGGTGCAAGGTGGTTTGGCGCTGTGGTTTGGTGAAACATTAGTGGTAAATTTCAAGAGTTTGCGTTCCTCTGAGGAGTTCAGCACCGATCCCTACGTGTACGTAGCCGGCCTCTCCAAGAAGCAAAGGATGCTGGTAGCAAGCGGTGCTTTCGACGCGAACGAAAGCGAAGTGTTAGCATCTCCTCATGTTAGAAATGTTCTTTGCTGAGTATGTTTTTCGCAAAGTTGTATTCACCTATCCAGTGAGTTCGTTTCTGGGCAGACAACTGTACTGATATGTTCTTGCATGCCTCCTCGTGGAACATAAGCAGGGATGAAATCGTCGGCATTTGTGCGCTGCCCTAAAGCGGTCGGCAATCTATACAGACGGTTTATATGCGGGAAAAGCTTTCCGGCTCTTGCAGCACGTGTAGTGACCTTCATCAGCACCGCCATCCACATGCTACTCGTAACCGGAGCCGCAAAGGCGGCGAATTTCATCGGCTAGGTGCGACAGCCGGTTTCTCTCTGTGCGCGAGGGTGAGCACAGCATCCTGGCATGCGCCGGAATTCAAACACATGCAAACTTTACACTTGCAATGCGTTATGGTAGCTGCATGTAGGCTGTTTCACAACACACGTGCAAATAGAAAATTAACGGCAGTTTGCGAGGAAACCTGCATCAAGGGTGGGAGATAAACATGTACCTTCCGTTCAGTGTACTAACACGAAGGAGCTAGTAGTAAATCAAAATCAAGGTTTGGAGAAGTTTGTGTATTCATAAGGTCTTCCAAGACCAGTTACCATCTGTCTGCCTGCACCCGTCCTGCCTTTGTGCTTTCGTTGCCCCGACCTTCTCGCGCTGCGTTTAGAAAGCCTGCTAGCAGCAAGTCGTACTCTCACTCATTCATGCATTATTGATAAACTCTGATAGTAATCATCGTCATGGAAGTGGTAAGGGCACAGCACTGTTGTTTTTGAGCACTTGAAATTCTTTCGATTCGCAGCAGCCTCCCAATTAGCTGCAAGCTTCTTGTCTTGCGGGAAGCAATGGAACATCGTCACGGTCGCTGGTGTTCGTGCAACCGCAGGCTGCACAGAACGCCGGCATGATCAGCCCACCACTTCAATTGATGCTGCGCACGTCAACTACCACTCTACATACACACAAACAAAGGGATGCAGGGTCGAGCGAAGCAGATTATGACGCACGCACGCAGAAATATGAGCGGTCAGGCACGGTCACGGAGACTGCGAAGGAACGGAACATCAATGCTGACGTCACTAAGCCGCGGTTTTTGGCCTCCACTTGCATCGTCAGCGTCAGCAGCAGCGCGCGGCACTCGACGGCGGGCGGAGTGACAGCGCAATTTTAAAAATCCTGCCCAAAATTTTACCTGCATGGTTTATAAGGTTCCTGCGTCCGTATATGAACGTCTTATTGAATTCGACAGACTCTTCAGCTTCCCTTTAATGAAAACTAACCTAGCACTTACTCCACTAGCTAACGGCCACAAAATCTCCAGTCTTTCGCTATTTCATAAAATTATTAATCGCACCACACTTCACAACGAATTCATCCTGTGGCCTCAGTACATTTCAAACCGCGTTGATCATTGCAGTAAGGTAGGAATTGGTTCATGTCACATGAAGTCTTTCTTTCAGTCTTTCACCCCCGTACATCTTAAGAATAAAACCACTTTCCCTCAAATATCGTAGCCATCACCAATAACAAAGTTTTCTGCGAAGCATTAGATAACATTGTATAATCAGGTGAATCATCATATTACCAGAACTC
Source organism: Dermacentor andersoni (assembly GCF_023375885.2). NCBI lineage: Eukaryota > Metazoa > Arthropoda > Arachnida > Ixodida > Ixodidae > Dermacentor > Dermacentor andersoni. The sequence goes on along the minus strand of NC_092816.1, from coordinate 20,729,585 downwards.
ACTGCACATATTTGTTTGCTTTACACTACCTACCCTGTAACCAATCCCCACTTTAATGCCATATGGCCCTGAGGATATCTGAAATAAAAAATAAAAATAGGTAAGTAAATAAATAAGACCTACCTTGCAGCATACTTGATATATTATTGCATAGTATGAGAACACTGCCATGAAACTCGTAAGCTTCCCAAAATTTTAACTACTTTTGTATATCGTAGTTAAAAAATCTTTGTAAATATGAGAGGCTGCTTTTGTTTAAATTTTTGTCCACTTCTCGCCCTTTGGTCATATTTGGCTCTTGTGCCAATAAACATTAATCAATTCACTTTATATGTGAGATGCTGATTTCTTGTGTGTGCACGTGCATCTTTGTGCACTTCAACAGACCGGATTCATTACCCTGGATGAGTACCTCGTATGGACCGTCGGCAACAACCTCACTATCAGCCTGCTCAACCTAATGTTTCAAGTGAGTTCAGTCACATGGCTCTGTGTCTTAAAAATTTGTTTTCAGTTCGACCACATTGACAGGATATCGAAGAGTTGCATTCATCACCTGCATGTGTGTGTCTTTTGGTCACCTCCCAGGTGTGCCATGTTGTGTTCGGGCTGCGACCATCTTCAAGGGAGGAAGAAGGTGACATCATCAGGTATATCTATATTACTGGCAGAGCTGCAGATTGGACTTGCAGAATACTATAACCATAAATAGGCTGACCCATGGCAGTTATCAGAAATGCCATATTTAGTTGATTGTGACATGGCAAGGTTCATGTTACCAGACTTCTTTTTCTCCCGTTAGAACTTAGCTCAGCTTTGCAGATCGCAGAAACAGATCACTGCAGAGCACTTCATCACTTGCATTTTTATTTTTGAGAACTTTTATCACAGCCCTGAGGGGAAATATTGTCTTGGGCACTTGGCCTTGAGCATTCCATCCCAAGTAAGCGCACCACACGCAACTTGTTACAGGTGGCAAAATGTAAATTATGATAGCTGGGGTATTTTTCTTATTAAACAAATGGTAGTTGTATGCTGCTTTTTCCTGCATAGAGATTGTCACTTGTTGAGCTCTTGCCTTTATAAAAGCACACCATCACATGTGCAGTTGCCTTGCTTGCTTTTTCTTTTTTATGAATAAAAGACAGTCCTGCATTACTGGCTTAGTGCTGCATGCAGTGAAAGTGAAAATAATTTAGGTTTACAAGCAGTGGTGCACAAAAACAACGCACTGTTGCTTCTGTACCTTTGTGTTTCAAGTTTGTTTCCTGCTGTTTTCTGTAATGCCATTTCTTGCATTTTCAGGAGTTGGCTAAGAAGGGAAGAACGAAGAGGTCTAAAGCCTGGCCAAATGCTCTACCTCATTTCAATGGATTGGTGGAAGTCGTGGAACGACTTTGTTGACTGCAAGGTAAGTGTTAATGAATCTGTATGTCTTTCCTTTGGCTCTTATTCTGGACTTAATCTTCCATGGGTGCATTCCAGGTCAATACCTAATGAAAATCCAGTTTATAGGAGCTTACTTTTCTCTTCTCAACTATCCAAAAATTTCATGTTTAATTTTTACTTGCTGTGGTGGCTTATAGTGACTAGAGAATTCAGTTCGTGAGCATGGGGTCATGGGTTCAATTTCTGGGCATGTCATCTCTATTTCAATAGAGGTGCTAAGCAAGGACGCTCATGTACCATGCTTTCAGTTTATCACATTGAACACCAAGTAATCAAAAGTAATCAGGAGCACTTGACTGCCATGTTTCTCAATGTCCCCCTATTTCTTCGGCCTGTGAACTGACTGTAAAGCATAGAGGTCCGGCCATCTTTCTGTGCTTTTCTTCTTGCACATTTTGCATTGAATTTAGCAGCACCAATTCTATCTGAAATACCTTAAAGCACGGCCACTATATTTCAGTTCCTCTCCCGCTTGCAACTCTGAAACAGCTTGACAGCCTCACGTACACAGCGCGTAGAGTGGATATGTGTAAAGGAGCTCACGAAATTGGCAGTTGCAGGCAGCAGGGAGTAGCACCACATCTTGTGGTGTCAGCGGGGTCAAGGTGACAAGTCGTCTGCAGCGTAAGGTGGAGTCTAGTGTTGCCCGGTCAGCGACTGATGATGGAAGCGTGGTGCTGGCCAGTGTCACCAGCCTCGCCACTGACAGCCACCATCTGCTTGACCCCGTGACTGCATTTGATCCCGCTGCCAACTGCCCCAGTGTGCCAGGCTCACCCAAGTGCCCCCGGTTGTCCTCTGCTCTCCAGGTGTGTCACCGTGTTGGGGAAAACCTAGTGCCTACCAAGACACTGGCTCCCTGCCACACCTGGTTATTGGACCAATGATGTTCTAGGACACTGGGACACTGGTTGCTGGCATGCAGGATAATGGGGCAGTGCTTACAGGCCTTACATATGGCCGTCAGACACATCAAGGAGTGCTCGAATCGTGTGTAAATTCATAAATATGAAATAAGGAGCAATCGTCACCGAAAATGTGTTAATAACAGTAATGGGAGAAAGTCACTTGAAGCAACACTCAAATTCAGATCTTTCCGTTTTACCATATGGTCATACTACAAGGATGCCACTTTCCAAAGTTTTGTAAAACAGGGCAAATTATTCGTAATCTTTTTTTTTAATGATTAGATATTTCGTAAATATGTGATTATGTTTAGCAGACACAGCACCGCGGCTCACGTGATGCTGGCTGGATTGATTATGCGGTTCATTGGAAATTTGCCACTGAAAGACCATTCAGTTTGTCATTAGATGCTGATGGCTCTGACAGAACCAACTGAAAGTTGTCTCCCATGTTATGGTGGGCATAATTTTTGTGCTGTAGACTGACAGAATATGTCAACTGACCATTGCCCATGTGGTCTCCTAGAGATTACTGAACAGAAGTTTTTTACCAATAAGATGAGCACTTATATTTCTGCACTTTCATTTGCCAGAGCACAGTTTTAAAGCACAAATGGACACAGTCACAAGCTAACCACTTACCTGAATGTAAATATAGCGTCGCCATCCTTGGGAATGTTAGGCTCAGTTTACGATTAATTTCGAGCAGCAGTAAAGCAGTCTTTATGTATAAATGTCTTGAAGTTTTGTTTGCAGTGATTCGATGTCGACCATTCTTTATGTTGCAAGAGTCGCAAAAATGCAGAAAGTAGTGTCAAATTTGATTTTTCAAGTTCTCATTGGAGCACTCCTGTCTTTGAGGTTGTCCTGCATTTCTTGGCGGGATTAAAATCTTTACCCACAAGTGTCATACCTTGTCACAGCACAAGCATTTCTTACTAGTGTCATCCTTCTTTTACTGAAATGCAGTGCCCAGAGTCATCATGTCCATCATCGTTAAACCCATCTCCAAGTGTCTCTAGAAAAGTGGTTCCTGCATTTGTACAGCGACCACCGTCAATTGACAACTCTGGCCTTGTTGCCCCCAACATCATAAAGGTAAGTGCAAAACTGTGAATGGCCCTCATTTGACTCCCAACTGTTGGTACTGTTGTAAGCACTAATCTTTTCCACTCATAACCAGGCAAGGGAATAAGAGTTCAGGATCGCCAGTCAGCCTCTAGAGTCGGAAGGCATATGTTTACTTAGGCCAAATACTGACAGGGAACCCTGATCATGAGAAGGAAATTTACAGAAGAATAAAAATGGGTTGGTGCGCATATGACAGACACTGTCAGCTCCTGACTGGAAGCTTACCATTATCATAGAAAAGAAAGGTGTACAATCAGTGCATTTTACTGGTGCTGACATATGGGGCAGAAACTTGGAGACTCACAAAGAAGCTTCAGAACAAGTTAAGGATGTGCAAGGACTGATGGAACGAAGAATGTTACGCGCAACGTTAAGAGACAGAAAGAGAGTGGCTTGGATTAGAGAGCATATGGGGATAGCTGATATTTTAATTGACGTTAAGAGAAAAAAAAAATGGAGCATGGCAGGTCCCGTGATGCATAGGTTAGATTACCAGTGGACCATTAGAGTTACAGAATGGGTGCCAAGAGAAGGGAAGCGCAGTTGAGGACGGCGGAAGGCTAGGTGAAATGAAATCGGGAAATTCGCGGGTGCTAGTTTGAATCTGTTGGTGCTGGATGGGGGAATTGGAGATCGCAGGGAGAGGCCCTCGTCCTGCAGTGGGCATAAAATGAGCTGCTGCTGCTGCTGATGATGATGATGAATTAAAGTGGTACTCAAATATGTTTCCATTTTTTGTACTTACAGGCAGAGCAAGAATGTTTTACAGCAAGAAAATACTTTCTTGAATAACACATGTAAATTTTAAGTGCTCGATATAGCCTAGGGCATGTCCAACAGTTGGCATTTATTTGCTCCAAAGCACTTCAAAATCTGGATTTGGGTGCTCCAAACTGTTCCAGAATTAAGATTTTGCTGCTACAAAAATTGCTCCAAATTTCAGTTCGTCAGTGGTACAACTGATTTCATACTGCCGTGGCATTTTCATATGTTGCATTTTAGCTTTGTGAGCTAAATGTTTCACAGAGGTACACACAGCCAGTTGTTTATATTCCACGCCATGCTGTGCTATCTGCCTGTAGTTGACATGTCCAAGCTGGAAGTTGTAAAACTGGGCTAGTTGTTTTATTCTTAGTAGTACATTTAACTGACAGGCAGGGCAGTGCACAAAGAAAGCATAAAGCAGGCAAGGACAGTGGCAATTCAACAGGTGTAGTCAGCCGAATAGCAAGTTGAAACACGAAAACTTGAAAGCACGAAGTGGACAAGAACTTTATTGCTCTTCTCACTTTGTTTATGTGTATGTTCTCTTCACTAAACCAATATGAAATCATTAAATTTTGTCAGCAGGTGTAGTTCCCTTTAAAATTGTCACTGTGTATGTTGTCAAGGTTGCTGCAGCTATTTAACATTCATATCTACAGTGAGTCATAGTGGTTGGAGGTACTGTCTATTGTAACAGATAACATTTGCTGTCCCTTTTGCAAGTTAGTGTCTCAAGTGACTGAAAGTGATTCTTATGTCGTGATCATATGCTTCCACTACCTATGTGCAGGCGGCCGTTCTGACTGGTGAAGGTGGCCGTCTTGTACGCCCACTGGCCCGTGGCCGGGACTTTGAGGCAGTGCCAGAGGCAATTTGGCGGGCGCTGTTCCAGTGGTATGGGGGCTCACCTGCATTGCCCAGACAGTTCATCCGTTGTGGGAGCACTGGTGCCACACCAGAGCTGGAGCTGTACCCACCGTGCCTACGGCTGTGGCGCCACCAGCCTGCACAGTCAGGCCCTCGACAGCCAAACAGCAACAGCTGGACATCTGTAGTTGGTAGTGTGGCATCTGCATATGGTGAGCCACACTCCATGCTGAAGTTTGTGTGCACACAGAGATCATGAGGTTGTAGAATCTGTGCCATGTGTAGCCTGAGATTTGAACAAAATCTTTAGCATATGCATTGCCTTGGAGGCACGTAGACATGTGATATTCTCGTGGTATCTCTAATATATCAATGCTACATTGGTTTGACTGGTCTTGTGCCTGTTTCTGTGTTCTCTGTGGGCATCAAGTTCACTGGCGACAGGGTCGGGGACTCATCGCAGCTATATTTAAACCACATTTACTTAATTAGTGGGTACATATTAATGAGGCTTTACTGTACGCTGGTCTGAGAAAAATGTACTGTAAACGCTCTGTTAAAATGTCTCGTATCTGTGCATACCAAAACAGTCCTTGCAGCATGCTGCGAGGACTCCATTATAGCAAGCTGCGAGGACTATGCACTAGTGGATCAGCATGATTTTTTTTGCATGCAGTAGGGGGTGTTGCTCCAGGCCAGCCCAGCACGAGTCCAAAGAGGTATTTGGCTTACCAAGCATCCTTTAGCAGGACGTCCACTTTGCGCCAGGTGTTCGACTTCCTCTGCACAAGGCTGCGACTGAGGCCAGAGGACACGCGCCTCTGGCAACTGCAGGACGAGGTGAGCTGTCATGTTCACTCTTTGTTCTTCTTCTTAACTTGCATCACTCATCTGTCACTTTACGTACAAACAGGCTTTTTCATGTCACACACTGTAGGACAACCTGGAAGATATGCAACTGACAAGTAGGGCATATGTCATAGCCTTGTATCTTGTGTGCTTTTTACTTGTCTGATGCTTTCATGCCACATCGATCCCTTTTCCACTGCTAATTCACCCGTGACCGTAAAAGTAACTCGGTCATCTAGGATGCTACTGTACTTATACATGTATGTTCTTAAAAGGATTCACAGGTTCTATGTTTGAGGGCGGTTGACAACATATTTTTTCGCTAAAACATGTTGCGCTCGTATAGAAGACATGTTAGTTGCCTAGTTTCATTTGATAATTCTTATTTTGGATAGTTTGAATATTCTGAGACAGCAAGTAGCCTTTTTCTTGTGTGTTGATAGTTTTAACCTACCTTTTTCTTCCTCTTGCACACAAGAATAATCTGACTCCACTTGAAGAAGAAGGCTTTACATTGGAGCAGCTTGGTATTGAAGATGGCGAGCAAATTCTTATTGAAGGTGAGCTTACATTTTATGGAATCTTTATGCTATAGCTAAGGACTGTCCATCAGTCAAGGAGTTACATAGGCTTTATGAGTGATTACAGATCCAAAGACTTCCTTGCACACATGGTGCCAATACTACTGCCTTATGAAACAGGCCAGCAGTCTTTGAAACATTTAAAGGCATAGGGAAATTGAAATGGTATAATTGTCAAGGAGCACATATTTTGTTTTACTTAAAGATGAACACGGAAAAAAGGTAAATATAAAGTGTGACCTATGGTGATGAAACTGTTGCATGTTAAGAAACCATATGTTAGTTAGCAGGCTATTCATTTCTCCATAGTCTAGTCACAAATTACGTGCCTCTCGGGTATGTGGTTTCATTTGCCTTTTATATTTAATGCCTTAGCATTAGGAGTGTCAAAGCGGAAAAAGTTTATAAAATGTGCAAAACCAGTCTTGTGGTAGAGTGGAGGTGGCAGAGCTTACAAGAGCGTGGGTGGTCTAGAAGCCAGTATGAGCTGGGAAGGGGAGAGAGTGCAGTGTAGCTGTGAGTGGGCACCCGAGAGAGGGAAAGGGCCGCTTCCCTGAAGCGCCGTTACCTCAGTCTGCTCCGGACCACCGTTACTTGCACTTCGCTCCTCAAAAAGGCAAGATGTGTGTCAAGCGAGCTTAAATGACCTGCAAGGCTAAAAAAGTGCGATGTAATGCCTGATTCATTTCTCTCGCATTTAATGCCAAATCGCCACTTTTCTTCAAATTCTTTTTTTTTATTCAGTGAGAAATAAAGACCAGACATGGCCAGAAGAAATGTCTTGCATAATCAACTCCAAGGTGGATCAAAAGAACCAAGGTAAGCAGTTTCGTTTGAATGGACTGTGTGTAGGAACGCAGTTCCTTGTGTGGTAGATAGAAATTTACCGTATTTACTCGCATAATGATCACACTTTTTTTGTAAAAAAAATTGGCACTGATTCAGGAGCACGATCGTTATGCGGCTTAAATTTTCCGCGAAAAAAGAATTTGTTGTTTTTTTCATCCCGCGACAAACAGGTGGCTGCCACTGTAACGATGCGGGACACCAAACCAAAAATGGTGGCCGGGGGAGCAAGCTGAACACGCCGAATGTGATTTTTTTTTTGTTCTTGAGAATACAATACGTGCATTGAAACAGTTTTTTTCGTATCAATAGTGAATAATATCGTTAATATCTTCAAGTTTGTGGCAATAACGTAGCCATGTCCACTTTCAGGGGACAGAAACAGAGATGGGCGCGTTTAGCTGCCAATGGCATAGAATCACATGGCAGGCAAGCTGCGAAAACTGCGGCATTTGTCTTCACTACTATCCTAATACGGCATGTTTCCGCTAAGGCTGGGCGAATATCTTAGCTGTGTTACAAGCGTCAGCATGTGAATAGGATACAGTTCTAACGTATCAGTGTAAACGTGGCTACTGTCATTGCTGCTCGCAATTTGTTGCGTGCCTATGAGTGCAGACGAGAGGAATCGAAATGCACCTTCTTCTTCTTCTTTTTTTGTTGTTGTTGTTGTTGTTAACCACAGCGATTATAAAGCCTACAAGTAATAAAGCCAAGGCAAGTTTGGTTGCAGCTTTTTTTTTTTTTCATGGAAGTGTGGAAAGTGATGAAAGAAATGAAATGGGGCATCTGCTTAAGAATCTGTTTGATGCATGCAGACCACTTGGTATGCCTTGAAGAGTCATTCACATAGCATTTGACAGATGGTAAGCACAATCATGATTAGATAGACTTGCCACACGACATATCGCTGCAGCAAGTTCGGAGTGCGATCATTTTGGGGGAAAGAAAAAAATTGGATTTTGACGACAAAATTCAGGGTTGCGACCATTGTGCGAGTGTGATCATTATGCAAGTAAACACGGTACCATCTTTTCTCTTCTGCTATGGAATATTTATAGGTGTCATCTTATAAGATCATTGAAATGCACCTAGTGTAAATTGCACTGCTTGGATCACTATTGTTTAAAAGCTACATTTGGACTGCAGCATGTCACTTCATGTCTCAAAAGTTGCTTGAGTATACATGACACATAGAACATATTTGTGTTGTTAAAGTTAAGTGTTGTAACTCGTGGAACAGATTTTCTACCTTGCGCCTTCACATCTCAAAGTTAATTTTGCTTTGCCTGTGTTACTAGTACTTGAACAAGTTAAACAAACTGCTTTTCACTCCCTTGGTCTGTTAGTTCATGAACAAGTTGGGGGTATATTGCTATGATGTCTGTTGTCTGCAGTTCAGCATTGTGTGTGTGGTCGCATTCTCATGGACAGTAGCTATTGTCATCAGCAGCCATCTTTATTTTAATTTTGTTGCAGGCCCCACAGAGAAAGGTGCCACAGGCTTGAACAACCTTGGCAACACATGCTTCATGAATGCTGCCCTTCAGTGTGTCAGTAACACGCGGCCACTTACTCAGTATTTCATCAACGAAAAGCACCTTTATGAATTAAACAGGTTAGTTGCTGCTTTATAGCTGTATGTTATGGTGCTGGGACACATACCCATAATAGCTGTAAAGTTGAAAGCATGCAGGAGCCTAACCCCAGTACAGTTGAAACCTACGACAACAAAGTACTCGTGACAACGAAATATTTTCATATCCCCGGCAAACACCCATAGGATTAAATGCATTTTGTACCTCTCAACAAAGAAATTTCGCTGTACTACAATCGCACATCAATGAAATTTGCCAGAATGTAACCTCTCATATTATCTACTCATGCAAGGCTAGCAGGCCCCAAAATGTGCTTTAGGAATTTAGGAATATGAGCAAAATGCTGGTTGCTCGGATTTTGTCTAATTCCAATTACCTTCTCTTATGCCTTTCTTTCCTCTACTCTTTATTTTTTAATTGTAGAATGAACCCTTTAGGAATGAAAGGTCACATCGCCAAGCGATATGGTGACCTTGTCCATGACTTGTGGAGTGGAACATCAAAAACTGTTGCACCTCTCAAGCTAAGGGTAAGCACAGACATCCCTAGAGTTTTGGTAGTAACACACTGGCAGAAACTATTTTCAATGTTATCACCATGTACAGCGTTAAGGATGAGGACTAAGAGAGACGACACACACAGCACATTGTGTGTCCTCTCTCATAGCCCTCGTCCTTCGTGCTGCGCGGTGCTTTATGAATGACTGATTAACCCAAGCCTCCGCCCTTTTATTTTCAGTGCTTCTGAGACAATAAGATAATTAGTCATTATTTGCTATCAGTTAGCTCGCTGTTGTATGCAGAAAATTATCATGGAAGGTGTGCATGATACAGTCTAACCCATCTATAACAATATTGAAGTGCCACAAAAATTTCATTGTTATAACCAGTAATTGTTATCACCTGGTTACATGAAAAAAATCAAAATATCAAATCAAAATCATATCAAACAGCTGTCGTAAGAAAACTATAATGCCAGGAGGCCCTCCCTGCCGCTTTCCTCAATCTGGCTGCTGATTGTGTTCACACGTTTAACTGTTTAACTCTGCTTCCTGCACGCTCCAGTCACGTTAACAAGCGCGGCTTTCGACATTCGAGAATGGCACTGCTATAACTGAAAAGAGGGGTCACGAGCAACAAGCTATATGCAGGCTCCGCTAAGGGGTTTTGGTGGCCCCAATAGGGGCCTTTTAAAAAATGCAAGAAAGTTGTCGCAGCAGCCTGTCAGCTTGAGAAATCCAGAAGAAATGCTGGGGCAAGATCGCCATAAGCACCTCACCACCCATGTACTTCTCATTGGCTTGCACAAGAAAATCCCATGTCCGTTGGCCTTGCTTTACGCGAAGCTAGCCGGCATTCTTCCCCAAGGCATCCAGGTGCTCCACGTAGTGCATCGGAAAGTTCATCGTGAAAACAAAGCCCTGGAGGGACTGAATGATTTGTTGGGCCTCCTGTGAGCCTGCCCTACCGTGTCATCACTGCTGTCGTCACCATCACTATTCGATGCAAGCACGTTCGCGACGATCGCCTCATTGGTTAGAAGTACTTAGTCTCTAAATCTACAGCAGTGCACTTACTTTTCACCAGCAGCGACTTGCATTGCAGATAATCAGTGGGTGAATCAGCCATCTTCCGTTTCAGCAGTGAGTGAAACGATGCTGAGAGGCCACGTGGCCAGGAACGGCTTCGATGCAACCATCAAAGACAAGCACGAGTGACTTAATCAGTTGGTGGAACTGCGTAGCATAAGAGGCCAGCGAGCAATGTGGGAGCAGCACATTTGGCAGGTCCAGTCGTGTTTCGTAGGGTGGTGCATCATAGAGCTATGGACATAGCCCGTTCGTGAACGGAGAGGTGGAAGAGCGACGGGACAGGTGGCCGATGCGGATAAGGCCAGAAAATGAGCAAGTGGCGGCTGTTGGGGCAGCGGGCCATTGTGTAGCGGCTCAAATTTCATTTTCTTTTTTCTTTTCAAGGATTTTGCATTTCATTACCTTTTGGCACAAACACTCTGTGGCCAGACTTCGTTATAACCAATAATGCAGCATGGGGTGATTGTAGTAAGTTGGCTATTTCACCATAGAAAACATACAAAAGCTGACGGTGCAGGAGCTTCTCATTGTTATTCCCAGCATATTGTTAAAACTGGTATCGTTATGAGTGGGTTCGACTATGTCTAAGCTTTCTAATACAGTACTCTGTTTGATAAGTCGCAAACATGTGTCCAGTGACTGCTCAATGTCATCTTGCTTTGTGTGATGACATGTAGACTGCACTGTCTACTGCACTGTAGCTCACTGTCTCTCTCTAGAAGGGCTGATTTACCGTGAAAACCCACGCATAATACGAGTTTTTTTTTCCTATTATTAGCGTCCCAAATTTTCGCCTTGTACTACAGTGAAACCTCGTTAAACCGTAGTTGGCCGGAGCTCGGAAAAAGTACGTACTAAACGGTAGTACTGTTTAACCGAAATAGCATGAGATCGCCCACTTACCTGTCGAAAACGGAACTCTGAGAGAGTGTGATGAAAGTGGAAAAAACATGCAGTATTTATTCACTTCGCGCGACATAAGTGTTATTTTCGTTTGATGCCGCGGCGGCCTAGTACGACGACAGCGGCCTCAAACTTACTGAAGCTGCGTGCCAGCTTCTCAGCCAGCCCCCTCCTCTCGGCAAACACTCACACGGCAGTTTCCTTGTTGGTGTTACGTATTCTCCGTGCACGCGCGCAGTAGTGCTGCATAAGTCCCGGGGCGACTTTTTCATTGCCGGGTGCCGGAGTTCGGAAAACTTTTTGTTTGGAATAGTTCCGTTATCGCGCCCCTGTTCTCGTTGCGATGATTGCATTCATGAGGCTGACGTAGCGCGCAGCTTATGCCACTGTCGGGCCTGAATCACCCGTGCTGTCGCTTTCCGTGTCGTCCACATCACTGTCGCTAGTCGACACTTTGGCAACAACAGAGGCAACGATGGCGAAAAGTCGAACCTCGTAGCCGACATCTCTTCGCGGTCGCAGCAGCGCTGCCGAGCTACTTCGCATTCCAAATGCCACACACTGTAGTCAACAGCAGATCCATGTCGCGGGCCAGCGCCGACTTCTTCGTGTCACGTTCGATAGCACAGACAATGTCTAATTTTTCTTCTATGCTGAGCACCCGGTGTCTTTTTTTTATCCGAGCTTCGGCATGACGCAAGTCCTCGCTTGCAAGACGCCACAACGCTCTCTGGCACGGCGTCGAAATGATGGTGATGTTGATGCGGCTTCACGTGCAAACGCACAGGGCGCTTGGAGGCCGTTGTACCGATCTCTGAGGCTCGTTGTTCTGCTGGGCCGCCCGATGGAGACGACGCACCGCCGTGTTTGCGCGATGAAAAGTGGAAACGCTACGTTTTAACCGATGCGTACGCAATAAGCTGGTACGGTTTATGCAGATACAAAATACATTATGTTCAGTGGCCGCTGAGTCGGGGAATTGACTTTACTACTTTTAAACCGAAACTACTGTTTAAGCGGGTACGGTTTAAAGAGGTTTTACTGTAGATGCGGATCTGAACGAAAATTTGTAAGAAATTTGGGCTAGAAGTTATGGTTTTGTTATTGCTACGTGGCTATGGCTTGACTTCGTTATTGCTGCATGGCTATGGTTTGGCTTCCGTATTGCTGCGTGGCTACGACTTGGTTTCATTATTGCTGCGTGACTGCAGCGTTGTTTGTTTCACGACCTACTGAACTCCAGACCTGCACAGATTCTCTGCTCCAGCACGCCTGGTCTAGTTCACCCCCTTTGCCAGTAGGGACAGAACGTAGGAGCAGAGTGGCGCTAGTTATAGCCTGTTTGCTGTCGTCTGCTTGTGCGATCTGTTCAACGCTCATGCTGCCATTTCATCAGTCACAAGGCGCTTGCATTGATGGTAAATGAATAAATTCATAAATATAAAAAGAAAAAAAAATTTGCTAATGCTTTGCGGTCGAACAGGGAAATTAGAGGAGGAGGAGGAGGAGCATTGCAAGGAAGGTAAACAATGAGCATAGGTAGCAGCTGCTATGCTAGACGCATAAATTTCCCTTTTCTAGTAAGAGACTAGAAAAATCGTTTTAAAAGATGCATAGGATAATCTAGCATTCTTGAGTAGATCACAGATCGCCTAATGTCATACATGACATTAGGAATTACTGCTGTGTGCTGCAGTGAAATGCAGATGATCTGGTAAAAGTTTTAATGAGTAAGTCCTCTGCCCGATATGTGCAATAGGTTGATCGATTCTGTTTCAAGGAAAGCATATCTGAGCATATCTTGTTTTTAATGTCGTTGGATGTCTAGCTCAGTAGAAAGCTTGCGAAAGCGATCCCAGTGCTTTAAAACGTGCTGCACCGCAGGAACTCTTCAAACTGCAAAGCTAGCTTTTGTGCGTGGTATGGCAGCAGCATAATGGTGGTGCGAAAGATATGTACGCAGTGAAGCTGTATGCGTAATTTTCTTTTTGAACTCGCGACGCATTCACTGAGAGCTTTTAAAAGTTAAAATGAGTGGTAATTGTTCTGTTGTCGGACGTTACAGTGGTTTCCAGTTTCTAAAGAGCGCATAAGTGAACTTAACAATGTGTACAATGAAACTGTTGTATACTTTACGAACTCTATAAACAATGTGACTTAATGTAAGAGATCTGTGCGGCTTGCTACTGCCTGAAGAAGGCAATAGGAGCGGCTATGTAACATTATTTTAGAGAGGAGCGGACTGCACGCACCGACATTTTTCAGATTCGGGCAGTCAACTCTTGGAGCCAAGTGTCCAATCAAAGCCTTGTGACATCACTGTCGCTGTGTTCGCAAAAATCATAAACTAGGCAAGCAGTTCGTCACAACACAACAGCCGCCGTACTAATTACAATGCCGCACCAGTCAACTGTAGAGTAGCTGACGAACAGGTTATAAAAGCGACACCAATGGCCAACGGTTGAACGAGAGTGGGTGCAAGCGGCTCCCATGGAAGCTGGATATCTGTGCAGGTCTGGAGTTCCAGTAGGTTGTGGTTTCTTTATTCTTGAGTGTGCACCTTGGCAGCACACGTGCAAACCACGCTTCGTGAAGTGCATCTTTTTTATTCCGCATTGAAGGACCAAGATGTCTGGACCACGAAAACAGTACTCAGCTGCTTTCAAGAGAATGGTTATTTTAGCCGCACAGGACATTGGCAACAGTGCGGCTGGGAGGCAGTTTGGCGTTAACGAGGGAAGCATTCGCGGATGGCATCTACAGAAGGAAGCCCTTTTCGCGTGCAGCAGAATGGGAAGATTTTGCAGCCCAAAGGGTGGGACATTCCCGGAAATCGAACTCGCCCTGACAGAGTTCATACGCCAACAGTGAGCCGCGCATCTAGCTGTGAGTGTGGAGCTTATACACAGGCAAAAGCTAAGGAGCTTGCAGGAGAAAAAGGGCTACCGAGCTCCGCCTTCAAAGTGAGCAAGCACTGGATTTATCGCTACATGTGCCGTGCGGTTCTTCCTTATGCCGCTCAACTTCGATTTTGCAAAAGCTGCCCGAATTGTTCGAAGAGCTGCTTGTGGCTTTCCAGCGCCACATTATTTTGCTGCGCAAGTCCAAGAAATTCCAGTTAGGGCGAATCAGCAATGCTGACCAAACGCCGGTTTATCTGGACATGCCATCGCCCCTCACCGTGCACGAAAAGGGCTCTAAACAAGTTTATATCCGGTCCCCTGGCAACGAGAAAACGCGAGTTACTGACATGTTGTCATGCATGGCAGATGGATGTAAGCTTCCGCCCTATGTCGTCTTCAAGCGCAATACAGTGCCTACAGGTGAGGATCTGCCAAAAAATGTGGTCTTGAGATGCCTTGAGAAAGGCTGGATGAACAAGAATCTTGTGCCCAATTGGATAAAGTCTGTCTGGTTGAGAGGTTGAGAGGCTATTGCGCGAATCCGGCACTGAACTCGTCATTATCCCGGGTGGGATGACGTCTCAGCTGCAGCCTTTAGATGTTTGCATGAACAAGCCGTTCAAGGACGCGGTCAAGCGGTGTTACGCAGATTGGATGCGCTCAGGTGACCCTGCAGTGACAGTGACTGGGTGGCTGAAGCGGGCTTCGCCAGCCGCGCTATGCAAGTGGATTGTGGACGCATGGGCCAGCGTACCAGAGGACCTTGTGCGTTGCGCATCTCAAACGCACTCGATGGCACAGAGGATGAGTACCTCTGGGAAGACATGTCAGACAAAGAACTATCCGAAGAGAGCGCAGCTGAGGAAGGCACTGATTGAAGTGCGGAGTGCAATTTAAACAAATGTTTTCCTCGAGTTTTCCTAACTTGTAATATATGCAGATAAAACTTTTTTTTTTCTATTTCGCGTCCCAAAAATTTAACCTCGTAATATATGCGGGTTCGTATTATATATGCAGGTTTTTACGGTAGTTTTGCGAAGAAGTGATGCTTACTCATTTAATTTTCCCCTTGTTATGGGCTGTCCAACGGGCCCATGACTCAGCAGAGAGGCTCAGCCTCTCTGTCCATACGTAGGAGCGGCCTGCTGCACGCTAACGTGCGCCCTAAAGGACCACAACAAAGTTCATCCATCCATCCACCCTGGTCTCTAGTCACGTATCCTAAAATAAGCTGTCAACTAAGCTGCATATTATTGGGGAGACAAAACATACGTGTAAGGATTGGAAATTAGACTACAATGAATCTTAACATTTTGCATGAACCATCAAAAATTGTGGACAATCATTATTATCACAATAAAAATAGTTGGTGTGTGCACGTATCTGCTGTCTCCTTTTACTTTTATGTTGTGCGAGTTCATAAAGCCCAACTTATCATCAGATGCACATATGTTTTGTCTGTTTCATATTACTGCTAACATCTTGTTTATATCTGGGGTGCATTTGAGGCCTGTAAGCATTTATGCGATATTTTTAAGGCTTGGCCTTGATAACATTCCAAATATAACAGTGCCTTGTAGCTGGACAAATACAGCATTTCACAAGGTCCTCCCTGTTAGACGCGGGGTGTCTACCAACCGGGAAAACCGGGAATTCTCAGGGATTTTGAGTAGTCTGGAAAAACTCTGGGAAAACTTGGGGAATTCGTGCCTCTATCAGGGAAAATGAGCTCAAACTTAATTGAAAGGGTTGAAAGTCACAGTAATGCTGGCTCAACAGACAGGTATCGTAATGAATAGTCTTTGACGCCGTCGTCAGCTGGAGGAGTTGCCAGTGTGCACTCAATGACCGACTTTCCAGATGCCCGATAATTTGGACAGCTTCGCGGCACCACTATGCACCCTATAGAGTCAGTATCAGAACGGCTGAAATTTCGGACGCAAAAACCCTTTGCCGTCCGATTTTCCGCCGCTTTTTGCTGTGACCGCAGGTCCGAAAGGGCAGTAATCAAAGCCACCACCGCCGCCGTTTTGATTACCTCGCCGCCTCAAACCGGCGCTCTCGCACGCAGATCCGCTGGCACCCATAGCCACCACTGCGGCAACGTTAGACCTAGCTGCTTCGATGTTCACTATTAAGCTTCTTGCCATTGGGTGCCATGTTTTCCATTGAAAGAATTCGCTGCTGTCAGCAATGGCCCTGACTCCACCTTTGGGGTCCTTGTGATTGGCTTAGAAGCTTGGAAAGCAAAGTGTGTTGCATAATGCCGGTTTCCAAGAGTCAGCTTCGCCTCTTTACAGAACTGTTACTTGGTGAAACTTACGCAAAAGTATTGCAGTGAAGCATAACAAGCGTGGGAAGGGGCTATTGCCACGGGATGCATTGTTTTCCTTAATTATACACACGTGCATCCGATATCTCCTGTCACAGTACGAGCACTGATTTGCCTAATACGTGTACCGACAGGCCTTGAGAGCGTTTTCGAATGTGCCTGGGGCTGTTTGAGCCCTTAAGGGCAGTAAATGACATGAATTTATTTTTTCCAACTGTCCGATTTTTCGGACATATTCGTGGCCCCTAGGGAGTTCGAAAAATCGGACATGGTCTGTGCAACCTACCAAGAAGATGCTTCAAATGGTCCATGGGGCAAACGAATGGCGGAAGGAGGACAAGAACCAAAAGGACCTACGCATTGAGGAATGAAAGGAAAAGAAAGTGTGCTGCCGCTGTTTTGAAGGAGCTTGAGCTCAAAAGCCAACACTTTGGCTCATGCCGAGATGGAGGTGTGCCTTATGCAAATCAAAACAAACTGTTTAAAGCAATGAAACACAACACTGAGGTGTTGTGCGCAGGCTGAGAGTATGTCAGGACAGTTGAGGTTGACTTACAAGCTGTTGAGAGAGAATCTCAATGGTGACAAAGTGCGGGCCTCATACCACTGAGTGCGCTATCAGTTGATACAAATAGCTCGTGTTCAAAAATATTTGCTTCTGTATGCTTCTCTATTTTATCTGTATTTGAGAATGTCCGACTCGATTTGCAAATTTTTTCGAAGGCATCTTATTTGCTGTGCATTTTACTAACCCCTCCCTTCTATTCTCTTTTTGAATAACATAAACACTATTCCTTAATATTCAAACTAGATTGAGTCGTTTTTTAAATGTGTTTTTCATATGCTTACTAGAGTGTGGCAGCATCGGGCGACATGGTTTCAGCCCCTCTTGACATAAAGCATTGTTCTACGTTACTCAGGAAAACCTGGAGAACTCCGGGAATTTGGAAATGTCAACTTGGTAGACACCCTGTAGATGATAAACAATTTTAAGTCTTCCTCATTGGGTTGAATAAAGGCCTGCATTAGTTGTGGCATTTCGATTTCTTTTTAATATAAACCAATATGTTATAACTTTGTGTTTAGCTTGTCTGTAAGAATTTGCCACTTGGTAAGCCTATGTCATCATTGCAAGTGCTTAGATTATAAAATGTATTCTGCTTTCCTTCCAGTGGACAATTGGGAAATATGCACCTAGGTTCAATGGCTTTCAGCAGCATGACTCTCAGGAGCTGCTTGCTTTTCTCCTTGATGGTCTACATGAGGATCTCAATAGGTGGGTTCAGCACTTTAGAAGCACAGTAGCAAAAACATGGCCTCTGCTGCGGCTAGACTCTTATAGTTCAAAGGGCCTTCCAATGTAAGAAACAAACACTGAAAAATAGTAGTATTGCTGACTGTGCTTCCTAGTGCAGTGTTGCAACCTGTTGTAATTTGGAAGCTGCAGTCTGTGGAGTCCGGCATTACACTAAGGGTTGTGCTCTAGCCTACGCTACGGGGGCATCACATGGAGGCTAAGCAGACCCATGTTGTCATCCACACTTGCACGACGATGGTTGCTTCCTCGCTGATGAGTATGAGGTCCGGAGGTCGGAGAAATAGAACAGGGGTTTATTTACATTGGAAGGCAAACTTATTCAAATACAAAGGCATACTAGTACTTTACGAAGTACAGATCACAGTACTTAACTCCTGCCACGCAGCTTCATCGTCCTTGTAGCATAAACTGTGTAGAGCACATAAGAGAGACGAGACATTATTTCAGCACCGCAGCTCGAACTCAACTGACCTTTTATTTCTTCGGTTCCCAGCCAATTCAGCTCTCGTGCTGTTCGTGGCATCGCCTGACAGTCTTTTTTCCTAGGGCAATCGCGCTGATGTTGCTGGGACTACATAGCTCCCTTTCTAGAGAGCAGCATGATCTGCATCTTGCCTTGATGGCACTGCAAGTCTGTCCGAGGGGTACAGATTTTTGGCTTCACGAAGCGATTCATTGCAGTGGGCTGGGATAGGTTAGAAGGTCACTACCCTCGCTGGCTAAGGGCAACAGCTCCTCTATGGCCCAGAAAATCTCGACTGAACAATGCTGATAACTGCTGGCCAGGAGGTGAATGGCTGGTGGCAAGGGGGGTGACCTGGCTTGCAGCAACCAGCTGCGAAATGCTGACATACACCCCAAATAACAGGCAGCAGCAAAGCAAACCCCACAATGTGGCTCTGCGCTGCACTGAAGTATCTTGGATCTCTCTTTAGACCTTCCAGGCTTCAAAGAAAACATGAATGCAGAAACAACAAAGACTACCTTTTGCTATGCAAATTTTAAAGGAATTTCGTGCCGACAACGTTAGCAATCATGGATGGAGTCCTGCTAAATGAAAGGGGATTCGTAGCTTAAAAAAAAATTTATATCTCTAAATGCAGAACGAGTTTCAAATTAGCCTCCTCAAGCCATTTGCATTGCTATGCAACTTTCCTGTCTTATATCTAATGGGGAGTTACTGTTGGAGGGTGAGGCTCCATTGGAACAAGCAGCTTTTTTTTTTTTGTGACATTTGATTAAGCTATGTCAGAGGGCAGTGGTCGGCCTCAAAGATGAACCTTGCTCCATACAAGTAACATGACAACTTCTGGGCTGCCCAAGCCAAACAGGCACATTCCTTCTCTGAAATGCTATAGGCTACTTCTCTTATAGTTAGTTTACAGCTGGCCGATCATAGCGCCATGTGGAGTGGAGCTGCTCGGTTACTGGCAGACAGTCGAATAATGCTGAATTCCAACATGTGCTCATACTCTGCATGCGCAACTTTGAGCTTGTCTGTAGCAAGGTGACATGGCCAGAAGGATGCAGGAGATCTGAAAGTGAGGATGTGGTGTCCAAGTCGGGGGCGCTCTAGGGCGGTGTGGTGATTTCAAGAAATTCCCATAACAAAGCCGCAAAGGGTCCATTGGAAACCTTAGTACAAGAGAACGCTAAATCTGTGGTTTCCTGTGTAGCAATGCCTTGCACAGAGAGGTAGGTTGTTGCATCCAGGAGACATTGTTTGACGTCTATGATGAGGCAACTGTCTGTGATAAAATTGGCACTGGTGATGATATCGGCAACCATGAACAACCATTGGAACACTCCTCGCAGGCCCAGGTTAAGGGGGGGCATTCCTATTAAAATAATGTTCATGATGTTTTCCACCAATATTCATAAAACTTTCCATTCTTGTCGAGATTTTTGTGCTGATTCCAAATATGTAATTATTTTCCCAATAGGTCATTTAGTTCTGAAGATAAATGAAATTTATTGTTCATAATTTGCAGAAACAATAGAGAGAAAAAAACGCACTACAAGAATTCATATTGGCACATGCCTAGGTACTAGAAAACAAGGAACACAATGGTAGGAGTACTTTTCTGATATATCAAATATTAGTAATTTTATAGCAATTTAATCTTCACTGTTCCAATTGTGGGTACCCTACTGTCTGATCTAAAGCAGAATTGAAAAAGTTTAAAGCATAAATTTCAAAATCTGTTCCTACCATTGTGTACTTTGCACGCTCAGCTAGAAGCCACAACAAAAATTATGGCTCTACCTGCCTTGAAGGCAGAGATATCGCTGCTGCAAATCGGCAAGAAGTCAAAAGTCGGTGTTTTAAGAAAACAAGAAAAAAGGAATACATTCACTTTTAATCAAGTGCAGAAATAATTTTGCAGTATTTTGCAGTGAAAGTGGCTAAAAGTCACCAGTAATGTAGTCACTCTGACCATGGCCACTCAAATGTGGCAAAAACATTGTTTAGCGCTGTTCGCCGATTCCCGGTGGCTTGCATCGCACGCGTGGCACGGTAGTCGTTCACGTGGGTCGAGCTCCACACCGACGCGATATCACCGAGGCATGCGCACGTGATAAGTCTTTATGGCGAGGCCATATTACCATTCGCTTTTGCCTACTGCGACACTACTGCTGCACACCTTGCACTTGACAAACGACATCAGTGCATTCACGGAGTCCTACTGATGATAGCGAAGCCTGCCTCGGCGTTAAATGGTGCGGCTGCAACGCCGTCGGCGCGAGTAAGCAAATCCAACATCCACTTTGTTGCTGGCGTTGACGCAAGAACTTGAAGTTTTTTTGAGCATTCATCTCCCTCTGCAAGAAATCCTCAGGCTGCAACATTGCAGTGTCACGCCGAACGCGTCCGCTGTCCGTAACAATTTCACTCCTTTCGGCGCTGGCTAGGCCTACTTCGGCATCGTCTGCAGCTTCGGCATCATTTGCGGTTGGCGGCGAGCTATTCTCGATGCTTTCTGAAGGAATGGAGCGCTTCTGAAAGTTATAAGCTGACCGCTTCTTCTTTTTGCCGAACTTGTGCCTCGTGGCGAACTTCCCTGGTGGATCGGACATAGTTGGGCACTTGTCACAAACCTACGACTGAGAACGAGACACGCCGGCGCGTCGCCTGTAGAGTGGAGCAGACGATGGGAACCTCGCACAGCCAACCACAGCACGCGTTTTTGGTCACATGCACTAGTCAACGAATTGGATGGTGCGTTCGGACTTTTTTTCGCCTCGGATTTCAATGTCACTGGCGTACCGACTGAGTCACTTTTGGCGGGAAATTAAAGAAGGAAGGCTCCTCTTTCCAACGAGACCAAGATGGCTGCGATCGCGCACACAGAAAGAGCTTTGCACCGCGATAAAGAAAGGGCTGTTTTTGCACGGAATTCAGCTCGCAGTGATGTTATGAATTGATACTGCGGACGAAATACCCTTCCGTGAGATTTGAAATTTGGTGAATTAAAGGAATAGAAAATTTTATTTTCAAAAATCAATTTTTTTCGGGATTTTTTCGACGCAAAGAGCAGTGTCCCCTCCTAAGCAGGAGTGAACGTTGTCGAAATACTGGAATGCGAGTGCCATTCATGTCTTGCAAGTACAGAAGCGGAGAATTCTGACCTGTGCACCCATGTTGATCAGGAAGTGTTTGCCAGTGACCTTATCTATGAAGTAGAAGAGGCGACATGTGGTGGGGCCGTGGTGGTGGTAATGAAAAGCATTTATTGGGCTATATATACATAGAGGTGCTTGCGGAGAGACCTCTAGTTGGTCGCACCCGTTGCAATACTGGGCGGAGTCTCTCATTCCGGGACCCTGTTGGTCTTGACCGTTGCGCAGGTCCGCCGAACTAGGGCTTGTCGGGCCAATAGTTCCTGGCAGCCGAGTAGGGCCGCCTCCCAGTCCTCTCGGGAAGGGGAAGGGGTGATGGGGGGGAGAGGATTTTGCCTGCATGCCCAAACCATGTGGAAGGTGTTCGCCAACTCCCCACAGAAAGAGCAGCAGCCGTCAAAAGAAGGGTCAAAGTGCTTTAGAACCGCCGGGCACAGCAGGGTGTTTGTAAAGAGCCTAAGGAGAGTTTGTTCGCCAGCTTTACCCAGTCCCTTCACAGGAACCAGGTAACGGCGGTGTTCGGCACGATAGTGCTCAGTAAGTCTTTAAAAGAAAGAGGGCTGTGATCTGGGTCAAGGTCCTCCCAAGTGATGCCTGGTGCCCGGTAAGTGAGGGTGCGGGCTCCCTCATGGGTGGCTTCGTTACCTGGCATGCCTTGGTGGCCGGGGACCCATATGATTGAGCGATGAGTTGGATCGCTGTCGCGAATACAGCGGCGAAGAATTTTGTAAGGGAGAGGAGTGATCCATCCCAATTGAAAATTATGACAGGCTCCACGGGAGTCTGTAAGGATGAGTTTAGAGTCAGGGTGGGAGGCTGCGAGGGCGATCGCCACCTCCTCCGCATGCATTGAGCTGGATGCTTTGAACGAGAGGCCATCCACTTGTCTTTCCTCGTGTATGATTGCAGGCATGTACCACCCCCCCCCTCTGGAGTGGTTGGGGCCTGCAATATCGACATAGAATATGTGTTTCTTAGAGCCATAGTGGCGGTGCAGGGCATCCGCCCGCGCCTGGCGCCAGCCATTATGATCCTCCTTGTTCATCTTAGTTGAAAGGGGTCGAATGTAGAGCGCGCGTCTCCACAGTTCGAGAACTCGAACCCTTTCCATCGTATGGTGGTCGTGTTTAATATGTAACCAGTCTAAGCGCCGGCGACCGGACACGGTCTGGGCGAGACGCGTGTATTGGTTAACAAGATGCGCCTCGCGAAGTTCCCGATAGGTGTTCACCACCCCCCAACGCGAAAAGACGCGCGTTGGAAGTGGAGATTGGGAGGTCGAGGGCTCTCTCGAGCATTTTGCGGAGTACTACCTTCAAGCAATCTTCGTCATGTTTCCGTAAGCGTACGTATGGGGTCGAGTACACTACCCTACTAGTTACGAAGGCATGTGCGAGCTGCACCGCATCCTTACTTCGCAACCCTCCTCGCTTGTTGGAAATGTGGCGAACCATCCGGCCCACCTGGCCGCCGACCTTGCGGAGTTTGGCAAGAGTTGTGTCTGCCTTGCGATGTTGACTAATGAAGAGACTGAGTATTCGCCGCCGACCTTGCGGAGTTTGGCAAGAGTTGTGTCTGCCTTGCGATGTTGACTAATGAAGAGACTGAGTATTCGAATCTCCTCCACTTCTCGGATGGGGCCACTGGCGAGAGAAAGCTGAACTGAGATTTTTCATTTCGGGGAAGTTCGAATATGCACAAATTTAGACTCTGACGGGGAGCATTGGAGGCTGCAGTATGTGGCATAGTGGTCTACTATGCTCGCCGCTGCTTGCAGGCATTCCTCCATCTCTCCTATGTTTCCCGTAGTGGCCCAGATAGTGATGTCGTCGGCGTACAGCACATGCTGAACACCATCGACACCCGCCAGCTGTGCCGGGAGGTGTGTCATGGCAATGTTAAAAAGAAGCGGGGACAGCACAGCGCCTTGTGGTGTGCCCCTTGTTCCCATCTCAAATGGGCCCTACTCGGTCTCTTGTAGGCGTATATAGGCCAAGTGGTCCGTTAAGAAATGTTTGATATAGGCAATGTACGAGCGTCGCAGTTGGTCTTGCTAAGATGCTTTAATATGACGGCGTGCTTAACATTATCAAAGGCACCCTTGAGATCGAGTGCCAGGACTATCTTGTCATTATGTGAGTGTTCTGTGGGTTCGAGGATCTCGTGATGAAGCTGTAAAAGAATGTCTTGTGCCGACTTGTGAGGTCAGAAGCCGAACATGGTGTCGGCGAAGGTGTCCTTGCTCTCGAGATATTCCGAGAGGCGGTCACAGACCATCGTTCCCACAAGTTTCCCTGCACATGAAGTGAGAGAGATGGGCCGGAGGTTGTCTTTGTTTACCGATTTCCCCACCTTCGGGATAAAGGTTACCAACGATGTCTTCCAATCGGCTGGCAACGAGGTGTCCCCGGTCCAAATGGCGTTGATGTATTCAAGTAGGGTTTCATGCGCCCGATCTGTAAGGTTTGCCAATAGTTTGACTGTTGCCTTATCCCTCCTGGGTGCCGTCCCCCTGCGCATTCGTGCAAGAGCATTGCGAAGGTCGTGAAGCTGGAAAGGCTGATCCATTTCCGGATTATCGCAGCCTGCATATGAATAATCCATCCCTCGCGGGTCTCGATCCTGATTGAGGTATTGTAAGCGCAGTGCGTTCGCTAGCTGCTCCGTGTTTCCTTGAAAGTTGTGTAGTGCGCGAGTGAGGTGTTTCTTGGTTTCCGATCGTGTTTGTGTACCGTCTATGAGACTCCTGAAGAGCCGCCAAGTGTTGCGGCTCGACATCTGTTTTGCTGCGCTGTTACATCTATCTACCCAGTTAGTGTGAGCGAGCTGGGCAGCGTACTCGGCTGCTTGCTGAGTAAGGTCAGAGATATGAGCGCGGAGTACTTCCGCACCAAAACAGCAGTGATACTAGCAGATGGCTGGCTGATCTGCTGCACTGTGCTCACGGCGCTCACTGGATGGACAATTTCGACAAGGTGGAGATTGGCGATGATGACGGGAACAAGGAGGAACGTTCCTACAAGTGGTTGCAACCAGGAGCTCAGCCAGTTTATCACACAGCTAAGCAATGGGGAATGTTGTTGATGCTGTCTCTGGCTGGTTTGGAGGTGAAGAACACGCAGTGTGCGACGCCGGCACCGGCATCACGGATGCAACCAGCGGAAGTGGATAGGCAACTTCCATCATCTTGCCGGCCAACACAGCAAGCTCTGATAGATCTTGGGTTGAAGCAGTGGCCAGCACCATCTGGTCTTGGGTGGGCAAGCGCTGAAGAAATAGCTCACGTACGAGGGCGTTGTCTGTGGTGGAAGTGCGTCGGCCGAGAAGGTGAAGCATTCGGCGCCGCCACTGGCTTGGGCGTTGATTGCCCAGCTGTTTGAATGAGAGTAGCCGTTGTATTCTTGAGCATTCTGGCGTAGCTGTACGATCAAGCATAGCGGCCTTGGTTGCATCATAAGGCGACGCTGGGAGGGTGTGCACGAATGAAAGGAGAATGCAGGCAATCTCATTGATGACAGCCGCTGGAAGTGGATCTGTGACATAATCCACAAGAGTTCGAAATGGGCCTTTGCTTGGATGAACCATGCCATCAAGTTTCGCTCCCAAAATTCTGGCACGTGGATGACGTTCGAGACAACTGCAGCGGCTGAAGCGGGCTCAGCGGCTCCCGGATGGGTCAAACCTTGCTGTCATTAGTCATCGGTATTTGGCATGGCTTCACTACCTTTTTGTGTGGCGCATTATTACCAGGCACAAATTTCACGTTGTTCCAGACGTCCGCAGTCACCAATTGTAGGGCACATGAGAGAGAGACGAGGCGTTATTCCAGCACCAGAGCTCAAACTCAACTGATCTTTTATTTCTTCGGTTCCCAGCTAATTCAGCTCCTGTGCTGCTCTTGGCATCACCTGGCCTCGTCTTCTTTCCTAGTCCGAAAAATTGGATGTTGGCTGTAAAGCAATTCAAATGACACAGTTAGCTGGAATGTCCGAACTAATGTGAATAACATTTTTCATTAGTAAATAATTTTACTATAGCATCAGCTACTGCACCGTACAAGATGTAGTGCTTTCGAATGTCAGGCCATTTTCCTATCAATTCTTCTTTTTTTTTTTTTCTTCTTTGTTTTTGTGCTGAACAGGGTACAAGAAAAGCCATACGTCGAACTGAAAGACAGTGCAGGGCGACCTGATGATGAAGTTGCTCGCGAGGCGTGGGAAAACCACGCTCTGCGCAACCGATCTGTGGTGGTGGATCTGTTCCACGGCCAGCTGCAGTCGACGGTAACCTGCAAGGTGTGCGGCCACACAAGTGTCCGTTTCGATCCTTTTAACTTCCTCTCACTGCCACTGCCCATGGAGAGCTGTGTGCACGTTGAGGTGGTTGTAGTGCGGCTAGACGGCAGCATGCCCATCAGGTATGTGGGCCCCTTTCATCTTATACTACCTTTTCCACCTCTTTGTACATTTACCAGCACTATGTATGATTGTTTACATTCACAGCAGTTTATCTGTGTGTGTTATGTGTCTGATATGTCTACGTCACAGAGGCTGTCAGCTACACATGCAGCACTTCCCCACGTGTGTGATTTGGCACCCTGGCTTCCTACATTCTGTTGCTGTTTTGAGTCTAACAATAGCTGTGAAATGCCAGCAGAATGAAATTGGTTTTTTGCTTCGTTCAGTCAAAGCCTTCACCTATCTTATTCAGTGTACCAGGTCTGCATGTAACCAGGCTTCTAATTTTCCTTTGTTTGTATGTCATCGACATATACAGAATAAAACATTGTGCGTGGTATGACTGTATACATACTTTCATCCCCCATCTCAAATATTTGAAGGCAAGATGTTTGAAAACGATGAATATTTTAAAAATTCTGTCTCGCACAACCTGGGGAAGTGATCGAAAATGTCTCCTAAACTTGTACAGGAGCCTTGTCCGTTCTCGTCTTGACTATGGTGCTATAATCTATCATTCTGCAACACCGAGCGCCCTAAAAATCCTAGACCCTGTGCACCACCTAGGTATCCGCCTAGCGACCGGTGCTTTCAGGACAAGCCCTGTAGAAAGTCTCTATGTAGAATCAAACGAGTGGTCACTTCGTCTACAGAGGTCATATTCCAGCTTTACGTATTTTCTCAAAGTAAACTCGAATCTTGAACACCCTTGTTACACAATTGTAAATGATGTTTCCTGTGCCACACTTTTTAATAATCGGCGTACAGTCAGGCAGCCCTTCTCGCTCCGTATAAGGAATCTTAGTGAAGAAATGTCTGTCCCACTTGTAGAACACCATCTAATGCATCCAGCGAAGCCGTCACCGCCGTGGCAGTGGCAGCTCCCGGAATGTGACATGTCATTTATTGAAGTCAGTAAGCATGCTTCTGAGATGCACATTCGAATGCACTTCCGTGAACTTCGGTCGAAGTATTGCTGCCCGGAGTATTACAGCGATGCATCTAAGTCACAAGCCGGCGTCTCTTATGCAGCAGTTGGTCCGTCCTTCTCCGACTCTGGCATCTTGCATGCGCAGACAAGTATCTTTACGGCGGAGGCATATGCATTATTATCAGCTGTAAAACACATAAAACAACTAAAACTAGGAAAGTCAATTATATATACCGACTCTCTGAGCGTTGTTAAGGCGTTAGTATCGCTTAAAAAGCACAAGAACCCTGTAATTAATGACCTTTATACGCTCTTGTGTGCTGTCTATGGGTGTAATCAACGTCTCATTATATGCTGGGTGCCAGGGCACAGAGGTATTGAGGGTAATGTGCTCGCTGACGAAATCGCCACATTCACAGCAAGAAAAGGTTTTAACTGTTCAATAGGTGTCCCCGCCATAGACTTAAGACGTTTTATTCGCAAAAAATTAAGAGATTATTGGCAACACTTGTGGGACTCGCAAACCTCGAATAAACTTCATTTAATCAGGCCACATTTAGGCACCGCCCCATCTATAGCAAAATTACGAGAGTCTGATGTCGCGTTCTGTCGACTAAGAATAGGGCACACATACAGTACACATTGCTGACTGGTGAGGAACCTCCCACATGTGGTAGATGTGGTAAGAGACTAACGGTCATCCACGTCCTCGTGGAATGTAGGGAAACAGAATGCGAGAGAAAAAAGCACTTTCCCTTGGCGTATCAACACCATATCCCATTACATCCTGCACAATTTCTCGGCTCGAACCCGTTATTCAACACCACATCAGTTCTAAATTATTTAAATGAGATTCAAACATTGCACATTATCAGACCAAGTGTTACGTAGTACGGCCTCTTAGCAGAGGCTCCTGCTGCGTTTGTTACATTAGCATAGCACGTGTCTCCAAGCCCTTGCATTCAAGGGCCCTGGTGAGACATCAGTGCTGCGTTCACTACATGTTTTGTTTCATCATCCGCGTGTAACATGACAGTTCCATAGTTCACATCTCTGGTCATCGTCATTGTTTTAACACTTATTTATTTTACGCAATCCAGAGTGACTGATTTTAGGCCTATTTACAGCCATGCCACATCCACCATTCGAAGTACATTTCTTCACTTCACGAACAATCCATGGAAAAACCATCACAATGTGTATGGCGCTCTTTGGTCATATCTGGCCCTTGCGCCAAAAAACCCCATACATCAATCAATTTTCCTTTGTTTTTTGTAAAAGCAGTGCATATCAGTGCACTTGTAATTAAGAGGGGACACTGTACATGAGAGAGAAATGTCTCATTTTTTCATCTAGTAAAAAACAAACTTAACATTATGATTTTGTTACGCTGATTTCAAATATGCGATTATTTTCTTGTATGTCAATTAGTTATGGAGATAATTAAAATGAATTATCCATTGTTTGAAGGTAGAATAACACAGAAAATTCTTATTAGATACTATTGGCACACGTCTACATAATGAAAAGCATAAGCCTCACAATGGTAGGAGTACTTTTTTGATGTGATGATTTTTAGCCGAGCTGTAGCAGTTTGAGTTTTAATGTTGCAGACACACCCACTTTATGCTCCAGTTTAGTGGAAAATTAAAAATTTTTGGGGATGTCATTTGAAAATTAACTCTTACCATTGTGTGCTCTACAAACAGAGCTACATGTCACAACAAACTGCTCTGAAGGCAGAGTTAGTTTCTTCAAGTTTGCGATTCCTGCAAAATTTTTATTTGAGCAATCGTTGAAAAACGAAAGTCTAATTTGAGCCAACTGAAGCACAAAATTGTACTCTATTTACAATTATTCACAATTCTAATACTATTGTCAGCAGGCACCAGGCATGTAGTCCTGCTTGGAATTGCCTAATAGCGCGTGCGGCAAGAATGTTCACGACGAATGGGTTGTACGTTGTTCCGCTGTTCGCGCATAAAAAGCTCCACGCCGATACGCTATCACCGCAGACCTCGCACGAGACAACCATCTTTATGGCGAGGCTGTAATTGCGTTCACCTTGCACTTGAAAGACAACAGCAGAGTGTCTATAGCGTCGAGGCTCACCACAGTGAAGCGTGTATCCATCTCATCCGAGCCTTCCGCAGCGGCATCTGAGGCAGTGGCAGCGTCGGCCGCACAAATGAGTTCTGATTTTCACTTCGTAGCCGGCATTGATGCAACATCACGGAGTTTTTTTTATGCATCCTTCTCAATCTTCAATAAATCAGTGGGTTCCAACATGACGATGTTGCGCTGAAACATGTGTCCAACACAGTGGCTGTCGGGGAGCCGCTTCCACCCACTACGCCTAATCCACCGTCATCCTCGGCGGCGTCTTCAGTACACTTGGCTCAGGAAGCAAACTATCATCGATGTCGTCTGACGGTGGTCCGCACTTCTTTTGAAGGTTGAACACCTTTCATTTCTTTAGTCCGCCGAATTTGTGCTCCATAGCAAACTTTGCCAGTGGTTTCAGTATGATTGCATTTCAACCACATTGTTCACAGCTCGCATGCTCGAGCAGACGACAGCGGGAATCAGCCAATGGCGGGTGCGTTCACTATTACATGCATTGGTAGACAAATAGGATCGCATATATCGGGACTGCTTTGCACATTTGGCATGCTTCATTGCATGGTAGATATGCTTTGCTGTGTAACAGCTGTATGGCAACGGAGCTTAATATAGTGAACCGATCATTACACTTTGAATATTACATTTTTGTTCAAACCGAATGTCACACAGCAGAATATTCGAAACTACTATTCGGAAATTTGAATATTTGCACAACACTACCACTGTCTAATAGTAAACATGTCTGTGATGTCAAGAGGCTGAAGCAGGCGTAGGGCTATGGGATAAGACTTCATGTGTTGTTTCTGAACATCGTGTGCAGGTATGGTCTGCAACTGAACCCGGATGAACGGTACCTTTCGGTGAAGCAGCAGTTGGCTCCCCTTTGTGGGCTGGCCCCACAGCAGCTGCTGCTGGCCGAGGTGTGGGGAGCCGTGGTGCGTGCCCTCCTGCCAGATGAGCGTCGAGTGCAGGCCATGGCAGGTGGAGTGGGGCTGTACGCTTATCAGGTGGCACCACCTCTGGAGAGCTCAGGCTTCGGTGATGATGGCAGCGCATCCACAGTTCCACCTCACGTTCGTGAACCCCAGACACTCACCCAGATCCAGAGGATGGTGGTTACCTGTGAGTGGGTTCTCAGCTTTTCCATTTTTGATGGCAACTCTTGAGGCAGACAGATGGGCTAGTTGGAATTTAGACAAGGGCCTGTTCCAGCATGTAAGAAAAAGTGCTCTACCTCTTCTGTCATCCTTTTGTCCTTGCACCTCTTTTCATTTTTCTTATGCTCTGGAACGTGTCTTTGTTCAACTGCCACTCTACACAGTCACTTCAATTTCGCTTGGAACTGATGCTCCTTGGATCAATGACTATTGTAAATTGCGACTAATGTTGCACCAAACAACTGCCACAGCTCTTGAACTTCGTGAGCAATGGGCTAGTGTGGTCTTCATATGGTATGAAATGGACATACTCACGCAGAATGAGGCAGCACTGAAGCTACATCAGAAATGCATTTTGTTTAGTCGATTTAGTGCTACTAAAAAATGGTGTTGCATTCTTGTTAGTGTTTGAAAGAAGCACAGGCAAGGAGTGCCACCCTAACTGAAATGGATAAGAGAGGAGGGACTAGCAGGAATCTCCAGCATAATTTTGCCCAGTGTTAATGCGGCCCAGGATCAGGACCAGGAATCCAGGGTTAGAAATTGTGACCCCGGATCAGGACCGAACTTGGGCTGCGAAAAATCGCGGCCCACGATCTGTCCTGGTTTCGTGGCCCAGGTCCGATCACTCCTGCAGTGCGCATTTTGCCACTAGTGCGGCTGGGGCATTACGGCCCAATGCAGAAACGGTGACCTCACCATTTGAGAGCGGGTGAAATTCCCCCCCCCCCCCCCCCCTTTGCGGCGTTAAGGGGTTTCTCCTAAGCTTTTCCTCCATGACAGGGTAAGAGCAATGCTGGTCGGAGGCGCTGCCGTGTGACTTGGCGTACTGCTGAGAACATTGTTGGAGCGTGGTATGTCCGAATTAACCATCGCAAGTGCTTGCACATTCGAATCAGCAGGTGTTTTCGCCCATTGGAGTGCACGTAACTCTGACGGGACCACAGTGTCAGAATCAATAAACCGAAAATTTGAATTAAGAGTGTTTGAAATGACGAGATTCGGCTGTATATGCCACTAATAAATAGCTCTCGTGATCTAGTGGTGGCATGCGGAAGTACACAGCACACGAAAATTCGCCAATGTGTACGCGCGGCATCGGGGCACCAAACATGATTACTCCTCCATGGGAAATGTATTTTTCCCAAATGTTGGACTGTCAGCTTGGGGTTGCGGCCCTTACACAAGTCTAGATGTTATTTGTATGAATGAGGCTGCCAGGGCTACTAAGGACATTATCTAAAATGTTTGAAGTATGATAAAGCAGTTCAGCTGAAATTTTTAAGGGAAAGTCATAGACGGTACAGTAAAACCTCATTAGTTCAACCTTCATTAAGTCAGAAAATTGGATAATAGACAGTTTTAGTTTAACATAAGCGTAATAAGGGAGTTAAGGGAAATAGCGTTACCATTCTGCAAATGAACTTTGCAGAAAGCGAGATTTAGTATGGCGTGATAGCCTAGCTTACGTACAGGATGCTATTCCATTGCGCTTTGAATATTGCGTGCATAGTCCACGTAAGTGATTCTGTTTGTGCGTCCGGTAAATGGCAGAGCAATGGAAGGCAGAACAATGGCAGAGCAATAAAGGCAGAACAATAGAAGCCAGGAGCGCGTTGCATTTGCACTTTCCATGTCCTTTGATCTGTGGCGAAACAAGCAATACAAGCTGACTACCGTAGAACCTTCTGATCTCAGAGGCCCTATGTCGTCGTCGCGCCTACCTCCCGACTTCACCAATAGGTGGCACTGGCATCTCTGGCGTTTCTCTCATTAGGCTTGGATGTGTTTGAAACAGGAAGTGATCTCCAAAACTCAAGGCTATCCATAATATTCAGTCGTCGAAGCGGCCTGAGACTAAGCGAAACCTGTTTGTACAGTATTTTTAATTCTACAAAAACATTGCCAAATTCAGTTTGAAGCCGGAAGCTGGGACTGCTGCCATTTTTCATGTAAACTATGTAAACCTCACAAAAATTGTCATGTGAAATCTGAGAAATAGTGTTTGTACACTAAACAGGATGGGTCGTTTAGCGTTCTGTGCATGTGCATTTCGATCCCGCTAAACCTGCTATTACGCTAAAGACTCTAAACTAAAACTGTCTAATTTGGACTCACCTTCTGATCCCAGCAAGTGTATGTATTATTTCATGGTATCAATCTCTTTAATTTGGCTGTATTTGGCCACACACTGGTTAATACGGATGGCCCTCAGAATGTGCTGAGCACAGACCACAACATTGTAGCAATAGTAGCGCCAGCGTTCTACAGAAATCTAAGCAGCGGAGTCCACGTCACCATGTTTACTCATTGAATGGATTTGAAGCTGTGGTTTTCACTGTAGAGCCACCACTGTGACACAAAATTAAAAAGCAATTCTGTCATTCAAAGTTAGTTAGGGTTGGTAAACCTTTGTTCAGGGTGTCTACCAAGCGGGAAAACCGGGAATTCTCAGGGATTTTGAGTACTCAGGAAAAAGTCAAGGAAAACTCGGGGAAATTGTACTTTGTTCAGGGAAAATTAGCTGTAAATTTATTGAAAGGGAACGAAATTTGTGGTAATGCTGCCTCGAGTAACAGACAGGAATCATAACAAATAGTCTTTGACGCTCTGTCGTCCGCTGGAGAAGTTTCCAGTGTACAGTCAACGACCGACTTTCCGGATGCCCGATGATTCGGACAGCTTCGCAGCTCCATCACGTACCCCATTGAGTCAGTGTATCAGAATGTCTGAAATTTCGGACGCAAGAACCCTTTACTGTCCGATTTTCCAGACTTTTTGCCGTGACCACAGGTCTGAAACGGCATTAATCAAAACCACCACCGCTAACGTTTTGATTACCTCACCACCTCGAACAGGCGCTCTCGCACACAGATCCGCTGGCAGCCGTAGCCACCAATGCGGCAACGCTAGACCTAGCTGCTTCGACGTTCGCTATTAAGCTTCTTGTCGTTGGGTGCCGTGTTTTTCATTGAATTTGCCGCTGTCAGCACTGGCACCGATTTCGTCTTAGTAGTCCTCGCGATCGGCTTCGAAGCTCGGAAAGCATGATGCGTTGCATAATGCCGGTTCCCGAAAGTCAGCTTTGCCTTTGTACAGGAATGTTACTTGGCTGCGGTGAAGTATAACAAGCGTGGGAAGGGGCTACTGCCACGGGACACAGTATGTATTCCTTAATACACGCATGCACCCGGTATCTCCTGTCACAATACGAGCACTAATACAGTCAAACCTCGTTAAACTGTAGTCGGCCGGAGCTCGGAAAAAGTGCGTACTAAACAGTAGTACTGTTTAAGCGAAATAGCATGAAATCGCCCACTTACCTGTCGAAAACGGAACTCGGAGAGCGTGCGATGAAAGGGGAAAAAACATGCAGTATTTATTCACTTCACACGACGTAAGTGTTATTTTCGTTTGATGCCGCAGCGGCCTAGCACGACGACAGCGGCCTCAAACTTACTGAAGCTGCGTGCCAGCTTCTCAGCCAGCCCCCCTCCTCTCGGCAAACACTCGCACGGCAGATTCCTCGTTGGCGTTACGTATTCTCCGTCCACGCACGCAGTAGTGCTGCATAAGTCCGAGGGCGCCTTTTTCATTGCCGGGTGAAGGAGTCGGAAAACTTTTCGGTTGGAATAGTTACGTTATCGCGCCCCTGTTCTTGTTGCGACGATTGCATTCATGAGGCTGACGTAACGCGCAGCTTCTGCCACTGTCGGGCCCGACTCGCCCGTGCTGTCACTTTCCGTGTCGTCCTCATCACTGTCGCTAGTCGACACTTCGGCAACAACAGAGGCAACGATGGCAAAAAGTCTAACCTCATAGGCGACATCTCGTCGCGGTCGCAGCAGCACTGCCGAGCAACTTCGCATTCCAAATGCCACACACTGTAGTCAAAAGCAGATCCATGTCGCGGGCCAGCGCCGACTTCTTCGTGTCACGTTTGATAGCACGGACAATGTCTAATTTTTCTTCTATGCTGAGCACCCGGCGTCTTTTTTTATCCGAGCTCCGGCATGACGCGAGTCCTCGCTTGCACGACGCCACAACGCTCTCTGGCACGGCGTCGAAATGATGTTGATGTTGATGCGGCTTCACGTGCAAACGCACAGGGCGCTTGGAGGCCGTTGTACCGATCTCTGAGGCTCGTTGTTCTGCTGGGCCGCCCGATGGAGACGACGCACCGCCGTGTTTGCGTGACGAAAAGTGGAAATGCTACATTTTAACCGATGCGTACACAATAAGCTGGTACGGTTTATGCAGATACAAAATACATTATGTTCAATAGCCGCTGAGTCGGGGAATTGACTGTACTACTCTTTTAAACCGAAACTACTGTTTAAGCGGGTACGGTTTAACGAGGTTTTACTGTACGACGCCTAATATGTGTACCAACAGGCCTTCAGAGCTTTTTCGGATGTGCCTGTAGCGGTTTGAGCCCTTATGGGCAGTAAAAGACATGCATTCATTTTTTTCCAACTAGCTGATCTTTCGGACGTTTTTACAGCCCCTAGGCAGTTCGAAAAATCACAAATTGACTGTACAACTGACCAAGAAAATGCTTCAAATGGTCTATGGGACGAATGAGTGGCGGATGGAAGAGAACAGAAAGGATCTACGCATTGAGGAGTCAATGGGAAAGGAAGCATGCTGCCATCATTTTGAAGGAGCTTGAGCTCAAAAAACAGCGTTGGCTAATGCCAAGCTGCAGGTGTCCCTCATCCAAACCAAAATAAACTCTTTAAAACAGTGAAACACAACTGTGAGGCGTAATGCCCGGCCTCGGAGCATGTCAGGACAGTTGAGGTTGACTTACGAGCACGAGCTGTTTAGAGAGAATCTCAACTGTGACAAAGTTGGGCCTCATACCACTGAACTTGCTATCAGTTGATTGAAATAGCTCATATTCGAAAATATTTGCTTCTGTATGCATCTCCTTTTTATTTGTATGAGAATGTTCAACTCGATTTGCAATTTTATTCAAAGGCATTTTATTTGCTGTGCATTTTACTAACCCCTCCCTTCTATTCTTTTTTCTGCTCCTTAGTATTCAACTGGTTAAAGTAAGTTTTTTTTTTTTTTTCACATGCTTACTCGAGAGTGACAGCATTGGGCGACATGGTTTCAGCCTGCCTTGACATGAAACATATTCTGCGTCACTCAGGGAATTTCGCAAAGGCACTCGGGGAGAACCTGGAAAACTCTGGGAATTTGGAAATGTCAACTTGGTAGACACCCTGCTTTGTTTCCTTATGTAGTTCCTATATTGCTTTCTCTATATCGGTGATGATACATTGCCACTTGCAGTCAAGAGCTGTAGTAGCAGACAGTATGTTATTTTCCCCATTGTCTTGTCGAGTACAGCTCATCGAAGCCCTTCTGCATGCTGTACTGCAGGTGCCAATGGGCCCCACAGCAACAAGCCTGTGGTGAATGGCACTGTCCCGTCAGGAGATGGCCTGGGGCTGTGTGGGTCACCCATGGACGTAGGCAGTGCATTGGCAGGTGCCGGGGAGGCCCCCTCTGCCTCTTGCCAGGTGACCACCATGGGGTTGTTTTGCTGCAGCAGACTGGGTGGCAGCCGGTGTGGGCCCCGAGCCGTAAGCAGGGTCGTAAGTGCCGACACCACAACAAGGACGGACTCTCTCTTGTGTGTGCGTGCGCCTCTGCGCTCAGCCTTATCCCTAAGCACACCTTCCTTGCATACATGCCTTCAGGTTGTGCGTGTGTAGTACCAGCGCCTCCACTTTCACCTTTTTGTGGTCATCAGTTTTTCGGCATTGTCACCCGCTGCCCCCCACTTGCTGCTGTTGCCGCTGCTCGTCTCTTTTTTGTTTATTTTCTTCCTTGCCTTTTGTGCCGCCGCTGCTGTTGTTGTTGCTGCCTGTTCTTTGACACTGTGGCATCTCGAAGCCATACTCAGTCCAATTATGCAAATTCTGAAAGTTATACATTGGCTTAGCAGAATGCGTTGTTGGGCAATTCGGTTCATTGTACTTGGAAAGATTGGATGCGCTTTGTAGACGGTCACAAGGAAGTCACATTGTCTACAAAGCGCATCCAATCTTTCCATATACATTGGCTGTTAGCAGTCTTTCCTGTGTACTTTCCACTGAGGAACCTATGAACCCTATGAATTGAGTTTTTTTGGCCGAGAAAAATTGCCTTTTGAGTGAGAGCTAGCTTGCATTGACATACAACAGGATGCATTGACAAACTGCCGCAAGCTGTAGCAACTAGGAGCACATATGCCTGCTGCTATGGACACAGTGTATGAGAGCACAGCTAAACTCACACTTGTCAGTTAGATGACTAGATTATTTGCACAATTCAAGTTTGCACATTTTTTCAAACAATAAAATATGCATTACTGAAAGCAGTGCAAATCTACTTTATGACTGAAGACATTGCACTGTATTTTTCTGACAATGAAAATCGGCAGAACATATAAATTGACGGTGCATTAGAATTGTGCAAATATACACTATATTTCTGCACCACAGGCACTGAGGGTGCACAAACACATCAATTGCGACGCTGAATAAGACGCTACATATTTATTATCAAAGCCAAATAAATTTTTACTGATGCTGTTACATATGCGTTGCAATCTCTTCTTGCTCGTCAAATCACTGCCCTGTTCGAAATAAGATGTTTTGATGACGTCTGAATGTAAACTACCATGACATACACTCCTTCAGAGATTGTTGGTAATCGTGCTTTGCTAATAACTATTATATATACTGGTTGCATGAGATATTTGAGGACACAACTTTGGATTTCCATAGGCACCAGTGCTCCTAATTTGTTGCGATTCTTTAATACCTAATTTTGTTGCAGTCAATGCTAATGCCACTTAGCTAGCGTATTTGTTACAAGTTAACATCCTTCAGTCTAAAACAGGAAATTAAAAGACTTGCAGTTGTCATTTTAACCACTGGCAACATCGGCTTGGAGATAACCATTGTTTCTGATTGTGGTCAGGTCTTCCATTTTCAAAGTTGTGAAAGAGGTTGTGGCTTCTAGCATTGTTATGTAATCTGTGGCAAAAACATAAATATACTGCCGGTGGCCAAATATAATGATTTCAGAGTTTGTTCAGTAGCTACAGGCTATCGCAAGGTACAACGCAATATAAACAGGACCACTACCAAGCACCTCGAAGTTTCAAAGTCAACAATCAAGCTCCCTGTACAAGCAGACATTAGGTGTCCGTCCCACGTGATAAAATGCAGACTTCCATAGCACATGCCTTTAGCCCTGGCATGGGATCTTGCTTTAATGTGTATGGCGCTTTTGGATTCACTTTGTATCGATAAATTCTCGTAGGTTACATTCCTCACTGTGTGGTATGAAATATAGGATGGGGATTATTGTCTGTGTTTCTTAATCCCCGGTAACTAATGCTGCTCTAGCCACAAGTTAGTCCTTTACACATGCCTGGCCTAACCGATGGCTGGTCATCTGTTGCTTGGTATCAGGGACAGATGGCGGCGAACGAAGGCCCGCCTGAGCGACCAGACACCCCGGGTTCAACATCATCGGGAAGTGCTCTTGCCTCATGGAATGGGCTTGGGGGGGCATACCCAGAAATGCCATCTGGCATGAGCTCCAGCCTCACAAGCAATTGCTCTGCAGCCGACTTGTCTGACCTGCCTCGACGGAATTTCATTGTAGCTTACCACCGTAAAATGGTGAGTTGCTGTGCTGGTCAACAGTGCTTATAGTTCCAACCTGTCTTGCAGCAATGGCCCATAGCTGTGCAACATAAATGCAGATAATTTTGTTTCTACTCTCCTGTGAACTATATATATGTATATATTTCTTATTCTGTGAATTACTATTCTCATAACACATCTTCTAGCATAATCTTTCTAGAAAGCAGAAAATATGTTCCCTTTACAATTCAAGTTTTGGCACCTCACATGGTAGTGAAAGTGTTGTGCTGGTTAAATTTTGCTTCCCCTCTCTTTCTTCTTTCCCCTCATGAAAAGCTCGTTGGTGTCCTATTATGCTCTGCTGGCTGCTTTTCTTAATCTGAAGCATAAACCAAAATGGAGAATGTATGGCTGTTGCAGAGTGAATTCATTTGCATGTAATAGCAAAGTGCAATGGAATTTCTTTACTGTAATATGACTGCTGATGGTATACAATGCATACTTCATTATCATTTATATTTACATAGGCCAAATTCCGAAGGATCTAAATGCTTTTTACAGTTGTAAAGTGAAATACAGAGCGTGTGTTCATATATTTATATATTCGACTTCTGGTAATTCAGCCCTGATGGGACCAACAAAATTGGTCAAATTATCCGCCTGGTCAAGTTAAACAAGATGCATAAAATACACCAAAACACACCCCTAACTCATTTGGCAGTATTTGCCAGATTCTAACATGCTTCCTGAATCAAACATTTGCTCACTTTATATGTGTCCATAGTACAGAACTAACATAGAAGTGACATTTCAAGCAATAAAAATGGCCAACGGTCTAATATGTGTGGCACAATAGGTCTGTTTCCTAAAGTAAGCTTTGGCATAATACAGCTGTGTTATATGTTAAAGCATATATAGATGCCGCGATGATGGTTTTAGTTTAGTGTCCGATTGCATCACGCAGGCAATTTTCAGCACTGTTTGTTAACAAAATTTTTATGGACTTGAATTGAGGAAATCCCGTAATCAGACATGATGAGCTGCCATTGTTGCTTTTCCTAGGGCAGGCTGAAAAGGGCATTCTCAATGGTACATGACGTGTGTTCAGCACATTTGCTGTCCCCTAAGCTCTGCTGAGGCATGCTGTCACAAAAGGGGTCACTGTTAAGGTCACCATAGGGGTCAGGTGCATGTCTACTGACTGGCCAAGCTCAAGTTATCCAACGAAGGCCAGTTTTAGAATAGAAATACTGAAACTTAGGTCCCCTAGAAATGCAGGGATGCCGACCAGGACCTTGTGAGGATGCACAACTCTCGCGCGTCCCCTGATATGTTGTTTTCCCGCACGGCGCGTGTGGCCTGGCGCCCGCGGCGGTCAGAGTGGTTGAGGCGCAGTACGAGAGATAGCGCGAGTGTTGCACTTCCTCTTTGCGTCGGGACAGCAAGCAGTGCGGACGTGCCGTGCCGCGCGTGCGCCGATCCATGCTTCTGCGAGACCGTCTCGTGTGGCCGCCTTCGAACGCGCCACCGTTCGCGTGACCTTACGCGCGAACGACCAGGCGTTGGGATCCAGCATGGGGCGAACATATTCGCTCGCTATCCGGTCGCGGTGAGTCGGACTTCTAGATTTGTCGCGCGCCCATCAGGATGTTTTGTGGATAGCAACTCGGCTAGCAGGCATTGATCTATGAAAGGTGCAATAAATGCCCTTGTGATTGTTTGCACTACTGTGTTGTCGTTCCTTTGTTCCAAGAGTACGGAGGAGAATCCCACAACCTTCAGTCAAGATTGAATTCACTGGAAGTCTACAGTGCATAGAAATTACTGTGTAGCCTCAAAAAGTGTTAGCCTATCATGGAAGACCTGAGGGATGACTGTTTTGAGTCTTTATCATTATCTGAACAATAAGTAATTTTCACTCATAATTGTCTTTATGTTCTGACATTCTTTAGTGTACTTGGCTGTCATTCACGTGATCAAATGCTTCTGGTGCCTTCAGAGCTAATTAAATGCATGGTGTCTCATTTATAGA
Organism: Dermacentor andersoni; assembly: GCF_023375885.2. NCBI lineage: Eukaryota > Metazoa > Arthropoda > Arachnida > Ixodida > Ixodidae > Dermacentor > Dermacentor andersoni. The sequence goes on along the minus strand of NC_092816.1, from coordinate 20,689,570 downwards.
TGAGGCAGGACGTGTACTTCCTATCATCCCAGAAGACACGGCCAACACTCTTTGGTCTGCCACTGGTCTTGCCTTGTCATGACGGCACAAGTCGACAGGACCTGTACAGGCTTGTATGGACACAGGTGGCACGACTGGTCTCTCCACTGCCACCATCCGAGACCACTGTGCCCAACCATGCCCAGGACTGGTGAGCACTGCCTTCATACAAGGCTCACTCACTGCAGTATTAAGCTCATTCATGTCTCCAAAGTGCTGCTGTTCAAACATTTGATGCCTCTTGTCGCATGGTAAGCTGAAGGTACATTCACTTTGCCTGCACCACCTGAACCAGTTCACGAGGTGCTGCACCCTGCCATTCGTTTCAGCTGTGCAGGAAAGGTGCAGGGCTGGTTTTGCTGCACCCACTCCGCTCTCGGTGCCGAGTTGGTGCAGGCATACAGGTGCAAAGCAGCAGCTTCACACCTGTACACACCAGAAGCCGATCATACCTGCAGTTCAGGACCTCTCAAACATACGCAATCTGTGCGCATTAGTCGAACATAACATAATGCCTGTACCGCGTCTGCACCTTGGCATTCATTTCGAGTGTCGCACTAACCCATGAGAATATCACATGAGAATATTGCAAACTTCAGTCAGAGAAATCCATCTAACTGCTGAAAGAAACATTTTGTAAAAATTTTCTAATAAATGCAACAACATTATCTCACTTATTTGCACCCTACACAGCTTTGCTTTTCTGAAAAAAGAAATACGGCATCATCATCAAAATTGTGGTTTTGAGAAAACAAAAAACATTTCACAGCTGATATATTGAAAGAAAGCTTGAAAAACAGCACGAAAGGCCATCAGTAGGCGCTAGGTTATACCTGGTGCCTACTGGCTTAAATAATCATGTCCGTTTGACTGTTGCCAGTCGACGACATAGCATGCACTGCGAGGACGTTCACTTCAAAAGGATTACACGTTTTCGGGCCCTCAATTCCCCGCGAGCTCCGTCCCAACGCAACTTCACTGGAGATCTCGCAAACCACAGTCTGTTCAGTAGCGAGACCGTAATCCTGATAGCTCTGCGCCAGCTACACAGAACCACTGTGAGTATTGCATGCGAAAATGCCGAGAATATTGTTCATTGCTGCAAGTCAGATGACCACGTAAGGAGTAGCGGGCTTTGCAACCGAGGCTGTTGCATTATTGGCGGTCGGATCTTCAACAAAATACCGAATGTTTTGCTCCGTGGCTGTTGTAGGTGCAATCTTGTAGAGCGTAGCTTTCTCATGTGCTCTTAACTTATCCACTTCCCCTTCAGTTACGACAACCGCCGTGTGGATATGTGTGATCCGGAAAAGCAGTTGAGGCGTTGACGTTTGGCGGTGGTACGACTTCAGCAACGAGCTGGCAGGTATCCTGTGCCGACTCCGACGACGGAATCGTTTTCATTTGCGTCTCGTACGTTTCTGCCCGTAACGATTCATGGAACGAAACTTTGTCGGACCTCCAGCCACTCCAGCATGTCCAGTGTCGCAGTCGCGAGACTAAAACAAGATTGCAGCTGTTTTCGTCGTTTGAGTGCTCGTGGCCCTTGGAACCAATCATGACTCGCCATCTTGGTCACATGCTCAAACTGGCCAATAATAGCGTGCACCACGAATGTCTTTTTCCGTTGTGATTTTGTGACCAAATTTCGGAGATAGGCGCCAGGAACACGGAAAATAAAAATTGATAATACGAATTTTGGGCCGATTTTCAATCCCAAATACGCAGATCCCCTCTTAAGGGAAGAGGCAATGAAAACTTTCGTTATTTATTTATTGCAATAAATTGGTGAAATTTGGCATGGAGGTGTGATTTGTTATGCTGATATCATAGCTGAAATTAGTTTCGTGCTATATATTATAGTTTTCGAGTTACAATTGAGACTCTAATGGTCATCTCCAAATTAATTACACATTTCCCCAAGATTTTCTCATCCGCATGTTCACGACAGCCCATATTGTGCAATAAAGCTATTGGTTTATATATTAAATGCCGAAATGAGCATAAAATCTTTCTAAAGTTTCCTAGGCATATTGTCTTAATAGGGACTTTTGCAAAAAAACCATTATACATTTTTTTATGAGGTGCAGTTAAACATGGGCAGCTTTATTGCACTCATCAATGTTTCAGGGTCTAAATTCAAAAGACAGAATGATTTTGTCTTCATTCAGTGTGAAACGGCACTGAGGTGACTGAAAGCAACTGCACAAAATATGAAAGCTGAGAAAATGTCGCTCAAAGTTTCATTTGTTGTAAACATTTAAATTTTTACTTTGAGCACCTAAAACACACCTGGGATGTAGTACTTTTCCTGTGAGGACACATTTTCTTTACATTTTGAGGTAGTTTTTTGTGTTCTTGCAGCAGTTTCGTGCACCTTAGTTGCCTTTTTCATCATCGTGCATTCATCATCCGTCATGCAGAGGTAAATGACAGCGCATTCAGAACGTCCACTTGTCTCTCATTGCGCAACCTCTTTATTAGTGAATTGGAACTGAAATCTGCAGTTGAATATTTGACGTGAAAACTTCTGCTCCGCCGATGTCATGTTGCCGTCACGACCACACACGGACACGCATTCACCATTGCTCATGGACGTGCTTTCACCATCGCTTGTGGACGCGCCGTCACCGTAGCCTATGGTCGCATCATCAGCACCACACGCAGGCACGCTTTCCCGGTCACCCACATGCACCGGTTGTTCCTCGTCAACAAACTCGGCGGCATCCGCTTCTTTCTATGAGTAGGTTTCTCCCTCTTTTCCATGCCTTTCATGGTCTTCCGTACACATAGGCCGTTCGGAACTTGATTACTTCCTTTGGGGCTCATCGCAGAAAAGGTGCGTAAGCTCCCACGATCGTCAATCACGTTGATCGGAACACGCAGCTCGCTGCTGTGCAAATGCGCGTGAGAGAGGTTCGTCAGTAATTCAAATCTACAACAGCGAATAGGAGCGCGCCCTGTGCACCACGTGACTGCTGCGCCCAATCGCAATGCCACATTTGCCTTTTCTTTGCTTGCGTTTGCTGGTTTATTTTTCAGTGGAGAAATGCATCACTCTTATCTTTAGCTTCAATTTCTCCTCTTTACGATAATATCAAGATGGCAGCGCATCAACGGATAGCCGGGCGATCTGTGGGGCAACGGTGCCTTCCAAAGTCCGATTTTATCGCAATTTTTGATGACAGCACTCTAGGAAAGTGCTTTTAGATTTCTACTGCGTATTTTGTTATGATATTTCACCATGAGGTAAATTAAGGTCCACGGATCGCAAAAAAAAATAAAATCGGCAAGTCGGAAATTTTGACACTTTGACCACTTCAATTGCTGCGTCCCCCCCTAACACTTAACTGCACTCACTCACACTTATACTCTCATCCTCTCCCACTCGCCACTACCCACTCACGTGCATACTCACATCCACTCACACTTTCCTATAATAACTCGCATATACTCATGTCTACTTAAGATAACCATCGGTGACTTTTGCTCATACTAATGGGAGTGAGTATGCCAACCTATGTTGACATCAATGGGCATACACAAGTACACAATGTAACAGTACTTTGTGGTGTCTGAGAATTCACTTTGATAAATTCATGAAATTAGATTCACCAGTCAAGGTTACCAGTCAGGTGGTTCACCCATGCCTGACATCGGTGCCTAAGTTCTTGGTGAGTGCAGTCTAGCGAGCAAAAGCACATCCGAGTAATCATGTTTGCCCTTGCTGGTGCCACACTTCAAAGCCGAAGGAGAAACCTTCCGAGAGTTAGTCCCACGGAGCACACTGACGAGTGCATTGTCTGTGAATGCATCACCATCCACAAACGTGGTGGTGGCTTCGATTAAAGCCGTATTGGACCAGCGGTCATGGCATAAAGTCTAGAAAATCGGACGGCAAAAGTGTTTTGGCTTCCGAAATTTCCAAATGGTGGTGCTGCGAAGGCGTCCGAATTATCGGGCATGTCCGAACAATTGGGCACCTGGAAAATCTGTTCACTGTACAGGACACCCGTCACTAACAAAAGTAATTGGTGATGCGCGCCTGCACACGCTTGCACGCAAATTTCCACCACGGTCTTTTTTTCTCGCGTGCAGCATTGAGGGATCTCTCCTGAGCTCTTTCTCTATAGAGGGGGGAGAGGAGTGCTGGTAAGAGGCGCCGCCGTGTGATTTAGTGTGCTGCTGAGAGTATTGTCGGAGCGCAGTATGTTCGAATTAACTGTTGCAAATGCTTGCGTGTTCGAATTACCAGCATTTTCGCCCATTGGAATACACATAACTTTGATGAGACCGCAGCGTTATATTGAATAAACTGGAAGTTTGAACTAATGAGATTTGACTGCATTAAACCCCTTTCAGGCACTGTGTACACAGTTCTGTATGGCACGATAGTGCATCAACAGCAATAGCATTGATGAAACTAATTATATTTAAGATGTGTCACATACATCTTGGCACTCTGCTGATTGGAATTGTGCTGCATGTTTCAATAATAAGTGCAAAATGCTTTAATAAAATGAGTGGGATGGTGGATGGTTGTTTATGGTCGGTGTGAGTGTGACATTGTATATAGTACATTCACTTCTTTCATTGTTTTTCAGTGTGTAGCACCAGACATAACTTTCAAGTGCCTGGATAGGTAGTTTTCAAGCCTACTTGACAAGAAATATTTGATGTTCTCGTATCTAATATTCCTGTACTGAGTTTTCGCATAGAGGCCCCGTTCTGTAAACTTGACGAAACTCACTAAAAAACAAAATTCCTAATCCATTTTCCACCTGTATGTTTATGGTTCTGAAAATGCAAGAAATGTGGTGAAAGTAATTTTTCAATGAACAAAATTAATTGGTGGCCACAAATGCAAAAAGTGTGAATTTGCCAGATATAGGAGTGCTGAAGTAACTCTGGCATAGCTATACTGTGCTTAGTGATGTTGCTAGTGTGACCAGGTCTATATTTCAACATGCTTTATAGATGTCTTGGCTTGTCCTCTGGAAACAAAATGTTTTTATTTCTAACATGGATTCTTAAACAATTTTCACAGAAAACACCTGCCGCAGTGAAGTGCTGTTTAAGACATAATGTGACTGAGCATAAGTCTTGAGTTCATTTGCCAAATGCAATCTGGAGCTCTCCAATTCAGTCTCTCTCATAAGTGCCATGTCGCTTTGGGTCTAAAGATGTCAGTCATATTCATGCAGCTAGCTGATTCTGACATCATCATTCTGATGTTTATTTTTCCCCCTTTTCAAGTGATGATAGCCTTGGATATGAATACCCGTTCACGTTGAAGGCAGTTCATAAAGACGGATTCATATGTGCCTGGTGTCCTTGGTACAAGTGAGTGTGCTAAGTTCTTCTTTCTAGCCTGAAATTTAAATTTCGGAACATTCTACAAGCTTCGTGTAATTTTGCTTGGCATGCAATAGATTATATTTACACTGTTTAATTAATCACTACTTAATTTGTCAGTCACGTCATGTATATTATAGCGCTGTTTGATATGTAAATCAAGTGCTCCATTTTGGGTGCGAAGTGCATATTCTAGTTAAATTTCTTTGCAGATTTTGCCGTGGCTGCCCAATAGACTGTGATGATGCAGACTTCAACTTCAGCTCTCTTTACCTGTCCATTGACTGGGACCCAACTGCATTGCACCTGAGGTACCAAGCTTCTCAAGAGAGGGTGAGTTCATTCAACACAGCTTATTGAGGGTTGCACATCAGCCTTGTGAGCGCACATGCAGTTGAGCATGGTCAGTTCGAACTCTCAAGCGACCAAGCATTCGTGTAAAGTGGAACTTGGACTAAAAGCAGTCCCTTAGACGCATTAATCCACATGCAGAGCATGTCCAAATGCCTAAAAGAAGGGAGTGAGGCTTTTCATGTAGGAAGTACTGCTTGTGCATTGCATGCATTGAAGGCACTTGTGGCCTTTCAGAGAGAACCATGACTCGGTGAACCCTTGTAGAGAGCTGTGAGTGTGCTCATGATTGTGCCCATTCATTGTTTCATCTTTCTTGTCTGTTCATTCATGTCTCATCCAGAGTAGTATGACAGGCCTGTGGCCAGATATGTGCAGTTTATATTAAAGACGGCACCTTTCCCCCTGAATGTGCCTTCTATTGATTGCCCTCCTGTTAGACTCAGTCCATCCTTGTCACCAAAGGAAGAAGGTGTTTATTTTATTTATTTATTTATTTATGGTACCCTCAAGGCCCAAAGGCATTACAGAGGGGAGTGGGAAAACGGGAAGTATAACAATAAAGTATGGAAAATAAACAATGCAGCATGTTAGTAATTACTAATTATACAATACTATGTAATATCTTGCCCAATATTTGTAAGTATGACAGACAATGTAAACAAAGTAGCATCTTGATAATTCCTGTTAGTACAATGTTAACCAGTGACGTCCTTAGTCGCTTGTAAGTACGGCAAGTAAATGAAATAACATGTTAATAATTCCTAATTATACAATGTTAGCTAATGCCTTACGAAACAGTTTGTTGTCGACAATAGATACAATTTCACAGGGAAGGTGGTTCCACTGTCGTGATGATCTGGGAAAAAAAGATTGACTCAAAGTGTTAGTGTTGCCTGTTTGAAGTCCGACCTTATGGCGATGATCGATGCGGCTCGATAGGTAATGAGGCTGAGAAATGAAGTTACTGTGAAGGGAGGAATGGTAATAAAATTTGTGAAACAGTGTCAAACGTGCTTTTGTTCTACGAGATGCAAGTGATAGAAGAGATAGATTGTCCTTCATTGATGTTACGCTAGCTGTACGGTTATGATTTGAAAATATGAATCGGACTGAGTTATTTTGGACAAGCTCGAGTGAAGAAATAAGGTTTCCATGGTATGGGTCCCACACAGCTGCAGCGTATTCTAATTTAGGATGCACTAATGACTGGTAAAGTAGTAACTTTAAGGGTGGTGGTGCTTTGGAAAACTTGCACCCCTTCTTCCCTCTCAACTAAAAGGCAAGCATATTCCATGCAATTTAGTGATACGATAGTAAGTGAAGAGGGATGTCCCGATGCAACACCCAAGTCCTGCACACATCGTTTTTTGGCAGTTGCCTGCCAGCACAGCTTGCTTAAAGAAGCAGAGTATGCATGCAGGTGTTATCTCACCATCTCAATATAAATGATTTTGCAGGTTTGAAGGAAGTTTATTTTTAGAAAGGCGGACATTAAAGGTTGGTATGGTTAAAAATATACCCTGGAATTAACTGGACCCTTGCACCAGGAGCCCCTCCAGTGCTTGCTGATGTCAAGGTTCTAAATTCATAATTTGCGCTCTGTAAAGATTTCTGTAACAGTGCTAATGCAAGTACAGCAGGACATTGTTATAATGATGTCACATCCGACACAAAAATACCTTCACAATATTCAATATCTATTCCATGTCAACCTCGAATAACGAAGTTGGTAAAATTGGCAATTTGCTTCATTATATTGAAATTTGACCTTTTATGTGAATAAGTACAGTTGCTGATGGATTTTTATTATTCCCTAGGAGCCACAAAGTTTTTCGAATTACTGGGCAGTTGGAAAGAGCAAATTTGAATGCGTGTTTATGAATATGAGAGCCAGCAACAAAAGATAGTTTCATGCCATGTCAACAATATTGTTACGTGTAGAAAGACACAGACAAAAGAGGCTATTTACAGACTATTTACACTAAATGGAGCCAGAGCGCCAGGCCGACATTCACTCGCGCCAAGGGCACCGACTCACTTCGTCGTCGTTCTCATGGCGGCTCGTCTCTCGGGTATTTACCGATCATATCGTAATACTACCCCCCGGCGGCAAAAGCGCCGTCACGGTGCAGTTAAATATCCAAGGCACGTGGAGAGTTGTAGGGCTTGAGTCTGGCGACGTGGACAATGTCACTGGTAGTCACAGCAGAGGACGTAGTGGGCGTGGCGAGAACGATTTCGTAGGTGACATCTGTCACTTGGCGAAGCACGCGATATGGGCCGGTATAACAGGAAAGCAGTTTCTCACAAAGGCCAACTTTACGCGATGGTGACCAAAGTAACACGAGGGTGCCGGGGACAAAAGTGACATCACGGTGACGGAGGTCGTAGCGCTGCTTTTGTTTGTCTTGAGAGACTTGTAGCCGAGCGCGCGCAAGTTGGCGAGCATGGTCAGCATGGGCGATAGCATCACGGGCATAAGCGCTAGTTGATGCTGTGTTGGACGGAAGCACAGTGTCCAGCGGTAGCGTCGGTTCACGGCCATACAAGAGGTAAAAAGGAGAAAAGCCAGCAGTGTCGAGACGGGAAGAGTTATACGCAAAGGTGATGTAAGGTAGAGCCTGGTCCCAATCACGGTGGTCGTCTGAAACGTATTTGGATAGCATGTCTGTAAGGGTGCGGTTCAAACGCTCAGTGAGGCCGTTCGTTTGAGGGTGGTAGGAGGTGGTAAACTTATGCTGTATTGCGCAGGCACGCATGATGTCGTCAATGACTTTGGCTAAGAACGTACGGCCACGGTCTGTTAGCAATTGACGCGGAGCACCATGAATCAAAATGATATCATGCAGGAGGAAGTCCGCAACATCAGTTGCGCAACTGGTCGCAAGAGCGCGTGTTACGGCATAGCGGGTCGCGTAGTCCGCCGCGACTGCAACCCACTTGTTTCCTGATGTAGATTCCGGAAATGGGCCGAGAAGGTCTAAGCCGACACGATGGAAGGGCTCGGCAGGGATGTCGAGCGGCTGCAGGTAACCAGCGGGGAGCTGGGAAGGCTTCTTGCGTCGTTGGCAAAGTTCACAGGCGGCGACGTAACGTCGCACGGAACGGGCAAGGCCCGGCCAGAAAAAACGGCGACGTACACGGTCATAGGTTCGAGATACGCCGAGGTGTCCTGCCGTTGGTGCGTCGTGAAGCTCTTCTAAAACGGTTGAGCGGAGGTGTTTAGGCACGACAAGTAGGAACTCAGAGCCGTCCGGATGAAGGTTACGACGGTACAGAGTACCATCGCGGAGGACGAAGAGGCGTAGTGTGGCGTCGGCCGGAGTGTGTTCAAAACGGTCGATGAGTGCTCTGATGTAGGCGTCACGACGTTGCTCGTCGGCGAAATGAAGCAGCTGCGACACAGAGAATATGCAAGCAGCACTGGTAATATTGGAGGAGTCAGGGTCGTCAACAGGGTAACGCGACAAGCTGTCAGCGTCTTGGTGCAGGCGGCCAGACTTGTACACCACGGAATATGAAAATTCTTGTAGCCTCAAAGCCCATCGACCAAGGCGGCCTGTAGGATCTCTTAGCGATGAGAGCCAGCAGAGAGCATGATGGTCAGTGACTACGGAAAAAGGGCGACCGTAAAGGTAAGGACGGAACTTCGCTACCGCCCAGACTACAGCAAGGCATTCTCGTTCTGTAATGGAGTAGTTGCGCTCCGGTGGTGTGAGGAGGCGGCTCGCATAAGCAATAACGCGATCCTGGCCACGCTGACGCTGGGCTAAGACGGCACCTACGCCATGACCGCTGGCATCTGTACGCAATTCTGTAGGGGCATCAGGGTCGAAGTGGGCGAGGATGGGTGGTGAGGAGAGAAGAGTAACGAGACGAGAGAAGGCGGCGGCTTCTGCAGTACCCCACGAGAACTGTACGCCTTTCTTCAAAAGATTAGTGAGGGGTCTAGCAATTGCCGCAAAATCTTGAATAAAACGACGAAAGTACGAGCATAGCCCTACAAAACTTCGAACGTCGGCGGCTGTCTTCGGAACCGGATAGTCTCGGACAGCGCGAGTTTTGTCAGGATCAGGCTGTACTCCGGAAGCGTCAACGAGGTGGCCCAGAACAGTAATTTGGCGGCGGCCGAAACGACATTTGGACGAGTTAAGTTGCAGCTTCGCCTTTCGAAATACATCAAGTATAGCTGTGAGACGCTCAAGGTGAGTGTCGAACGTGGGTGAGAAGACGATGACGTCGTCGAGGTAGCAGAGACATGTGGACCATTTGAAACCTCGGAGCAAGGAGTCCATCATACGCTCAAAGGTGGCAGGGGCGTTGCATAATCCAAACGGCATTACTTTAAATTGGTATAGGCCATCAGGTGTGATGAACGCGGTTTTTTCTCTGTCCATATCGTCAACAGCAATCTGCCAGTATCCAGAACGAAGATCAATAGAAGAGAAATAGCTGGAACCGTGGAGGCAGTCAAGGGCGTCGTCTATACGTGGGAGCGGGTAGACGTCTTTCTTAGTAATTTTGTTCAGATGACGGTAGTCTACACAGAAGCGCCACGTGCCATCCTTCTTCTTAACCAACACTACAGGTGACGCCCAGGGACTCGAAGAAGGCTCAATGATGTTTTTGTCTAGCATTTTGTTCACTTCGCTTTGAATAACTTGGCGTTCCGACGCAGAAACTCGGTACGGTCGTCGGTGAATAGGAGTAGCATCGCCAGTAAGAATCCGATGCTTGACCGCGAGTGTCTGGCCTAAAGGGCGATCGTCGAAGTCGAAAATATCTGTGTAGGCCGATAATACTCGATAAAGGTCTTCAGCCTGCGCAGAAGACAGGTCCGTCGCAACCATTTTCTGTATCTTGGGATCGGCGGCCGAGGCTGGCACGAGAGGCCTGCTAAGCTCGCAAGAAGGATCGGTTGATAAATTTGCCACGTGATGGTCGCCGAGACAATCAACGTTGGCAAGGCAAATACCTTGTGGTAGAATTTGCTTCGCCAATCCAAAGTTAAAGATAGGCATGAAAGTGCGGTTCGCAGTAACAGTAAGTATACTGTGAGGCACGGTAACGTCATACTGTAGTGGAATGTCGCGCAGAGGAGTGACGAGGTACTCGCCATCAGGGACTGGTGGGGAAGACAAGAGTTCAATATAGGCTATTGATTTTGGCGGCAGGCAAATAAAGCCAGTGGGGCGTAGGCGGCACTGGGGTGCGTCAGAAGGTTCTGCGAGAATCGGTAACTCAAGGCGAAGGGTACTGGCAGAGCAGTCAATAAGAGCAGAATGCGCGGAGAGAAAATCGAGGCCGAGAATGAGGTCGTGGGGGCAATGAGCAATCACGGTGAAGAGGACAGGAGTGTGGCGGCCGGCGATGCTAACACGTGCCGTACACATGCCGATGATAGGCACAGTACCACCATCCGCAACGCGGACGACGCGTGCCGACGCTGGGGTGAGGAGCTTGTTCAGTCGTCGTCGGAAGGCAGCACTCATAATAGAAAGATGTGCCCCTGTGTCGATGAGTGCCGTGACAGGATAGCCATCAACGTCAACGTCAAGAAGGTTTTGGTTCGTGTTTAACGTGAGCAGAGGATTTGAGGGCAGTGTCGACAACGCAGCTTCACCTCCAGAAGCTGCAGTGCCTAGTTTTCCGGCTGGGCCCGGGAGGTGATAGGCGGCGAAGAGAAGCGGCGGGGTTGGGGCGAACGGGACTGACGGCGTCGAGGTGAGGGCGAGCGGCTGTAGCGAAGGTTCGGAAGAGGAGCATCAGCGGCAGTGGGTTCACAGCGGGTGGCATAGGGAACAGACGGTCGAAAGGTGCGGGAGTAAGTGGCGGCGTATGTCCGAGGAGGCCGAGGCCAACGGTTGCGGCAGTGACGAGCGACGTGGCCGATGCGACAGCAGTGAAAGCAGATTGGTCTGTCATCAGGGGTACGCCAATCGGACGGGTTGCGGCGAGATGTGGCGGAAAAGGACTGGCGCGGACGAGGAGGGCCGGTGGAGAACTGGGGAACGCTGGGTTGAGATGTTGAACACACGGAGTTCAGACCCATGTTCTCAAATTCTTGTCGGACTACGGCCTGAATCATGGCAATCGTGGTTGCTGGCGGATCGGGAGGCGTCGTGGAGAAAGCTGGCGAACAGGCGGCCTCAAGCTCGCGGCGAACAATACGGGTGACGTCGTCACAGGTGGTGGCTTGACGCGATCGACCCTCACATGTCGACGTAGCAGCGGTGTTGGGTAGCCGCGTGATGTGGTGTGTGATACGACGGCTCTTGGCTTGTTCAAGGCGACGGCATTCTTTAATGATGTCGTCGATTGTCGAGACATTGCCGAAAACAAGCAAATTGAAAGCGTCGTCGGCGATGCCTTTTAGGACATGTGACACTTTATCTGATTCAGACATAGCATCGTCAGCTTTGCGGCATAGAGCCAAGACGTCGAAGATGTAGGAAACGTACGGCTCTGTGGATGTCTGAACGCGAGACGCAAGTGCCTTTCTCGCGGCAACCTTGCGGCCAATGGGGTCGCCGAACAGTTCCCGTAGCTGTTCTTTGAAAGAGTCCCAACTGCTGATGTCTTCGTCATGCGTCTGGTACCACACGCGTGGCGTGCCGCCAAGATAAAAGATGACATTGGCGAGCATGATAGTTGGGTCCCACCTGTTATTAGCGCTGGCATGTTGATATAGCTTGAGCCATTCGTCAACGTCCTGTCCCTCCAGGCCAGAGAACACACCAGGGTCGCGATGTTGGGCAACAGTGATGACGGGAGCAGTCGGACCAGCCGAAGCCGTTGCAGAGGCGGGCTCGTCACCGGGAGGCATGGTGACAAGCTCGACGTACCGACCACTCCGGAGTTCCGTGGCGAGGACGGGGATCGCTCACCTCCACCAGAATGTTACGTGTAGAAAGACACAGACAAAAGAGGCTATTTACAGACTATTTACACTAAATGGAGCCAGAGCGCCAGGCCGACATTCACTCGCGCCAAGGGCACCGACTCACTTCGTCGTCGTTCTCATGGCGGCTCGTCTCTCGGGTATTTACCGATCATATCGTAATAATATCCTTCACATCACCGGTAGGAGGTGAAGCCATCTATGCTTTCCCATCCACTTTGCCCTCATGACTAGTAGTGTTCTCTGAAGCGAAATGATGCTATCATGTAAAGCGCCGGCAGCAGGTAGCGAATGCTTCATTTGCTTTTTCAACACGTGTCTGAAACTTGAGATTATGCAAGCTCCAGTGCTCAACGCGCTGGAAGACAGTACCAGTGGCGTAGCTAGGTCGTCTAGCACCCGGGGCCCATAGGTCTTCTGTCAGCCCCCCCCGGTGTAGCCTGCGGAAAGAGGGGTGTCTTCAGACGTATATGACACCCCCCCCCTGGCCCCTTGCACCCGGGGCCCACGGCCCCCCGCCCCCCCCCCCCTCGTTGCTACGCCACTGGACAGTACACATGATGCCAGATGCCATGCCATCTTGGCACGGCCGCTCTTTGCACACACGGCAGACTACCTCTAAATCAGCGTACATAAGCTGCATATGAGCTTAACCATGCTGACATCTATGCATAGCTACAGCCATGCTAGAAAAAAAGACTTGCCAACCTGCCCCTCTTTGCAAGTGCGTGATCGCGTTATCATGAGCTCGCTCTGCTCCACCCCTTTCCCCTTGCTCGCATGGAAAGACTGTGCTCGCCAAACCTCCAACCTTCTCGGCTCACCCACGCAAGCTTTCACTTGTAGTCAAAGCATACAGTGTAGTGTGCAGGGCACAGTAGGATCTTATCGCAGTTGCACTTTATAGTACGGAACGTGATGTGTCGGTGATCCCTCTGGTACTGAATTTGAGAGGTGTGTTTGCAAGCTTATAATTCAACCATTTGACCACCTTGGTTCATGGAAGTTTCCGTCGTCTCCATAACCCTTTGCACCAGCAGTGAAATTTTGTTATACAGTGAAGTCCTAAGACGAATTCAGTTAAGCTGAATTCTTGCATATAATAAACAACATGGGAACATTTGTTTGGTTTTCCATAGAATCGATGCAAAAAAATTCCACTTGAAACGAACTGCTTCAGACGTGCTCTTCAGTTAAGACAAACATTCAGAGGGACCGTCACCGTTCCTGGCGGCTAGGTTGCCTCGATGCACCATCAGGGCACCCTACTGGAGGCCTGCAGCGAACATCGCCCGCGGACAGAGGCAAAAACAAGAGGAGGAAACAAAGAGACAGTGACGTTTCACTTCGTGAACACGGATTACACACAAGCTTCTGACTGCTATAGTGCATACAAAGCTATTGGCCCTCGTTGCACCTAGACTGTCCGTATCGCAGATTGTATTCAAAACAGGGTTCGTGTGGCCACGCCATACACAACAGCCACTGGAGTAGAATGCCCCCTTATAAACATTCGCTTACTAACTAAATAACAAGCATGGTGTCAGCGCGCACAAGTTGTGGGGATGCGCGACTCTCACGCATCCCCTGATATGCTGTTTTCCCGCACGGCTCGCGTGGCCTGGCGCCCGCGGCGGTCGGAGCGGTACAAGCGCGGTGCGAGAGATGGCGCGACTGTCGCGCCGCGGCGGGGTTACTCGGGCGCCGAGAGACAAGGCTTTGGGTTCGGGAAGCGAGCGGGACGGACGTGCCGCCCGCGCGTGCGCCGACCATGCTTCTGCGAGACCGTCTCGCGTGGTCGCCTTGGACACCGTTGGCGTGACCGTACACGCGAACAACCAGGCGTTGGGATCCAGCATGGGGTGAACATATTCGCTCGTTTTCTGGTCGCGGTGAGTCGGACTTCTAGATTTGTCGCGCGCCCATCGGCATGTTTTGCGGATAGCAACTCGGCTAGCAGGCATTGATCTATGAAAGGTGCAATAAATGCCCTTGTGATATTTTGCACTACTGTGTTGTCGTTCCTTTGTCCCAAGAGTACGGAGGAGAATCCCCATATCTCCCACAAAGTAAACATGAACACATCACACTCGATGACTACAGACGCTCGCTGTCGGAACGCTAACCTGAGGAATTGCGGCAGCAGCAGCGAGCAAAGTGACCTTTCTGCTGTCTATCGCTTCAACACAGACTGAGCAGCGAGAACACAGCGCATGCAAACCTACGAGCAAATGGCCCACCTACACTGAACCCGCAAAGCAGACTGCGTTCAAGATAAAGCCTGCACGACTGCATGTGGCTGAAGTGCCACACGCTTCTGCCTCCCCTCCCTGGCACCATGCGAGCAACGGAAGACGGCGCTCCTCCTCCTCCTCCTCCTCCTCATCCTCCTCCTCCACCTTTGTGCACGCGAGATCGAGCCACTATAGTCAGCTCACCGTTGCATGCTTTCACTCGCGCACACAGCATATGGCGCACGAGGACGATGTTATCACGACACGAACCCAGTACGTCTGTGTCGCAAACGAAACCTGTGCCAACTGCCAGAGGAAGTCAACCTAGCGTTCTGTTGCCTGCCTTGTTCCTCTGTGACGCTTTGCCTCGTTTGTCCTTCCCCACTTCACTCAACGTCACCTAGACTTTCCTCTAAGTTGCGTTGCCTTGCCGTGTGCTCAGCGTGCTCCTTCATACTTTACCTAGCTCGGAGCCTGCACTGATGACCTGTGAGGCTGCAGATGCCTGCTTTAACTCCCTAGTGAACTTTTTCCGGCAGCACAAAGGCATAGAAGGATCTTTAAAGTCATTAGGTGAGATGTTTACGGCTGCTCACCGATTTGCACAGAAGCGACAAACATCCATCATGGACTGGATGAAAGCAAGCAAGAGTACCACTTGAAAACAGTTTTCTGTTTCAAGTACAGCTAAATAAATGCTTTTTTTTTTGTCATTTTTGCCCCATTTTAAGTCAACTTTATTTACCATTTTGAAGTAAGATATGTGGGTGCACCTGGTCATGTTGCCAATTATTCTTCTGATAAGACTAACAAATTTTCATGGTCCCTACGAGTTTTTCATATAGGGAGTCTACTGTACAGTCGTACCTCAGTGTAACAGACACAGATATAACTAATTATCAGTTATAACGAAGTAAAGAAAATGCGTCTGGTCTGTGTCAACACATAACAAATGTCAGATATAACGAAGGTATTTTTGTGACAAGTGCAACTTCCTTATAATAGGTTTGGCTGTATTAATATCATGTATAAATGCACTTCATTATATTGAGGTTCTAAATACATGGTATTCTATAGGCAAGAAGCTAAAAAGTTGATTAATTTTATCACGAATTTCATTATATTGAAGTTTATTATACCTAGGTTTAACTGTTTAAGCACATATTCGTAAGATCCTAATATGCATTTTGTATTTACTTCATTACATCCATGATTATTACATTGAGGTTCTGCTGTAATTGGACAAAGGCTGACATGACTGTTGTTCTGACAGGTGTATGTGGACCACCCAAGTGTGGAGCGCACACGGCAGCAGAAAGTGGAGCCCATCAGTGTGCACGACTGCTTGGCGGCCTTCACCAAAGAAGAGCAACTGGGTGACCGTGAGAAGTATTACTGCTCACATTGCAAACAGCACCAACTGGCCACCAAGAAGCTGCAGATATACCGGCTGCCTCCCATCTTGGTAAGCATCCTGAACAGCATACTAGCCTCTTATTGCATGGTTTGGATTTCTCTCTGCATCACAGAATGTTGAAACTTAGCAAACAAGCTTGCATTTAGTGGTGCTATCAAAATTTGTTTGACATTCTTGCCAAAAAAAATGGAGGTTGTTAAGGTTTGTTTTCACCATTAACAAAATGACTGCGTGGGCCTGCGTCAAAGGTTGGTGGTTTGGATTACCGCACTGTCCATTCCGGAGGGGATGAGGTGACAACAATCCCACCCAGCGTGCGTTACGAGTGGCTTGACTGGCTGACCGGCGATGAGGTCTACACCTGATCGATCGTGAACCGGAGGCATGAGATGGGAGGCGACATAAAAACAAAAACGCAGTTTAACAAAAATAAAATCAAGCCCGAGGCATCATGAAAAAAAAGAATATACGAACTACAAGCAGATGAAGCCAAGCTTCGCGGAAGGCGTGCGAGTCGCACACAACACCAACTCTGACGAGACGCGTGACGCAAAGCCCACCACATGGGAATTTCTAACACTCCCCATATAATAAAAAATATGCGACACAAATGAAAAATACACGCGACAATAAACAAGGCAAACACTACATTAACTCAATATACAAAAATGAACAGGCGATGAATACTTAACCCTTTCGCTGTCACGGACGTACCGGTACGTCATCGCGCTTCCCCCCCACGGTGTCACTGACGTACCGGTACGTTCTCTATCATGCGTTCAAAATTTCGCGCCTGAGCGCAAAGCTGGTGCTCCTGAATTAGCCACGCCATCTGTTGACTCTTTCTACAAGTTCGTATATTCTCCCCGACGTGTGTTCACACATGTATTGAAGAGTACGGTGCGACTGCCACTCCCCACTTTCTCTTTGCTGAGTGGCGCGGTGGCTCCGCGTTCGCTGGATCATGCGTCGCGCGCGTGTTGTTATGGGTTCAAGGGTTGTTCTGCCATCTCCGCTGGTTTGAAGGTTTTTATTTTTCTTCTGTTGGTGTGTCTGCTACGCCGCGTCAAGTTCAGGCGCACATGCCGTTGCCTCTCCGAAAAGAGTGACTCGATTGCTGCTTTCGCTCTCTCGCCGAACCCTCGCTTCCGACTTGCAGCTGTAAACGTAAAGCCCTTCGAACTTTGTTTAGCCTTTTTCCATCTCCCTCTGTCTTCTTGATCACGCAACGTCCCATTTCTCTCCGTTGTGCGGGCGACTGAAAGCGCATCCTCCCAGCGCGCGGTTACTTTCGGATGGCTGAGCGCGCAGGACCTTCGTCTGCTCATTGGTGCGGTGGCTCAATTCCGATTTAGAATACGAGCCGAGCTCGGATTCGGACTCGGACAAAGTCGCTTGAGACGAAGAGGGTTCCGCATCGTCAGATTCGGATGTTGAACGGATTTTATAATCAGGCTGATGATGATGATGATGTTTACTAACAGCAGCTGCAGAACACTGAAATGTGCATATAGCATTGACTACGTTATTTGTATACCAATCATAATCAAAAATAAATTGCTATGTTCATTCCCTGTTATGCTCGTTCCCTGAAACCAAGCCAACCCGCCGTGGTTGCTCGGTGGCTATGGTGTTGGGCTGCTGAGCACGAGGTCGCGGGATCGAATCCCGGCCACGGCGGCCGCATTTCGATGGGGGCGAAATGCGAAAACACCCGTGTACTTAAATTTAGGTGCACGTTAAAGATCCCCAGGTGGTCGAAATTTCCGGAGTCCTCCACTACGGTGTGCCTCATAATCAGAAAGTGGTTTTGGCACGTTAAACCCGATAATTTAATTTTAATTTTTGAAACCAAGCCGACACTGGGGGTGCATCACGGCCAGAAAGATCCGACAGCGAAAGGGTTAAAGATGGAATGCGATTTAAAAAAGAGTCCGGCGGAAAGTTCCGAGAGCAGGTTGGAACATGAGGCTTATCTGTGGCGTGCTCGTCGAAATCCCGATCTGAAGAAGCGGGCTCCTGGTACCTCGCTGCCGAAGATCTTGACGGACTTGCGCCGTCTGTCGATCTACCGGCAAAGACTCCGGCCTGGGGGCTTCAGCCTCCCGGCAACCTCTTCAGCTGTCTCCTGGTGTACAACCACGCTGCTCCATCTTCCAAACCACTCTGCTCGTGCTCGCCGAGGCAAGCATGTCCCTCGTCACGCTCTGGTGACCCACGTAACCAACCAGTCCGGCGTGCTCGGGAACAACGGGGAGTCCTCCTCCCGATCGCCGTGCGAGCGGCGCTGCGGCTGCAGTGGCAATGGCGGGCATCTCGAGATGGGCCCGGGCGTGCACTTTGTGACAGCCTGCGAACTGAGTACCGTGTGAATGGAAGTCTCCAATTTTTGCCAGCCTTAAATTGTTCATGCAAACTGATTCGCAACGTCAGTCGAAGTCATAGTGCATTTGGAACCTTTAGCAAAAGCTCTCGGAAACCTGTTGGTGTAGTGAAAAACTTTAGCCTGGCGGTGTGGTTTCTTAAGTTCCTATGTAAAGCTACGAGTTCAGTCTTAAAACACAGAAACACTTGCCACTGCAAGCATGAAACTTCTGTGCACAACTACCATGACTAACAGCATGCCATCGCTATCATGTAGGGCCTTCAACATGAGAATAAGCACTGTTTGAATAAGCTGTTGCCTCTTGTGAATGTTTACTGCTGATGAACAGCTTGGACCTTTGCTGTCATTTGGCAGCAATCCATGATTGCCTCTGCCTTGTGAATCTGGCTTGAGGGACTGGTTTTAAAACTGACAATTTCTTGTCTGCTTCACTTAACCAACCATCTGTTTGAATGTCTCACTACCATCATTATCAGACAACATTCAGCTGTCAAGGTTTGTCCATACTGCTTTTCATTTGTTTAAAGTTGCAAACCCATCTGAACTTGTATTCTCATATTGTAAATTTTAAAGTGACAATTGGCTGAAGCAACCAGCGCTGACCATTCAAAGGAGAAATAATGCCTCTTTTTTTTCTATGCCATCTCTTGGCAACCAGCACTGACCCTTGCCCTCTGCAAAGAAGCAGAAATAGTCTCTCTTTTTCTCTGTGCAACCTCTCTCTATCGAACCATGTGCAAGAAAAGGCATTTGTGGGCTGGGACATCTTTGGTCAGTGTTTTCACATCAGCATTGTTGGCTGTACTGATACAACAGAAAATATGTCAACAGAATTAATTTTGTCAACGATTGTGCACTCCTATAGCAAGGAATCGGACTGTGCACTGTAACATGTCAAGTAAAGGTTTCACTGCAAGTGACTGACCGAGAATGTTCCTTTTTGCTGCAGATCATCCATCTGAAGCGCTTCCAACTACTCAATGGCAAGTGGGTCAAGTCGCAGAAGATTGTGCGCTTCCCTTTCAAAGATTTCGACCCAACTGACTACCTGTCACCTGTGCCACGCAAGGCAGCGCTCAGCTTCCGACGCTACTTGCACACTGCACAGCAGAAGGCCTCCTCCCCTCTAGTCAAGCGGCTGGCCCCCGAGCTACCATCGCGGTCCAGCATATCCAGCCCGGTCCGCGGCAGGCCTGATGTTGCTGAACTTCGATCAACTTCAGCTTTCTGTGCAGCCTCTCAGTCACAGGCAGCGACTGTAGCAGCAGTTGGCTCATCACCTCGCAATGGTGTACCACTGTCCAATGGTGACGTCGACGTTGGCGGTGGTGGTGAGCCTCAAGACCATCACAAGCATCGGCTGCATCCGGGCTACAGCCCACTCGACCTCAAGTACCAGATGTACGCCCTAGCAGTGAGTGTTACTTTCCTGTTCCCCTTATTTGTCATCAATAATTGTTTTCGGATCATTTAGTCATTTTTCGATTTCATTGCACATTATGTCCTCTTTTAGATAACCTGTAGATAATTTTATTTCTTCAACAAATTTGATGAAACTGCACAGACTGTTTAGTTTTTCAGGCTGACTTGAAATATGCAATTATTTTTCTTGTGGATCATTTAGCACAGGAAATCAATAAAAATTGGCACACCATCGTTATTTAAGACGATAGAACAAAACTTCTCAGCAGAAAGCTGTTATTAGGTGTGTGCATACTTGAATATGCTATAAATGCAGTGCTGGAAGCAGTTTCTGAATGAAATCATAATTAGTAAATAAATTAGAAATAAAAGCAACATTAGAACTTTGTTGTTATGTTTCTGCTTCATGTGAATTCCTTGTCGTTATTTTTGGGGGTTTATTAGTTCTCAAGAGCAAAAGAGCACTACACCAACAGGAGCGTAATCATATAAGCAGGGAATTCATTGCCTTTTGGTTGGCCTAACGCCACCTTGCCAGAAAATTGGAATTGGTTCCTCGAAAGGACTATGCAAACGAATTGGGGAGCTTTACCAAACCATGTATGGACACAAAACGAATTTTCATAATGCCAGAGTCGCAAACTGAAGCATGAACGAGCAGTTGCACTCGCTGATGCCAGTGCTACAGTCTAAGCAGAACAGGAAGTCTTAATAGCCTCGTACATGCAAGTGCACGGTTGGTCCGTGCACCGACGTCCCTAGAACGAAAAAGGAGAAAGAAAAGTTATCATGCCTGAGATATCCTAGCTGTCGGGTGGCACCAGCAGCATAGAGCTCGGGTATTTCGTGCCACAGCTGCGCAATTGTATTTGTTCCTGCCATCATATCTGTGTAATGTGGGGAAAAGTATCGGGTGTCATAAGAGATTCAAGCATCTGTACAAACTTTACAGAAAAGCAGTTGTATTACACGCGGGGAAACCATCGTGCTGCAGTGGATTCCTGGCCATTGTGGAATAGCTGGAAACGAACAGGCCTGACGCAAAAGCAAAAAAAGGCGCACACTGACGGAACTATTATAAAAATTCATTTTTCCCGGTATGACATTAACGCCTTGCTCCATACCTCCCTTAAAGCTTCTACGGCGCGACATTGGGACAACCCCGAACATCGACGAGAGCACCTCCATAGACTTGACACTGGATTACAATTCCGGCTTCCACTTCGGTTGCGGAGAAGCCAGGAAACACTCATTCATCGATTACGGCTGGGTGTGGAATACACCAACCGATACCTTCACAAGATTGGACAAACACGGGACCCTGAATGTAGCGTCTGTCATACTCTCGAGACAATAGCTCACATACTTTGCGTGTGCCCTCAATATGCGGCCTTACGAAGAACACTCAAATCTACAGTCGACAGCTTGGACTCCCACCCCCTTTTCAGACGATAAGCTTTTGGGCGCGTGGAGGAGTGTTCACTGTGCCCGACGTGCCATAAAATCACTTTTGAACTTTTTAAGTGAGACTGGTTTAGACGATTGCCTCTAGAAGCTGTGAGACGTGCAGTTAGTGCGAAATGTGTTTGCGCAATAACTTTTTGTGACAAGATTACTTTCTGTATGGACAAGATTGCTCTTACGTGTATTGCGTCTACAGTGCACATCCGCATATAGGACAACGTGTATATAGTATCTCATTGTACCATAACATAATCACCCACCACCTACCTTTCCCTGTATTTCCCACTTCCCTAGTGAGGAGTAGCAGGATAGAGGCACGCTCTCCAGGCCGACCTCTCCTCCTTTCCCTTCATTAAAATCTACTCCTCTTTTAAAGGGACACTAAAGGCAAATACGAAGTCAAGCTAAAGTGATTGATTACTGCTTGAGAATCTCTAAGGCGTCAATATTATCGCGAACAGAGCCTTAATAATTGAGAAATCGAGGTAAATGCAGGGCATGATTAGACTCCCCCGGGACTCCCCTGGGACTTGCCCGATGACAAAAGCACTCGTCAGTTAAATTCTGCCACTAGTACTCAACTGATCGTTGCAAAAAACATCCTCGTATTGCATTATGAGATGAAATAAGCTGCTACTTGTCCAGTTCCCTTACATGTTTAGAAAAATGAGCTCATTGAAATTATCGTTGACAACGATGCGGGCGATCAAAAGGTTTTGTTTTCACTCGACTATACGCCGCCCATGCTTTCGTGTTTCAGTGCTTTCCTGATCGCATAGTGCTGCGCTCGTTTAGCTGGCTCATGAAACTCGCACGAACTTCAAGAAGCAAAGAATTCAACTTCCATGTGATGTCGTGGGATGCCTGAACAGTCTACGCCACTTGACCAAAAAGCAGCTGCAGCGGCAAATCTGCCGCTCTGTTTTGGCTCGGTGTCACTGTCTGTCGGACAACGTTTTACTGACCGACGGCAGCAAAGGACGGTTATGGTGGCTAGACACCATAGGGCGTTGATGGTGTATGCAACGTCACCACTCCCCCGGTTGGGTGGCGGTATATTTGAATTTTGAAAAAGGTATTGAGACCCTTCAGATATAATAATCTCGTAAACTATGTATTTTCTTGGCACGAAACAAGCGTTGCAAGGTTTCTGGAATGGTATTTAAACAGTCCATGTCGACTTAGTATTTGCCTTTTGTGTCCCTTTAAGGAGTTTTTCAGCAAGAACTGAGTGAATTTTTTATTTCGCATTTGATCTTTTAAGCTATTCTTGTTTTATGTGTGTGTGCACATGGGTATGTATTTGTCCAAAAGCACAGTAGAAACTCTGTGTTTTCAAAGTCTGTCAGATCAAGATTTATCCAGAATGCAAGCTTTGTTTAGGAGGTTAGACCTGTGATTGGTCTAGCACAAATATACATGTTTAGGCAGTTTGCATAATGTTGTTCAGCCAGCCAACTTTTATCGTGAGAGCATTTCTTAGTAAGATTTTTTAAAACTTGTTTTACTGCTTACAAGAGCTTATACAGTTCAACCCATTTATAATGAACTTGATATTTCCATGAAAAACGGTCATTGTATCAGTAGTTCATTATGTCCATGGGTGGGACTCCTGCGCCATGCTGCACCAAAATGGCTTCAGTATGTGTGCTCTGACAGTGGCCACGAACAAGTGGATTCGTTCTCTAAAAAAGAGTGCATACATTCACATTTCGCACACCGCATGACGACGGCAATTTTTTTGCTTGTAACACTGGACTTTTTCGCACTTCCGGCAAATGGCCAGCGCGCATGCTGCCAGGGTGGCTGTATTTAGCGGTGCGGCACTCCCTAGCTAAGTTGCAAAACAATGAAAAGTAGAGTGTGGGTGCTGCAAACGAACTAGAAACCTTTTTAACTTTTTCCCTCACGTCCAGTGCTTCATTATCTTGTTGCTACTGTGGCCTCTGGTTTTGCTCTTGTACTGTTTGCATGAATAGAAATGTGTACCGTAATGAATGCTTTTTATGTGAATTACAGTCAACGACCAAATTTTTGGATATGGCTGGTAATTCAGACGCCTTCGCGGAACCGCCGCTTACCCCATAGTGCAGGGGTTCTCAAGCATGTTGGTCCCAAGGAACCCTGCTAAGCTCCATGAAGCGCTAAGAAACCCTCTCCCCCACCCCTAATGGAAAGGCTAGGCATAGCGTGCAACATGTTTGGGGCCAATAGTCGTGTTGGGGAGCCTACTTTGAAGGCGATGTGCAAGCCACATGGTCCAAACTGGATGCAATTGTTACAAGCCAAGACAGCATCGCAACCAAGGCATGCAGAGAAAGAATTAGTTTTTCGTGCTTATCACGCAGGACACATAACATTTCATCATAAGGGGTCTTACAATTAGTGCTGACTCTACTTTGAGTACAGTAAAACATTGTTAATTTGGATTTTACGGAACTGAAAAAAATGTCAACTGAATTAACGAGGTTTTTAAGAAAACAGCAAACAATGCTTACTACATCAACATGCTTTTATTTACTGAATGAATCAGCAAATGCTGTTTCTGTTTTTGCACAAGAGCAGTGCAAAAGCTGCAGTTCTCGTTATCTCATGACTGATGAGCGCTCGCAGCACTGCGCACACATCTCGGATTATTTTTTCGTCAGTGAGCTGGTCGTGAGTAAATCATCCGTCCATCGTGATATAGCCGGTGCTCTTCATCTTCGACAGCTTTGCACAAAGTCAAAGCGAAACTACTGTTTGCCACCACCGCTGCGGACGAGGCCGCGGCCACTGTCGACATGATCATGGACGTGCCTTCAGACGTTGCGGTTCTGAAGGGAAGGCAGCCGACACATGCGCCAAGTCAAAACAAAACTACCGTTTGTTGCAACAAAAGTGCGATCGCTGTCGATGCATTCATGGATGGTGGTGATTATGCAGTGATAAAGGCACGCAGCCAGCAGCCAACGCGGTTTTATGTGCAGCGATAAGCGCAAGAACAAAGGCTTAAGGGCTCAATTAGGCACCATAGGTGCCAATACATACGGTTTCATACAACAATTACTAGAGGGAACTCTGGCACAAGTGTCTATGGGAGCTGCAATGGGACCGGTTGAGCCAGCATGGGAATTATGGGAAGGACATGGCTTTGCCTAACTTCGTCCTTCTGGCTTCAGACTGTTTTGTGACTTTGTAAATTCGTCATTTTCAACAATGTACTGCGTAATAAATAAATGAACATTATCAAAATTATCTTATGGCAGGGTTCGAACACAGGACCTCTAGCACAGAATAATGATATTGAAACCATTACGCCATGGATGCATGCATCGACAAGCGATGTGAAATGCCCTTATGAATTTATCGCGGGCATGCCATTGCCTAGAGACGTTTGGCGCATTTTGATTTGCCCACCTCCACAAGCTAAGTCGTTGCAATTAGTAGCAATTGTGCATGTTCACAGCATCTTCTGCACTTCGAAGAGTATAGATTGCTCTGAAATTTACGACAATGAAGGCATATAAAGCCTATTAAACAAAGCCACAAGAACGTCTGAATCCACGAGCACGCAGATCAGAGAAATCCATGTGCTTCCCATCATTCCCTTTGTGGATCAACAACTGCAGCACCAGAGCTCCCTGTAGTATATTGTAGGAAACTCTGTTAGGCACGAAGCGTTCCGGCGTTGCTGCCAGTCATGATGTATCACGTACGATTTCTGCTGATAGCTATGGCAATGTGGACTCCGCCGTTTCGTTTCGATTGGACGCTAGCGCCGTTTTTTGCACTTTTGCATCATGCAGTTGCGGTGCTCCATGCTCGCCAAGTTACCATACTAGAACCAACTGGGTTTTGCTGCTCTGTGCATTTAATTTTTAATCCTCCGACATATACATCAGTGTGCACGCTAGCGACACCTATCGGCAAAGGGCAGAAATGCACATGGTTCGCCGTCTTTGCTACTTGGCATGCATGGAACCAGGGAAGATTTGTCAGTGTCTCGCGGAACCCTAAGGAAGAACCTGCGGGAACCCCTGTGCCGCTGTTAGCAATGGCGCCAACACTACCTTTGTAATCCTGACTGTTGGCTTCAAATCACAAGAAACATGCCACGTTGCAGTATGCCGATTCCCGAAAGTCAGCTTCGCCGCGATACAGCAGTGTTATGCAAACAAGCATGCAGAAAGCGTTGCGGTGAAGCATACCAAGAGTGTAAAGGGGCAACTGTCACGGACATGGTATGCTCCTTAATTGTACACACAGGCACCCACCACCTCCTGTCGAATTAAGAGCCACGATATGCCTAATACGTATACTGGCAGGCCTTCAGAGCTATTTTGGGCGTACCTGTGACAACTTGAGCTTTTGGGGCAGTAAAGCACAGGCATTCATTTTTTCTGATGTTTTCGCAGCCCCTAGGAAGTCCGAAAAATCGGACATTGACTGGTAACAATTTTCTAAGCATGTAGTATTGCTATGTGTACGTTTTAAAGTCTGAATTAAGCCACTGTTACAAATGTTCTTAGTTTCACCTATACTGGAAACGGAATAACTCATTGTAGTAGTCTCCGAATGATTTGCCTTCATGTGTTTATTTCTTGCGTAGAGTGAATCCACCTCATAAACCCATACATAGAACCAGAATAATAAGGTATGTGGCTATATGGTAGTTAATGAAGTTGAGGCTAACATGAAAGCATTCTTTCCTATCTGTTTTTGCCAATATGTAGTTTTGGTATAATTTTGGCTTCAAGCTTAGAGTGAGCCCTGTGCCACCTTTGTCAACTGTATAAGCAGTGGCGTGAGTAGTGTGAGCTCTATGCCCTCTTTGTCAATCAGATAAGTAGCGGCGCAAGATTGTGGTAGCAAGTTATTACTTAAGAAAGGTGTTCTACTTTCTGATTTCTTATTAACATTTCATTTGTTCGTGACGGTACATCTGCTTAGCTTGCATACAAAGGTGCAGCAGTAATTACATTATGGAAATGAAGTGCTGGCCAAATTGTTGATTTCTTGGAATGCAAAAGAATCTTGCATTAGGGAGGCTTCAGTGGATTCAGTGAGCATCTCTTTCCCCAGGGCAGGTATAACATAAAACTATGCCAATCTACTTTTGTGCCCATATGGGAGAGGCTGGAGCCATTTTTACCTATCACGAAGGGCAAATAGTGGATTTTGAATAAAAACAGATTGGAATAGTTTTACATTATACCGGCCCAGGTCGATTGCGGCTCTTTGGGTTTGCAGTGACATATCGTGATCCAGAAATTATGTTCCCGCATCGACTGAACTGCATAATTTAAGAACATTTTGTGCTGGCATCACGAGCATCGGCACGGGCATATATAGTTCAATCACAGTGCCACAAATGTTTTCGGCTTTACAGAAAAGCATGCACCGTGCCGCCACTCAAACCATGCTTCAATATTCTAGTATATACGCTAGTATATATTAAAATATATGTATACACGTCCCTCATTCTGATTGGCTTGCGGCAAGGCAAAACTATTTCTATTATGTAGAGATGGCATTCAGTAAACCACAGTAGTTCATAACTGTGGCTTCTCTGAACGCTCTGTTGGTGAAACGCATACCCAGGCACTTCACCCACACTGTTAAGACATAAAAGAAAAATGTTCTTCATAAAAAATGTCTTGGGTTAATTTTCGAAATTCGGACTCGCTATTGCAGAATACAT
This sequence comes from Dermacentor andersoni, assembly GCF_023375885.2. Lineage (NCBI taxonomy): Eukaryota > Metazoa > Arthropoda > Arachnida > Ixodida > Ixodidae > Dermacentor > Dermacentor andersoni. The sequence continues at coordinate 20,662,315 of NC_092816.1, read as the reverse complement.
GTTTTTTGTTACTGCTACCACTGATTAAAGATCTACAGGCACTATTGCCAAAACTTGCATGCACTAGGCAGTTTCAGAATCGGGATAATTCGCTTCAAAATTCAGCTTAAGACATTGCTTAAAACAGTTGCAGTACAGCACTCATGTTGATTTATTATGTGTTCCATCGTGGTTTCGAAGTGCGCTGCCATATTCCACACTTCATTATCTCAACAAAATTTAGATTGGCCTGCTCCAAACTGCTTTAAAATGAAATTTAGTCTGCTCCGAAACGCAACGTGCTCCAAAATGACCTTGGGCAGTCCCACCCCTGTATACCTGAACTCGCCCTTCAATATGCACAAGAATTAACAACACTGAAGCTGGCATTGGCAGTAATGATTCAACACCACATTGTTCCAAAAGTCCCATTTTTAGTATCTTCGTCTTTTTTTTTTTTTCCTGGCACTTTCCCACATTTAGCGGCAAGTTTACATTAAAAATGTTATATAAAGAACAAAATGTGGCATCGTGGTTATTAAAACATAATACCTGGCCTCTTCCAATCACTTTGCATTTCTAAACTATTGAGCATACTATAGTGAACATTCTAGTTGGCTGGAAGTGGAAACTGTTACGGCTGCAGCATTAGCCACATGTGCACTAAGAGCCACGTTGACAAACCGTCATATCAAGATTGCCGACTCTTTTACAGTTTTCTGTGGCAGTGATGCATCATGCCACGTTCACGCTGACTTGGGCCGTGTGAATATCGACAGCAACAATAAGATAGCAACACATGAGTGGCCATTGGTCCAAATCCTCCAAGTGTAGTGCACGAGGTACCACATGGAAAACTACACAAGAACGAGAGTGGTGGGTCAGTGCCTTCAGGATTGCAGATGGTGGCACACAGAAAACTATGCAATAACTAGAGTGCCACCATTGTGGCCTCCAACATTGCACCAGTACACATGCCAGAGCTATCATGGAGGTCACAACTGCCGTACATTGTACTGCCTCGCTCTGACGCACACTGGAGACATGCCTTGGAAGCATGGTTGTAAGCAAGTGACTTTCCTCGTGGCTTCTAAAATCTGTGCACGGCACTTGCTCGTTGCTGCGGTCGTATCTTTATCACGGTTGAACTGGAGCTGGGATTGCGCTGCTGTGTGACCAGTAACATCGCACTTTCATGGTTCAAAACTTTGCTTGCGCCCTCTTATCACAACCTAGTTCGAACTGTTCGTTGTAACAGTGCAGTGCTTTTGAATATGTTTTTTATATGTGAACACAGTTTCAATAGGGAGTGTCAAAGAATTGTAAATGCAGGAAAATGTGGTCATTGTAACTGATAAGTTGTTATATCTGGAATCGTTATAAGTGGGTTCAACTGTATTATGGCATTTTTGCAACATTGCACGTAAGAACCTGGAACACAAATTTAATTTTGTTATGCCTTCTCTGCTGTTATGTTTTCCAGTGCCACACAGGCATTCTAGGAGGAGGGCATTATGTCTCTTATGCTTGTAATCCAAACAACAAGTGGTACTGTTACAATGACAGCAGTTGCAAGGTGAGTTGATTCGTCTTCATGCATGTATGTACAGTTGGCCACAAAAGTTAATGGGACCCTGTCATGGTGGCTTAACGGCTATGGCATTGTGCTGCTTGGCATGATGATGCGGGATCAAATCCCAGCTGCAGTGACCACATTTTGATGGGGGTGAAATTCAAAAAAGCCAGTGTGCCGTGCGTACATTGGGTGCATGCAGAACCCCAGGTGGTCAAAAACCCGGAGCCCCCCCCCCCCCCTCCCACACACACACTAGAGCATGCCTCACGATGGGATCATGGTTTTGGCATGTAAAAGCCCGGAATTAAAAAAAAGAAAACGAATTTGTGTGAAACTAGGACACATAGCTTCAAATTCAGTCTCAATCAATAATATAGTTCATGCAACCTACACAGTGATGCATTGAATTAGAAGTACCATGATTTAACGGAGCAGAAATTCAGTTCTCGTGGAACGTTGCATAAACATTTTTGACCAAACTGTACCTTAAATCCTGCACAATATATCCACTTAAATGTAGAATAAAGCAAGGCCCTGTAGTATATGAGGGGGAAATGCATTGGTCTAAAAACATTTGGTTTATTTTGGTCATACAAGAAGCAGAATATTCAGTGCCCAAGCATAATACAGGAAGCAGATTTGACATGCCAAATCTAGAGGGAAATATATCATCGGTGAAATTTTGCAACATGCGTATGTATGTACAGTCTTTGTCAAATGTTTATGGGCTGCTCCATGGTTTAAGTACTACTATATAATCATAATCATGGTTGTGCATAATCAGTTTGGTTGTGTGCTACTGCTCCTGTGGTGCCCCTGACATGACGCATCATGGTGGAGTGATGTAGGGCGCCAGGGCCTCCTGACCGGCTCCAATAAGGATAGTGTGGTAGCTTATGTCTTCATATCATCTGCTGCGGTATGAAAAGCGGTTCGCAGCAATCGGAATTCAGCACAGTGAAAGCTGGGTGAAGGAAGTGGCAACCGCAAAGACACAGCCATGTTGCTCTCATATTTTGCACTTATACAGACAATCAAAATATGATGCAAAAACAAGTATTTCTACATAGCATGTACTTATCAATAATGCGTAAAGTTCATTGTGTATATTTTTTAGAGCAAGGACGCCACCATGTTGCTACCATTAATTTTTGCAATTATAAAGGTAATCAAAATATGATGCAAAAACAAGCATTTATGCATAGCATGTATGTATAAACAATGTGTAAAGTTCATTAAGTATATTTTTGAGAACGATCCGATAGCTGTTTATAAAATAAGTAAAAATTACAGCGTATGAAAGGGATGCGTCTAAAGGTGCCTGTACTGAGGGAGGCTTAGGGTTGCGTTGATTGCATGTCTGTGTCGTTGATTGTCATCGTCTGTGCCTGCATGCCTGCACAGCATTGCAACATTTTAGCACAGGTTACTGATCTCAATGCATGGGTTCTATGCTTTGCTTCTATAGAGCTGGTTATTTTAGAAAGCTTTAGTCTAACGTTAACGTAATAGAGAGGTTAAGGGAAATAGTGTTACCGTTCCACAAACGAACTTTGCAGAAAGAGAGTTTTAGTATAGTGTAGTTTATGTGCGAGACACTATTCGATTAGACTTTAAATTTCACTTACATGGTAAACCTAAGTGATTTTATCTATTCAGCAAGCTTTGCATGTGTGTCCGAAAAGTGCGAGAAGCAGCACAGTGAAAGCTAGGAATGCATTGTATTTATGCTTTCCATGTCTGCCGATGCGCGGTGAAATCAGTACAAACAGTACAAGCTGTCAACCATGGCCTCCGAGATCTCCTGATCTCGGAGGCTATATGCTGTCACGCCTGCCTCCCGACTTCACCGACAGGTGGCGCTGATCCAGGAGCTTTCTCTCGTTAGGCCTCAATGCATTCAAAACGAGAAGCAATCTTGAGAACTTCGCAAGGTTATCCATAATACTCTTGTCATCAAAGCCTCCTAAGACTAAGCGCATAGAGCTTTATATTAGTACAACTAGAGGGAAATCTGGCACTGCGATCGTTCAACCATCATGGGAATGATGGATGTACAGGCTACGGATTGGCATTCTGTTGACTGGCGAACTAGTCTACAAGTATTTTTTGGCAGTTTTGGTTTCGCTCCAAGCGCAATTGCTATAACCTGCAGTGGGACAGTGAAATGCAAAGCTCTCCGCCTTTGTTCTGTTGCTCGATGAGGTGATAGCGCACTGGGCCAGCGGCTGAGACTATGTTTGTGTTGCGGTGTGGTGTCGAAGCCCTGACGAGAAAGCGACGGCATCGTAAACGTTGAAAGACCATGTTTTGACTGTTCGGACCTTGGTTTGTTAAATGCGTTAGGTTGGCACTGTGGCGTTACGTGCTTTATGAAACTTCAGAATAGGAAAAAGAAGGTACTACTGATACAAGACATAGACAGTTGTACTTCTGATGGCTTGACAATCAAATTTTATTGAGGGCTTCGTTATGCATTGCTCGTTTATGTGCTCATTGAAATACGTGTTTTAGGACTTTGAAAACACAAACTTACTTGTGGTAGGAAAGGTTGCTGCTTCCTGGCTGTAGTCTAGTGTCCCAAAATGGGCAAGTACAAAGCCACGCCATAATGCTTCAGAAGCGGTACGTCAATATAAGATATAATGAAGCATACTCGTACGAGGCCACAAGAGCCCTAGCTAGCACTGCAACAGATGTGCTTAAAACTACTTGAAGATGCTCGGCGATCGTGACAGCCGACGCAGCCTTTCAAAAGAGTGGGAGACTTCGCAAGTGCCTGTCGTCTGCGAGAAAAGTCTCGCATTCGCATCGAGCAGGCGTCGTAGCAGACGACACTTGTAGCATTCCTGTCAAGGGCGCTACACTTTCTCAGAACACATTTTTATTTCCATAAATACTTGATGAGTATTTTTATATCAGTAGTGCACGGTTATTATTGCTTTTGTAAAAATAAATAAATAATTATTCTCTGGCGTTGAATCGGAAACAGAATCACATAAGAATGCATACACTGGTGTGTCCTGTTGATAAACCATAATAAACCGTGCTTCAATCTCAGTCATACGAAGCTTATGTAACATGTTGTACATTATCTAAGATACTGAAGAAATAAAATTAGATTTTACGCAATAATATTTGAGTATAGCTTCGTTTACTGTGCCGCGAGGAAATGCCACTAGTCTAAAGATTGAAGTCAATCTGAAGCCTGTACTTACCATCATTCCCATGTAGGTTGAGGCAACGCTCAAGAGAGCTCCCGTAGACACTAGCGCCAGATTTCCCTCTAGGATATTTATTTAGACACTCTATGGACTAAGCGAAAGCTGTATACACAGTCGTTTGCTATAAACGAAGTGAATTCTACAAAAGCAATGTGAAATTCAGTTCGAAGCGAGCGGCCGGGATCGCCGCCATGCTTCACATAAACTACGCAAAGACATTAACATTAAAATCTGAGAAATAGTGTACATGCGCTAAATGCTATGGGTCGTTTAGTGTGTTGCACATGCCCATTTTGATCCCACTATTCCACTAAGCCTGCTATTAAGCTAAATATGCTAAGCTAAAGCTATCTTAACTGCATTGCAATGACTTTTGAAAAATTCATACCGGGCGCGATCGTATTAGAGATTCTTATGATACTTGGCTCTATGAACCAGTTTTGGTACCCAACGTATAGTGCCTAGAATATACTAGCTCGTGAGCCGAATGCGGAGCATCTCCAACGGGGGATTGTGGCACTGCTGATGATGCCTGGAGACCAGCCGTGTTACCACGGCAACCAGACATATGATCGTTCGCTAGTATGAAGAAAACAGTTTCTTATTTTTATTGAATAAGCACATAACTATATGAAAAAACAAAAACTTACGCCATGCTTTGTGCAACGGCATGTGGTTCCGAAGCGAGCAGTGAAAACACCGGCTTGGTACACTTCAGTACAGGGCTGTGCCATTGCCGGCAGCAGGTATCATTCGTTGCCACCACGACGCCTGCACTCAGCACACTAGTGGTGTATTCTGGCACTATACCCAGCAAGTGGGTGTACCATGAGGTCATGGTACACTAACTCACTTTGGTCATGCAATCGCTGTGACTGCCACGGGAAAGCACAGCCAAAACATGCATGTGAAACCATCTTGTTCATTTTTTACTAGCAGTGTCGTGATACACAGTTTTATTGCCACACGGCGTCTGGAAATTTAGCTCTGTATCACGTGTGTGCGACCATGACACCAGGTCCTATATTTCAAGACCAACTTTAGTGTGAAATATAAAAGCTTTTAAGTGATTCTCAACTTTCGTACTTGCTAAGTACAATCCTTCTGCATGCAAGAAACATCTGCAACTATTTCTACAACTCTACAACTTCAAAAAATGTGTGCTTCACTCTCATGTAAATTGCAGATCTTAAGCACAGTGCTCAGCTATTAAAATTATGAAAATGCTGTAATTGGCCCTCATAGCAGCCACTGCTTTACACCACTGGTCAGAGCTGGGGACATAGCTGATGCACTGTGGTATAATAGTATGAAACAATGCCTCCTTTACTAGATGCCTGCCGCGTTGTCCGGTAGCTCGGTTCCGGGCCCTCTCCCTTTTCTCTCCTCCGCGAAAAGGCAACGAGTGCCTCTCGTGGCGAACGCCTGCAACTTGCTATCATGTGCTGCGGCCTCTGAGATTAACGTGGCATCTGTCACCGTCTCGGAGGCCTGCGATAACGCTCGCTAACAGACGCCCGCGCGTATAACGCGCCAGCGGATGCATTCAGCCGCCGCTGCCACATTTGCCGGGAGTTGAAAAGGCAACGAGCGCCGCCTCACGGAATTTATGCTGAACTAACTCCAACTAAGGAAACCGCCGCTACAATGGGAAAGCGAGCAACGCGGCAGGCATCTAGTAAAGGAGGCATTGTATGAAAGCAAGGGCCTTTGGGTCACATTGTGACGGTATTTGGCCCCCAGCAATCACCGAGAATTCACCAGTAGTGCAAATAGTGCCGCCCACCATGCAGGCTAGTTATCACGTTTTAATCGCTGAGCACTGCATATCAGCTGTGTTACCGTTTAATGCGATAGCGTTAGGGAGCCCGTGTAGCAGAAAATCAGGTGTCTGAGTTGGACGTCGTTTTGGCAAAAATAATTTGGAACCAAACTTCGAACTGCGCTGCTGAGCACGAGGTCGCGGGATCGAATCCCGGCCACGGCGGCCGCATTTCGATGGGGGCGAAATGCGAAAACACCCGTGTACTTAGATTTAGGTGCACGTTAAAGAACCCCAGGTGGTCGAAATTTCCGGAGTCCTCCACTACGGCGTGCCTCATAATCAGAGAGTGGTTTTGGCATGTAAAACCCCATAATTTAATTAATTAAACCACTCCTCTACCACCAAAGTTTCTCATACCTTGTCTTTCAATCTTTACAAAGTTATTCCTGCGAATGTTGAGAACGGCAGCCCACAAACAAATGTAATGGAAAAAAACACCAACAGTGCATGTCCTTTAGCTCTTCTCAGACTGAAATATTAAAAGTGCGAAACAATAACTAGAGATTAACCCATACAAGAGGCCACGTTTCTACCAGAAAGCTTGCCTTCGTGCATAGTGTTCGCAGCCAGCATTTCCTGGTAAACGTTATGGTTACATAAGCCGCAGTTGCCGGGAAGCATGAAAAGTAGTAAGGGGTCTTTAAATGGCTATCGCGTTCCACTTTTAAAGGCGAAGCTTAAGGGTCCTCCAAAATTTTTTATTTGCAGAACTGTTTTTTTGTAAATATTTGTCAGTTGGAGCCAATTTTATCATGGAGAATTTTGTCGACGCAGACCTTTGGTTTGGCTTGTGTGGCATGCAGACTGACTGGAAGTTGTAAATTATGCACAGTTACTGCTGGATTCTGTAAATACTTTGTGGTTTACCCCAGTCGTGTGTCTTGCTTTGCAGGAAGTTCAGCTGGATCAAATAGACTCGGACTCTGCGTACATGTTATTCTATGAGCGAGAAGGCATCAACTACGAGGCGTACATGCCAAACACTGAAGGCAAAGTGCCTGACGCAAGAGACATTGACGACGAGTTTGAAAATGACTTCCGCAAAATGTGCGTCTTGCAGTAGGCACTGCATCAGCAAGGCTTTTTTTTTTTTTTCCTCCACCCCTTTGCTCCCAGGCTCACTAAAGTGTCGTGGAACTCTTGCAAAGGTCAAAGACTTTCTTAAAGTACCATGTTCAGGCATGCCATTCCTGTGGAGATGACGCACTTGTAACGGGCTCGGATTCGAAGAGCCTTCTCATTTCTTTCATGTTGTGTCCGGCTCAATTTGTATCTTTGTGGAGTGGTGACACTATTGCGTTCTAAACAATAGTTGTGCTATTCCAACACCAGCTGCCCTTCCCAGTTTTCTAAATGCCTTCAAGCTCTTTGGACCTCTGCAATATGTGTGCATTGACATTTTTTTTTTTTTTTTTTTCCTGTACAAAGATATGAACATAGAATGTAGTAGAATGCTTGCAGCTGTGCTGGTTCATAAAGCTGACAGGAATGTGTTGTGGTTGCGGACTTAACTCATGGAAGGATTTGCCTGTAAGTTGTGCGTTGGATGGACAAAAGCATTTTTTTCCCTTTCCCCTTCCAATAAGCCATTGCAGTCAGTGTGAATGCAGAGGTACAACTTGTGCTGCCACAAGGAGGAAATTGCTGGCACGAAAGTCATGCTAGTTGTGTGCTAGGTCATTTTTCTAATCAAAAAGAGTCAGTTTTCAGGTGTTTTTACATTTTTTTTTAGAAAGTAGCAATGGCAAGGTTTAATATAAAGAGAAACGAATGATTAATAAATGTACATATATACATATATTACTATGAAGATTATACATATGCATATCTGTGCTGCCTGTTTTGAAAAGCTGGCCAAGGAACTGCCCATCAATGTGATATGGCAGATCTTGCGTTTTATTGCGGCTTTAATTCATTCATTGCTTGGAAAAGGCTGTGCAGGTATAGTCTGTTGTGAGTGAAGATGGAAAAAGTATTAAAAATACTCGTTGCCATGGAGAAGGTGTTTTGATTCTGTTTATTTCTGCATGAGAATGACTAGAGGAGAGTAGTTGCAATTTTTCCTCATCTGGGCACACTTAGTTCTTTTTTTTTTTTGGTTGTTGTTGTTACAAGAGAAAACATATGTCAACAATGTGTTCAACTTTGTTTTTTGGAAGACATGACAATGACACAGGGTGGGTGCAGTAGATGTGTGAAGCTGAAATGCTAGAGGACAGCTGCCATTCAGAGTAAGCACATTGCACTTTTAAATTTTGTTTAATTGCACTAGGACCTTATAGTAATGTCATTGCAGTTCCCATACCAAACAAATTCCTGAAGTTAAACATACAACAGGCTATCTTACAAGGCAGTAGCTATTGCACTAGAACTATTACTGTCCTCCACCCCTGCAAGGTACAGGGAAACGGTACAAATGGACTGTATGCAGCAATCTCTACACAGCATTCCGTTTCTCACATCTGCAAGCACTACAATGGAAAGCTCTGTCAAGATCCTGTGAATACACTGCTCCCAAAACAAGTAACGCATACACACACACATCCCACCAATAGACAACCTTCTGTTACTTGATGTGCAGTACATCCCAGGTAAAACAGACGGGGTAACATTTGAACAAGTCTCGTGACTGAGCAGCAGAGTGAGGCAAACTAAGAGAAAGACACCATTGGGCATTATGCATGAACTTTGGTTGCTTTAGGATGTGTCTGGAAACTTTCCTATGTAACATGCAACATGACAACAGTACAGTTTGCTAAGTACGCTTGAAAGACGTGCAACCTTCCCAACAGCATAACCCAACCCGAAAAATTGGATTACTGGCCAGTGTGGCCATTCTCTGTACGAAAACTAACTCGCTCAATAGTTATGTGCATTCCACAAAGGACCATTTCAACCCCTATACAGAAGAGTTTGAGCACCTCTACTCATATAAAATACAGAGATAGGAGAAGTTAGATTCAGCAAAAATGACTCTTTGGCTTTGGCACTATATTTAAATTGGCATGGTGAGGCATTACATGGTAATCAAGTGGAATCTGTGGTGATTACTCAGCCTATATTAAGGCTGAACTTTGACATGACCATAGCACAATGAAGCCAAGCAAAATTTAAAAACCCCGGCTAGAATAAAATGCAGAACTTCAATTTACAAGCATAGCTAACACAAGTGGTGGTGCATTAGTACTGTATTTACATGAATATATCAACCTTTGTATGCATGTGCAATTACTGGGCTGAAAAATCACAGTTGCAGAACAAAATTATCGCACAACTAGCACTTCAAAATACAGCGAGCTCAAGCACTAGGCAGTTTAGTTTTGCAGAAAGGCAATTGCACACTTGCGTAGATGCAAGTGCACAAAAAAAGAAAACTGGGCACCCTCTTGGAGTAGTCCAATAGTCTAATGCACACTCGTGCAGCCTTATTTACATAAGTGCAGTTGCTTAGGCATGCATGAATTTCAGCCCTCATTGCCATGTGTTATGCAAGGGGTGATCTAATTTGACAATGTATGCCCACAGCTCCAGTACAGCACATATTGCACAATGCTAAAACATTCATTTTAGTTAAGTGCTCACAACTACAGTTGGTTGCATTGCACACATTAGTTCATGGGATGAATGCAATACATTTTAACGTCCAACTCCCCTCGCATTCATGGCTGTCTTATATTCACGCAAATACAGTACTGTTAAACCTCAATATAATGAAGTGTGTAAAATCGGCAACATGCTTCATTATATTAAAATTTAATTTATTGAAATTTGACCTTTTATCCAACTAAGTACAGTCTGCAATGGATTTTTCTTACACGGAAGGGCCTGCGAAATTTCATGTCATGTTGAGAATATCTTCACATTGGTGGTACAAAACAAAGCCAGCATCGTTCACAGTGGGATGACGCTATCGTGAAAGGCACCAGCAGTGGGGAGCGAATGCTTTGCCTGCCTTTCACTTGCACAAGTTTCCAAAACTAGAGGTTACACAACCCCTGAAACCTCCAGTACTACACATGATGCCATTCCCACTCTGCACATGCGGCAGAGGTGACAGATTACCTCAAACAGTGACAGATTACCTCAAACAGCGCGTGAGCTGCGGATGCACTTGGGCGCGCTTGAAAAGGAGACGCGCACCAGCCTGCCCTTGCGTGGGCTTGGTCACGTTACCCCGAGCTCGCTCTGCTACCTTCCCCCCCCCCCCCCCCTCACATTTCTGGTGCATAAAGAAAGCGCTCATCAAACCACCATCCTACTCGCCTCACCCTTGCACACTTTCACTTGCGCTCAATGCATACAGCGTGGGGTGCGATAGGATCTAATAGCATTTAGACTTTATACGAAACATGACACTGCTATGCTTCGGTGATCGCTCTTGGTTGCCTGCCATGCAATTTGAGATGTGCGTTTGCAAGCAGTCACATGTAATTCAACCATTTGCGTCCCCACAGGCTTCTATTTATTGTCTCGGTATTCTTTGTTATTCCTTCGCAGCGACAGTGAAATCGCAATATATTGAAATTGTATGTGAACACACTTCATTATATTGAGGTTCTAAATACATGGTGTTCTACAGACAAGAACTTATAGAAAGTTAAATACTTTGTTATGTCGAGAATTTCATTATATTGAAGTTCATTATATTGTGGTTTGACTATTTCATGATATACACTGCAGATGATGGCCTACATAAAAACATGCTTACGGTCTACAAAACTAGCACAACAAAGCCAAAGAACTCATTCTGCTGACTTAGTAGACAGAAGTCTGGCTGATAATGTTTACAAGGAAATCTCAACAAATATGTTCTTAGCAGGAACCATTCTTAGGAGTGGGTGCAATCACAGTAGTCGTACATTGAAATAAGGCCACTGCACATATTGTGACTATTCACTAAAACAATGTAAAATGCATTTTTTCTTTTTGGCCGTCTTACTGCACATATGATTTGCAGACATGCACAACTTTCTATGTACACAGTCAAACACTGCACTGGATACGCAATAACTGGAAATTTTGCTTTAGTCGCACAAGTTTCTCAAATAGATGCTCTATCACGTGGCACGGAGTGCGGCTGCTCTGAGACATCACCCAATGAATCCTCCTACAGTCATATAGATGTGAAAGAAGCAGTGCCACAGAGGTGGCTCCCCCAGTTAGTATCATCACAACGGCCTCACCAGCTAGCATTAAAGTCGGGTTGCTGCTAACCACCATCAAAAAGTAGCACAGGTCCAAAAATACAAAGGAAAGAGTGTAAAACAAGGTTACAAATAAAAGTGATTGCACCATTGTAAAAAAGTGTTAAAATATGCCAACACTTCCCAAACAACTGGTACAAGGTGTTGACAGCTGTACATTCAAATGTTGGAAACTAATCTAATACACTCGTTTGTTCAACATAAGCCTACACAATTCAATTTGCAGCTGTTCGTTACCAGTACACAACAGAATTCTCTTACCACTGCCATTCATTTAAGGTATGATGGCTGCATAAGTGCTTGCCACTAGTTCTCTGCGTGTCACTAACCTCTGCTGAAGTACTGGCAGTGCTCAGTTTCGTGTCCATGCACCACATTCACCTGACCCCTTGCATGCACTGTGCTTATAGTGTGTTTGCAGTGGTAGATGGGATGAAACCAGAAGCACCTCTACTATATTTGCTTGTTTTTGCCCAAGCAACCTTTTTCCTTGGAGTCTGCTTCCATAACTAATTTAGCAAAAGGACAAATGCCACATGTGGAAGCTATCTCCACCATACCTGCAGACATATGTACAGCTGCTCACTTTTCTTTAATGATGCAAAGCCAAGGGAGATCCAAATTTTCTCACAGCCTGAGCATGTCACCAGCGCTGAAAATTTGCACTCCACACTTGAGAGGTGCATGCAGAGAGCTTTTCAGCTCTGGGATGCATGTCCAGTTTGTAAGTTCATGGCTTAAACACTTATTAAGCAAGCAGCTGTACATGCACAAAATTTTTGCTCAGCATTACCATGCGCTGGTCAATTTCCTGTCTCATTGTGTGAGCAAGCAGGCTCCAAGTTTGCACACCAGGCCGCTTCCATTTCCTTCCTCTCGGTAGTAAGTAAAGATTAAAATGCAGCAAAGCTCTGGAAGCATCTGGTTGTCAAAATCACGGAGAAAGTCTCTGCCTACGGCAGCTGAGCAGGCGGCATTCAGGCATTTAGTTTGGCTGGCTCCTTGCTGCCACCTCGGTGAGCACGCTGGCAGACTGGAAGCTCCACCAGCACAGAGGGGTGGTGACAAGGGGTTTTTCGAACATCAATGCCCTGAGTGCAGATTAGATGGACCTGTGCGAGAAAGCCAAACAGTTAACATCATGCAGTCTTCAATGTTGAAGGCAAAGAGCTTTTGGCACTTTAGAGGATAGCGCAGGCTTAACACATTTAGCGGCTTGGAGTAAGTACTGCGCTAGACGCTTTGGCCAGCAGTTCTCAATGATGCATTTGAGAAACATTGTACACAGTAAAAGAGGAAGTCCCTTGTCTGCCTCGCTATCTCGTCTCAAGTTTACGAGTATTCCACTCTAGAAGAGGCAGGGAGAAGAAAGGAAGTGTTTGAAGTATGACCGGAAAGTAGGCACCACAACTGTGATTGCAAATTGAATTTACATTTGAATATTTTAACAAAACATGAACAATAGCCCCACTTGCTAATAAATGCAAAGGCAGTAAATGGGCGTCTGAAATCTTTTGGCCAGAACTGTTGTTCAAGCTTGGCATCTGCTGCAGTGAAGGCTTAAAGGTACAAGAGTGTTACCTTCCTTGTTACAGCTCTGGACATTGTCCAAGAGAGTACAGACAATAACGGATGACTTGATGTGTTTGCTCTACACGCATGTTAGTTGTACTTTGCAGAAAACTTGGCCTGGCACACATTTCAAGTTATCAGGTCTGTAGAACTATGCAATACTTGCTGCTGCAAATAGCCTGCCTTCAGTGCAACAGACACAGCTGAAATGCCACTGCCATCTGGGCCTGACCACTGCAGGTTCCTTACGGTACATACTATTTTAATATAATTTGTGAGAGAAAAACAAATTAGTTAAGGCAGAAAGCTGGGCTAGTTAGTTGCACTGAATAATATATTTACAACATGCTTGCAGGCCTTAATTTCACGTTGTGTTCTATATTTAGAGCAGTAAAGATGTCACACAAGAAGGAAACCTAAAAGAAAAAGGGTTGCAGCATATTTAGGAAGAACAGACTAGGTGCCAAGGGAAGGAAAACAAAGCCAAGGGTGGCAGAGATTTAGGTGTAGTAATGCAGTTAGGAAGTTTGAAGGCACAGGTTGCATACAGCTGACGCAGGAGTGGTAACTAGAAATTGCAAAAAAAAAAGCCTTCATACTGCAATGGACTTCAGAAGTGTTTCAAAGCCTTTTCACTGCACACTATTTTTTTCTTTTAATTGCTTGCGTGTAAATATGTGGCACATGACTTGCACTTACATGCACACATGCACATTCCAGTCGAACAACGGTTTCTGGAGTAAGTCAGTATCCAGGATGCTATGGTATAAGATTGTCTGCTCCACAGACAAGCCTGATGCAATGAAATGTAAGCATGCCAGAGCAGCCACTGTGAACATGCACTAAACAGGCAGTGGTAAAATATGCAGAACAAAATCTTGCAGTTTGAGAGCACAAAGTAGAAGCAAACACTTGGAATTCAAAGGTGAAGGAAAGCATAAACTTTAAGCAGAATCAATACCTTCAATGCAGGAAAACTCGCTGTATAGCTTTATTCACGTGGCCAAGCACCTCCGCTTGCTCAATAGTGCAAAGAACTGCACTTCTTGCTTTTTTTTTTTATCAATGCAATTTAGAATACATTTTCAGCAAAACCTGTTTTTCTCACACAAGGCACTCCGGAGAAATTTCAGTCTAATGTAAGCGCAGTTTCTAAAGTACAAGGACTCCAACATGTCTAGAGAAATCATGCCCACCTCCATAGTTGCTGCTCCATTGTAGGAAAGGCACATTTCCCAAGAAATTACAGCAAAAAAATATAGTTGCTGATAGCTACTTGAAAATGAATGTCATGAATCAAATGCACACATGACTACTCCGATATACTTATAATGGTGTTGTCTGCTCACAAAGTACAGACATTTAAATGTAGGTACCTAAAACCAAAACTGTTTCTGTATCTTGCAGGCAGCACAAGTTTATTTCCATGCTTTTTGCAAAATTTAAAGTTATGTAGCAAATTAACGTAATTGTAGACAGTAAGCATACTAGGTGAACTCAAAAATAAATGTATTAAGAGCTGCTTCTGTAATGCAGCCAGCCAGCCAAGTAAGACAGAGAGCAAAGTTTCATGATAAACAGGGCAGAGAGGTCAGCCCGAGGTACATTCTTGTAGGCCGGCTGCTCTGCAGTGGGTGGGAGATGGGGAACTGCCAGCCAGGCACATTTATAGGGCACAACTTCATTGCATCAGCAAATCACTTTCTGCTATTATCAACAAATAATTTTTGACTACAACAAACCAATGCCAATTTCCTCGCTTGACAATGATGCTTTTCAATGCACCTGTACCAGTAGGGCAGTAGCCACATACATATTACCCCTACTCACTCACTTTGCGCTACTTTTCCAGTTGCGGGTGTTGTAGATTTCATCCTCGGAGGAAGTGTCATCGTGGTACTCTGCCGCCTTGAGCAACTTGCTGTGCACGCTGCCACCGGAGGCACTGTTGCTGGCACCTTTGCGCCTCTTCTGTGGTCCTATCCCATCATCATCGTCATCATCGTCAAACAATGTTCCACCATTGCTTTGCACAGGCATGAAGCCTGCTCTCTCAGGCTGTCGCTGGCTCATCACCACAGTGTACAGACAGAGGGCACTCACCATCAGCAGCAACACCAGAGAACCTGTGCAAAGAGGGACAACATGGAATAACATTCATCACGTGGGGGCTGTCTTGAAATGTATGTTGGGACAAACTTCAGCCTGCCTTTAAATGTGTCAAGTGCTACTTTTCATTTTCTCTGCTTGTTCTATGCCAATATAGAGTTGGGCCAAATGCCGTCTTCTGGTAATGTGTTGAAACTGACAGGGCAAAAAGAGAATTCAGAAATGAAAGAGACCACAAACAGCACTGTCGAAGTCTGTCACCATGCTGTTAATTTTGATTAAGTTGTACCAAATAGCTCAAACTTGTATCTCGTTAAAACTATGTATGCTTTAACATAGAGGTCCGTTACCAGTAAACACCAGTTTGGATGGGAGACTAATTACACACAGAAACTAATCCTTGTCTAGAATAATGTAACTAAGGAAATTAGTATTCTTTAGCAAGCAGAAAAACATAACATGCAAGAACTCTTACTCACCTGTAAGAACAACAAATACATGTTTTGGTAGGCCAGCAATCACAATGTTCTCTTGCAGGAGGAACTCAACCGTTGTGCTACGACCGGCATAAACTTCCACAATCTGTAAAGCATAAAGCAAGAAGAAGGGTTCTGCATTGTGATGCATTCATGGTTTTTGCATAAACCTTTCACTGGATAAAAGCAGTTTTTTTCGTCCACTTTCATTTTCCTAAATGTTATCACATCTACATTTAAAGTAAAACCACTGCTAATCTCCCCTATGCTTTCCTTGGCTCTATTAACTGTTTGCTTCATGCGATTGTGTCTAACAGAAAACCAAGCCCCTCGGTCCTCCTTCATCTGGTGATCATACAATAAGAGCTACAGGGTCCAGGGCATCATACTAGTTCAACTGTATGTAATATAGAGAGCACATGAGTACCTTGAAAACTGCTAATTATGCATAGCACGCATATCTCTCTTTCCAAATTCCTCTACTCTTCACCTTTTGCTGTGCTGATTAAATTCAGTGGTAGTGAGTTAATATATAACGCAGTGAGTTAATATATAATATTCACAGAAGGTGTTTGTGTAGGATCTGTGAAAGCTGTTTCTACACAGCCAGAATTGCCCCTGGCATTTTAATTTTCATTGAGATCACTATTTATACTATAGAATGTTTTAACACAGCAGACTAGCACACGTCGGCTTTCACACGTCGGCTATCCATACGGTGATAACTGCAAGTGAATATGCTCACAGCACACCACCATTAAAATTTCAGAAAAATGCACAAAGAACAAAGATTGAGCGCTTCCTCTTTAATGAAAGAGCTGCTGCACACATCAGGCGTAGGATTAAGTAAGTAAAGGGCCAAGCATACAACATGGCCTGCACCACGAGGCTGAATTGAAAGGCTGCTGTACCAGCATCCTTGGCATCAGGTCCATTCAATTTGCCCACATCACTGTGAACTAGTTCATGGCAAAGCACAAGAATTTTAGAAATTGTGCAGCTCAGCTTCAGTGGTGCAGTCACAACGCAACGCTCAAAACGAACGCCGAATTGCATATGTGGTGCAGGCGTTCTGTTTTGTCTGCATAAAGTGCACTGTCTGCATCAGTTTGAGAGGCTCCGAACCACAAGTATGGTTGGCTCCCGAGGTGTAAACACATGCTATGTTGCGTAGACACAGCAGGCGTGTGTAAGTGGGATTTCAACAGCGCCCACGCCTGCATGCTGCATCGTTTGCTGCGCTGCTGCTTCACACCTGCACACCCACAGTAAAATGGCACCATCTGCTTGGAAGGTGCAGAAAAATTGTGAAACCACCCTGCGCCTTTCCTGCATGTTTTGAAATGAACAGTGTAGTTTAGAGGGTACTATCACTGCACCACTAAAATTAATGGCAGGGTGCAGCACCTCGTGAACCGGTTCAGATGGTGCACACAAACTAAACAGATTAATTATTTATCAGCATCAGCAACACCTGAACTCCTGTTGTATACCACCCATGAAGTGACTCAATCAAAGGTGAAAAAAAAAGGGTAGGGGTTAGGGCAAGGAGAACACCAAAAACGGCTTATGCATTGAGTTCCAGCCATATGTGAGGTGTTCATACTTGTGCTCATTAGAAAAAAAAGAGGGCACCATATTCGCTGATGCCGAAACATCTCTAAGCGCAAGGATATAGATGTGAAGCACCTAGAACCTTGCCTTGGTCATGGTGTAGAAGTCGGGGGCACTGATCACCACCTGGTAGCTTCCCTCTCCCAGTGGAACCCAGAACTCGCCTAGCTTGGTACTTGGCCTATGCAGTGGCTGGCCTTCAATGCTAATGTTGGCGCCAGAAATGGGATCGCGGCTCTTGGTACGCACGTAACCTACCAGCCCTTGCGTAGCCTGCAACCAAGAAGTCAGAAGAGCAACAAAAGCATTTCCCTTTACCCTCTGCCCATGCACTGTCAAGGAATATGGACATATAAGATGGAAAGCAGGAGACAGTATTGCTATTTTGGTAGCATCTTTCTCATCACTGGAGTGACACAACAGGTGGAAAACATTTACCTACAAGCTAAAATGCATCACAATTCAGCAGCACACAAATTACCTAAGACCAAAAAGAAAAGAAAAAAGAGGAAGAAGGAAAAAGAAAAAGGTGACAGCTTGCTTAGCACAGTACTTGGGGGCAGAATAGCATATATACTAGAAGAAAACAAAAACAGAGCACGAGTTTCACATGACATCTAAACTGCCATCTAAACTGACAATTCATTTAAAAGCTTTTTTTTTTTTTTTTCAAAGCGACAGTTCTTTGATTAGGGTATCTGCAACAGATCCTGACCATTCTATAACACTGACAGAGACCTGCCATTGAAAATTTCCTTGTTCTTTCTGGGGTCAAACTGCTTTGAATTGAACGATACCATTTATAGCACTGATCATAATGGTAGAAATGCACCAATAACATTTAAAATTGCCTTCTGTTCATGAGCTCCAGAACATTACAGTTTCATCTGCTCTGATGCAATCATCTTGATTGAGCACATAATATTAAGTGGGCTGGAAAGGAACATTCACATTTGTATGAACTAGAACACTTCTCTTTTATGCTTCTACATTCACCAATGTGCACAATACTTACATAAAAAGGATCATCTACACGTATAAAAGAATCATGTTTAATGTAAATTTAGGAAATGCTGGCACATCAATGTCATATAATGAACTCAAGTATAGTAAAATACAAAATGTGGCATTTTAGTCTGAACTGATAGCATTGATTGAGCTATATTAATAGTTCTAACAAAGTTTATATGCAAGGTACATTCATAAGTTGATCTGCCAATTGTAGAACCTAGTTGCTGACCTGGAGCAGGTAGTTGAGTATCGACTGCTTGTTCTGAACCCAGAGAGCAGAGAACTCGCTAATGTTGGGTGCTGGACAGCAGGAAATGAAGGCTGCTGTCTCATAGGTTCCAGTCTCTCTGTAGCTGATGTCCTACAAGGAAATCATGTGAAGTTACCAATGATAAATGCAGGAGCAGCTGGTGCAATGCTTTCTTGCCTACAAGGGCTATGAAGACATTATTCTCATATCAGAAGCACTAGAAAAAAGTAAAGGAAATGTAGAGCTCTTATTAAGACCTGAGAAGACGTTGTGTTAAAGCAACACAGTGATGCATTTGATGCCTACTCACCATAACAGAACCATTCAGGTGTCCTAGGTCAGCTGACTCGGTCAAAATTCCATCAGATGAATTGTCTGCAAGTGTGAGTGCATGTTGACAACAATCGCTGCAGCCAGACCACACACGTGGAAGAAAGCAATGACTTAAACACTCAGCTCATGAAATTCAGTGCAACAAGATAAGAATAAAATCAACAATGAACAATCTGCGTGCAAGTGAGGTAAATATGCAGCAACTTTCTGAAGCCTTCGAACTGTCTTTTGTAACCTAAGAGCATTAATAATGAATTACGACAATATATTGATTCTTTAACTACAATTTCATTCCTTCCTTATCATCTCTTGCAGGAATTGACAGGTTTTAGCAATAATGGTAACACAGTGGTGTGATTTCCAACCAAAGATCGACAGAAAGAATAAAACCTGGACAGAATCGTAATCTCTTGTTTTCTGAAAAAAGATTGACCATACATTGAGACACTTAGCTGATTGCTATACCTTCGCAGATTTCTAGTGCTGAAGTCGTACTAGGCTAGACAAAAGTTAGAGCAAACATTTTGGTACACTCACAGCTCTTTTTCCCACAGGCAAAGGCCCCATTAAGCATGTCATCATTGTGGTATGCATAAGTCTTGGCCAGTTTTCTGAGCACTGCCGTGTCGATGGCACCAGCACTTTTGGGCAGTGCTAGTGCCAAGCCGCCAGTCAACACGTTGAGCGAAGTGACAAAGTGGTATCGTTGTGTCCACTGTTGCACAGCTTGAACCTCCGGACGTGAACTACGCCCTAGAATGAAAACAGAAAATTAAGATTTGAACTTTGCTGCCTTGCCTGTCGAATTCAATGTTTTCATAAAGGTGCCAAGGAATTCCTGCCCCACAAATAAAATAAGAAATACAACTGAAAAAACAAATGTGTGTGTGTGTGTGGGGGGGGGGGGGGGGGGATTGCCCCCAAAGCGTTACTAAAACTGCATTTCACAAAATTCAACATATTTGTAGAGTAACTCAGAAAACTGAAATACAAATAAAGAAATACATAACAGTAAGCAGTACACTAAGAAACCACATGGGTTCTTTGTTGACAAAGGTACTGTGGCACTAGTAATAGAGAAACTGCCTTGGACTGTCTCCAGTGCACGCACATGCTTAATATACTCAAGCTTTCAGTTTAAACTAAAAAGAATGCCAAAAGAAAATATGACTGTCAGCTGAAATCGAAGACTATGTTTCTGTGGACCAAATATGTAGATCTACTGACAAAGGATGTTCAGCATCCCAGAAAGCAACACAATAAAAACAAGAAACAGGTGGCTGCCTCTAATTTTGCTGCACCAGCTCCTTGTCTCATCAGAGACAGTTACAATTCCTGGCTAACTGTTTATTTAAAAAGTTATTACATTGCATTACAAGATAAATGAAAACTTTAGATGGCATCTTTTGTAGACTTTTCCTGAGTAAAACTTGTGGGAGATATGGGGTTCTCCTCCATACTCTTGGGACAAAGGAACGACAACACAGTAGTGCAAACAATCACAAGGGCATTTATTGCACCTTTCATAGATCAATGCCTGCTAGCCGAGTTGCTATCCCCAAAACATGCCGATGGGCGCGCGACAAATCTAGAAGTCCGACTCACCACGACCGCAAAGCGAGCGAATATGTTCGCCCCATGCTGGATCCCAACGCCTGGTCGTTCGCGTGTACAGTCACGCCAACGGTGTCCAAGGCGGCCACGCGAGACGGTCTCGCAGAACCATGGTCGGCGCGCGCGCGCGGTACGTCCGGCGCTGTTCGCCGACCCGCCGGAAAAAGAGCCGCCCCTTGTCCCTCGGCGCCCGAGTAACCCCGCCGCGGCGCGACGGTCGCGACATCTCTCGCACCGCGCTTGTACCACGCCGCGGGCGCCAGGCCACGCGAGCCGTGCGGGAAAACAGCATATCAGGGGATGCGCTATGCGGGAAAAACATCAGGGGACGCGCGAGAGTCGCGCATCCCCACATCCCCCCAACCTTAAATCACTACATATTCCGGCGAAACATTTCACACAGTCTAACATCAACACGTGCTTCGCGAACAATGTGGTACATGCAACAGTGGCCGCGCCGGGGAAATGTCCACACGCTGTCCATAACATGCGAGCCGACTGTCCTTGGGGTACACCGCTGGCGTCCGCCGGTCACCGCAGCAGCTTTGCGACTCGACGGCACGATCTCAGGCCAGGACTCCGGAGACGACGACGCAGTAGTCGGTACGAGCAAGCGTCGCTCGCGCCGACGCGCCCAGCTGGCAAGAGCCGCCGTAGCTGTCGGTGACCGCTGGCTCCTTTGTCCGCCGCCGAGGGTTGTGAGCTGGATGCAGGAGGCCGCCGAAGTCGCTGCGCCGAACTGGCCACAGCATCACCATCGCCCGGGATGACTCGATCGTAGTCCGGGGCAGCCGCGCAGACGATGTGCAGGTGACAGCCAGCCAGGGGTGACTCCAATCACGCTGCGTACACTCAAAACACTCGGCAAACACTAAAGTAGTGCAAGGGAGAGGAATTCTGCATGCGCATCGCCCACGTGGTACGATGTTCAACTCGGCTAGCAAAAGATCGGGCAGCTACTCAGATGCTAAGTTCACGTGAACGAAGCTCGCTTTCTTGAGTCGAACGAGTAATTTCAATTCGTGCGAGGCTAACTAGAATGAGGGAAGCAACTTGCAACACCTCAACGCCACGGTCCACCAGGTTGTGTCCCTCCACGTGCGACAGGCAGCTTCGTAAAGCCTTAGGCCTAAAGCGTCGCTACTCTGACAACAACCGGCATCCAAAAACAACACTCAATATGAGCGCAAAACAGGCAGCCGCGAGGAGACGTTAGCTCTGTGAGGTGGTCCTACTCCGCTCGGTGCACACAGCATCCGAGTTGACGGCGCCCACCGTCCCAGACGGTGTCGGAGCGCCCGGTGCCAGGCCGCAATACCAGTCAGCCCGTCGTGGCACCCGTGGCCCGCGGCCACCCGGCTCCCAGAGCCGCGACTTCATCCGAGTCAAAGAGATAGAAGAAGCTATTTACATAAGAAATTCGGACCACCCACGAGGCTTTCGTACTCACTCGCTTCAGGCTTGCCACTGCTCCGCGGGCGCTCAGCCTCGCTCTCCCAGGATGCAGACCACGTGGCTCTCGTACTGACGAATGTCATTAAAGAAAACGCTTGCGAAAAGGCTTAGCATGTTGACGTGTTCAAACACACTACAGCCACCGCCGCCTCGCTCAAGAAAGCACGCCGCCAACGCTAGCGATCAAAATCCACGCTAGCCCTACGCTTCGGTTCAAACAAAGGTCTCGAACCAAGCAAAACTGTTAAATCTATCGTCCGATGCCCCAAGAGGTCCACGTTGGGCAGCCAGATGTGGGAGATATGGGGTTCTCCTCCGTACTCTTGGGACAAAGGAACGACAACACAGTAGTGCAAACAATCACAAGGGCATTTATTGCACCTTTCATAGATCAATGCCTGCTAGCCGAGTTGCTATCCCCAAAACATGCCGATGGGCGCGCGACAAATCTAGAAGTCCGACTTACCGCGACCGCATTGCGAGCGAATATATTCGCCCCATGCTGGATCCCAACGCCTGGTCGTTCGCGTGTACAGTCACGCGAATGGTGGCACGTTCGAAGGCGGCCACGCGAGACGGTCTCGCAGAAGCATGGTCGCAGCGCGCGCGGAATGTCCACGCTGTTCGCCGGCCCGCCGGGAAAGAGCCCGCGCCTTGTCCCTCGGCGCCCGAGTAACCCCGCCGCGGCGCGACGGTCGCGCCATCTGTCGCACCGCGCTTGTACCACTCCGAGCGCCGCGGGCGCCAGGCCACGCGAGCCGTGCGGGAAAACAGCATATCAGGGGGATGCGTGAGAGTCGCGCATCCCCACAAACTAGACCAATCACCAGTAGCACGTGAAGACACTGCTAAATTTTTTACATCACGCTGTAGCCAAAGCAAGGAACTCAAATGGAGGTGCTTAGCCTTAATTTCTCCACTAACAAACCATCCTTGTCAAAGAAATACAGTGATGGTTCGAAAATAGAAAATTAAGCTGTCAGACCAGCCTGATTTCCTGCTAACTTTGGTGTTCCTTTAGCATGCTACTTCAGGGCCTACTGTATTGTAGTTTTAGCTGCTGGCATTAACAGATGCAGCAAATGAGAAAAAATAGCTTTTAGAAAACACAAACATATATTCTCATTCCCTCCAAAATAGTCTACGCTCGTTACAATGGACCCGTGTACAACAGACTCTTGGATACAATGGACCATATTTCAGCCTTAGTTAGTTCTATCTATTTTATTAATGGAACGAAGTTTGCTTTTAACGGACCGCGCTACAACGGACTGTCGGCTACAGCGAACAAAATTAGCAGTAATTTTTGTCAAAATTGGGCACATAAAACGGACTTTTGCCGTGTCAACACAGGCTGGCAACTGACTTGCGAGGGTCAGCTAGCAATCGCGGATCAATATCTTCCGCGTGAGGGAGGGAGGAAAGCGGGGCAGAAGTGCGCCCGCATTTGCACGTAAGGCACAGGGGGTATGCGAGGGAAAGAAGGTGGCTGCTGCTCTGGTGGCTGCTGTTAATGGCGCGGCCACGCAGGCGCCATATTTTTTAAGCAGTCTGCAATGTGGACAAAGTACGCGCCCGCGTGGGCACTATATCTTGAAAGCTATCTCCGATGTGAACAAAGTGCGTGCCCGCGTGGGCCCCATCTTAAAAGCGATCTGCAATGTGGACTAAGTGCACCCAGTGCCAGCAGCTTCGTATATGCTATGCTTTCAACGTTTAGTTCGCGTTAAGCGAGAAACAGCACGAAGGTCAATTAGCTCATTGCTGCTGCCGCACTTGCCTTGCTTAATTTGCTATCGCAATTGACGCTTCACCTTTGGGCAAAACTGTGACTTTTTTGTTTGTTTTTTACTTTGGACATTCGTCACTCACTCTTTGCAATAAAGTTGTTAGACATTGCGGCGAAAGTTTCGAAAGTGAGGCGCCTTAGATATTACGGACTTCGGATAAACCGGAGGTTTTCTGTCGGATTATCAGGGTCCGCTGTAACGAGAGTTGACTGTACTATATACTCCACTAGCTGAAAAGCATCAAGTTTACCAGCACCAAGCTTGCTACATGAAGCGTCGCTCAGCTCCTTTACTCTTACATGCCTCATTATTACCCTTGCATCCATTTTTGCTTCACTATAAAATTCTTTTACCGCAGTTCTGCAACCAGAGACATGTGAACGTGATGACTTATTTGGTAACAATTGACTTACCATCAAACATATAGAACAAATTGCTGCCACTAGGGGTGGATTCATTTGCATCACATTTTCCAATAGATGAGTTGGTGACGCCATCAGGATCAAGTATTGGGGCAACATGAATTCTAGCAGAAGCCATAATCTGCAATGAAATGAGAGCAAACAGGCATTACTTCCAAACACAGCTATCATTCTTAGTACATATCTACATTATTTGCATGTCCTGCCTACTTACTCAGATCCCATAATCACTGACTCTGTTGGCAAAGAAAGAATTGTTCTTTTGTTACCATTGGCTACCACTATTAGAAGCCAAAAAATTATGTGACTTTAATCAGACGTTCTAGTGCACAAGCACAAAATGGAAAATCACAAAAGAAATCAGAAAATTATGTACAGCCTTATTCACTAATCAGTAGCCTATTCTCGTTGGTGCTGCAACGAAGTAAACTGTGGGGAAACTTTGGAGAACACGGTGGCAAAGGCCATATTTAATGTTGGTAGACAGCAAAGAATGGTGCAATCGGATCATTTGATGAACGAGATGTCCACATCAATTCTGTTCTACCCTCATGTTATCACACTTATGCTGCTTGAACTTAACTCTGCTAGCTGTTGTGTTCTCTCAATCTGGCCTTTACAAGGGAACCACAATTATGACCGTTAAGTAACTATATTTCACTACAGTACTGTAGGTTCAGGATGTATAGTTGTTGACATGTGTACAGTGGCCTGCATATTTATCTAAATAACTTTTCAAAAATATTCTGCATGTATTACCACTTTGTCTGTGCTAAAAATTTCCATTAGAGCATTTTATATGGATTTAATATGAATTTTACAGGCATGTTATAGTTTGCAATATGAAATTTAAATTTTGCATCAGAAAATATGAAAAAGTACACCACAAATATATCCACAAAAGAACAAGGACAGGTGAAAAAAGTTAAGTAAAATAACTGCTCCTCACCCCATTTTTCATAGTTCAGTTCTTGTCTTCTACACATAATTTTGACGCAACACTCACAAGAACATAACAGCTGACCCCACAACTCCTGTACATAAAGCAGTGACATGTCCTATCTCCTTTCTGATCTCAAAAGCAACCCTCTTGTTTTCTTTTCGTCCACACTTGACCTGTCAACAATGGAACCATACAAGCTGACAGGTGCCCCTATATTATGAGCCGACGGTGGCACAGAGACACAGTACTCAACAGAATATCTAATAGAAAAAGAAGTGTGTCCCTATCTTATTTATGAAAAAAAAAAATATTTTTGACAGGAAAGCAGTGGGAATGGAGAAGGTATCATTCTTCAATGGATGCCACTACGTTTTTAGGATGCAGGCACCTTGATGGCCTACTCCTGCACTCTGTCAGGAGGCAGTGCATACCTGCGTGATGAGGCTGTTGTGCTTGTAGCGGGTGGCCAGTGTGTGGGCCAAGTGGAGGAGCATCTCGGTGGCAGCCAGCTGGAAGCCCCCGGCCAGGCCAGCCTGCAGCCGGATCTCGGGGACACCTGGCCGGTGCACCCGGGGGGTAGCGCCCAGCACCAGGGCAGGCAGGTCCCGCCCGCCTGCACTGCTGCCCAGGCTGCAGGAAATGGTACATGTTCAAAGACCACTTGATCACGCAATTTTCAATGCAAAAGCTCGTATTAAATGGCTCAAGAGGCGGAAAATCTGGCATTGGCAGCTTGACTATCCGATGGTACAAAAAGGCTATGAACCCTTGTCTTTTGGCGGGAGTCACACCCATGACCTTTGGTTTTAATTAAGGCAAATGTAATTAAGGCACAGTTAATTAATATATAATTAAGACACTTGAATCTACAACCTTTGGTGGGCGTTGAATCCACAACCTTTAGTGTTAAGGCACAGTTAATTAGGGCACTCAAACCCACGACCTTTGGTGTTAATTAGGATAAAGTTAATGATGGCACAGTCAATTAAGGTAGAATTATTTAAGGCACTCGAACCCATGACCTTTGATGGAAGTCGGACCCATGACTCTTGGTGTGAATCAAGTCGAAGTTAATTAAGATAGTTAATTAGGGCACTTGGGCCCACTACCTTTGGTATTAACTAAAGCGAATTAGAGGCACCAGGGTGTCTACCAAGCTGGCATTTCCAAATTCCCTGAGTTCTCCAGGTTTTCCCTAAGGGTATTTGCAAAATTCCCTGAGTGATGCAGAACTATGTTTTATGTCAAGATGGGCTGACACCATATCGCCAGATGCTGTAACTCTCTAGTAAGCATATCGAGTCGGACATTCCCAATACGAATAAAACGGAGATGCATACAGAAGGAAATACTTTCGAATATGAGCTCTTCCTATCAACTGATAGCAAGCTCAGTGGTATGAGGCCTGAACTTTCTCACAATTGAGATTCTCTCTGAACAGTTCGTAAGTCAACCTCAACTGTCCTGACATACTCTCATTCCGCGCACGCCGCCTCAGTGTTGTGTTTCACTGCTTTAAAGACACCTGCATCTCCGCATCAGCCAACACTGTTTTTTGAGCTCAAGCTCCTTCAAAACGGCGGCAGCACGCTTCCTTTCCTCTTCATTCTTCAGTGCGTTGGTCCTTTCTGTTCTTGTCCTCCTTCCACCATTCGTTTGCCCCACGGACCATTTGAAGCATCCTCTTGGTCAGTTGCACAGTCCACGTACGATTTTTCAAACTCCCTAGGAGCCGCGAAAACGTGCGAAAAATCGACCAGTTGGAAAAAAATGCATGTGATTCACTGCCCTTAAGGGCTCAAACCGCCACAGGCACATTCGAAAACGCTCTGAAGGCCTGCCGGTACACGTATTAGGCATATCGGTGCTCGCACTGTGACAGGAAATACCGGGTGCATGCATGTATAATTAAGGAATACATACTGTGTCCCGTGGCTTAGCCCCTTCCCACGCTTGTTATGCTTCACAGCAACACTTTTGCGTATGCTTCACCAAGTAACATTTCTGTACAGAGGCGAAGCTGACTTTCGGGAACCGGCATTATGCAACGCTACGTGCTTTTCAAGCTTCTAAGCCAATCGCTAGGACCACAAAGGCAGAGTCCGTGCCATTGCTGACAGCAGCGAATTCTTTCAATAAAAAACACGGCACCCAACGACAAGAAGCTTCATAGTGAATGCCGAAGCAGCTAGGCCAAGCGTTGCCGCAGTGGTGGCTACGGCTGCCAGTGGATCTGCGTGCAAGAGCGCCGGTTCGAGGTGGCAAGGTAATCAAAATGGCAGCGGTGGTGGCTTTGATTAATGCCATTTCGGACCTGCGGTCACGGCAGAACGTCTGGAAAATCGTACGGCGAAGAGTTCTTGCGTCCGAAATTTCAGACGTTCTGATACACTGACTCTACGGTGTACGCGGTGGTGCCGCGAAGCCGTCCAAATTATAGGGAATCCAGAAAGTCGGTCATTGACTGTACACTGGCAAGTCCTCCAGCCGACGACAGGGCATCAAACACGATTCATTACTACTGTCTCTTACTCGAGCAAGCATTACCGCGACTTTCGACAATTTCAATAACATTACAGCTAATTTTCCCTGATAGAGGCACAAATTCCCTGAGTTTTCCCTGAGTTTTTCCAGACTACTCAAAATCCCTGAGAATTCCCGGTTTTCCCGGTTGGTAGACACCCTGGGCACAGTGAAATAAGGTAGAGTTAATTAGGGCACTCGAACCCACAACCTATGTTGGAAGTCGAACCCTCTACTTTTGGTGGGAATCAAACCCACAACCTTGCGTTGTGGCATAATCTCTAACCATTGCGCAGTGGTCGCAATGCTCTCGCTTTCATCCACATAGGGATAACTAAGTGCCCCTTGACTTCTTTGATGAACTAATGCGCTTTGTGTTGCACTCAGTGACGCATTTCAAGAGTGAGAGATAGAGATAGAATGAGAATATTAATGTCTTCCACAATTTGAAGCCATGACTTCAAATATTTCACGCATCTGGTAAAAACATAGAAACGTAGAAACATATCAACATCTGGTGATGCATGCATCAGCAAGCAATCAATTTCATTATCTACAAAAAAGCTTGATTATTTTTGTTCACATTGAACATATACCTGTCTAACAATCAGTGTGGCTAAAGAATGCCTGCGTGTGGTTTCTAGTTTTCTGTTCATGTTTACCGAGCTATGCACACGTGTCGTATGATGTTTTGAGGGTATAAGTGTCCACAAGAAATGGAAATAAATCTGTTGTTGGTGCTGTGTGGTTGTCGAATGTGCCTTTCTGTGGCCCTGTCATTCAGCTTGCACTACAACAAAGTAGAATGTGTCGTACCAACAAGGCCCATATAGCTACCCTCATCAATAACATTGCCTCCTTGCTTTCCTTTCTGCTTCCATTTCAGACAAGTTCCAAGGTACACACTGAGACAGGAACAGTGGCACAGATTCAGCTAGGGCTAATCATGCACTAGCTGCAACACAGTATGCCGCAGTAGGTACTTTGTTATCAAGTGGCTGCATGTACGGATCCAGGGGTCGTCCAGGTTTCCTAACCCCCTCCCCCACTCCTTAACATTTGTCTGTACTGTGAGCGTACAGCGAACTGAACATGAAAAATCCATGAAGTCCCTCTTCCCAGCTGTTACTGTTCTTTTTGCTCTGGAGAAATAATAAAGGTTTAATGATTATTGAAGAAAACATACACAGCTTGCACTAGTGGTGCAAGGCTGGAGTCAACAGCGGAGCTTGTGATCACCTAGATTTTACGTGGCTTGCCTAGGTTGTTTGTAGGTTTTGCAAGGTTATGCTAGGTTTTGCTTGTCTCGGCAGGCAGGAGTTTTCGAGAAGTTGCAGGCCGAGATCGCTTTCTCGGCGACGTCAAGCATTCAGGCACCGACTCCTGCATTGCCTGGACTAAAACTAGGAATCCTTGACTCGGCGTCGCCTGTTCTCAGCCGCAACTTCGGCGCGATGTTCCGGATAAGCTCAGTGGCGACACATCGCTTCTCGCTTGGCAATACGACGCTCTTCCTGGTAAGCCGCTTCTTCTTCGGGCGTCCGGACTTTCTTCGGTCTTCCCATGGCAACAGCACGTATGCACAGAGTAGAGGAGGCGAGAGGTGTGTCGCCGCGACGGCAGTTCCGAGCTTTTACTCGCCTATGACGTCACGACTCCACCCTACGCCCGTAGGGTGCAAGGAGGTTACGTGTCACAGTGTTCTCGCATGTGGTTGCTAGGCAATGCGAGGCGGCACACAGCTAGGCCGAGTATTCTGGTAACGCTCCATGGTGGAACTAAAGCTTAAACAGCTCTGGTGTTAAAACCAGCCAGCATGTAAAGAGCTGATCATCATCAATCACCATTCCAAAGTCAGACCTCCCCCTTGAAAAAAAACCTGAATCCGTGGCCGAGTGGCTGTGACTACACAAAGGGTGTCTCAAGCACAGTATCAAAATGGTTCTTGCTGCAATTTTTGCTCAACTTCGGAGACAACAGTTTCGTTTCAGTACAACTCTAGATTGAGAAAGCTGCAGCAAAACTGTCCCAAACCGCTTCATGTTCAAAAGAGACACCAATTCATTTTCTGGTAATTGTTCCCCATCTCACACATTACCATCAAGCCACCAAGCTATTTCATTGAATGTTTTGAATACAAGCTGCTGTTAATAACTTTGACTGCATCATGAAAACCGATTTCCCCTAAAGCTCGCTACAAAGAATTACTAGTGTTGAAAAACTTAGCACAAGAAGAGACAAACACAACATGAGTGCTATGATTCTCTTCCATACGTCCTTGTCTGTCTTTGTGCTAAATTTTTCTACATGAATCAATACCAACTTGCTCAACTCACACTTCTTATTAAAGAACAAACTTTCCCACCAAATGTTACAGGTAGCACAATGACTTTCCCACATTAAATTTCAAATTATGCTGGCTTTATTATTTCATCAGAACTACCACCCTGACAGTGCTATATGGCCTCTGGCTGTCACACACTGATGGCATGTACATAGTTTCAATATTCTTTTAGAATCCACTTGCCTGTAGAGGTAGGTGGTGTTGGGATACTTGTGGGCGATGTATCTGAGCAGCTGCAGGGCCTCAGCGTAGCTGTGGTACTTGCGCTCGTATGTATCTGGCTCAAGTACCAGCACGAGGCTGGTCCCCTCGCCCGACAACACCGTCACCCGCTCCACCCTCATCTCAAATTCACTTGCAGACGCTGCAAAGGAGAGAGGCGTCAATCAGGACGATGTGCCAAGCAAACACGCTTTGAGATCAACTCATGCCACGGCAACAGGCAACTACCCAGAGCAAGCAAGCTGAGGAACGAAGTAGCAAGCGTTGTGAATCACGATCACAAATTAGGCTTATGGCACAGTTAGATGAGCAGAAAATGACTATAAATACAAAACAAAGAGGACCACTGGGATATATTTGCAAGAAACACTAAGTTTCGGCTTAGCAGAGAAGCTAATTAACAGAACACTCTTTTCAACTGTGCGAAACACAGTGCTCAATATGCTGATGACTCATGCTTTATCGCAATTACAACAAAGTGCAGTTAAACTGTAATTAAAAACCTGTTTTTAATATATTACATACAGACCATTTCAATCATTCAATCAAGCCATTTTCTATGATGATATCACTAAGAAAGGCAGTCAGAAGTGTTGCATGAAAGCCGAAAGTTGTAGTATGTAATCTTCAAGTATCACATGTAATGTACGAGTGCCAGGAGTCAAAGGTAAAAAAGTCATTGCAACTTCCAAGTAAAATAAACAGTTTAATGCAACAGTTCACATTTAAAAATGCTACCTTCTACACAGCTACAAAACTGCAAACTGACAGAGCAGCTCGATACTGTGACTTTTCTGAAATATCAACTCATTCAGGAAGACGGCACGCCCATTTTAGGCAATGGTTCTTGCTACACCATGTCTTTGAAACCTATATCACAACACGTAACAAGCGTGCTCATTTCGCGCAGCATCATGCCAACGTTCATGCAATAGAATTTCATGCACATACCACAGCATGCTAGCTACTCTACACTAGCTAGGGTTAGATTTATCAGTAAATTTTGAATAGCTCTAAACACAATTTCATACACAAATCACAAAACAGCAACTAATTATTTTTAGCGGTTACAGAGAGACTAAACATGGGCTGAAATGAAGATTTCACTTACTTTCAACACCACCACCAGTGCTGCATGTTTTGAGAGATGAAGCACTCTTTTTAGAAATTTGCTAAAAGGGCTGTTAAACTGTGCTCGAACATGAAGATCACAGTACATCACTCAAAGGCAACTGTTTTGTGTGCATGTTTTTGAGTAGTTGTGGTAATTGTAAAGACTCGCGTCATAGTGCAGCACTGCATAGAAGGGTCTCTTCTAGAAAAAGTAAGCAGTTACAAGTACCTTGGTGTTCACTTCTAATCTTTCTTGGGAAACGCACATTAATTACATCATAAACAATGCTAATCGAGCCTTTGGTTATATCAAACGAAACTTGCCTATGATCCCATCAAAGCTAAGACTTTTACTATATAACACATTTGTTTGCTCCAAGTTGGAGTATGCAAACTGTGTGACATGAATGGGTATGCTGCAATGTATTTTTCCTCATGCATTAAATGCATATGTTAAAATGTATATGTATTTTGTTCATAACATTCGTATTTCCTGTTATTTCTGTAGATGTTGTCGAACTACCTTCTGTAATGCCCTACGGGCCTAGAAGGTATTTCAATACAGTCGCCGACCGATTTTACGGACCTCGAGGGGACAGAAAATAGTCCGAAAAATCCGAAAAACTTGTTCGCCCCCCTAAAAATTATGAGGCTTAAAGTGGCTTAAAACAATCTCTAATAACGCCCTTCCTCATACAATGCTTAGAGGCTATCACACTTGCTTGGCTTTGCGCAAGAGTGACGTCACCTCCGTATACAGTCAACAAGAACGTCACCGCGTTAACTGCGTTGGCGATCTCCATTGGCGGAGATCGCCATGGAGATCGAAGAAACGAGCCACGTTACTTCGCACACTTCACATCACTTGGCTCTCGCGAAGGCACAGGAGGTGGCGCCGATCCCACAAATAAACGCACAAAGATGCAACGTCTCCGAGACACACCTGCTGTTGGCACCACATGCAAAATAGCAACCGAAACGAGCCCAAACTTAGCATTACATGATTATGACGATAGTGCTGACCCCCCCCCCACAAAGAAAGAACAAGAAAAAAAACAAAGTGCCGTCTCCTGGAGCGTACTGTCAGCTAAGAAAGAGCAGCCATGGCTTCCAAGACGTAAGAATGACGTACGCATCCCAATCTTGGAGGCTACAAAGTGGGCCACTAGAAGCCAAGCCAGCGGATAATCCAACATGGCGCCCTCCAAGATCGTGTAGCATGACTCGGAATGAACAATTTAATCTGGAAATCGAATTTCGGGGCCTACATTCGTCTGAAAAATCAATCGCGAATTGCATTAGCTCTATGAGAACCCTGACGGTGCATTTATGAAATCCGGAATATCCATCAAATCTGAATTTTTCGAGTTCGAAAAATCCGTCGGCTCTGTAAAGTTGTAAACTAATGCAGAAGTGTGATAATTCAGTAGTTTGGCATTACAAAAAAAGTAATAAATTCACTTCTTGTAAACACATAATCACAAAGAGAAGTCACAGTTACTTGAAAAGTAACAGAAAGCATACACATGAACAAAAAACATATCTTTTCATTTCTGATGAACACAGAAACTCAAATTTAACAGAACAAGAGGGTACCGGAGACGCAGCTTGGTCAATAAATAAATAAAAGGGATCTGATTTGTATGTAGTGTTTTTGGAATGAGCTGATGATGATAATAAGCATGCAGATGACCACATCAACACAGATGCATGTATGAAGAACCTATGGTTTATTGCTAAGAAAATAAATTATGTCAATGGCATAATAACAAGTATAACATGATGAGTCACTATAATGTGGACAGAACACATGTGCAAGCGGCAGCTAAGACCGTGAATAGAGTCCATTCTTTTGAGTGGAGCGCTTGCAGTCCGCAAAAAATGCAGACGTGGAGAACTGAAAAAACAGAAAAGGGTGCCCCGCACTTGCAAAGACGTATGCAACTACGGACACAACAAAGCAACGCAAAGCCACAAATTAGACAACTGCCAGGGAGGCTGACTGGTTCAGCAATTCTGTAAAAAGGTGTCCCAATTATTAGACTAATGCATAAAACTTGCACAAATGACTGCATACTGATAGAAAAAGAAAGAAAAATGATGATGGGGCAAAAGAAAAATAATGCGTTACACTTAACATTTATAGCAGCATAAAGTGCTATACGAAACATTAAATGCTATTCTTGTTCACTTCGCTAACAATATGCGCTTTTGAACAGCAAAAGTACCAGGCCATTCCTGCAGCTGATGGAATGCCAAAGCACGGCCAACAAACGACTAACATAGTCTAGCACTGGTGTGAGTGTCAAATTGTAATCACAAAATAAATTAATGCCAGCAGCTTTAATGTTAGACACAGCAATGAAGCGTTTCTGAAACTTATGCTGACAAAACAACCAAATGTCAATGAAACAGAATGATCAAACAGGGCAAGCAGTCAGTTATTTATGCCTTTTACTTTCTCTCCAGAAGCAGTTAGCCTCAACTTAAGCGCAATGCATGGCTATTCCTGAAGGATGAACCAAGAACCGAAGCACATACCCCACAAGATTGTAGGTCAGGCCACCTATGTAACAATTCTAAAACACAAGCAGAACATGGCGTTACATTTCAACATTGTCTTGCTGTCTTTTACATGCAACATTAAAAAGGGACAGATCACTGACAGCACAGCAGCACATTTGACGTCAGCAGCTGTCTCTACACTCTGTCCAATATCCTGTGATGCATGCTGTTTCTTCTTAATAGGCTCGCCAAAAAAAAAAAAAAAAAAAACTCATTCAATTCAATGTTTCATCATATATGGTGGCTGAGAAAATAATACTGATCAGTGTGCTTACCTGTGAGCACCACCTTTCCAGGAGGTACAGCAAGACAGAAAGCACCACTGGTCGTTTCGATAGGACGTTTGCTTGTATGTACGCCAACTGATGCCTTCGTGAGTGTTGTTCCATACTCATCAGTCACACTGCCATGGACGCCTAACATTAGCAAAGTAAGAAAGAAAATGAGATGACATTGTATCAGTAATCCTGAAAAGGCTGAAAAGGAAGCACGAAGTTCTCATAATCAGAAAACAATGAGACAAAAAGCCCTTCAGTGCCAATCCACTGACAATGTGGTGTCTACAAGAAATACATATTTTTGGTGACACCTGTGACACTACTTCAAATGAGGGCACTGCTTTTGATTACATAGCTTTTTCTATGTCACCGCATCAGTCACCCATTATTTTCTGACTTTCTTTTTCTGATATTATTTCTGATGGCATAATTGCACCATTATTCTGTTGCTGTTTGGCTCTAGATAAGCTTACTTTCCAAATTTGCTTCATTATTAAAACAAAAACAGGACACATGAGCTCGGCACATTTCTAACTCGCTTGTGATTCTTTAAAAATCAGGATCCCTACCTACAGTAAACTTCAATTAATTCGACATCCGTTGACTTGCTTCTTCAGTTAATTCGATCCTGAACGAAGGTCCCTGCCGGCACCCATACATTGTTATGGGCCCAAACTTCCGTTATTTCGATCTCAAAATTGACCTTCGCCGAATAATCTGAACTGTATGTGGTGAAGCAAACAAAAAATGGAAAGGGGGCCATTGTTGCAGGACATAGTACGCATTTTTTAGAAATCACAGGCATGCATGCAACGCCTCAGGTGACAGTACGAGCACCTAGATGCCTAATAAGCACACTGGCAGCCATGCAGAGCTGTTTCTGACGTTGCTGTGGCAATTTGAGTCCTCGTTTCGCCCACCATGCATGTTTCGTATTTGTGGGGACACTCGACTTTCACGCATCCGCTCATATTGTTTTCCCCGCATGGCTTTCGCATCTCATGTAATCCGGCTTTTCTGCAAATCTAAGCGCCGGCGGCAGGTGGTGTGGTTGCATATTAGCATGAGAGATGGTGCGATGATGATGATGTAATGCAGCTTCACCCTTTTCATTGGGCAGGCATGTCAATTGCATGCCTTAGCCATGGGGGAAAAAAAGGAAAAAACAAAAACAAAACATAAATACGCAGAACAATTAACAAATGACCTGCAAGGGGGGAGGGAAACAAAGGGCCATAGTGATGCACACAACTACCAACACTTGAGCATTGCTCCTCTCCAGCATTCAAGGTGCCACTTGGTGAGCATTGCAGCACTGGTGTCGACTGCCCTATTCGTGTCTGCGAAACCCCATGCAACTTTGAGGCTTGTGTTTGCCATTACGGGGCTGCCTAGTTGGTTGCAGTTCAACACCATGTGTTCGATCGTTTCGTCTGCACTTTTGCATGTGCAGCACAACACACTAGTCACAGCACTGTCATACATTTTCGCACACACGTGTCCAAAGGACTCCTGCCCTCGCCTCGAACATCAGTGCGCTTCCCAAGCTGTTGTTGTACAAGCACACAGTGGCAACGCTGCATTTGTGTTGACGGTATAGGGCAAGTGTTGGCTTGTCCTCTTGTCGTTGTTGCTACCTGCATCCCTCCTCTTCAGTTACCCGTCGGCACATGTCGTGTGCGTAAGCCTGTCCGCCCTCTGAATTCAGCTGTTCCTTGAAAAAACCAAACAGCTTCTCCAATTGGTAGACATGCCTCACCCACGCCGTACGAAGGCATCTGACAGTCAAATGTTCGAATACACGTTGTGCTCATCGATCTCACTTCACGAAAAGCAGGCGCCTGCGAAATGTCAGCTTACTGGCCGTCTCCTGCGCTTCAAAGCACGACCACTCCATGTCCCCTTGCACTGCTTCATTAGCCACTTTCCCATGACAGCCGAGCACAACACGTCCCACCTCCACTTGCCGCCGCTCAAGCCATCCACAGGTGCTGGTGGACAGACAAACAACAGCGTTAGAAAATGACAGATTGGGTACGTGCACGAGTTTCCATAACTCTCGTACCGTGACGTACCGATTACAGCCCCACAAAGAAATGGCAACGCAATATGCACTGGGCCCCGAGTCCAGTGAGGCGAAGTTTTTCGTCATGGATGTCGTACATATCTGCTGCCGTGGACAGCTGCACACCAAGATGTTTGTACACAGATTGGCGGATCAGCTGCTCTCTATCCAAGGCCACCGAGATGTCACCTGTCGAGTCACCCGCAAATTGTACCACCGCAGTCTTTTTGGCGCTCAAGCGAAGCCCTAGACCAGAGATCTCCAACTGGCAGATATTTAGCAAGGCTTGAAGGCCCCGTGCACATTCTTCCATCACCACTAGGTCATCCGCAAAAGCCAAGGCCGGCAGTTTGTTGTTCTCGTCTACCCCTGTTGTACCTGAGGCGGAAGCTGAGGCCCGAGTTCAAAAGCTTTCTCTCAATGATGGAAACATAAATGATGTACAGCAGTGATGACAGCAGGCAACCTTGACGAAGACCTTTGACCATTGTGACAGGCTCGGATTCAACAGCTCCAAAGTGCGCTGTGACGCTGTTCCTCATATACAAACATTGGACTATTGACAAGAACGCTTCCGGCAGACCCAAAGTGGCAAGGCAATGAAACAGAGGTGCGTGTGGTACATTGACATATGGCTTCTCGACATCAAGGAAACAGCATAGCAGAGACCGTCCCTCACACCTAGCAATTTCCACACACTGAGTGAGGATAAAGATATCCTCCAGTCGGTGACACGAATGAAAGCCGTTCTGTAATCCTGTCAGCAGGTGCTTTAGCCTCTACCCAGGCACTGATCCACTCCTTTAGTACTCGGGCGAACAACCGGTAAGGAATGCTTGTGACCGTGATCAGTCGTAGCTTTGGAGAAACTCTGTCTTGCCTCCTTGCTTGAGGATAAACGTTATGCGACCAGCGCTGCACTGCTAATGCCACCTAACGGTGGAATAACTCGGGTGCAAAAGCGAATAGCCTGTTCCTCTTTGGCATGGGGTCGGCCAGCTGCGTGGACATTTCGCGCATTCACCGGCCATTCACGGGACCGTCCTGCAAAAGGCTTGGGAGCAGGACACTGAAATGGACGAACACGATCGTTCGAACGTGCCACTGTTCGCATCACTGTTGTGGGGAGTCGTCCCCTGCGTCGTCGCGGTCGCGTCGAGAGCCAGCATAGACACGGGAGAAGCGCACTACGCCCTCTCCCGCTTCACCCTAGCTCTCGCGAGGCACGCGCACCCTTCCTCCCCGACTTGCGGGAAGGGAGCTGACGGGCGAGGAGGACATTCCCCTAGCCAAGGTGAAAAGGTACAAAACAGCGCCATCGGGGGAGACCCTCTCTCTCTGACGCTGGACCCCTAACCTGCCGGACTGGAGTAGCTGCTGCAACCCGTAAGTGACCTCGTTTGCCTGATTGTCCCAGGCAACGAGGACAGCTTATTATTGCTTATTACAGAGAGGACGCCCCTCTGCCAGTGTTCTTTATTGCTGGTAGCAATAAACATTGTTACAGTTGACACCGCTGGTTGCCTTATTCGTTCAAACCCGACGTTGCCGCGATTCCCGCGCTACAGGTTGGGGAGTACCACGGAGCGACTGTGTGGGGCTAGATCCGGAGCTTGCCTTCAGCCCTAGCCGCACGCAGAGTGGACCCCCACACTGTACACACGATCAGGGTCCACAATGGAGGCGAACATATTCGCTCGCTATCCGGTCGCGGTGAGTCGGACTTCCTCAATTTGTTGCACACCCATTGGCATATTCCATTGGTAATCATCTGGCTGGCTAGGTTGGTGTAAAAAAGCACAATAAATGCCCTTGTGTTCGTTTGCACTACTGTGTTGGCATTCCTTTGTCCCAAGCGCACATTTGAGACCCCACATATTCAGACCGTTAATGGGGACTAGTATGTGTTCCTTAATTATACACACGTGCCGTCCACAGAGAAGCGAAGAAAAGCCATCTGTGGTTTGGGAAACCTAGTGAAAGGGAATGTGGTAAGACGAAAATACTCAGAAAGTTGAGAGGACATTTAATGCCAACAAAAGAGCTGGGGTATATTTAAATTTCTGAAGGCCTGCCAGTAAACTTACTAGGCGTCTCGGTGCTCGTAGTGTGACTGAAGATGGCGCATGTACGAGTGTAAATTAAGGAACATGTGCTATGTCCCATAACAGTAGCACCTCTTAGCACCTGGTATGGTTCACCACATAACATTACTGTATTGCAATGAAGCTAACAATAAGGGCAAATACTGCCAATTAAATTAATGGCATGTTTCGACGTATTTTTTTTCTGCTTTTTGTTTAATTCAACCAGTGCCACTGGTCTCATCAGGATCTAATTCATGAAAGTCGACTGTCTATGTCTTGGAACAAACTGCGTGATTGGCATATTATACAAATTACTTTCACTTGATTCTATTCTTTTCTCATCATTCATTACTCACAAACAGCTGATTCCATTGGTAATAAAGACAGGGCACCATTCAGCCCTTTGACGAAGCGTATTCAAAACGAAAGGATTTAGAATAAAAACGTTACATTCTACTGGCCCCGAAAACCGAATGAAAAAGTGCACCATGCCAACTCCAGTACAGAGAGAAGCAACTGTCTCACTTGTCTTTGCAGCTTCCAGGAATTCAAGAAGAGGGTGCAGTGTGTGCATCCAAAGCTTGGGAATTTCCTTTCTGGCAGGGAAGTCACAGCAGTCCAGAAGCACAGATGCCTGCATGACAAGTGAGCTTATGGGATCATGTTTACAAAGGTCACACAAACAATAATGTAAGACATATTTCTCAATAAATTTTCATTTCACTTATCGAAGACGGAATGGGAAGTATGTAGATTTGAACTATAAAGAACTTAGTGCCCTTCCACTCTGTGAAGACGGATGACCAGTGAAGCTGTGTATGTGGGCACCTTAATGGCAAACTGCACCTCCGCCGCGGGTCGGCCCAGTATTGCACTATCTTCGGGATCGGCCCACGTATGGAGAATGCTTAACAACTGCTTCTCCTCTACTGCGGCTCGGCCCGGCATTGCACTATCTTGGGGATCGGCTCATGTATGGGGAGTGTTTAACGGCTGCTTTACTTTCGTCACGGGACAGCCCGGTATTGCACTATCATCAAGATCGACCCAAGTATGGGGAGTGCTTAATGCCTGCTTCACTTCCACCATGCGTCAGCCCAGTATTATACTACGTATCTTCGGAATCGGCCCAAGTATGGGGAGTGCTTAACACCTGCATCACCTTCAGCGTAGGTCGGCATTGCACTATATTAGAAGTATTTTTCTGCACGCCGACACGATAGTGGGGGAAGTAGGCCTTAACAGCTGCGCTGTAAAAATGTAAGCCGAAATCTAGTTGCAATATGTTGACCAACGTTCTCATTCTAACACTCTGTTCAGACACTCAAAACAAAAAATAGACTTCCGTCACCATATAGAGAATTCCTAGAGAATGTGTTAAAGCCTTCTCAGGAATTAGCTTCTGCTGAATGGCTGTAGTGCTGAATGACTGAAGCAACAGGAATGGATAAGGTAGTTAAACTGCTATGAAAAGCACCAATTCACTGGGTATTAATGGCAGCAACACATTCTATGGCCCCTCCAATATAGGCCAAAAAATACCACACTCCTGCAACTTCTAAACAAACTTCTAAAACATAATGTGCCACTGAAAAGTAGGCTCACTGTAGGTAAGCAGGAGCTACAGTCATAAAACTTTTTAATATTGTTTTGCTTGCTTGTAAAGAATTGGACATTTGTAAAACTCATCCTGTTTAGAAACTCTATAGTTATAAAATGTTTCTTGACCTCAAAGCAATATAGCCACTTACACAACTGTACACAAAAAAAGTATACTGCAGATGATAAGTAACCACAGTAATAGAATTCTCTATTGGTATGCTTGCATATTTTGTCATACGTAAATTACTCCGATCACTTCCACTGCATCAGCCTATCGGGCACTATCTTTAGAGATCTCTCTTTAGAGATTCTACTTGTAGGAATGGGAGCTATAATACCTGATTGGCCACATTATGGCACGTATTACTGCCAAGTACCAGATGGCACAACTATAACTATTACAATTACCAAGAAGAGTCTCTCAACAGTCAGAAGTACCTGACAAAGTTGATAAACAGCATAATGAAATATATTCAAGAAAAGTTCACATCCACCCGAAAATAGCTCTAGGTTGCTTGCTGTGTGCTCCCACATTTTTGGCATCAGGAGGTCAGGGTGTGCAAACCTACCCAACAAATTTCAGTTAGCTTTGCAAGGCCTGATTCTGCAATGTATGTTCGTCTCAACTTGTCTCCGGCATGGACCTAGCTTTCAGAAGATCCTACCACCAGAGATGCTGAGTCAAATGTCTTTTTTATTCCCTGGCACACTCTGTAAAAGCAACATTTCCTTGTCACCGTTAGCTAGCTTTCTAGCTGTTAGTTTGGTATACAAGTTTATTACACACTTTTGCATCAACATGTGCCATTTACTTTGTTCCTGTGAGCACAGCTTACAGAACTGGCTAACAACATTGTGCATCTGCAATCACAGAGCAGGGAGTGCTCACTACTAAGTAACTGCAACCAACATCTTCAGGTCTCACACTGAGAAACCATAAGAATCTGCACACAGCAACACAATCCAAATAAATGGAGTCCCAATTAGCTTTTTACTATTCTTATAGTGTTGGCAAATCCGTACTATATCTTAGACAAGAACCACTAATTAAAACTGGCATAAGGCAGCATCTTAACAGCCATTATGTCACATGGAGACGATAATACATCCACCAAAGAATGTGGTATGTCCTCTGTAGTATGAAATCAGATTTACCATTAGAGTACCATGCTTGTTGTAGGCATACTGGAGCAAAGAGCCGTCATGAACAGGTCTCAGCTCTTTTCCACACTTGGACAGAGGCACGTACTTGCGGAAGCCAGCTATGAGGCCATCCATAGTCATGTTGTCCAGCAGGCCACTATTTGTATCATTCAGCGCAATTCTGCACACCACACCAATATGAACTGGTTATTTCATAGTTACAACATTAGTGAGGCTTCACTGTTAAAAGCTGGCTACGTAATAACTATGTACGCACAGCAAATCTTCTCTAAAGCAATGGTGCTGAAATTATCAAAGACAATATAATCAAATTACCAGGACCAGCGCTTGTCCCGTCTTCTTCCTTTCTCGTTCATGTTTTTAGCACTGTTTTCTACGATGGACATTACATTTGTAAGCACGTATGTAGTACTGCATTAATGAATGGCTGCAAAGAAAAGACAGTCTTTTCCTGCGAAGTGTAACAATAAACTGCATTTCTTGCAGAAAAAGAAAGCTGCACAAAGCCACATGTGATTCCAGTTATTTTTTTTTTATTCACACATTTATGCCTCTATGCTCGACAATATAAAAAAGACAGACAGATACAGACAAAAAGACAGACAGATACAGGTTTTCTTTCTTTCTTTTTTTTTTACATATTTATCCACAATGCTTCAAAACACAAACTATAACGGTACAGGAAATGTCTTCCACATTGAAATTATTATAGTTTTATTTTTTCTATTGACCCTTTTCGCGGAGCAATTTGTTCTAAAGAAACGAGATGGCACTTTCGGTGACGTGCCGCATGTAGCCTCAACGAGAACGCACAAATAGGAAACCACTATTGCTTCCACCTGGCTTCCGCACGATCAGCTGTCGGAAATGCAACGGAGTTTTCGTTAATGCACTGTGCTCTAATCATGCTCAATTGAATCATGTGGATTGAAGACCTGTGCTGTAGCTGGCTGCAAAAATAGTGACTGTGGACCACTGCTGTTTGTGGACCACAGCTGCAACTGTCCGTATGTGTTACCGGCACTTCGAGATGCATGGCTTTCCTCGAGGATACAGAAATTTGCTAATCTGCTAACATTGTAACGCTAACCTTCAAAAAAGGGTGCTTCAGCCATGGAACATCGGCAAGCGTGAGTACCGCTCGTTAAAACAATGACAAAGGGAGTAGCGCCGCTTCCTGTCATAACACGTTTCGCGCACAGTATAAACACACATCTACTTCAACTGGCACGGATACTTACACCCACTCCATTGCCAATGTGTCAATGAGTGAATGGGCGCCCACTTGAATATAAGCGCACCATATATTGTGGGGATGCGTGACTCTCACGCCTCCCCTGAAATCTAGTTTTCCCGCATAGCTCGTCTCCTGCAGGGCGGCTTTGCCCGCCGCGTGGCCTGGCGCCCGCGGCAGTCGGAGTGGTTGAAGCGCAGTGCGAGAGATGGCGCTAGTGTTGCGCTGCGGTGGGGTTACTTAGGCGCGGGAAAGAAAGCTTCTTGGTCTTGAGCGGCGGGCT
This sequence comes from Dermacentor andersoni, assembly GCF_023375885.2. Lineage (NCBI taxonomy): Eukaryota > Metazoa > Arthropoda > Arachnida > Ixodida > Ixodidae > Dermacentor > Dermacentor andersoni. Next base: position 20,619,438 of record NC_092816.1, on the reverse strand, counting down.
GACGAACGCGCCGGAAGTACCGCGTGCGCGCGCCAATCCATGCTTCTGCGAGACCGTCTCGTGTGGCCGCCTTGGAACGCGCCACCGTTGGCGTGACTGTACACGTGAACGACCAGGCGTTGGGATCCAGCATGGGGCGAACATATTCGCTCGCTATGCGGTCGTCGCGGTGAGTCAGACTTCTAGATTTGTCGCGCGCCCATCGGCATGTTTTGGGGATAGCAACTCGGCTAGCTGGAATTGATCTATGAAAGGTGCAATAAATGCCCTTGTGATTGTTTGCACTACTGTGTTGTCGTTCCTTTGTCCCAAGAGTACGGAGGAGAACCCCGTATCTCCCACAATATGCACAATAAATGACGGACTACACCGATAGTGCACAAATGGTCGAAGTTGAATGTTTCGTGATTGTCCACAAGAGTAAGCGAGCTACTAGCGATAATAAATCTTTGCTACAAGGTATTACAAGGTACAAAACAGCTACATTTAAAGCCTTGCATGAAGAAAGAACAAACCTATCGGAAGTGAGCACACCCACAAGAGATCAGGCAGAAGATAATCACATAGTGACTGCACCAAGAAAGTCAGAAATGTGGCAAGCAGCTGCTTCAAAATATTCACCAAATAAAGAACAACGAGCGAAACACACTAATCCTGATTCAATTCATGAGCGGAAAGTATGGACATCTTGGAATATATATTTAGCCTCGCTTTTAAAACAATCACCATACATGCTACTCGCGCCGTTCGGACATAGCTTAATCAACTCCGAAAGCGCATTCACGTGTTCTCTGAAGCTTTGGTAAAAGCTTTGTTTCGTCTACCCAGTCACCGTCTATGATATCTCCCAAAACAGTGGTTTGCTAAGCTGCACCGGCATTATGCAAACCCACCGTAAACACAGAGGCAATGGAGGCAGTTGAGGCAAGCAATGGACGCGTCACCACGTGATCAAACATGGCAGCGTTCATGGGATTGCTGCGAAAAGGGTCAATAATTTCCTGCCTAACCGTGCACTTTGTACACCATGTTCAGGTAAAGCTTTCTGCTTTTCTTCTGACTATTCTGAGCATTCTTTATCACTTATTTGACTTCTTTCTGAGATAGCTATCTAGCTACCTACTGTTGGCCCAGCGTTATCTCGCCATGCTCTTCAACGCCACCAAAGCAAATCTTTTGGAGCTCACCTGACACCAACACCTCCTGTGTCGAGGACAAGACCTGCCACATAGTGTGACACGCTCAGGCCCTCTTTGACGGCTTCCACAATGGGGAATTGGCCAGTGAACTCATTGCCAAAACGGTCCTCCATATTTAGCTCTTCCGACAGTTGAGAGTCGCATATGCCCTCCTCAGAGTGGCTGAAACCTGCTTTGTCCACTGAGGGGACGATGTGCACCACCACTTTCTCCAGAAGGTCAACTATGCGCTGGGATCTTAGCTTATAGCCTGCACAAAACAAGCACAACTATGAGTACCGACCATTTCGTCAACCTAGGTGGGTAATGGAAGAGCCACAAAATAAGGCACATTTAGCTGCCATGTTTCTAATAATCGAGTTTAAAAGCCAGTAAAATTGCCACAAGTTACAGACAGTGACCATGTTCCACAGCATTGAAAGTGGTCAAAATCATCAATCCAGAGTAAGACACTGTACACTGTAAGATAATGCCTCCTAAGTTCTGCTATGTCACGATAGATCAAAAATTATGAAATACACAATAAAATTACAACATATAATGTCACAACCCTCCTTTTTCCATATTTGTTTTTTCACAATGCCACAGACCTTTCAATTTCACTGCATGAACAGTAAGAAAGAAAAATCATGCTGGAATATTATTTGATAGCTAATTAAGTAGGAGCATATCTGCTTGGAAATGAACTAACTCTTAAAGGGCGTGCTTGCAACATTGATCCAGCAGGACAGGCAAAAAAGGTTTTGTGAAAAAGCGAGCCAAAATATTGACATGTGGACTCGTTTATCTTTTTCGAGTGAGTGCTTTTCACCATCTAACAAATTTTATCGCTCAGCGCAGGGCACGCCTGCATGTATCAGAAGTTTCTGGAATGTTATCGATGGTTCCATCCCCGGTCTGTTGTCAGCGAACCTTCTGTAATCTGATTGCATGTATGTGCGACGCCAATGGTGTATAACTTACTGGAAGGCACGCGGGCACCAGCGATTACTCTGAAATGTTCGATGGCACGTGTATAAAAGCCGACGCGCTTGACCGGCAGATCAGATTTCGACGATCGTCGACTGTGTTCAGCACTATCGTTGTGCTTTAAGTGTAGCCTGCTTTTGTGGGCACAGGCTTCAACCAGTAAAGGTTAGTTTCGTCATTCACAGTATCGCTACTGTGTTCTTTACCATTACTACTATGTGACAATATGCCCAATGAAAATTGCACCAACATGAATGTTTATGTAATGCACAATGATGAGCAAAGTGCAGCGCTGACATGATGATATGCCCAGACCACCATTTGCTGCCCCCTTTTTTTTTTGAGATCCCAAGACACTTTATTACACAACTGAATCTGACACTAGCTCCTGGGGGAAAGGGTGGTTAGATACATGCAACTAGTGCAAGATGTTACCTGTGACAAGGTGCCTGGCCAGGCGAATCAACATCTCCCTTCCTGCAGGGCGTCCTCCATTGAGGCCTCCAATGAGTACGACCTCTGGCTTCATTTTTTTGCTCTACAGTATGCATCATGGAGGAGAAAAAAAGAAATTGTATTATGTAAAAGAAAACAAAACAAACTAGATTCCTCGCATTGTGACCACTTTTCTCTTTTCATTTGGAGCTGCATGTTTATGCTATGCACAGCTTTGATTAGCCTAAATGCTGAGAACAGGGCAGTATGTTGAACAAGTTGGTAAGTGTGCATTAATTGCACAGTGCACGAGCGGCGGGACAAGGAATCATGAAAGAATGTGCAGGAAGAAAAGCACCACCTGTTAAGCCTGAGCTTTCAATGCCACCTTTTCTGAGCTACAATACTGTGAATGTTTTTAACTCTGAAAGGCATAAACCAGTAGCTATGTAACTGGTAACGCTGCTTTTAACATGACACATCTTGTCAAAGTTGAGAGTATTTTCACTTTCTTAGACTTTTGATAAGCTCACCAACTGCACTTGTTCAGCTGCAGGTGAAGTTAACAATGACAGCAACATCAATCATGTTGCTTCATAAACATGCTTATCCACTCTATGATATGAACCATACAAATAGAGTTAAAACAGCAAGCATTTGTACAGTTCCATGGAGTGAAATGTTTATGTGAACTGGACTTTGGAAGACTATTCCTATACTAATTTATTGCTTTCTACTAGAGTTAATGCTGTTGTGCAGTTTATTGAAAACACAATACACAGACACTGCCACTAACATAATTCATCACAACTCCACAATAAAATCTTATTCTGTACAAAATATTCAAAAAGCAGACGGATGGAATCAGGCAAAGGGCTTACGATATAGTGGATTATACTATGTTCTATAAGTATAAGCAAAACTCCTGCAGTTTGTAGTGAACCCAGGCCACAATTTATGAATGATAATTACAGCAATGAGGACAAGCCAGGTTGTCTTACCGGCACCGTGATTCGCAGGAACTGGAGTGCAGTTTCACCAGGTGGGCCAAAGCTGTCCTTGACCTCAACAATGTCAGAGTAGTTTTGACGCAGCTGCATCAACAGGTTGGTAAGTTCATCAGCACCCAGATACTTGGGTTCTCCATTTTCACCAATAAGGAAGTCATGCTCCCTTGACCACTTGGCGTAGCGGCGGTCAACGGTGAAATTTACCCACGTTGCGTTGCCTTCCACAACAGTCACCCGTTGTACTGGCAGAGGAAAACTGAACAGAAACAAGAGTAAAGTGTAGGTTCACCAAGAGCGCCACGCAACTAACTTCTGAGCCAACAAGGAATTTTGACTCAATATGTTGAGTACAGTGCTGGGAAGTATCGAAGATACATGTATCTTAGATGCTATCTTAGATACTCTTTGGGTATCATGCTATGTCTGACAAGATGTGTATCAGTATCTGTATTTCCGATACATGAAAGAATGTATAATGTATCTTAAGATACAAGATATTGCTATCGCAACACAAACATTCAGCCAACTATAAACGTTGGCTGAACTCCACTTTTCAAGCTGATACTGCTGCCACTAAGCCACCTGAATTTCCACAAGAAGAAAGGGGGTTAACCGAGGGGCCCGATTTTTATTAGTCATATCAGAAGAGCGGTAGCCCCGCAGTAGTTTAATTGGTAGAGCATCGCACACGTAATGCGAAGGTTGTGGGATCGTTCCCCACCTGCGGCAAGTTGTTTTTTTATCTTCTTTCATTTCCATTAATGTATCATTTCTTTATTTCATTTATTAAGCACAAGTAATTTTCCCTATGTTGTCCTTGGTGCCAGTGTTCGTTGGCTTCTTCTGATATGAGTGAATTTCCACAGGCACTCAGTTTTCTATTATCTGACCTTAACAGGTAGGTTGACAATAATTCATGCTTAAATGTCATAGCTATTAGTTATGCTGCCTGTATCATGTTTCTACATATTCACTGAGATTTTGTTATACGGAACTGCCTTTCTATTTTACTTAAATATATTTTTCTTTTTCTTTAGCTCACCCTTAAATTTCTTACTGTTACAAATCACCAGGTAATCGGAGCTATAAGTGGCAGTAGTGTTAATAGCGGTGGTATCCTGTGACGCTTTGTGCCACTGCAATATGTATGAAACGCTTTTGGGCTGCACAAATTTTCTCGTAAAGGAAAACCCTAAGAAGATTGCACGTAAATGAATATATTGCTAACGAACACTTTACACCAGCAGATAAGCAAAAATGAAAGGTCATTGCAGCTTTATCTGCTCTCTGTATACACAATGTGTCAAGAAAACGTCTCTACCAGCATTATTGCAGGTAAAACTTCACAGTGGTATTTGTGCCATCGTGCAGAGGCTTCTTAGTGACGTTCTTGTAATTAGATGGTGACCTGCTAGCTGGTAGGCGAGCAGAGCACCGACTAGAATTACGAAAGCTACAGGCTAAAACTGCTGACAGCGTAGCATATAAAGAGCTTTCATGTTGAGTAGCTAAAGCAACCCCAATAAATTGTTTCGGAATAAAAACATTACACTTTGAGCAAGAAAGACAAATATTTTGAGATACTAACAGACATTTCATTCAAATAAAACAAAGTTGGTCAGAGTTAAGAAATTTCGAAGCAAACATTTTGTGCATATGCGTTTGCTGCTACATTATATAGATCCATGATACGAAATTTGCTAATGTATCAAAGAAGGTACAAATGGAAAGTATCATATCGGATACAATAATCGTGGTAGTACCTTGTATCATATCATGATACAAGTGTTAAGTATCGTTGCCCAGCCCTGCCAATACTGTGTGTTAGTGGAACCTCAGTGGAACACTAACACAAGGTAAATAAGCTGCCAGATATAAAACCAGATCATCCCCATCAGGTCACAGACACTACATACCAACAACGCAGAACTTTGAGTTCACAAGAACTTAGATTATAGAAACTTCAATCAAATGTATTCATTAAAAATTATGAGGTTTTACATACCAAAATGACGATCTGATTATGAGGCATAATGCAGTATGCCTCAGAACTCTAGAAATTTGGGCAAGCATATGTATGCTAATCACACGAGATTTAATAGTATTGTCATAAAAATGATTATAGAGTCCTCAGTTCTTTATTGAGTTGCACAAATTAATGCCAATGTTCATAGATGTGCAATATGCAATGTGTAATCTTCACAAAGGAATAACTCACATACAGCATCATGTGCTTTCTGTGCACACGTATCAATACTAAGTACATATCAAAACCTATGGGAAGTGTACAATGCACACAGACGAACCCATGATTTTCTTTATAAATGCTATGGCTAAACTGCTAAATGTTATGGCAAAAAGAATTAAAATTGTGTTCACTATGCAATTGTCCCTCTTTTGTGTACAGATTTGAGGACATCATGGCATTCAAGGAACTTCAATTCAATGGTAGATACTGTCATAGGGAACACACTGTGTTTTGCATTACAAATAAAAATGGCACCACTATTCTGTTGCAGTGAATTTTTTTTTTTTTTCTGGTGTCAACACAGATGATGCATCCTTCTGATATAGTATGAATGAAACAGCCAAGTAATGCACTCAAACGAGGCTCAAGACTGCTTGCTAGCTGAGAAATGGAGCACAAAACAAAAACAAAGACAAGAGAAGCGACTGGACAAGCACCATCAATTGCCACATCTGTGCAAAATTTGGGTAAAAATGAGCTATCTATTTAACTGTAAAAGTTACATATATGTGTTGCTTCGATTGATGCAATGTTCAGTATGCATTAAAAGTATAATGTGAAAAGGCCCCTTCACTAGACAGGCAACCATACCTATCAACGTAAGCTCGGACAGAGTAGGTCGCAGGCATGAGAAGACGCCAGAAGTCTCCATCCACAGCTGAACGCACGTCATGATGAATGCCAAGAACGTGGACTGTGGCATTGGGCACTGGCAGCCCATCTTGATCCTTGACAAATCCCTTCACGCCCTGGTGAACCTGCAAGCATTTTGCCAAGAACACCGCTACATACAAGCAACACATAATCTCCTGCAAAACATGGCGTCATAATGCAGAGGGCCAATCATGTAAGTGGCTCACTAATTGACATACTGTGAAGGCAGCTTATAACATACTCCACCATAGCCACACAAGTGCCTACCATATGTGGCGTTGCCACAATAACCACTGTGTATAACACATTTCAATGCCATTACCATACTTACCAACCTGTTAGCTCTAAAAGTTGTAGCAATCCACGGACACCACACATGAAATAGGGAGGGCTGAATAGCAAGCTTCTGTTTTAAAGTCTCATCTGAGGACTTTAAAACATTAAATTATTGTGTCATATATAAGCACTTAATTGACAATGATTTGCTCCTAGACGCCACACACAAGCTGCAGCAAACTTCGAAAAGCACGAACCACCGACAAGTGACATGCTGTTTTTAGATCGCGTTGACTTTTTTAATGACACTGCTACTGCTTACTTTGCCCACACCAGGAAATTGTCAGAATAAGCTTGCTCCTTGCAGGTACACCCTCTGGTGTCCTTTCACAATCAGAAGACTTTCAAGGGTATGGTCACAGACCAATCTGTAAAACTTTACCATGAGTAGAATCGCAATCATATAATTGTAGAACGAGTTGGAATTCATAAAATTTACAAAGAATTTGGGAGAGTTGGTAGGTATGCATCACGTGTGACGGGCACGTCGTCTATAGGTTTGCGTGGATATCAGGCTCTTTCCTTCTTCAAAGTGAATAGTTTCAAAGTGAATTTCAAAGTGAATAGTTTGGCAGCAGCTCAAGGTGCAAAGATGCTTCATTTCACAGAGTGCCTTATTTGCAAGGTACTGTAAATATAGATACTACCACATAGAATTACAATTTGTTTCACATGTGTGGGTAAAGAAGGGGAAAGCATTTTGTCCTCTAGAAACATTCATGGTCAGTTAGTATAACCTAAGAGTGCAATAACAATTACACCTTGATGATAATTTGTACACATATGCACATACGCTATGCCAATGTACGAAATATTTACACAGCCAAGTCTGTTTGTTGTAATTAAGTTTTATGTTGCAGTACTGTCACTATCCAGCTGCTGTTTCTATGCAAAATGTGCTTTTTATCATATTCTTTCTGTGAAATGAAGACAGGGTCACTGATTGAGTTGTATATGATGCAAGCAGTAATGTTCGCATTGCTGTGGTGGCTGGTGTTTTATTTAGAATGCATGATGATGTGCTAGAAATAGAGACTACATGTAAGCCACTTGACTCTATTGCAATGGCTGACTACTATTGTTTTCTTCATAAGTTTGCCCAATAAACAGTTAATGCTTCTTCGGTTCATTGTAATTTGCTGCCTTCCTGCTAGCATTCCATTGTGCCTACATGGCAATAATTAGTCCTGTTTTACAGAAGGTTAACAGTTGAGGTCAGAGTGCTTACTGCCATATGGCACAAACATGTACTACATATTCACAATCAACCTAGAAACAGTACGGCAGCATTAAATAAGCTACATGATCAAAGCATCTTTTAACAGCATCAAGACCATATACTATAAGTGAAAAGGTTCGATAGCAATAGGACAAAGTAGCCTTCACATTATAGACTTGAAGCAGCCATCACATTATAGACTTTACGCAGCCATTGACTTACCTTCTCCATGTATTTTACAAGTGCATGCTTGTGTTCATCCCAATATTTTGGCAAGTCAGATGCAGGTGGGTACTTATAGCAGCCCATTTCAATTGTTAGCTCATAACTGTTGCTGTGCAGATAGTTGAAGTCTTGCATTCCACCTGTGTACAACAATGAGACCACCAAATGATTATGTACATGGCACCTTTTAAGAAAAAGAGTATGCAGCATTTTACAGATCACAGTAGACACAAGCAAAATCTTGAAGGGCACACTCTACACTATGGCTCACATTTTCCATAAACTCGTAAGCAAGTGTACAGAAAAGGGTAGTGTCACACTAGCATAAACTTTCACTCATGCACAAGTGCTTTGAACGTATAATTACATACATTGAGAAAATACAGGAATGATAAAAATACAGAAGACAGTACATAACCTATAAGATTTACTTAATAAGAGAAAGCATGTCTCACCATATACATTGTACCATGCTGCTCCATTTGTGATTCCATCCTTGAATGCATCATCTTTGGGTCCTTTTGAACAAGGCTTTCCTAGACTCATGGTTGGATGAGCCTGAAGAAATCACAAAAGCAGCCAAAAATTATCAAACACAGCAACAGGTTCTTATTCTAAACTTGGAAGCAATGAATCACTGTATTGCTATCATTCCAAAAACCTGAAGCTGCCAATGCAAATGGAGTTGTATGCGCACAAACTTCATTAGCCAGCAATTTAACTTTTATGATATTAATTATAAGTGACATGACAAGCTGAGATATGACCAACGAAGGACTGCCAATAATGCTTGCTTGTAGTGTCAATATTTGTGCAGAACACCTTAAGCATTAAGACATAACTTCCCTAAATGGTATTTGTCATCACACTTTGTCAAAAAAGGGACCATTAAAGGGGCCAATGGTAACAGAAATAAGAAAATCCAGAAGTAGAACTGAGATATGAACTGCCAAAAGAACATTGTTTACATACTTTAGTTTATATTAAATGCAATGACAAAGGAAGTAAAGGCGGCAAGACTGAGCCCATACATAGTTGATTATTGTCCTCTAATAAAGCAGCACAATTCCCATAAATTCCTCTGGTTTCAGTACTTGTGGATGTCATCTATAAAATTCACTCACCAAGCACCTTATTTCCCTTGATTCGTCTCATATATTGGCAGAAAAGATTAATCAAACAGCCATCTTCTGAGAGCTCCTGATCGGTGGCGGCACAAACACACTAACAAATGAGAAGCAACAAGCACGCACCCGGGCATAGACAAGAGCCAGGTACCGGAAGAGGGAGTCATCCGGTGTGGCACTGTAGATGCGCTCCACTCTCTCTCTGTTGCCATCGTAAGGGTAGTTGGCGACCAGAGCACCTCCATGCAAGCTGCCCGACAGCACTATAGGCCGCGCCATTATGAAGTTCATCATGGCCCTTGTCTCGGGCTCTCGTGGGTTGTGTGCCTTGTGAGGCTCATATTGGTCAGGGAAGTCGCGGTTCAGGTCAACATTGTGAGCATTGAATCGGCCCACTAGACTGTTGTAGTCGCCTGGAAGTAAACATTTCTCATTGGCATCAAGTGTAGCACATGCATGCACATGTAGAAAAATTACTACACACAGTCATAGTACCATGCAGTAATTCACTGAGCAGTTATTGCTATGTGAATCTTGGCCGTGAGATCACTAAGCTGACAACAAATAACATGCATCACAACCTTAACCCTTTCGCTGTGACTGACGTACCGGTACGTCATCGCGCTTCCCCCCCACGGTGTCACTGACGTACCGGTACGTTCTCTATCGTGCGTTCAAAATTTCGCGCCTGAGCGCAAAAGCAGGCGCTCCTGGATTGGCCACGCCATCTGTTGACTCTTTCTACAAGTTCGTATATTCGCTCCGACCTGTGTTAACCCATGTATTGAAGAGTACGGTGCGACTGCCACTCCCCACTTTCTCTTTGCTGAGTGGCGCGGTGGCTCCGCGTTCGCTGGATCATGCGTTGCGCGCGTGTGGTTATGGGTTCAAGGGTTGTTCTGTAATCTCCGCTGGTTTGAAGGTTTTTATTTTTCTTCTGTTGGTGTGCCTGCTACGGCGCGTCAAATTCAGGCGCACGTGCCGTTGCCTCTCCAAAAAGGGTGACTCGATTGCTGCTTTCGCTCTCTCGCCGCACCCTCGCTTCCGACTTGCAGCAGTAAACGTAAAGCCCTTCGAACTTTGTTTAGCCTTTTTCCATCTCCCTCTGTCTTCTTGATCACGCAACGTCCCATTTCTCTCCGTTGCGCGGGCGACTGAAAGCGCATCCTCCCTGCGCACGGTTACTTTCGGATGGCTCGGCGCGCGGGACCTTCGTCTGCTCATGGGAGCGGTGGCTGAATTCCGATTCAGAATACGAGCCGAGCTCGGATTCGGACTCGGACAAAGTCGCTTGAGACGAAGAGGGTTCCGCATCGTCAGATTCGGATGTTGAACAGATATTATAGTCAGGCTGATGATGATGATGATGTTTACTAACAACAGCTGCAGAACACTGAAATGTGCATATTGCATTGGCTATGTTATTTGTATACCAATCATAATCAAAAATAAATTGCTATGTTCATTCCCTGTTATGCTCGTTCCCTGAAACCAAGCCGACACTGGGGGTGCGTCACGGCCAGAAACGTCCGACAGCGAAAGGGTTAACTGTGCCACTTTACCAACAGCTCACATCTCAAATGTAAATGAGTGCCAGTAGTTTGCACATTTTATCATTTCATTTTCCACTTGATATATTCACATGTCTTCTAGGACATCAAATTTCTTTCTGCTGGCTTTTTGATTGCTACACAGATAAAGCAAAATTCAGTTTAATCAACATCTTGGTTGGCTACACAATGCTTACATCAATGACCATGAATTCATTTTTTTCCGCGGTCAAAATGCTTGTATAGGACTTCATGAGAGATCAAGAATCATGTGTGAAGTAAACATCATCGAGTTTACACCATGCTAATACACTGCATTAGTCTCTCTGAACATTACATTCTGTGTGTGTAAATGCACTAGGGCTTCCCAATTTAAGGCGAGAAGCTTCTGAACAACAATGTCAAGCTTACCTTAGGAATTCCTGAGCTTTACTAAATTAGAATAGTAGCTGTAGTAGTTTTAGGAGTGAATGAACAACTACTGAAACATTTGATAAAGGTTCCTTACCGACGTTGGATCTTGTATAGCCATCAGGGTTCATTGAGGCCATTAGGAAGATGCGTGTGTTGTTTACCAGAGTTGTCAAGCGGCGAGACTTGCCATACTGCTCACAGAGGAGCTGTGCCAACAGCAGAACAGATTCACGACCAACCGGCTCATTGCCATGAATATTCGCAACGTACTTGAACTCTGGTTCACCTGTCATTCAGATAAGAAGTATGTTAGGTATTCAGAAAGAAGAAAGAAGGGGAAAGGTGGGGAGGTTCATAAAAGTGACCATCCAATTTGTTACCATTACTCTGAGGGTAACAAACCCCCACAAAAGGGTCTGAAAACATAGCGCTACGAGAAAGCAGAAGTACATGTCTTAAAGTGATATAAGCAATTGCAGACTACGTGTATAAAGTGATGCAGTGAGCCAGTCACACTACAGTAGATAGCTGTAGATAACTATAACAGGGCTTTATTACAGACTAAAAACATGTACACATGCAGTGTAACTGGCACACTTTTGACTTAATCTGGGATTCAGATGAAAGATTCTGAAGGAAGCACCTCACAATGCAGCTCATAAATTTTATGAGCACCTAACAGAAAAAGAAACATTTTCTGCTTGCCAGACTTGCCTTATGCAACACAGCTGCAGTAGTATTCAAGGCATGCTGTTTCTGCTAGGTGGTGCTTCACTTGTGCATAAACCACTACTGTGATTCACTTAGTAATGCCACTATGCTTAACAGTGTGTGTCCAAAGTGCATTCAGCATAATTGGAATGTCTCTTTTCCATTAAAACAAAGAACAAATGTACGAGCCTGTCCCTACCAGTCTTGTTCTGCTTATCTTTCTGATGCCCTCACTGCCTTGACGCTGTTTGAGCATTAGTTACAGTCTTCTGAAGCAGCACAAGGCATTTTGAGTTAAACAGCTTGTGCTATACACAGCTTGCCTCACTGGCAAAACATCACGGCGTCCTTCTGACGCCATGATAACAAGCTGCAAGTTTGAGCAAGTTGGTAAGACATGGCGATTTAAAGTGTATTTCTAGGACAGACCAAATTCTGCAGAGGAGCATGACATGGATGACTCTTAAAGGGGTCCTGAACCACTTTTTATTGAAGTCAAGAAATGCATTTGAAGTTAAAAGAGGCTATTTGAGAAATACCTTGCCACAGAAGGTACTTCAACGTGTTCAGCAGAAACAAAGTAATTGGCAATTAAACATCCCCTGTGCGGTGCTTCCATTCCTTGTTCACAGACTTGCACTGCAAAGGCTAAGGTGGAACAGGGCATGCCCACAGCGCTCCACCTACTGAATGTCACTGTGGTGCGCAGTTCAATTTCGATTTTTTATGTTCAAGTAAATGCCACTGCTTCCAATCTTGACACCTACGACGTGCCAAACATGGTTGTCCTCAGTGAGCCACAGTGCACTCAGCCAGCTGACTCATCGTGGCACCCCGTGGTATCTACACTACATAGCAGACCGCAGCTACATGTAACTGCAACATTTGCTTTGCGCATGACAGGGCTTGAGTGAGCGCTCGCGCCCATATGCTCCAGTATGGCCATGTTACGTGGTGCAGGTGGGTGTTGTCCTGCACCAGCTTGCCCGATGGATAGTAGCCACATCCAACTTGTGCATTATCAGCTATCAATAGCTCAATATGAAGCGAAGACTGCCAAGGCATCTAACCAGAAGCGGCCAGGAGTGAAAGAGTGCTGGCGTTCGTGCGTGTCGTCTGACCTTAAGTTTCCTGTAGTTCCAGGCTAGTTGAGTGTCCAAAACTAGTCGAAATTAGGGGGGACCAGACAGCTATGACATAGTGATAAGTATAGTGACCAAAGTTCAATTCCTATACAGGCAGCTGTGGCCAAGTGAGCAAACGGTAGTCAGTTTCTTCCGGAAGTATGTGATTATCATAGAAATTCGAAGGAAGATTTTCACTTACTCCAGCCTGCATATTAAAGGGGCCCAGAACCACCCTTGAGCTTAGTGAAATAACGTAGTCCACAGGTAGCATACGCTGCTGTGAACTTCTCAGCCAAGCTTTGCTGTTGTACGTGGTGCATGGAGCTCGCAAACGGACCGTGAAGTTACCTTTCTCTCAAACGCTTCTCTTCTAGACAAACTATTTTGTCATCGGACGCACTATTTTGTCATTCCCTTAGACGGCTGCTATTGGCCGATAGCTGACATCAATCTGCGGTTGGCTACATGACATAGATACCACGGCTGCCGCGGGATGCCGCCACGAGTCCACTGGCTAAGTGCACTGTGGCTCGCTAAGGACAACTGCATTTGGCTTATGTTTAGTGCGTTGTAGGCACCAAAGACAGAAGTCGTGGTGTCTATGTTAACATCCAAAATGAAATTTGAACTGCGTGCCACGGTGACATTTAGAAGGCAGAGCGTTATGGCCACGCCTAACTGTGCCATAGCCTTCGTAGTGCAAGGCATTGAAGAAGGAACGGGAGGACAGCGGAGGTCATGTTTGATTGCCAATAACTCCGCTTTTGCTGAACACATTGAGGTACATTTTGCGGCAAAGTATTTTTGAAATAGCCTATTTTCACTTCAAATTACTTTCTCCCCTTTGATAAAATGTGGTTCAGGGCCCCTTTAAACTGTGTCAATAAATATACGCAGTAACACTAGGTAGAATCGCACTGATCCAAACACCCTTCTTGATTGATGTCAGCTATTGGCCAATAGCAGCAGTGTGTGGGAATCTGCCATATTACGAAATAAAGTGTCCAGAAAAGCTTCTGTTGAAAAGAAAGGGTTTGAGAGAAAGGTGACTTCTCTTTCCGCTTATGAGCTCCACGCGCAGCGCACAACTGCAAAATTTGGCTGAGATGTTCACGGCAGCATATGCTATCCGCGGACTGTGTTTGTTCACTAAGCCCAAGGGGTGGTTCAGGAACCCTTTAATGCATTGCACCGTCAGCAGCTTATCTGCTTCATCCTTGTGTGCACAGTGACTGGGCTGCAGGAGCCACGTAATGTTCACTTGCGGAATTTGGTCGGTTGTATGAATCCAGCTTTAGCAGCACAAAATTAGATAGTTCAACTTCACATCAAATCATGACAACATTTGCAGAAGACACAATTTTCAAGTTCAGTCACAGGCTAGGTACATGCTACAGCAAGTAGTCAAAAAGGCCAAACCACACTGGAAACTTATTTTAGTTTTTGAAAAGTTTTCTATTATGTGCCAGAAGTAATAAAATGAAATAATTTATACCTGGTTCGTGATGACCAGGATTGTCACTAATCTCAAGGAAGTAGAGATCTCTGTCCTCCACCGATTTGCCAATGCTGAAGAGTCGAGTGATGGTGGGACATTTCTTAGTAACATTTCTGAAGATGGCAACCAGTTCCTCTTGATTGTGGTGCTTGAACTCGGGTTTGGTGGAAAACACAAAGTCCGTATCGAGAGGAGCATACTGTTTGGGCTGAAATTTAAAGACATTTATGCTTAACACCAATGCATATTGACTTGATTACAGCTTGATTTCAAGCACAAATCTAATGAACTATGTTCAGCTTTCTTAATTACAATGCAAGCTTGAATACAATCAAAACAATGTTTTTCTTTTGTTCACTAAAAACTGCAAAAATGAGCACATACATTAAAAAAGGATAAATAAATATGAGAACAAACCAATCCATGAAGAAATAGTAGCCTTCATTAACAGGTAATGCACAACTTCTCCTGACTTTCGCTCCCCAAGCTAAGCTAAGCCAGATTTCTACCCACAAAGCTGCTTCCAGAAAATATTACAAGCAAGTGGAAGAGTAAGCGAATCTCAAATCAGGGCTTTTGTCAGGGATGGACTCCCCCATTTTTTAAAAGCACCAAAACTTGAGAATGACACACCTTTGATGCCCTGCTTTGACTGCCTTACCAGCATTAAGCTGCAAAAGGCTTTCAATGAGCTGCCATGAATTAAATAAAATGAGCAAGCCATAATTGTCTCCTTTTTATTTATTTATTTATTATTAGTGCCATGATATTTGATAATGCTCCCTTTAAAACATTTTGATGAAATATGTGTCCTGAATGAGGCAGTACAATGGCATAAATGTCTAATAATTAGAGGAAAATCAAACCTAAAACATGAGATTTAGCAGCCACAGAAAGACCACCTGAGCAAGTTGTTCGTTGATTAAAAGCCTTTTGCTACCAGTGACCATGTATGTGAGCAAAAATTTGACAGCAATGAATAAAAAAAGAAAGGCACACAAGAGCTGCAAAACACTTTTTATGGCACCATTTTGTAACTTCTTTGTGATTATGAAATAAGTTACGTAGTGCTAAATATGAATGCTCATTTTTAAATTAAATTGTGGGGTTTAAGATCCCAAATGCTCACTATTGTTATTGACTTCACTTTAATGACATAACCTTAGAAAGCATGAACTGTGGAATGGTTTGTAGAATAAAATAGCTCTGTAACTATTCACTACGATGGTGGCATCCAAGTCCTCCACCACCACAACTTGTCAAGAACATGAAACCCAGAAGCAAGGGCCCCATTCATATGTTGTACCCGCTTAGCACAATGCCCTGTTATCTGTCTGAGAAGTGACATCCTTTCTCCACACAGCACTATCTGCTGTCACCAGACAAGATGTTCACACACCTACACAGCTGGTGATAAGTAAGGGCTTCCCACTAATGTGTTAAAAAAATCCCATCAGCAAATCTGTTCTGTGCTGGAAAGCAGACATGGCTTATCGAGTAGCAAATATTTCGGCCTCAGATAATTCATTCACTCCCAGTGTCCCATTTCCAAGTGAGCGGTGTGTGTGCAAATGCAAGTCACCTTCTTATGTATTCCGCGTAGAAACAGTTCTGTCATGATACACACATCTGTACATTTAGCTCCAAAGAAGCAATCAAAGTGTGTTTTTTGTAAAAAGTGTCTTTCTGTAAGACTGCAGTTAATAAGGCCTAAGTATTCCTAATATTTCAGGATTTAGGCTGTAGAAGAAAAGGAGTGCTCAAGTAATGTCATGTCATGCTCAAGTAAGTAATGTGTTAAAATGTAAAAAAAGCTTCAAAATGAAAGCATTAAACATGTTACTTTTTAGGCAACCCTGAATAAGAATAGCAAAAAGAAAACAAGTAAATGAAAATGATGCTTCATAATGATGTGGTTTATCACATGAAAATATGTCAGCAACAATACAGGCTACGACAATCTACTGTATGGCGTAGTTTATCTCAGAGCTATAAATGGTAATGGACACTGCTCTGACTACAAATGTTAAAACAGCACTGTGTGTGCTACGAAGTGTGCTCACCGGTTTGGTGGTGGATGGCACCGGTGTGAGAATAACATCTACCCATGTCGCAGCTCCAGTCATCACAGTGATATTATGCCTCACAGTACTCTCATACCTGAATATAAACAGTAACATAAAATTTAATGTATAATTTTCAGTTTTGCTACTCAAGGTTACAATAAAAAAAGCAACCGACAAGGCACAAAAGCTTTTAGTAGAGAAAACACTTAACAAATATTAGCTTGCAGCTTTGCAAGCATAATTAACTTGCATGCATGCATCTAAGAGCATGAATAAACATACGGTGCATGGAATGTACTTACTAGTACCTACTAACAACAGTGCTTGCATTTTAGCTAACGAACATTGCTTTTACTTAAAATTGCAATTCAAAGTTTGCTTGCTGCATTCATGGATACGTAGTCATCAGTCTCTTTAATACAGCTACTGATACATGTAATTACTAACAACAGTGTTTGTACTTTTATCTAACAAATATTCCTTTTACTTAGACTTACAAATGAAGATTTACTTGCTGCATTCATGTATGCCTAGTCATCATGCCGTTTTATGAAAACAAAGGGGCGCATGTGGCAGCAGCTGCGAAAATAACAGCAACCAGAAACATAAGACTTTAGATACTTCTGCACCATCAAACTTTCCTATGACTAATGTAGCAGGCAGGCACTCACCCTGGGCTGGACACATGGAGAGCATACTGGCCAGGAAGCAGAAGCCTCCAGAACTCTCCTCTTTCTGTAGTGGTTATATTGTGGTTGATGCCTTGCACGATGACTGTAGCTTTAGGAACAGCCTTGCCTGTGCCAAATTCTTTTACCACTCCTTTCACACCCATGTGAACCTTAAATTTTCAGAAAGCACAAAAGGAAACGAAAGCGTATAGGACACGATCACATTGTAGTAAACACCAAAGATGTCGCTGTGTACAATACCTAGGCATTAGTTGCATTACTTGGACACTATTCTAGAAATAGAAAAGAAGAGCTTTTTACTCATTCAAAAACGATGTACACCATATTGTAAGGGCATTGCAAGGTTCTAGAAAAAGCCAAACGGCTTTAGGTTGCCCTAAAACACGGGTAAAACACAGTGCTCTTTGCAAAACAGATGAGCCCATTGTCTTCTTTTCTGTAAGATTAGATCGAAGCACTAACTTCCACAAGCTCACAACACAGCCAGGCGTTTTTTTTTTTAAAGAGCACTACTTACTACATTTAAAACAATTAAGTCACGCAACATAGTAGACAACCCCAACTAGCTTAATATGTGGCACAGTACATGCAATTTCTAAATAGATCAAATGTGAAACAACCTGAAGAAGCGTGTGTACCAAGTTCTCAGTCACCAAGCATAACTATGCACATAAATCAGTGTGTACTTTATGGGTTCTTGTTTCTCATACATCCATTGCTTAGTGAACTTCCAGGAACAAGTAAATACAAAAAAAAAGTAGTGCCAACAAACTTCATTGAATAAAAGAGGTAAGAATGTTCATGTAAGTCTGTGATATCTAAAATGTGGAAAAAACTTGTTTTTGTTATGTTACACTACATGTCATCGAGTTGCTTTCGAATTCCGGTGACACCATGAATACGTAAATGCAGAGATCTGCTTAAGACAAGTTCTTTAAGCTCACTGAGACACTTCCCTGTGGTGTGAAGTATCTCCCCTAACCATCTCATGCACTGGTATCTCACTGTCAATGTGAGAACCATTTAAAATGGTCACCATAAACTAGAAACTGGCCGTGCCATCACAACCTCTGGTTACCAAATTTGAAAAGTTTTGAACCCCATCAAACAAGTCAGCAAATGGTTGAACCAAGGTTTTCCCCTATGCTTTACCGAATGAAAATATTCATGACTTGCAGCTAATAACTCTATTCCAATTTTCTCAGTAAGCTCTTACAATACAAGGCAAATGCAGAAAGAATTAGCCAAGAATTAACATTCTTGGGAAAAAAGTCATACAGCCTAGTTTGACGGCTTTTTGTTCTTTCAACAAATGAAAAAAGAAAAAGAGAGAGAGATCTCATGCAAAAACAAATGAAAGATACTCATGCGCCACTGCCTGGAAGAATGACAGAACCTGTTCAAATGCCTTGTGCAAGACAGGAACAAGCAGTTTCCCATTCCTCGCCTCCTGCCTTTCATTTCACACACTACATTCATGCCTGAGTGAGCAGCCAGACAACTTCTCTGACAGGTATGCACTTCATATTTTCTTTCCAGTGCTCACGACCCACTCTGGCTGCCCAGCAACTAGCCGAGAGCAAGACCAGTTGAGCAAGGTCTCGAGTGAGCGTTGGAAGAGAAAGAAAGAAAGAAAGAAAGAGAAAATGGTGCCATGGGCAAGTTACCCTTGCACCTCTTTCCCTCTTTCAATGCAGTTCTGCTAAGGGGATGGGCAGGAAACTGCTGCAGCAACAACTTTCGGTGCCTCACAGGTGCAGCCACACCTTCTAAGGAAGCCACTCTTTCTGACTAGCATCTCACATGCTCAGTAACATTAGCACTAAAGAGTGAAATTAAAGGTGCTGGTATAGCATAGGTGAGCAATTGACTAAATTCTTTATCAAATCTTACAGTGGGTATCAGTTTAGCATCTACTGAAACAAAGCAAATTACGCTTAGGATATATTTAGCAACAAGAAGGAATTCTGTTAAACTTAAGCAGGGCCCAATATGGTGCAACCAAATGACATGTGAAAACTGTTTGATCCTAGTCAAAGTTCTCAAAATATCCTTCTATCATCAGCCAGAACTCCGAACTCAGAATTCATAATAATTTGAAAATTAATTTATGATATTGCAGACACACAATTTAATGAAACCAAGACATAACAGACATAGAATAGTACTTCTGAGGGCTGTACTGGACAGGCTGCAACAAATTATGCTTTTAGCCTTCATGATGTCATTGTCAAAAGGTTTATACTGGCCGCAGCAGTAACAGCAGAGTAGCAGCAATGTCAGAAATGGAAACACACACAAAAAAAATCACAGCTGCGCAACAAATTGTGTCCTGGCATCCAACAGATTTAATAACAATGTTTCATTTATCCTGCAGCTGTCGAAAAAGATGACTGGTTTGTGGTATCACACATCCACTTACATTAAAGAACTGTTGTTCTGAAAAGTGACTAAGAGAGCAAAGTAAGTTAACAATTACTGATAAGCAAATACTACTCAAAGGAGAGCAAGTACCTGGAAGCAAGAACTATGCATGCTGTAATGATTCCCCTTATCAGTGCTGCTATTGTTATGCAAGAAATGAATTCTGAGAGTTTTTCTCACAGGTGCTGTGTTGCCATGCTTAATTGCATTGTTCATGAAAATAAATGTTGGGCAAAACCTAGCAACTGAACTGGAGAAAATGAGAGTGGCACTGTAGAAACGCACAACAAGCAAGTGGTAACAAAGAATACACTCTTGCAAGAACACAGAAATGCCAAACATTCTGTCCACAGCAGTTTTTATGAAGTACTGAAGCTTTCTGGCATAAATCCTAGAGCGAAAATTCTCCTTACTTCTAAGTTAGCCAAAGCAGAGGATACGGTCAATGCAAATGAAGTACATAGTATTTTTAATGTCCTATAGATTACATGGTGTCACCTACAATCTGCTAATAAATGACCTCAGACTGGACACAGTGTTATTAAAGCTGGAAAGCTCAAACTTCAAATAACTGGTAGAGTGCTGTGACCAGAATTTTAGCTTCACAGTCTTTATATGATGGTGTAAAGAATGCACTTCAGCTGAGTCGACTAAAATAATGCCCACAAGTCAACACTCACACAGCACCATTTGATAGGGGCATATAGCAAGAACACCCTCACAGCACTGCAAATACAAGAAGGCCCTCTTACCTGTTCCATGTAGCTCAAGAGGGCATTTTTGTTTTTTTCCCATTCGCTGACAAGCGTGTTTGCCATTGGATACTTGCAACAGGATATCTCTAGGGTGACTTCATAGCAATTTGTGTAGATGTAGCTGAAATCCTGCATGCTCCCTTTGGCAAGAGAACAATGCAGAGAATGCAGGCAGTATTACTGATGCAAGAACACAAGGAAGACAGGTGCAACATTAATCACCATATCAGCTAAACCAGGTGAAGTGCAAAGCAGTCCACTGACAACAAATATGTAGACTTTAAAACGTTGTGTCAAGAACAACGCTTCTTAAATGACATCATTGCAAAAAAGTGTAACAGAAGCATGAACAGATGCTTCTATGCCAGTTAACCAAATAGAGCCTAAACATGGCAACCTCAATCACCGTAACAGTGGGGCAAAATAGCTGAACTATCCGATTTGGCCTACAACAACAAAAGTTACTAAATTTCACTGAATAATTGGCTTTTTGCTACATTTGTTCATGTTGGCTTCCCCACTTCACAATGCAGGACTGCAGGTTCAAATTGTGCTGGCTGTTTCCAGTGTAACTAGCGAGCAAGCAACATGTTATTGATGCTAATCAGTGAATATTCCTGAAAGTCCATAGCATTGCTTTGGAATGTGAAATGTCAACAAAGTCAACATTACATGGAGCCGTGGTTCCATGCAATCAGATTTGTTTCAACATGGTTCACGGCAAATAATCACGGCATTTCAGCACCAGTATATTTATTTATTTATTTGTTTATTTATTTATTTATTTATTTAGACTCACTAAAGTTTTCTTTCGCCGTGGATGCAGCAGCCAGCCACCTGTAGCAATTTCTCTCTCTGATATTTTTATTTTTCTTTATTATATCGCGTTTTTGAGGCATTCGTGCAGCCATTTGTTGCGCGACAAACAAACGCGCACCGAGGCACTATAGCCAGAACTTGTAAAATCACTCTTCGGTTATACGATTCTCCGAATCCTCAGCACTTATCTCCCGCAAAAAGAAAAATGAATAGAGGGGGGGGAGGAGGGGGTAAAAATGACGACGTAGCTATATTCCGCAAGTTTTCGTTCAGGCTACTCGATAGCAAAACAGGCTTCTCGAGAAACAACCAGATGTAAAGAAAGCGCAAATAATCAGCGGTGTGTTCTTCGTGGCCGTGGATAAATACGGCGCGGAAAACAGGACGAGCGGACGGCCCATGCGCTGCCTCACTTAATTATCCTCCTGTTAATATCCATCCCCAATTCAGGATCAATTAATCTGTCAAAGATTAATCAGCGCGTACGAGGGTACGTGACGTGCATTTCACATTAAGAGCAATCACAACGGTTTTATAGGCAGGGAGGACGTTCACATCCTCTGCACCGCCGAACACGACGCTAGCGCAGCTGTGACGACGCGCAGATGAACCATTCAACCTCCGCGCACAAATAATTCCTGCAAAACGATCCCATGCGTTCCCCTTGAAATTTCACGTCTGCTTGTTTCACTGGCAACGTCAGGGGAAATAAAAACTGCAAGGCGGCACAGATTTAAGGACGCAAACGCACGGTCTGCAAATTTCAGGCGCAAATTTTGGTCGCACGCAGTTCAGAGGCTACGGTCGCGAGGGCCTATGTAGAGAGAGGAAATGAATTCTTATCTGCGCCAAAGAAAAAGAGCAAAAAGCACTTCGAGCAAACTACTTTGCCTGCTAGTAACGCGTGCGACAAGCATCAAGGAAAAGAACATCGAGCGATGACTACGCTGCCGGGCAAACCCCCGACGACAGACAGCTTCGCTCGGTTTTTGCCGTCAGAGCGGAAGCCGCCCCCTGATTTCGGTTCTGCTCGGCTACGCAGGCCGTAACTGGTTTTCCTCCGCGTGCCCCACCGCGTTCCAAGCGAGTCTTTTCGCTCCCCGTTTTGCATTTTTTTTTTTTTTAGGCGACCGCTCCTGACGTCTCCGCCAGCGGCTGTAAAAGCAAAAGCGTCGTCGCCCGGGGTCGATAAAGCCCAGGGGCGCGAGGTTCACGTGGTTCAGGGAGCGCGGGGAAGCGCAAAAGCAAAACCTCTCCGCGGACAAGATTGCATTTCGGAGCGGCAACGGATGTTGCGCGCTGCACCTCACAGCACGATGCGACACGCCGTCGCCGCTGACGGGTGTGACGGACGTGGAAGTGACCTTTTAAAGCTGCTCTCGCTCGGACGATCCAAAGAAAGTAAAAATGACCGCACTACGCGGCGATTGCTTACCTGACACAGGAATCCATTCGGCACCGTTGGTGATGCCGCCGTCAAAATACTCCTGGCACTGAGGGCTTCGAAACATGTCACTGTGTGTCCTCGCGTATGTACCCGCCAGATGTCGAAACACGTCGTCATCGGGGGTCAGGTTGGGGCTGTCCATTGGCGCTTCGGGCGAGCGGAAGTCATATGGGTACACGGCAACGACCAGTCCGCTGTGCAGACTTCCCGAAAGAACGAAAGGATTGAGAACTGACCATTTCATGATAGCTAAGGTCTCCGGCTCTCTGCCCACTGTCATCTTTGTCAGGTCGGTTTCGCTACCTGGGAAGTTACCGTTCAAGTCCACAATATGGCTGTTAAAGCGACCCGAGTCTCGACTGGCTCCCTCGCAGTCACCTTCGCTAGCATTCGCGTATCCGTCCGGGTTAAGCGATGGACAGAAATGCAATTCTGTGTTGTTGACGAGCCGCGTGATGCGGCTGTCGGTGCCATAGTTTTCCAACATGTATTCCGCAAGATACAAGAGAAGTTGGCGCCCCAAAGCCTCGTTGCCGTGGATATTGGCCGTGTACCTGAACAGAGGCTTGCCAATGCTCCGTACGTGAGCATCGGTGGTGATCTTCAGCACCCATAGCTCGCGTCCCTTCACACTCTTGCCGATGCTGTAAACAGACGCTAGCGAATGATGCTTGTTAGCAAGTTCGTGCAACAAAGTTGTGGTCGCATTGTAGTCCAAATACTTGGCCACGGGGAAAGATTCATCACTCCCACTCACGGCACTCGAATGAAGGAGCGAAACTAGCGCGATCACAAGTGGACACATTAAACACCGAGCGCGATTATACACGTCGGGAGCACGGCTCGGCGCCATGTTTGTCGTCAGTTGAAGGTGCCCAGTGTTCCTAACTGTTGGAACGCAATACCGCCAATACCTCTGCTAAGTTCACAGCAAAATAAAAATAAGCGTCACTGCAGATTGAACTATAATAGTATTGCACGTAATAATGTTTTGTAGCTACCTCTACACCATTTTTTAGCTTTCTTTATTTGCGTACATTATAAACCGAAATCGAAACTTGAAGGCGCACCTCTTGGGGCGCTTTTGTCAGTTATTGCTTTTGCATTCTAGATGCGGCAACGCCTGTGCCAGCTACTAACTCGGTATATAGTCCTTAGCTCAGTTAGCTGGTTAATATATTTACTGGTAGCTACATCAAATTCGCCTTTCTTAGAATATAATACAGCTATCACACAGTAGGCTTGACTTCATTGAAGAATTGATAGTAACCGAATTTTCGAGTGCAATCAAAGCACGAAGCGCACTTCACGATGCGCACTTGAAAATATGATCGTGAAAGCCCACTAGAATATGTTCAGTCATATCCAATCTGCACCGACACATTTAAAGAGAAGCGTTTGACAGTGAAGTTGGGCTAATTGGAGTGGTATATATATTCTCTCTTGAAAACAGCGATCAAGTTCGCAGGGAAAAACAGACAACGCGCGAGCTGTCATAACAACTAAAAATACATTTCCTGAATGATAAAATGGTAAAAGAAAATATAAAGACATATAAGAATCAAAGCATAAATAGATTGAACCGCCACAAAAAAAAAAGGCATGTATATATATGGATAACCGGCGCGCTCCTCATGGGTTTGGCTGTCGGCGCGCAACAAAAATAACACGCGGGAGCCCTCGTGGACATTTCTGTAAATACTCTCGAAACGAAGGAAGTTTTACTATTAAAATAATACTCTTCTAATGTGCACACACTCTAACGTGTGTGTGCACATGCAAACCACAGAGAGAGTGATTAGTACGTCCTCAGACTTTACCCTAAAACTTCGCGCATCTGTTAATTGCGATACCTCTAATGTTGTATACATATGTTTGAGTGCACAGTCTGCAGAAAAGAGTACATTGTCCAAACAGAAACCTCGAGGTTTTCAATACATTTAATAACCACAGATCGCATGCTAATACACTTCCTAAATTAACCTACCATTATCAAGCATAGGCTTTCATTCCCATCACGATCGCGAAGTCCGCGAGTCTTACCTATCTATAAGTTTAACACCGTGTCATCTGGCATTAACGAAAGCACAGGCACACTAACCAGCTAGCATGCCTATTATTTATAAGCATGATCCTTGACATTAGCCGTGACTATGTATATGAGACGTAGCTTTCTTTCAAGAACCCTCTATTATTCTTTCTCTCTTCTTCTTTCCCTGTTGTGTCAATTCTGTGCCACATAATGTCATAGTTTGCACCCGACACTGTATTCCACCGTACATATGCCAAAAAAGCCCGGCCTGATCATTCATCCTGCTCGCTATGACGACTACTTAGCAGTGCGCTTCACCTGCACCCTGAATCTACTGCCGTGCGGTGCCTTATTATCTCCATGTTTCTTTTTATTTTATGATCTTTTCATTTTTTGTTGATTTCAAGTGGTTTACATTATAATATTGAGTAAACGAAGGATTCATTTCTGCGCTGTGCGCCACGTGTGTGGTATCGATCGCTATCGCCAGTGGTATCGCTATATTTATGTTGTTTTTCTTGTTGTTATTCACAACTTTATCTGATGTATTGCGGGTTTATAAGGAAGCCCAAAGGCATGCACATGTTACTTTGACAAAGGCTGGTCCACCAGCCGAAACGTCAGTGAAATATACTGTGCTAATTTAACGCACGTCGTACTCTTTTTTCATAAACTTCTTGTTCATAAACTTCCATCTCACGTATTTACATTCCTTTTTACGGTTGTTTCAATGTTTTCTTGTTCTTTGAAGTATGCTTTGATTATCGCCACGTATATAAGTTAGGTGAAGATAACCTTAGGTTTTAAAATTAAACTCTGGGATTTTACATGCCAAAACCAACATATGATTACGAGGCGCGCCGTAATGGGGAAGTCCGAATTAATTTAATTTGGCCCCTTGGGATTCTTTAACATGCACCCAATGCACGGTAAACGTGCGTTTTTTTTTTTTTTTTTTAATTTCACCCCCATCGGTCTCTTTGTATTAAATATTTATAGCAGTCC
This sequence comes from Dermacentor andersoni, assembly GCF_023375885.2. Taxonomy (NCBI): domain Eukaryota; kingdom Metazoa; phylum Arthropoda; class Arachnida; order Ixodida; family Ixodidae; genus Dermacentor; species Dermacentor andersoni. Next base: position 20,593,476 of record NC_092816.1, on the reverse strand, counting down.
AAAGTGCAGACACCATAAATTTCGATCGCTCTTTAAAAAAACCCTAGCCATAGCGGACAACCGAGCGGTAGTGATCGGAGGCGATTTTAACGCCCAACACGCGGCATGGGGTTACAAAATCGAAACTCAACAATGCAGGAACCTATGGCTAGACGCGTAACAGGAAGGCCTGACCCTCGTGACCGACCCATCGGTTCCCACGAGAATAGGTACCAGCGTTTGCGCGGATACTACTCCAGATACCAGGAACATACGGGACACGCAGTGGACAAATACGCAACACGACTTTGGGAGCGATCACATATATACTAGAAATAATGGTAAGGGCAGGACCGCGCAAGACAAAGGGTAGACCACTTAAGATTGTCGACTGGGACGAATTCAGGAAAATAAGGGAGGAGGCCGACGACACGACACAAGGTGTTGAGGAATGGATCGAAAAACTAAAGGGAGATGTGGCGGCAGCTACGAAAACGGTCCCGCCGGAGGCGCATTTAGAGAACGAAGACAGTAAGATTCTACACATGTGGGAAGCTAAGGCAGGGTTGCAACGGAGATGGAAAAAACAAAAACACAAAAAGATCACGATAGCGGACCTAGTTTCGGAGGAGATCGAGATAGGCAGCGCAGGTACGCCACAGGGCTCGGTCTTATCACCGATGCTATTCAATCTGGCGCTAATCGGGCTGCCAGCCAAGCTACAAGAAATCGAGAGTCTAAATCATACCTTATACGCTGCAATTTGCAATTGCAAACTTGCTGCAATTAGGCCTACACAACATGATAGACGAGCTCATTGAAGCGCAATGTACTGTACGGCACAATATGAACGCCTCTCTAAGACTAGAGCAGGCAGACACATCCTAGAGAAATTAGACATAGGTTACCACACACAGCACGGTGTCAAGGTGGACCAAAGAACATGCACCCAGAACACAATAAGGACAGAAGAGAGAACAGAGCGAAGCAATTACAGAAGAAATTCGGCAGCGACAAGGACGCAGTGTTCGTAGACGCGGCTCGATACAGTCGCAGACGGGGGTTTACGGCAGCCGTAATCGATAGAAACGGTGCAAGACGTGCGCGACGATACGCACCACAAGTAACGAGATAGCTGAAGAAGTAGCCATAGCGCTCGCAGTAGCTCAGACTAACGCAACCGTGATAGTCAGCGACTCTCAGACGGCAATAAGAAACTTTGCCAACGGCCGAGTCTTTCCGGAGGCACTACGCATTCTTCTTGCAGGAGGCCAAAATTACAAAAGAAAGATATACATCACGTGGACACCCGCTCACACCCTCGCGCAGGACGGCAACAGCGAGGCGGCACACGACGCGGCTTGAGGGCTTACGGACCGAGCCGCAGTCGCAAGTGACGCTCCGACACCCTCCGGACGTGACGGTGCGGTAAATGAGTGGGAGTGGGAGGACAGAATGACAACATATAATGACATTACGAAACATTATAGGTTACAGAGGCGCATATTCCCGCGACCTCACGCAAAATTGACAAAAAAGCAGTCTGTCGCGTGGCGGCAGTTACAAACTAGGACGTATCCGAATCCTGCGCTCTCGCACATCATCTATCCGGATGTATATCCTACGGACAAATGCAAAACATGTGAATCCAGAGCCACTCTTGAGCATATATTATGGGAATGCCGAGGGATAAATAACAATAAAGAAAACGCGGCCTCTAGCAGCAGCCTTCGCACGCGCTGGGAAGCCGCGCTGCTCAGCCCCGCCCTCGAGGATCAACTATGGGCCGTCCAGCGGGCCGAGGATGCCGCCAGGACCCACGAACTCCTGGCCGTCACCTAGGCGGGGCCTTTGGCCCTCCCCACCAATTCGCAGGGCACACAATAAAGTTCTTTCCTCCTCCTCCTCCCATCGAAATGCAGCCGCAGTGGCCGGGATTTGATCCCGCGCCCTCGGTCTTAGCAGCGCAGCGCAATTACCGCCAAAGCCACTAGGCCACCACGTACGGCGGGCCTTAACCTAAAGCGAAACTTAAGACAAAAGCGTACGTTAAAGGAAAGAGCTGCCTGGGACCACAATTCAACCACTGACGCGTCATAGCTCGTATAAGCGAGGTAAAGCTGCCGTTACGTGCATATGTGTAACTTGTAAAAAAAAAAAAAAAAAATGATAAATTCATTGCTGGCTTCTCCACAACAAGAGTACTTGTAAGGAGAAGCCCGCTCCGCCAATTCTTTTTGTGCTATTTGCAGTTTATTAGTATTAAAAGGGCGGTAGCAGATCGAACGCTTATATTAAGCGAGGTTCTTGCGTCGTCGAGTATCACAAAGAGCACTCGCCAAGACGAAGGAGATCTGGGATGAGGGTGCGTGATCACATACACACGAGAACGACGAGATATAGCAAAAGGGCTCACAGCTATATTAATCATTTGCCCGTATGTGTATATCGTATTTATCAGTAAATAACATTATATCTCTATTTTTTTATATCTCCTGAATGTGTAAACTAAAATACACAACGTAAGCATGCTTATAGATAAACAAAGAAATAACAAATTACGCAACAGCCGTAGGTGGATCGAAGCTCACTCTCGATTGCATCCGCCGGCACTAGTTCAACTGACTGTGCCGTCGAAACATCAATTGTGACTGAATTTGAAAACGCATTGATTGCCGCCGTCATCACGCTTTCGTTAGCAAATCGTGGACACATTGATCAAGCGTGGTTGATTTGCTACCATTGCTGTCTGCCCTCTCAATTAATCCTCGGCCCATTCCACGGAGTAAGACATATAGGAGGTGAAACTCCCGTCAGCGCGAGCGGGCGCGGGCGATCAGATAAAGTCACAATTGTTGCATGCGCCGACGCTACCGTATACAGTGGCGGCACCATGCGGCGCGTCGTAGAAGCCGCAGCGGAAAAAAAAAAAAAAAGCAGCGCCCGGCAGGCGGCTCGGCGGCTCCGGCCACTCCGTGGTAGAAGTCAGGCGCGCGCGGCCGAACGGGAGCAACACGCTCAACCGGTTGCCCTGGCAACCGAAACGGCGGTAATTTCTTCCCATGCCGCCAGGTGCCGCCAGCATGAAAACATATCCGCGGGCTTGTGACCTTTACTGGTCGCCGCAAACGGCGGAGTTTCCACTCCTAAATATTTCTTGCTCCGTGGCCCATTCACAGTTTGGGCTGTGTATCTGCTGCAGACGAATATCTCCTGTTGACTCAATTGCGGCCTGACAATTAATGTGCATTATATCGTCTTTATATACACCTTTCATATCTGCTTTCGTATTCCTTTGACTATCGGCTACCTGCATGCGCAACACATATGGTGCGCGCCCGCCGCACGCTGCAGATATGACAGCGTAGAGCGACCAGTAGGTGACATTGCTGAAGCAGCGGTGAATGAAAGCACGCGCGAAATGACGCACGGACATCTCGCGTCATTTGTTACAGGGGCGAACTTGGTTTTATTGCCATAACAACCATTTGGACACTCAAAAATTCATACCGGTGTCACACGCCCCTTTCGATCGCGATCAATCCTGATCCGGATCGAAATTCTCGACCACGATTCTCCCCTCCCGCAGATTGTTGAAATGAGCCTAACGCGACCGAGAAATTCGATCCCGATCGGGCTCGATCGCGATTGAAAGTACGCCGTTTGACACCCGTATAAGGCGCGTTTGCGCCGTCGTCGTCGTGCTGTCACGGTATTGACGGCGCGCATGCGCGACACGCATATGTGGAGAGGTTAAAAGTTATACAGATCGATACGGGAAAATAGGCGCGGTGAGTTTGACTGCAAAAAATACGCACGCGCATACCCGCCTTCACGTCGCTCCGCGCGCTCAGTTGGCTCTGCAGCGGAGGAGCATGGAGGAAAGAAAGAACGGCAGCGTAGAGTCTGGAATATGGCGGCGAGGAGTTACAGAGTCGCCATCTATCGGAAGCGCCTCGCCGGCGTAGTATGAGGGATCACGCGGCGCGCTCCTCATAGGTTTTGCTGTCAGCGCTCACTGAAAACACCACGCGCGAGCTCTCCCAGACATTTCTGTAAGTACTTTCGAAACGAGAGAAGTTTTTTTACTGTCTAAATAATAATCTTGGGCAAACTTAAAGCACAGAGTCGTTTACAGACGCTATCTCTTTACCCAATACGTACAGTGAACGCCACTGCATGCACGCGGTCGCCGCGATGGAGTCTCCTGAACCGGCTTCTTGCGTGAAAGGTAGGTAAACGCTGAGAGCAAACTATGTGAAATATGTTCTTATAGTGTTTGTATAACTAAATGGAGCGTAATAGAATGAAGCCTCAATGCAGCGATCGCACAGATTCGCAGCGACCGACTGCGCGTCTGCATGCTTGTCCGCGCACTGTTTCGCTTTCGCTGTGTACGCGTTTTCGCATCGTGCCATGAGCTTTAGGTCGCAGAATATGAGAATTCGACAGTATGCAAGCAACCAATGTTGGCGCTATCAGACCTGTTCAAAAATAATTTCATTGTAGAGACTTCGACTCCTACGATGTCATGTGCCATCGCGACGATTCAATCTTTCTTTTTTCTTCTAAATTCTTGGACGTTTCAGTATTATTTCTCGAGTTGCGTCGCACTGTATGTTTATCGGTGTTCTCAGCGTGCGATTTCGCGCTGCTTTTTTTTTAATCCAATGCATCAATTCATAACACAAACATGACCATATGCCATGCTTCTTTTTTAATGTGCTTCTTACCGCTCCCTTTCCACTCCAGTGAACTTGCCAGCTATATATAGCATCGACAAGTTCATAGACCAAACCGTCATGACATTAGCCGGGCAGCGGACTGGGGCGAGAGTCTCAGTGCGCGTTTACCGAACATCGCAGACCCGGCGCCGTAGCAGAAATTTTGCTCGTGTCTGTGCTTGCTGCATAACCGAGTTGTAGCTGATGACTGTTTGCCGGTTTGATGTTTCGCGAGCCAAGCTTCACGTAGCTTCTTGTCCTGCCGCTACGTGTGAATAAGGCTGACACCGGGCTCCGTTGCGTACGTCCGGCACTGCGGCACCGAGCAGTAACCTACCATGTTGCGCGCCTTCAAAGGCAGCCACTACCTATTGTAGTGCTTTCAAGCGTTGTAAAGGAGACACTCGAAGCGGGAAAATCTCGCCACTAAATGAGGACCGCAGCGTACGAGGGAATTTAAACTCTCGTTTTCAGCTCGCTTCGGAGCTCCCGAAGCAGCCGACGCGCCCGCTATGTACACGTGATCCCTAATAGGACGACACGCCGACGGTGGCGCCAGCTTTTCCAGTGGTGGAGCTCGAGGCCAATAGCGTTCCCGCTGAGCCGCCGCGGGAATGAATAGATCGACGTATACACTTGAAGCGCTACAAATGACGCCGACAGTTTTCCCTCGGTCTCATTTCGTGAACCGTCGAGGTGGCCAGTACGCGCCTGCATTGTGAGACACTTATAAATTGATACAGTAGCTGCCAGCTATAGGTTGCTGTTTCTTCAACTGTTAACGTTGGTTTCTGCTGTGCACAACAGCCAACATGCGTGTCGAATGATGTCCCATAGGGAGACAAATTTGTTAGAACACTGTCCGACATAGATATGAGCTTCAGCGAAAGAAAAAAAAAAGCGGGTTGCTATTGTTTCGATGCTTCACTCCTTCGGGCGAAACAGCCCTATTTTCTTTCTTTTCTTTTTAAAGCTTTCACGTAAATTTAATTACTACCACACGTTTTCGAGTTTCGGTGCTACGCGCATACCTTACAAATATGGGCGGAAACAACACGTACGGACTAATATAATGTAAGGATTATTTTCGCGCAGTTTTATAGTTTCTTCTCCATCCACCGTTCACGGCCTGTCGACTACGGTGAAAACGTTGGGCGGATATTTATAACAGATCTGTTATATAACGATCTATTCTTCGCCTTTGGTGCTGTTTCGTAGATACAACTACGGTTAATTGATTCGTGTTAGAAAATATATATATATCAGGCACGTACCCAAGGGGGGGCCCGGGAGGGCACGCCGCCCCCCCCCCCCTGAACTTAGCATCTGCATACCCCCCCCCCCCCTCTCGCCGCCACCACTTCTCACACGCATTCCTAAAGTGCTGCCAAATTAATGTTGAGACTTGACAGCTATCTATTCGGCGGTCAACATTTTCCTGCCTTTTTCACTCCTTTCCGATGGCGGTAGTCATCGGCATCTCCTGGGATGGAAGTTCCTCGTCGATTCGGTGCCCACGCGATTAACTCGAGATGCATTCAGTTGTCACCGTCTTTTCGACTGTCACGCGCATCGCTGTTGCTTTGTTAGTTCAACCTTCTTTGTTTAGACTTATCCAGGGATTAGGAAAGGGATTCGGTTCGTGGTATGGTCTGTATGCAGGTATAACAATTAAGTTGCGGCCAGAGAAAACGCCAATTGCGTTTAACTTTTCCTTTTGCTTCATTATTTCCTCGAGTAACGGCTCGCCGCGACGCTGACAGATTCTCTGAACGATATACCCGCGATATGAGTCAGATAAGGTAGAAAATAAAATAATATGAGAAAGCGCGCGTCCATCATCAAACCCTGCAATAACCCTTAAACTCATAGGCAATATGACTGTCACCCGTTAACTCGTCTGGTGTTTCCCTAATTGTAGAGCTCGATCCTTTCGTGCAAAATTGCCAACTGGACACAAGAGTCGCAAGGAGTTGAGAAATGGGGCGATCTACTAAGGGAGAGAGCCAAGGCAGCAGCCAAACAGAAAAGGAAAAGCGAAAATTGAGAAATAAGACCGTTGTTTATGAAGATACTTATGGATCAACATCTTTTCATTTAAAAAGGAATTAAGTAGAACAGAAAAAGGAAGTGGAGAATAGTTCTGTGTGTTCTGAATGACGCTTCTACAGTTATCATTCGAGCCTCCTAACGTAGCCACTTCTCTGCTGTGCTTATGTAGGCGTTTTTCTAACCTTCCGCACTGGGCGTAGTACGTCTAGAATCGCAGCGTCCTGCGCCCTACGCGGTTTTACGGGACTGGCAGCCACGCATCGTTACGTAACTTCCCAAATAACAATACGAGTCGGTTGTGGCACTTAACTTGGTAGAGCATAACGAGTGATCCAAAAGAACTGCGATTGTGCCGCAAATATATATTTCTTTATAATTCTTCCAGAGCTAATTAAAAAACACGCTACTATAGTTGGATGCAAATTAAGTATGCAGTGAAGTCCCGCCCACGCCCTCATAACCTCCAGCCACTGGTCCTCTGCGAGGCTGCAAATAATTCGTACTTCAAACTTTTCCTGTTACCAAAATAAGCCGGTAACCACAAAAATAAAATTAGCGCGTAATTTTATACCTTTTGCCTCGCCCATTATAGTGGAATGGCCAAAGCCTAATTCTTTATTGAACTGAAATAACATGCTTGCTTTGCTGCAACTATTTATTGTCAAGTTTCACTTCAGTTGGCAGTGAAGTTTCATGAGTAAAACGGGTTCAGCAGAGAAATGAACGGCACCGCAGACTTTTGAAGAGTGAAATGCGCAGACTCCATACACTTTGTCCATGTTTGTTGCACACCTCATTGCATCCGCTGATCAAAATACTTTTCAAGAACAGCAGACGCTCCGGAGGTATCAAGTACGACGCCATTTTGAAAAGGCCGCATGACGACGATTTTGTTTGCTTCTGTGATTGGCTGGCGAAGTAACACAACTCCGCGCGGTTTGTGTGCCTTTGTTGCCAACTGCTGCTTTTTTGAAGTTGTATTCTACTAAAGTAATCTTTATTTTACACTTTGTCTTCTTTACTTGTTCTTGGCAGTGTTCTTCCTGCGCAAGTCTATTTGACGTAGTTCCTTGTTTGCCAAGTAAAGGAGAGGTGTATCTCACAGGGTGTACTTGTAAAATACATCTTCTTTCATTTCTCTTTTGTGGATTTACGCGTTTTTATGGCGAATGGTGGACATTATTCACATTTGTAGTAGTAAAGTACCCCCCTCATTTGCATAGAGTTACCTTGGGTTGCCCCCCCCCCCCCCGAAAAAAAGTCCTGAGTACGTGCCTGATATATATATATATATATATATATATATATATATATATATATATATATATATATATATATATATATATATATATCAGTGAAACACAGAATCGCAGGATTCGGCACAGAAATAGTTCAAAGAATAGAATCACGTAGGAGAAAATAACAGGACTTTATACTGACGTTTCGGCCGGGGTCCGGCCTTCACCAAGAGTGCTTCTTTTCTTTGATATATATATATATATATATATATATATATATATATATATATATATATATATATATATATATCATCATCAGCCTAGTTACGTCCACTGCAGGGCAAAGGCCTCTCCCATACTTCTCCAACTACCCCGGTCATGTACTAATTGTGGCCATGTTGTCCCTGCAAACGTCTTAATGTCATCCGCCCACCTAACTTTCTGCCGCCCCCTACTACGCTTTCCTTCCCTTGGAATCCAGTCCGTAACCCTTAATGACCATCGGTTATCTTCCCTCCTCATTACATGTCCGGCCCATGCCCGTTTCTTTTTCTTGATTTCAACTAAGATGTCATTTACCCGCGTTTGTTCCCTCACCCAATCTGCTCTTTTCTTATCCCTTAACGTTACTCCTATCATTCTTCTTTCCATGGCTCGTTGCGTCGTCCTCAATTTCAGCAGAACCCTTTTCGTAAGCCTCCAGGTTTCTGCCCCGTAGGTGAGTACTGGTAAGACACAGCTGTTATACACTTTCCTCTTGAGGGATAGTGGCAACCTGCTGTTCATGATTTGAGAATGCCTGCCAAACGCACCCCAGCCCATTCTTATTCTTCTGGTTATTTCAGTCTCATGATCCGGATCCGTGCACTCACTACCTGCCCTAAGTAGATGTATTCCCTTACCACTTCCAGTGCCTCGCTACCTATCGTAAACTGCTGTTCTCTTCCGAGACTGTTAAACATTACTTTAGTTTTCTGTAGATTATTTTCAGACCCACCCTTCTGCTTTGCCTCTCCAGATCAGTGAGCATGCATTGCAATTGGTCTCCTGAGTTACTAAGCAAGGCAATATCATCAGCGAATCGCAGGTTGCTAAGGTATTCTCCATCAACTTTTATCCCCAATTCTTCCCACTCCAGGTCTCTGAATACCTCCTGTAAACACGCTGTGAATAGCATTGGAGATATCGTATCTCCCTGTCTGACGCCTTTCTTTATTGGGATTTTGTTGCTTTCTTTGTGGAGGATTACGGTGGCTGTGGAACCGCTATAGATAGCTTCCAGTATCTTTACATATGGCTCATCTACACCCTGATTCCGTAGTGCCTCCATGACTGCTGAGGTTTCGACTGAATCAAATGCTTTTTCGTAATCAATGAAGGCTATATATAAGGGTTGGTTATATTCCGCACATTTCTCTATCACCTGATTGATAGTGTGAATATGGTCTATTGTTGAGTAGCCTTTACGGAATCCTGCCTGGTCCTTTGGTTGACAGAAGTCTAAGGTATTCCTGATTCTATTTGCGATTACCTTAGTAAATACTTTGTAGGCAACGGACAGTAAGCTGATCGGTCTATAATTTTTCAAGTCTTTGGCGTCCCCTTTCTTATGGATTAGGATTATGTTAGCGTTCTTCCAAGATTCCGGTACGTTCGAGGTCATGAGGCATTGTGTATATAGGGCGGCCAGCCTTTCTAGGACAGTGTTCCCACCATCCTTCAACAAATCTGCTGTTACCTGATCCTCCCCAGCTGCCTTCCCCCTTTGCATAGCTCCCAAGGCGTTCTTTACCTCTTCCGGTGTTACTTGTGGGATTTCAAGTTCCTCTAGACTATTCTCTCTCACGTTATCGTCGTGGGTGTTACTGGTACTGTATAAATCTCTATAAAACTCTTCAGCCACTTGAACTATCTCATCCATATTAGTAACGATATTGCCGGCTTTGTCTCTTAACGCACACATCTGATTCTTGCCTATTCCTAGTTTCTTCTTTACTGCTTTTAGGCTTCCTCCGTTCCTGAGAGCCTGTTCAATTCTATCCATATTATAGTTCCTTATGTCCGCTGTCTTACGCTTGTTGATTAACTTAGAAAGTTCTGCCAGTTCTATTCTAGCTGTAGGGTTAGAGGCTTTCATACATTGGCGTTTCTTGATCAGATATTTCGTCTCCTGCGATAGCTTACTGGTTTCCTGTTTAACGGCGTTGCCACCGACTTCTATTGCGCACTCCTTAATGATGCCCATAAGATTGTCGTTCATTGCTTCAACACTATGGTCCTCTTCCTGGGTTAAAGCCGAATACCTGTTCTGTAGCTTGATCCGGAATTCCTCTAGTTTCCCTCTTACCGCTAACTCATTGATTGGTTTCTTATGTACCAGTTTCTTCCGTTCCCTCCTCAAGTCAAGGTTAATTCGAGGAGGGAACGGAAGAAACTATATATATATATATATATATATATATATATATATATATATATATATATATATATATATATATATATATATATATATATATATATATATATATATATATATATATATATATATATATACATATATATATATTGCTGTGGAAGAGATGCATTGTGGTGGCTGCATAAGTTCCATTGCGTCCCTCTTATATTGCTGCTGGTAATTCGTGAATCGATTCATGTTACCGGAATCAACCAACTAGCTCGTTTAACAGCATTGCGTAAGTGTAGACACGAAAATTGACACACAATTATACTGCATATTTTGGATACAGATCGTTTGCGTAACAACATGGGAGTTTTGGGGCATATGAATTTTTCAGTAGGATACGGCGTGCGTCGTAATCATATAACGTGGTCCTGGCATGCAAAAGCCCCCCTCCCCCCTCCCCATTTTTAATAGGACGCGCTACATGGCAGCGCGCGCGCTATTAAAAGAGAAAAAAGAAGAAAGAAATGCCAAAACCACGATATATGATCATGAGGCACGCCGTACCCTATTGAAAAATCCGTATATGCCACATAACTCCCATATCCAATATGGAACATGTATGATCCCACACAAAAGCCCGTTGTTCCACATATGATGTTATTGGATTTATAGGAGTTATGACGAATACTGTATTTCTTCTTCTTTTTTTTTTATCTAGGGTAGTTGGCGACTCCGGATTAATTTTGACCACCTAGCTGGGGTCCTTAACGTGCACCCAATGCACGGTACACGGGCGTTTTTGCACTTCGCCCCCATCGAAGTGCTGCTGCCGCAGCCACGCACACAAAAACACACACGGAGACAGAAAAGTGGAAGCCGCGTACGAGACCACAGGCGACAAGCGCGCGCCGAGGCCGGGTCCGTGCAGCGCACCGCTTGCCTATCATGTTACACGATACTTGACCACGTGCTTATGGTAGAAATCCCAGCATTCCCCTTTGAATCTCATCATCTCTTCTACCTTTATTTCTTTTTTCATGGCCTTCGACTTACTTTGTTACATGACGCTCCCTCGTATAGTTTCTTTACTCCATGTGCTAAAACTTCGTTTTGTATAAAGAGGTTATGTATACTTAAACCTTCTTGGTTTTGTACCATTGCAGTACTCAGCATTGTCTTCTAGCTTTATTTATTACAGTTAATATGTGACGACTTTTACGATGCTACATGCGCGCTCTCCAGAAGCGACGTGCGCGGCGCCAAGCACGCTCAGGAAGGAGTTGGCTCAGCTTCAGGGCGGGTATTATAGGTGGTGCTCAGTGCGTTATGCTGGAATTTGATATTGCATGTGCGTGCGACGCATGCTGTACTGTGGATCGACGCTTTGGGCGCGCCACGGTGGGGTGCGCGGTCGAGGTTCAAATACCGCGCTGCATCGATAATGTTGACGGCAACGCTGGTTGACTGCAAGCAAAATACCATGCTAGAGACAATCGTCGGCTACGGGCGTTGGTTGACCTTGCTAAACATCATTCGGGATAAGTGTGCCTAGAAATATAATACCATCTGTTGTACAGTATTGTACGTGTCCAAATCTGCACAGCCATACACAACACAAATGAAAGCTCGAGAGGCCCGAGACTTGAGAGTCCAAATTTACATGAGCCATTATGAGCCATTCCAGTGCGAAGTTGTAGCCGACTGCATCCAGATCTGTTTTCGTTGTAGCGTAGTTTCGGGCTTGCTTCGCACCTTGTGAACCAACCTTGTTGTGAACCAACCTTCTGGGCCTAGCACGTGAATTAAAACGAGCATGTGAGACCGTGACATTTCTGTTTGTGCTTGGAAAACTGCTCGCGAGGTAAGCTCTTGCGCGAAATCATATAGCGCGCTCTGATCATCTGAGATCTCGGTTGCAGCGTAATATGCGTTTAAATTAAGCTTATGTAAACTTTGTTGTATAAAAACGCCGCGACACGGCATCTGCACTAGCAACGAACCTGTCGAGATGAGATGTAATCGCGAAACTTCATCCGTTTGATTTACACACTCCTCTTTCTATTTAACGAATCTTTGCACTTTAGTGATCAAAATGTCGCGACAAATTTCATTGCACTTTCCTTCACCATCAAACAGTTTTGTCTTACCAGCAACGCAACGTTGCTCTTTGTGGTAAATGCAATAACACATAGGCGCAGCTCTGGGTTACATTTCGTTCACTTTGCATGTGAGCACTGAATGCATGGCGTGCGAGCTCAATACTGAACTTAACAGACTCGTCTACCATGTGGTTATTGGGAAAGTGCGCAGTTGTGCTCATTCTCAAGTGTGCTGGATTCGTTACCACATCGGAATGGAATGCATACTGCAGATAATCTGCCCATGGCGTGGCCTGACTATGAACATATTGTAGTACTCGTAACATAATTGCATAATTCAAGCTAAAGCCATATTGTTGATCGGCGTACCGTTATTCCTGTGTTTTGAATTTTGAAATTTTCTTTGACATTTTATTAGAAGCTTCTTTCCCACATGACAAACCCACAACTTCTTTATGTCAATGTACAGAATGCAACACAGGCAACTTATTCAGTTATATATTTACTCTATATGCAAGCGTATGTGCTGCATGAGCATGGGAATACACTGATGCTGAAACACATGCTTCTAACTGAGTTTTGAGGATATTAGGTAGCATTGCCAAGATTCAGTGAAAGAAATCCACATTCTTATTATCATAACATATGCACCTTCCTAGCACCGAGGACCGCATAGTTACTGCATGCACTCAGCTTGGCTTTCGCCTTTTTGTGAAAGGAGGTAGCAGAGAGACGAAATTACATTTGTTTGTATTTTCCTTAAAAATACACTTATAGAATTAAGTGCCACAGCTTATGCGAGTTGTGTTGAAGTCCTGTACACACATATATATCTTTTGTAAACGGGCTTCTTATACTGAATAATTTCAGTTTCCCATGCTCCAGAGCTCCCAATACAGATATTTAGTGTACTGAACAATGGGTTTGCAGAAGTTGTAGCAGCTGCTGTTATTATATGGTCATAATTATCAAATAATGATGTATTGTTCTATATTGACCTAGCTTCCCCTGGTTGTGGAAAGTACACCATAGTCTGCTATGACAGTTAACCTTTGTGTGTTTGTTTACATTTCTGCCGCCAGTTTTTGGTTTCATATTGTTGTCTATTTGGTGAGTTCTACCACCACAAGGTACAGAGCAGACAGGGTATGCAGCATCCATGGTAAATACCCAACTGCAGCATTTGCATTCACAGTCTTCACGAGTGCAAATTACACACCTATAGACTTTCAAGTGCTTGGTCTAGCTCACATTATGCTCACATCACCAATTGTAAATGGGGGTGGGGGGCTTCTTAGTAGCATATTTCACACCACAATTTACATTCAATAATTATGTACTCAATATTATCAGCAGAGCATTGCAGTCTGTATTTTGGTGCATGTACTATGTTAAAGTTCTTCAACACCTTAATCAATTACCAGTCACGTTGACCGAGTTGCAGTTGTGTTCCACTGCTGAGCATGAGGTCCTAACTTCAGTTCTTGGCTGCCACATTTTAATGAAAACATGCTTGTATGCATATACTTATGTGCACACTAGCTCCAACATAGTCAAAATTAATCTGAGACAGGCCACTGTAGGCATGTTTCATAGCATAGGTGTTGCTGTGGGACGTTATATTCAAATCGGTCAACTCCTTGCGCAAAATATTTTTGTAAAGCAGTTACTCAGCTTTCTCCTACTGATTATGATTACTGCAAATCTTATCAGGACTTTTCTAAAAGATAGGTTTTGGCCATTTGTATAATGATGAAATGCTGGCATCAATTGTGACAGTTCTTTCCCTTTTATTTTATTTTCTTCCAGCTTTTCAGCCATGACTGTAGGAGTAGTGCAAAATCTGCGGGGCTTTGCCCTAAATCATCCACCACTGCTGGTGTTCAGCTCGTGTCTTTTGGCCTTTGGAGTCACAATGATTGTCCTGGCCTACATTATTGGAGGCACAGAGCTGCCCAATCCAGACATCGACATGGTGACCAGTATTATATATATATTTTTTTCTTTTTTCTAAGAGTCAACTCGACCATGCAAAGAGCTCAGGTCTCTTAGTAAAAACACAGCAGTGCATGCACAGCAGCGCCTTATGTGCATTTTCTCAACAGCTGCTTGTACTGTTTGCAAGCTTATATGCTGCAGGCACTGTGGCTCAGGGTGCATTCCATTTGGGCTTGGAAGAAATGTGCTGCATCACCAGAGCTATGCCATTGAGCTGTTGCTATACCAGTAGAGCTAATTTAACCCCTTCACTGCCCATGACAAGGTAACTCAGCATCACAATGAGCATACTCTGGTGCCAATGACGAATTCACTCGTCGTGAACTTTCCATAATTTTTGCACATATGCGTATGTGCAGTTTCTTGTAATTTTGACAAATAAATAATGCGCTATGACTTTTGCTATTCTTTCAACAATACCAGTAAAAATGCAATAAGCATTACTGGTATCATATTTTAGAAAAAAAAATTATATCAATATGAGCAGGTTTAAAAAAAGTTCTGCACTTTCAGATGTTTTTTTTTTACCGGAATTTGGCACAGCAGTTAAGGAGTTAAGAGATTTTGTTGTCATGAGTGCTCATGCAGCAGTCTTGATGCAGTGGTTTTTGTTAAGCTAAAGATTTTGCTGAGTAGTATGCTTTCCTCTGAAATTTTGTTGTGTAGTGTGCTTTATAGTAATCGTCAAAAGTCTTAATTACTTCCATTATACCTCCGATTCTTTTCATTCAGCCTTGTTTTAGGCTATGTTCACATTTGTTGTCGAAGCAGGCGAAAGAGAAAAAAAGCCCCTAGAAATCCGAAACGCGTTTCTACCTGAGCAGGTGGAAAACTAGGCGGTGAGCCAGATCATTCTGGAAACAAATTTGTTGCCTGGGTGAAAGCGTTTCCACATCGCCGGAAGCTGCACCAGCATGTAAACATTTAACATGGCACCCAAAGTGTCAGCGGCAATGCTAATCGGCGCAATCATAAATTACCCTGTGCTGTGCGATAAAACACACAGCCTCTACAAGAACACCTTCCACAAGAGTGACATTTGAGCAAAAATTGCTGAGGAGCTGGGGATTAGCAGAAGGTGCATCAGCAAAGCGCAGCAGTGCCCCAACTTCTTGAGCTTTTGCAGAGCCAGGCAAATATATCACCACCACTTACTGCTTCTTCAGCTTCTTCATCATTAATTCTTCATTAATCTGCTTCGTCGGCTGCTCCTTACGCATATCTGAAAACAACAGGCTAAGTGTATCAAAACTGTTTATTTGTCTTCGATATTCATCATTAGAATCAGCGTGGGTGAAGTTGCATGCAATCACTCCTTTTGATAACCAATGGATCAGCGTATGAACATATTGTCTGAAATGGCATAGTGTCTGGTGTTGCGCTTATAAGCCTGAGGGCACAGGATCGAATCCCCGTCCAGCCATATTTCGATGGGGGTGAAATGCAATAACATCTGTGTACCGTGCATTTGGTGTATGTTAAGAACCCCAGGTGGTCAAAATTAATACGGAGTCCCTCATTACAATGTGCCTCATTATCATATCGTGGTTTTGGCACACAAC
This sequence comes from Dermacentor andersoni, assembly GCF_023375885.2. Lineage (NCBI taxonomy): Eukaryota > Metazoa > Arthropoda > Arachnida > Ixodida > Ixodidae > Dermacentor > Dermacentor andersoni. Next base: position 20,577,420 of record NC_092816.1, on the reverse strand, counting down.
GCCCCACAATTAAAAAAAAAATTAATAAAAAATGGTGTGGTGACAAGCGCCACCAGTGGACAAGTGTGCTCGCAGTAGATGGATTTGGGGAAACAAATGTGGACATGTTGGACATGTGTGGAAAACAATTTCCACCCGCTTTCGCATTTTCGCTCACTTTTTGCTTACCAAGTGTGAATGAAGCCTTACACAAACTTGTGCACTCCCTTTTGGAAATATTCACATAATGCGAGGGTTGCCACATTGGAGCCAGATTTTCTGCTTACAAATCACGGCTGGAGATAAGATGGAGTCAAATGGATCAAATTAAGGTGCAGCATTTTACCATGCTAGTGACAATCCAACACCATGGTGACCATGATAGTATGTATAAGAGGGTAGAGTTTATTTGTAGTAAAAAATAAACCAAAGTGTAAATTAATTTTAAACATAATTTCCCAACTTATAAATGCATATCTTCCAGTGGATTGGTATCTTTTTATACTGTTCTCGCAAATAGAAGTAGGTTGTGTCAGCAGCCGGTTGCTCACTTACTCCTCCACTGCTTCTTTGAGTGGCCCAAAGAGATTAAAGTCATAGGGCGATAAGTTAGGGCTATTGGGAGGATGTTCCAGTCGTTTCCTATACATCTCTCATAATTTTGCACATGTGACAGTGGCAATGTGGGGTCTAGTGTTGTAATATAGAAGAATCACTTTATGTGTTTATAGTGATAAGCACCTTTTATAGTGATAAGCAGCTTTACCTCACTTAAAAGTTCACAGTATTTATGGTGCAGTGATTGTGCAAGAACTAAATATGCAAAATGCTTTGCTGGTCCCAAAAACAGTTGCAGACACCTTGCCAGCTGACAGCCGAGTCTTGGCTTTGACAGGGGCTACATCACCTTCTTTCTCCACTCCATGCTTGCTTGTTTCGAATCAAGCATGTAGTACTGTACCCAAGTTTCATCATAGGTAATCGTGCTATTCCAAAAACGCATTCCTTTTTGCTCAAATCGCGCTGGGAGCTGCTGACACATGTGCAAACATGCCAACTTGTGTTCTGCTGTCAAAAGACATGGTACACGTTGGGCTCTCGCTTTCTGGAGTCCTAGGTCCTTTGTGATAATGTATAGAGTGCTTTCATAATTTATACCTATCTTATAAGAAATTTTGGAACCATTCAAATATTGGTTGCCCTTCAGAATATCATGAACGACTCGAATGTACTGCTCCATAATGCTTGTCTGGGGTGATGATTATGTTCCTTGTTTTCAACCTCTTCAATGGCTTTCATGACAAACTAATCTATAAACTAAACAACATTGGTCTTCCGAAGGTGTTGGTCGCTTGGGTGGCTGAATATTTGAGAAATCGGGTGCAGTTTGTCACAGTCGAGGATCAAAATTCGCGCCTTCTACCAGTCACGTCGGGTGTGCCCCAAGGCAGTGTGCTAGGGCCGTTGCTATTTTTGTGCTATATAAATGATATCGTAGATATAATTGATCCAACGGTTCAAATTCGATTGTTCGCAGATGACTGTATATTATTCCGTGAAGTTTGCAGCATACATGATCAAAAAGAACTAAACAAAAATCTAGATTACGTATACCAATGGTGCAACCAGTGGGGCATGGTCATAAATGCACAAAAAACAGTTTCCATTTCTATAACTAAAAGAAAATCCCCATTTCAGTATGCTTACTCCATAGGTTCATCTACAGTTAATCATGTCGATAACTACACATATTTAGGTGTAACGTTCACGGCTAACCTCTCCTGGAATTCACACGTTGATAACATTTGTTCCTCTGCTTTCAGAAAGTTGTGTTTCCTAAGACACAAGCTTCGTAATTCACCACCAAATGTAAAACTTCTATGCTATCAATCATACATCAGACCAAAGCTAGAATATGCAAGCATAGTATGGGACCCCTACACAAAACATAACATTGATAAACTCGAAAGAATTCAAAGAAAGGCTGTTCGATTTATCTTTTCTAAATTTCGTCGTGTGGACTCTCCGTCGGAACTAATGACAGCCAATAACATACCCCCCCTTCAGTACAGAAGAAGGCAATTTCGCTTGGGCTTCCTGAATTCTCTACTTAACCAGCAATTCGCTATTGATCCTTCCTTGTATTTATCCCCCCTATCCACAAGACCTACACGACATCAACAACCAAGATCTTTAACGCCATATTTCGCAAAAACAGATGCTTATAAATTTTCCTTTTTCCCGCACACAGTGTCTCAATGGAATTCTCTACCAGAGCGCGATCGTCTTGCCATCGTATAGCATTGTATACATTTAGCCATTGTGTTCATTTTTATTTATTTGTATCTGGATGTAAAACATAATGTATGTGCACCCATATACTGTGATATACTGTGATTTATACTATGTGATTTGTTAAATGCCCGTCCTGCTTGGACCACGTTATGTGGTCTGCAGTATGTATAAATAAATAAAATAAATAAATAAATAAATTTCTAATGCCAGGTGAACACACGTGGCTTTGACAATGTTTGATCCGTGTTGTCAATTGTAGAGTTTCGGTTGGTTTTACATCCTCATGACAAGAAACTTCATAATATATGTTGCGCAGTCAACAAGTACTTCTTTGTCAGACATCGTATGATTGACTACTGAAGGAGTGTACAAGACCAGCTGGCTGTTCACGTGATTCCTCACTCGCCTACCTAACACGTCATCAAGCAGCAACGCGCGTAAATCGATAGAATGTGCTCTGCAATAGAAGTCTCATTTATATTTGATCCATCCTTGTCTGCCATCACTGCATCTTGTGCTTCTCTTCTTCGTGTACCTGTGCTGTTGCTAAAGTAGACCTATGACAGGGGTCTTCATTACTGCTGGAAAAATATGCACGATATAAATTGTTCTTCACTGGTGTTGTGAGAGCTTTTTGTTTATTTATTTCTTGCCCTTTCTAGGATTGGAATGTGTTTCTTACACATCTCTCTGAGTTGCACTACTGTGTCGGACCTCAATCAAATCCTGGGAATGAAGGGCTACAGTTTGGAGGTGGAAAGCGTTCTGTGCCACCACTTGCTGCTTCTAATGTAACTGCTGATGTGCCCGGTGTAAAGGCTGTGGACAGGGCGAAGAGCCTGAGCGCACTGCTTCCAGACTTGGGCTCTGGTGACCCCAAAGATGACAGCCCCAATGTCACAGTCGCCGTGGCAGTGCCAGCGACTTTCTTTCGGGAGGCCCTGTCCAGCCCCGTGTTTTGGCATGGCAATGCTCGGGGGTACATGCTAGGTTTTTCAGGTGAGAATTTATTTTTCAGCTCAGTGCAGTAATCAGTTTTAATTTTCACATTTCAGGTAACTGTAGTAAAGAGCTTTTGTTATTTTTAATCTTTGTTTTGGTGAATAGCGTAGGTGCGTAAGTGTATCACAGACTCTCACCATCGTTTGTCTGTGCTATACGGGGAAGCAGAACCTCAGGAGAATTGAGGGTCATACAGGGAATGCTAGTGTTAGTGGATGCAAGTGACTCAAGTTTCCCCACACCGTGTACGAACACGTTATTTTGTAGTAAACAGCGCAAGCAAAAATATGGGAGAGAATAAGTATAACCCACAGTTTGGTACTCCCAGATAAACTGTTTGTTTACACCTTGCAAACGTGCAAAACTGTTTTCAATATAAATTTTTTTTTACATAACCTTGTATACTTAGTTTCTATTGTCTCTAGAAGTGAAGTTTTCGAGTGAATGTGAATATGTAACCAGATTCCAACCTTATGGCAATGGAATGCGCTTGTGCAGTGTCATGGAGATAAATTAAAGATATTATGTTGAGAAAAACAGAAATAGATGAACGAAATCAACATATTTAGATTAAACTTGATGCAGAACTACAATATAGCTGGAACGTGAAATTATTTTTCTTAAAATGCCCTCGTCAGTTGTCACACGCTCCTAAAGCCTGAACCCAAAACTTCGGAAACACATTCCACTTTTTCATTATGAATTCAGGTGATTTTGGAGATCTTGAGGTTGTTCTTGGTCATGCAGTATTCCTTATAGCAAACCTTTCTTTGCATATCTCCCCAAGATTTGTCATGTAATTGTAATCACAGAGGCGGTGGTTGTTGTCGGCTGTCTCTCATAGTAGAAGCTGTCACTATCATGGATATAATCACTTTTGCAAGGTTTTACATGACTCAGCACTGGACACTTCGATGTATAGACCCAAGAGCATTTCTGGAGCTCTGCTAAGCTCTCTGGCTTCGCACAGTGTCATTGCTAGAACTCTTTTGCCGAGTCATATGAAATCTTGTGAAAATGATAGTATCACCGAAAGGGATGAGTTGAGAATATTGCTCTACTTTTGCCCTGCAAGGTGCGCCACTATGACTGATGGACGCATTCATCACCCAAATCTGCTGTGCATTTCTTATCATGATGTACCATATTGTCTTTCCAGCTCATGAAAGCTTCATGTATACTGATTTTCACAATGCATGGGTTCTACACGACTTAAAAAAATAATTTTTAACCTGTCTTCTCTGCACCCCAGTTGTATTACATCAAGAACATGCAGTGATACTCAATGGTATCCTCTTGTCAGAAGATATGTAGTAGAACACATTCTCATAAAACCAGGCTTGAGACTTAATGGCCCTGTAGATGGAAACCAAATCATAAACTTAACGTACTGCTTTACAGCATTCGCATTGTTGTTGTATAAGAGGCCAGTCTTTGAATACAGGTTCATTTGCAAATCAGCACTGTGCATATGTGTATGTCTCTTCTTTTTTCCTGTTGTTCTGCACTGCAAGTTACTGAGCATTAACATTCAGCCTAGGCTTCAGAACAGTCACCAACATTTTATCAAATCCACAGTACTCACTTTCACTGTTTTCTCCATTTTCTTCAATAATGTCATTAGTGCTTCTGCAAAAAATTTTTCTACTGTGCTCTGTCGTTTGTTTCTTTTTTAGATTCTTTGGGTTTATCCCAAATGCTACAAATATTGCATTATCTCATAGCCAAACCAACCTGAAACACACACACATGTATCTACATTAACTTCAGTAAAAACTAAATCACTCAACAATCAGCTCTACTTTAGTCTATTTTCTTGTTCTTTCTGCACTTTTGAAAGGGAACCGACTTGCTCAATTTTACAATTCTTCTATGCCTGTGATGTCTCTCTCTCCTTGTGCAGGGAAACGAGCGAAGGAGCAGCTCCTGCTCACCATGATCCTGTGGCCTCGCATCAACGACACCATGGCAGCCTGTGCTGGGAAGCACTGCCATGTGGATACAGACACCTGCATTATTCTGCAGGGACCTTCGCACCTCTTGCCCAAGACTAAGTAAGCTCAGTAGCTAAGTGAGGTCTTCTACCATTAATTCCCTTAGCACATTGAGCAATTGAGCACATTCTGTGATTATAAACAGGCCTGAGAAGATGGCACAAATATACAAGGGCAGATGAAGAGGACAAATAAAACGCCGTGTCGGCACTTCGTTTGGCCATCTGGTTTGTTTTGCTTTTGCGCTGTTTTCTTATGTATGCAAGATGTGCCAATTAATCTTTTACAGATTATCTTCATAAATATAGTCAAACCTTCTGTAACTATCTTTTATCTTTTTGCACGTACCATCTGCCCTGTGTATAACCTGCACATGCGCTTACAACTCTTGGAAAAAAAAATCACTAGTCATTGAATATGCTTGTTAAAATAAGCAAAGCCTTTTCTGCATTATATTACTGTGCTCTTCTCGGTGTCCTTTGTTTTCTTGTCTGGGTGAAGTGTCGCCGTTCTGTGTGGTTGTTACGTGGCTGCACCTCACAGTCTAGCGTAAGCTTGACAGCACATATAAGTTATACAAACAGCCGCATACCGCATTGAAATCAGCACAAAAGCAACTCGGCACTATTGTTGGCAGGAAACAAAACATCAAAGGCGCTCTTATTTTGCATGTTATGTACCACTCTCACTACTGCTTTTGAAGCATGATGCACCTTCACAACAGTGCCACTTGTATTTTGATGGAAATGTCTTCATGGTTCAACTGCAATGATGATCTTGTCTGTTTATGTGGCTTTGTGGCTATTCAAGTTGCATTGCCTGCATGTTGTCTTTAAGGTGGAATCATTGTACTGATGCACTGAAAACGAGAAACACTCAAAGAAAAAAATTCAAGACTTGTGTTCTGTGTTTGTGTTTCATATGCACTGATAGAATGGACATGCTCCAATGTACCTGATTTGCCCTACTTCTACAACTGAAGGCAAAAGTTATGGATAACTTCGATTCTAAGATAGAACTTAAATTCTCAACACACTTTTATGCACTCAAAAGTATGTATCATTTATCATAGTTTCAGTTGGCTTACTACTAGTATATTGTGGTCCTGCTACCTCATTTCCACTGAGTGCGAAGTGGTTAAGCAAAGTGGGTTTTCTCTGCAGCACCATGAAAGTCACGTGGATAGCAGATTTTTTTTCTTAAATATTTCTCGAGCTTGTCGATTTGTGTAAAAATTATTTAATTAACCATTGATACAGTTCTCAGTATTCTGAGTTAGCTAACCCACCACTGCGCTGCCAGCTATTGGCTTTATTATTCTTACATCACTTAGCTACTAAGTGCAGTAGCGAGTTGGGCCGCGGGTACATGTTTCAGCAAATCCCACTCTTGACAATGAGCCATCATACTGAGTAGTTGTATGTCAGAAACAAAAATGTTCAAGTTCAGTCATAAGTACTTGTTTCAAAACTATTACGTACAGGAGGTTGTTCAAGACTTGATCGGGACCCCTTGTATATATTTAAAGTGTTATTTAACATAACATTGGTCAAGAAGTGTACAACAAGAAAGAAATTCAAGACAATGTAAGCGAAGTAGCTAACGAGAACTTCGAAGGTTGTGAGACTGAAGTGAAAAATATTAAATATTTAAGTGTGTTGATTTCATTTTTGAACAGGTTGCCTGAAAAATTGTACTGTATGAAGGCACTGGAATTCACATTTAATTTATCTATTTATTTATTTAGTATATACTGCGGTCTAAAGACAAAGCAGGAGAGGCGTAAAATGAATATAGTGTAAGAAAAAAGTGTAAAGTTATACAACTAAATATAGCAACATTTCTGCAAAAATAAAAGCTCACATTTGCTCATAATGGAGCAAGAGGAAATGTAGTGAAGGAAATCAAAGGAGTTTGGCTTTTACAGTTCGATTTTGAATTTGAGGATACGGTGCTGCATCAATAGAAGTAAATTCAGTCAAGGTAGAATTAGCACTCATTGCTTTGGACATGGAGCTGTTGGAGCCAAACAAATTTGTGCTAGCAGCTCCAAAGTATGTAAGTCTTGGGTTTGCCGCACTTTAAGTGCTGGGCATCCTCGCACTATTCCTCCAAGCCTGATGTAATATTTGCGTTTTGTGCCGTACCCACAGGCGGCCCCCTAAGTGCTTTCTGGAGGCTGTGCCGCCATCAGTGAGCCGGCAGGTGTTTCTGCAGCGCTCAGCTGCTGACACGGGAGGCCGCATCAACTGCAGTGGTGGCATCTGGACTAGCTTCTTGTACAAGCCTAATCCTGAGCTCACTGTCATGCTTTCTTATGTAAGCAATCACTGTGGCCCAAGAAATGCTTAGACAGTTTGAGTTGGTGCAGTTTCTTTTGACTTACATCACTTTTGAACTGTTAATGTCAAGCTGAATATGCTCAAAATGAAACACTGAATATACTCTCATGGCAGCTTATACTGTTCCTTACATATTAGATAATGTGATGAGCTTTTTACTCATAGAGTTATTGTAGTTATAAGTGTAAAGTGTAGTGCATGTTTCCATGCTAGGAGTTGCCATAAAGAATGGTGTAACTTGTTAGCTGGGAAGATTTGCAATGGTTGTCTTTTCTGCCACCTGTAAAGACCCCACTAGAAAGCACACTGTAGGGAATTGAAGACATCCCAGTAATTCCACAATAAAAAACGAAAATTTCTGTTAAAAATAAGGTAAGAACACTATTTTAACACTATAATCTTATGTGGCCCACACCACAATTATTACAGTTGCAAAAGGACAAAGAAACCTACACATATAGCCTGCTCACTGCTTATATAACTGCATGTAGCTATATTCAAATATTGATAAAATTAAACCACCAGCATTGTTAACGTAAAACGAAACATATTGACAACCATTTTTGCTGCTGCTTCCTGTTGGTGCACAGTGAGACTCCATGACAATGGGAAGCTGATTTTGCCTCAAGTATTGCTTCAAGGCACTTCGACATGTTGCGATCCGCCCTGGCAGGTGCCGTATCAAAATTATCATTTTGTCTTGTGGGAAAGAAACAGAAATGAAGGAAATGCGTGTAGTAGCTTACACTTGCGCACAGGCTCTAAACGAAGGCCTCAAAGAAGGTCACCTTGAGCGGTCGCATCATGAGCAGTCTTGCCATGAAGTCGTACTTAAAGGCAGTATTTGCATATAATTTGCACTCCCACATTTTATTGAAAATTTCAAAATTTTTGCTACAGGTTATATACAGAAGCATTCGATGTTCCTTCGGCAGTACTGTAGGCAGAAAAAAGTGTTTAGTCATCGCATTAAAAATAAATATTGCATTTTATCTTTATACTGGTCTTGGCAAAATGTTCACTGCAGCTTAGAGGAATTAAAGAGATACCAAAGACTGCACAACATTTGAGATACATATATAAGCTTTTATATTGATTAGTGGTGGCCACTATTTTGTTTTTTCCATTTTTCTCTCTCTTTCTTTTAACAGGGTGATCGCTCTCTAGTGAACCTACATTTGATCCACACCAGCTACTTCCTTTTCTTCGTGGTGATGACACTGGCCTGCTATGCCATAATTCGTGGCCGCTTCCACAAGGTGACCATGGAGAAGGTGGGAAGACTTCCTTAGCATCTTGTTCTGTGTGCTCTGCTTAAATTGTTCTCCCTGATAGAGAAACTTTATTTTTGAACAACTTTTAGTCTGAGTCGTTGCTGTTGAATAGTGCTGAGCCTATTTGCATGTCTGGGCCCATTGACATGTTGTAAGAAGGCCACCATTATTGGCAATAGTCTAGGGTGTAGCCCTTGCTGCAGAGCGGTCCACTTCTTTCACGTATAGGAAAGAAAGGAGGGTGGGGTGCTTGAGTGAGTTAAATAGTGTGGAGAGTAGAGTTCCACGGGAAAGCCCAGCTCATAATGTCGGGGGAATACGAAGAGAGATGCATCATTTGGTTACCAGCCCACACCTTCTGTGAGTCCACCGCTCCCAACCTCAATGAGGAAGCCCACTGCGTCAGCGAGGCCTCACTTATCGCGCTCGCAAAGAAGCTTCCCCTGAAGGAACGGGAGGGGAGGCCTGAAAGGAGAGGGACAGAATGTTCAGGTTCTGTGATGTCACCTGCTTCTACCAAAAGTCGAGGTGCAGATTCCCACATCCTAGCTCCAAATTGGACAGATCTCAGGCAGTTGACTGGAGGCGACTTCAAACCAGAACCTTCACCAACCTGGTACACCTACATTGCATCTACCCCGAACTGTATCCAGATGACTTGTGTAAACTATGGAAGACAGAACATGCCGCCCTAGAACACATTCTATGGGAATGCGCACATGTACAGGATAAAAATTCAGTCTCCTCAGAACAGCTTGGGGCGTGGTGGAAAGCCATGCTGATCGGCTCAGATAAGCAAGACCAACTATAGGCCATGCAGTGAGCTCGAGAGGCGGCTGCAAGACATGGTCTTTCTACTGCTCCTGGCACGGCCTAGACCTCAATCGGCTGGTTTCTTCAATAACTTTGCTTCATTCACTCACTCACTCACTCACTAGAGTGCATCAGCAGTAAGTATGGAGTGCATTGGGGTATTTGGCACATACTTCACACGTCGGTTTACCTTGTCTGTTTTCAGTGCGGTGTTAGCATTGTTGGGTAGTGCCTGGCGTTAGTGCCTGACAGATCGGTACAGTGTCCTCTATAGTATGTTTTTGTAATGGGGATGGTAAGATGATTCTGTTGTGTTTGGAGTCCTTGAGCTTACTACGGTGTTGTTTTGAGGACAATAGGTCTCTGGCCACTTCATGGGGCTGCTTACCCCCCACCCCCACCTCCCTCGTATAATAGAACATTCCGACAGCTTCTCGACAGAAGTGGTCACTGCTGTTCATTGACGCTCCACAGCGATTCTTGAGGAGTGAAGAGTTTTTTTCAGTCAATGGGCGGTGCTGTGCTCAAGTTGTTTGAGTGGAGGATCATTAGAGAATACTGTGGTTAGTGTTGCACAGCTTGGAGTGTGCACCACCAGTTTTTTAAGATGGACATAGCGCAGCTTCTGCACTTTTGTGCCCTGTCAGCGCATTTTACTCTCAATTTTACTTATTTCTTCTGTGCCTCTTGGAAGCAGTTGCACCTGAACTTTATGCAAGTTACAGAAGAAAAACAAAACTTTTGCACCATTTCACAGGGCCCCATGTTTGGCTCTCTTCACAGTGTGTGCACACTTGTATGGGCACTTGGAAATGCTGCTTCTTTATGCGAGGTGCAGGAAAATATTTTGCACTAGCTTATAATGCAGTATAGTGTACAAGGTGCAATGGCTGTGAGGAAAACTTGCCAAGCTTGGAAAAGAATTCATGGTTTTCGAGAAGTAATTGTGTAAATGCAAGGTACATGGATTAAAAATTTTGTTTTAATGCATGTTTTGTTTAATTTCCCTTTGCTACAAGATCTGACTTCATGAGTCAGACATTTTAGGGGCCAGTCCACAAACGTCAGGATTAGCCAACGATTATCCCTCAAGAGCTGTTGTGTATACCACATTGTGAGGGGAAGGATTGGGGGTAGTGCCCTTGACGTGCAATGGTGCTCACTTTTGTTGAGATTTGTGCTTCCATTCTTCGTTCACCTTTACCATACCAAAACATTGCCTTGCAGTTTGCCACCTTTTTAGCAATCTTTGCTTTCTGTTGGAGGCTTTTCTCTCTGTGCTCTTGTATTTGGTTATGGCGGGCACATGCGTCGCACTTACCCGTTTTGTTTTTAAAAGTGCCCTAAGTTATGCTATGTGAAAACCCATTACATGCAAGCAATTACATGGCACTGTTTAGTGAACATCCTTCTGCAGGGTTTCTTGGAATACAAGAAGTGATAGCAGAACTACAGCACTTTCTTGTAATTGGGTGCAGCACTGCATTCACCAACAGTACCTCTTGTAATGTGTATCCCTCTACTAATCTGACTGCACTTGTTAGCCACTGAAAGTGATTGGAGAGGTGCAAGTGCATGCGAGAATTTGTGCTATTGTACTGAGCCTTTTCTTTCTCTTTCTTTTTTCTTGTTATGTGTTGAATTATTCTGCTGGTTGTAATAAGTTTCTGCATTGGCATTGTCCTTTCACTTCCCACAAGTAGTTACCATGCAAGAAGAGATACGAGTTGAGATGCACAGCATACAGGAATACTTTGCTCATAAAAGACAAAGTAGATCCCATAGACGTCCACGGGTCACATTGATTGCTTCACCAAGGATAAAATAAAAGCATACACTGTAAGCATCTGCTATATTCAACCAGTGGAATATGCTTGAGCCCTGGAAATCTTACAACTGTTTGTTTTTGTAGATTTTATCTTTTTATATTTAAATTCTGGGTGTAGAAGTATGCTATAAAGAAGACAGTACAAAAAGTTCAGATTTAGTTAAATCTGCTGCATTCTGGTGGTTGAACTTTTGGTGCATGGAGGACACAAACACTGTGAAAACACAGCAGATGCCACCTTGATTCGTAAAGAAAAGACTAGTGCTGGTACCAACGGGAGTGAACAGTCTTTCTTTTTAAGTTGGTGTGCTCCTCATAACCTCCGAAGTTAGAGTACTCAGCAAATATATGCTTCTGTGCTTCTTAACTAAAACATTCCGTTATGTTGAGGGTCCTTTTGGGAAAGTACACATTGGGAGAAGAACTTGTGCTGAGCAGTGCTGCTCGATCCCTACAGCAATAGCCAAAGATTTTGTGGATCGATCATTTGCTTTCTTGCTTTGATGTAAATGCATTTTCTTGCCTTCTATAAACAGGGGCTGTGTTTGTAAACTTAAGTGCAGGCAAAAAGTGCAGACAGATATGTTGGCATTTTTCTTCCAGTTTGTTCTTTGCTGATTTAAACAATAATCTTTGTCAACTAACTCTTAAAAACATGGCTATGTGTGTTGATCTAGTCTTCTGAGAAAATTGACACCGATAAAGCTCGTGTGATTTTTTTTTTTTTTGTATGGAATGTTGCATTGTCACAATTTCTGACATTATGCTTGGCAGTGTGTCTATATAAATAGAGTTTAGTTGCTGGGAGGTTTTAGAAACACATGACTGGTTCATGACAGAAGCAGGTTGTGTTCATGGAGCAATATGTTGTTTGCGGACCAAGAAAAGTATGCTGGTGTCCTTCTTTTCTTTGTTTGCATGTCTTACATTCACATTTGCCAATATTGACGCACACGACACTGGCAATGGCATGACACTTTGGGCACGAAGCCATGCTGCACTATATTACGTAACATCTTTGAAGCACCCAACACTGCTCTGCGTTAGTGCACCTGGCTGGCAAGCAGTGGATCCAGTATTAAATGTTGAGGCTGGCCTGTATTCATTTTTTTCAGCCTGCAGACGGTTGGCTGCATTATATATAATTCTGTATATAATTCTAGTGCATAACAGCCAGTGGCATAGCCAAAAAATTATTTCATGGGGAGGGGCGGGTTCCGCCGACAACTACCTCTCCTTCCCTTCCTTAATATCTGTGTGTGTGTGTGTATATATATATATATATATTGTTTCACACGAGGTGTTTAACGCAGAACCAGTTGAATCTGGTTGGTAGGCGCGGTTGTTGAAGAGCGGTCTCGCAGCAGCTTGGCCAACGTCGTTCTCTTCTTTCTTCTGGTTGTCTCCGCGGCAGGCGTGGTTCATGACAGCTTGTGACAATATATATATATATATATACATATATATATATATGTTGTACTGTAAAATAAGGAGCAGTGGGGCTGTGGCTATGAGAGAGACAACGACGACGAGAGAGAACAAATCTTATTTCGGTGCTCGATCGGCGGTGCTACCTCTCGCTGCTCTATCGTTCTAGTTGCGAACGCTTACTGCCCAAAGAGCTTCATGACATTTGGTGGAGGTACCGGACCTTTTGCAAACCTGGACCTCTGAAGCCGGACGATCCCTGTCACTTCAATACCCGTCGGTCTTTGTCTCCCCGTCGCCATTCTCTGTCGCTCTGAAGCTATCCGAGAGGAAAACTAAGGACCGCAGTTCCGGAGGCAAGAACTGCGATCTCAACGAACTCCTCAAGACCTCATTTATTTCCTGCGAACGTCCATGAAGTTTATGCAGAAGACGTTGCCGTTCATGCGCTTGTTCACACGGGAGCAGCAATATCAGTGATTTCGGACCAGCTTAGTCTTAACCTTAGAAAAGTTGCGATGCCATATTCTGCCATTTCATTACGTACAGCAAGCGATGCGTCGATTGAACCGTTAGGGAAGTGTACTGTGCGTGTTGTTATAAGTGGCACTTTATATGCTGCTCCCATACCTCCCATCCCTCGCTGCTCCCATGCCATGATTTTAGGATGGGTCTTTCTGGTTTCTGGATGGGTTTTCGACCACAACGTTTTTGAAGATACTGATGACGCTTCCGGTCATGCGTTCGTCACCGCCGACACCGAGATTCCTCCATACTCTGCCGCACTTCTACCCGTTTCCTGCATTGGGTTTTCCGACTCCACAGTTCTTTTCACGCCATCTAAGCTCGTTGCTCGCCGACATCCCTTTTTGCCATTCAACAAGGTTCCAGTGCACTTTACGTATCGAACCCGTTTCCTTGCCCTTGTTACGTTTCGCCTACAACGCGCGGTAATGCCGGCGCGGATGCAACGGACGCCGGGGCTTCGTTCAAAGCGGCGGACATTTTGGGCCGTTCGACGCCGCCGCAACGCCTCCCCGCCAAGCGTGTCCAAGCGTGTTTCAGTGCCACGTGTCTTCGTGTGTGCGTGTGTGTGTGTGTGCCCACGCTTGTCAAAGCGCGGCAGCCGGGGAGCGGAGCTTCCCAAGTGAGGAGCCAGCAGGTCTGTCCGTCGGTGGGTTGGCGATGCGTCACTACACTCGGTTCAGCATGTCTCTCGGCTCGACCGTGCGCGCCGTCGTGGGCTCATGCTCCGCCGTGTCGTGGGCTCATCCCGTGACCTTCCTTCTGGCCCGCGACGCCGAGAGTATAAGAGCAGCTGCCCCCGGACGCCAGGAGAGAGGCTCCGATTTGTACTGTTGAGTTACGTGCTCTCCCGTCTCTCCACTTCGGTCGACCTGACCGGCCGCTCTTTTGCTATGTTAGAATAAACAAGTTGTTCTGTTACCAGTCTACTCTTGCTTTGCCGGGACCTTCGGATGCTTCCAGTGCCCCAGGCCGCCAGGCCAACGCTACCCTTGGGGCTTGCGACCCATTTGCAATAACGGGCGTCAGCACCGAGTCCCCAACATCTGGTTGCCAGCGGTGAGATCGCGACAACGGAGGCCAGCAGAGAAGAGATGCGGTTGACTGTATGCTGAGCAGCACAACGACCATCCGGGAGCAGTGCAACGAGCCCTGTGTGATGACTGGTTGCCTGCAGCGGAACGACTGCGCTGAATTCTTGGCTGCGAGGTTTGGTGAGTGCGGGACTTTCTTCTTCTGAGTTTTGCCAGGCTTTTGTTAGTGTCAGAAACAGAGCTGGTAATTGTGGTTGTCGTTGCTGCCGGGTTAGTTTGCGGCAAGACAATAGTAGGCAGTAGAGAAAGCAGCATTCAGAGCAGCCATGGATTTGAAGTCGTTGCGCAAACCGAAATTGCTGGAGCTTGCAAGAGAGTTGGGTCTGGATGTCTCAGACAAACTCAGAAAACCAGAACTGCTAAGGGCTATTCTTGAGTTAGAAGCTGAGGATGACGAGCTGTCGGAATGCCTTGAGACCATTGAGGAGAGGGAGCGTGAACTTAAAGAACAGAAAGAGAAAGATGAGCGTGAACTTAAAGAACAGAAAGAGAAAGATGAGCGTGAACTTAAAGAACAGAAAGAGAAAGATGAGCGTGAACGAAAAGAACAGAAAGAAAAAGAAGAGCGCGAACACGCTTTGGAAATGAAGCGTCTCGAGGTAGAGATGGAACGCGCTCGTAATGGAAGTCAGGCACACGGTGCAGGAGAACGAGTATTGTTCAAAATGACTGACCTGATGCGGCCGTTTAAGCTTGGAGAGGACATTGGTTTGTTCCTGGTTAACTTTGAGCGAACGTGCGAGAAGCAGGGGTTCTCTCGGGAAACGTGGCCACAGCGCTTGCTCACTTTGCTACCCGGCGAGGCGGCCGACGTAGTCGCTCGCTTGGAGAGAGAGGAGGCAGAGGATTTCGACAAAGTGAAATCGAGTCTGCTAAAAAAGTACCGGCTGTCAGCGGAGGCGTTCCGTCGGAAGTTTCGGGAAAATGAGAAAGGCAAAAGTGAGTCATATACAGAGTTTGCGTACAGGCTTATGTCAAACATGCAGGAGTGGCTCAAAGAAGAGAAAGCGTTTGGTGACCACGAGAAAGTTCTGCAGTGTTTCGGGCTAGAACAGTTTTATAGTCGGTTACCTGAGAACGTGCGGTACTGGGTCTTGGATAGGCCAGACGTTAGTACGGTGGCTCGAGCCGCTGAGCTAGCCGAGGAGTTTGTGACGCGTCGGGCTCGCGGAGCTAAGGACGGTCAAAAGGGTGAATTTGGCTCCAAATTTGAGAGGCCGAAGTTCACGCCCATGAGAAAGCGGTTCGAGACGAGGCGAGCGCGCGTGTGTTATACGTGCCAGAAGCCGGGTCACTTTTCGGCGCAGTGTCCGACCGAACGTGAGGAGACGGCGGCAACCGAAGCTGAACGCAGAAAGCGGTTCGAGATGAGGCAAGCGCGCGTTTGTTATACGTGCCAGAAGCCGGGTCACTTTTCGGCGCAGTGTCCAGAAACAAAACCAAAAGTCGTGTTTTTGTCTTTATGCAGCACTGACGAGAACATGAAGCTTCTCGAGCCTTACATGCGAGACCTCCTCGTGAACGGGAAAGAGTGCCGAGTGCTTCGCGATACCGCAGCTACGATGGATGTCGTTCACCCCTCTTACGTAGAACCCGATATGTTCACGGGCGAGTGCGCATGGATCAAGCAAGCAGTGGAAGCTCATAGCGTGTGTCTGCCGGTAGCAAAAGTGCTTATTGAAGGGCCTTTCGGAGTACTTGAGACGGAGGCCGCAGTGTCATCTATGCTGCCCCCCCAGTACCCGTACCTATTTTCGAACAGGTCCGATCACCTCCTGCGCGAGAAGGGGCTTTTGTTTGGTGAGGCTAGCGTTCAGGCCTTAACCAGATCGAAGGTTCGGGAGCTCGCTGCAAAGGCGGTAGTTGCGGGGCCGACGTTGTTGAACGATGAAAAAGGGTCAGAGGCGCAGCAAGCTGGTATTCAGAGCACGCCCGAACGGGATAAACTTGAGCCTGTAGCGTTAAAGGCACCAGATACTGGAGAGGAAATTCCCGATGCGGGAAAGTTAGAAGAGCTTCCGGTCGAGCTTCCGGGACTAGGCTCAGTGACGAACAGGAAAGACACCGATCAAGTCATTAGTGACTTAATAAGTAAAGCATCGCTGTCGCCTGAGCAGAAAACCGAACTACACCAGCTCTTACAAGAGTTTCAAGGTCTGTTCTCTGAGAGGCCTGGTAGGACTTCTGTCCTTACTCATGACATAGAACTTACCTCCCCAGAGCCAGTACGATCCAAGGCGTACCGGGTGTCACCCCGCCAGAGCGATATTATGGAGGCTGAGGTAACGAAAATGCTACAGCTCGGTGTTATTGAAGCGGGTGAGAGTGATTATACCTCCCCTTTGATTTTAGTTGAGGTACCGGGCAAGGAACCTCGTCCTTGCGTCGACTACCGCAGGCTTAATTCCATCACTAAGGATCAAATTTATCCGATCCCTAACATCGAGGAGCGCCTTGAGAGAGTGAGTAGCGCTCAGTTTATTTCCACCCTAGATCTTGTCAGGGGTTATTGGCAGGTTCCACTTACAGAAGAGGCTAGTAGGTATGCGGCGTTCATTTCACCAATGGGGACATTCCGTCCTAAAGTTTTGAGTTTTGGTTTGAAGAACGCGCCATACTGCTTTTCAAGCCTCATGGATAAAGTGTTGCGGGGACAGCAAGAATTCGCTTTACCGTATCTAGACGACGTAGCGATATTCTCCGCATCCTGGCCTGAGCATATGGCGCACTTGCGGGCAGTGCTAACCCGCCTGCGCGATGCGGGCTTGACAGTCAAGGCTCCCAAGTGCCAGTTAGCACAGGCCGAGGTTGTCTACCTCGGACACGTGATTGGTCGGGGTCGTCGCCGCCCCTCTGAAATAAAGGTGGCCGCTGTGCGAGACTTCCCGCAACCGCGCACGAAGACCGATATTCGGTCGTTCTTAGGTGTCGCCGGCTACTATCAGAGGTACATCCCCAGGTACTCTGATATCGCGTCTCCCCTAACGGATGCTCTAAGAAAGACAGAGCCGCAAACAGTCGTCTGGGATGAGACAAAGGAAAGAGCTTTTAGCGCCCTAAAGAGCGCCCTAACAAGCCAGCCTGTGCTACGATCGCCCGACTACACAAAAGGGTTCGTTGTTCAGTGTGATGCTAGTGAGCGAGGCATGGGCGTTGTACTGTGCCAACGGGAAAATGGAGAAGTAGAACACCCCGTCCTGTATGCTAGTCGTAAGCTGACGAGTCGTGAGCAGGCGTATAGCGCCACCGAGAAAGAGTGTGCGTGTATCGTGTGGGCCGTTCAGAAATTGTCATGTTACCTAGCTGGCTCGAGGTTTATCATTGAGACGGATCACTGCCCTCTCCAATGGCTGCAGACCATCTCTCCCAAAAATGGCCGCCTCCTGCGCTGGAGCCTCGCTTTGCAACAATATTCCTTTGAGGTACGTTACAAAAAGGGGAGTCTCAACGGTAACGCCGATGGCTTAAGTCGAAGCCCCTAACGTGGGAATCAGCCTCAAAATTGCTTGTTACTGATGTTTTTCTTCCTGAGGCAGGATTTTTAACCTATTGCTTTCGTGTAGTGTTTCAAAGTGATGATGTGCTTTCTAGTGCAATTTTCCGATTTGTGGACGCGTTCTGAGTGCTGCTAAACTACTGTAAGGAACTAGGCAGCAGTAAAAAAAGGGGAAAGAGCCTGGCAGGGCTTAGTGAGGGTTGTGCCGTACTTGCTGACTGAGCGGTTGACTTTCGGCGTAGTTCTAACGCTTGCCGGAAACGAGAACAAAAATGTCAACTCTCCCGAAGTCACTTTGCAGTGTCCTGTGTGCACCTGAACGTGAGAACGAGGCCTTCTCTGTGCGCTGCGCTCAAGAAACGCCAAAGGACGCCCGACTTCGGTTATGAGCATCATCGAGCGACATCCCTCCGGACAGCGGATGCAGTCCCCTGACCATCGGGATCTCCTTCCCCCGGCGGGGCGGTCTGTTACGTTTCGCCTACAACGCGCGGTAATGCCGGCGCGGATGCAACGGACGCCGGGGCTTCGTTCAAAGCGGCGGACATTTTGGGCCGTTCGACGCCGCCGCAACGCCTCCCCGCCAAGCGTGTCCAAGCGTGTTTCAGTGCCACGTGTCTTCGTGTGTGCGTGTGTGTGTGTGTGCCCACGCTTGTCAAAGCGCGGCAGCCGGGGAGCGGAGCTTCCCAAGTGAGGAGCCAGCAGGTCTGTCCGTCGGCGGGTTGGCGATGCGTCACTACACTCGGTTCAGCATGTCTCTCGGCTCGACCGTGCGCGCCGTCGTGGGCTCATGCTCCGCCGTGTCGTGGGCTCATCCCGTGACCTTCCTTCTGGCCCGCGACGCCGAGAGTATAAGAGCAGCTGCCCCCGGACGCCAGGAGAGAGGCTCCGATTTGTACTGTTGAGTTACGTGCTCTCCCGTCTCTCCACTTCGGTCGACCTGACCGGCCGCTCTTTTGCTATGTTAGAATAAACAAGTTGTTCTGTTACCAGTCTACTCTTGCTTTGCCGGGACCTTCGGATGCTTCCAGTGCCCCAGGCCGCCAGGCCAACGCTACCCTTGGGGCTTGCGACCCATTTGCAATAACGGGCGTCAGCACCGAGTCCCCAACACCCTACTAGCCTGCTTCACGATGAGTGTCTTGGTTGCGCTGACGAAATCGAACCACACTTCCTTTACGATGTGCCTGACGACCCGGCTTCTCCTCCGGTTGACACTCTGGCCCTTCAAGTTTCTTCTCCCGCGCCGCCGTGTGACCCAACATTTTCCCAGTATATTGATCCCAACCTCACTCCAGCATAGCACGCCCAGATCGTCGATCTCCTAGACCACTTTTGCACGTCATTCGACCTACAACAATCTCGCTTAGGTCGTACTTCCACTGTTGTCCATCACATTGACACTGGCAACCATGCGCCTTTACGCCACAGGCCGTATCATGTATCCGCCACGGAGCATAGCGTCATCGCTGAGCAAGTTGGAGACATACTCCAACGCGGTGTCATACAACCTTCGCACAGTCCCTGGGCTTCTCCTGTAATGCTGTGCAAAAAGAAAGATGGCACAACCCGCTTTTGTGTGGACTACCGGCGACTAAATAAGATCACCCTCAAGGACGTTTATCCGCTACGCCGTATTGACAACACGCTAGACTGCCTCCAAGGCGCCGAATTCTTGTCATCTTTAGACCTATGATCCGGGTACTGGCAAGTGTCAGTGGCTGAGTCAGACCGTCCAAAAACTGCCTTCATCACTCCTGACGGTTTATTTGAATTCACCGTGATGCCATTTGGCCTGTGTAACGCGCCTGCCACATTTGAAAGAATGATGGACAACATCTAGCATGGCCTCAAATGGCAGATATGCCTGTGTTATCTGGACGACATCATTATCTCTTCACCGGACTTTCCTTCCCACTTACTTCAACTTGAACGCGTCCTCAAGTGCATCGCCGATGCTGGCCTCCAGCTTAACTTGAAGAAGTGTTGCTTCACTGCCCGGCAGCTGGTCATCCTCAGCCATGTCGTGTCGAAAGAAGGTGTACTCCCTGATCCGGCGGAACTAAAAGCTGTTGCCCAGTTTCCGCAACCAACAACCTTGAAATAACTGCACAGCTTCATTGGGTTAGCATCATACTTTCGTTTTTTCATCCGCAATTTTGCCACCATAATAGCACCTTTAACGCAGCTTCTTCGTGGTGGTCACAACCTTTCGACCTGGTCACCGGATCGCGATGCCGCATTCACAAAGCTGCGTCGTCTCTTGACGTCACCACCAATCCTGCGCCATTTCGACCCAAGCGCGCCAACTGTAATACACACGGATGCCAGTGGCATTGGCCTTGGGGCCGTTCTCGCTCAGAGAAAGGCTGGCTTCGATGAGTACGTCGTTGCCTTCGCCAGTCGTGTACTCACTAAACCTGAATCGAACTATTCTGTCACAGAAAAAGGAATGCCTGGCTATAATTTGAGCCATAACCAAATTCCGTCCGTATCTTTATGGCCGCCCATTTGACGTGATAACTGATCACCATTCGCTGTGCTGGCTGTCGTCCTTAAAAGAACCATCCGGTCGTCTTGCTCGATGGGCCCTTCGACTGCATAAATATGACATTCGCGTGCTGTACCGTTCTGGCCGAAAACACTCGGATGCGGATGCCTTGTCTCGTTCGCCACTAACCGACTAGGCTAGCTCCCCGAAGGCCTCATTGTCCGAGTCTTCCCTTGCTGCCATGGACATTCTTCTGGAGCAGAAGAAAGACCCATGGATTGTGTCCATGCTGCGTTTCTTGTCCAGCCCATCGACACCCACTACCAATCGCGCATTACGTCGCCAAGCACATCACTTCTCCATTCGCAACGGGCTCTTGTACCGTCGTAACTACCTCCTGGACGGCCGCAAATGGTTGCTTGTCATCCCGCGGCACCTGCGTTTGGATATTTGTGCAGCGTTCCACGACGATCCCCAGTGCATGCATGCAGGGGTACTGAAAGCATACGCGAGTCTACGCCTTCGTTACTACTGGCGGGGGATGTATCGATTCATCCGTCATTATGTCCGCTCCTGTCTCGTTTGCCAACACCGTAAGGATTTCCCTCGACGTTCAACCGCACTATTGCAGCCTTTGCCTTGCCCAGCACGTGCTTTTGAGCGAGTAGGCATCGACATTTATGGACCTCTGCCAACCACATCAGACAACAATTGCTGGGTAATCGTGGCCATCGACCATCTTGCTCGCTATGCAGAAACTTCCCCTTTGTGCAGCGCTTCTGCACGTGACGTCTGGTTTCTCCTGCGCCACATCATCCTTCGCCACGGAGCTCCCAAGGAATTACTCAGTGACAGAGGCCGCGGCTTCCTCTCCGACGTCATCGAGGCTCTCCTCAAAGAATGCCGCAACATTCATCGAACCACTACTGCGTATCATCCGGAGACTAATGGCATGACCGAGCGCTTTAATTGCACTCTTGGTGACATGCTGGCCATGCACGTTGCATCCGAGCAAACCAAATGGGACCATGTTCTACCTTTTCTGACCTACGTTTACAACACCGCCACGCAGACTACCACAGGATTTTCGCTCTTCTTTCTCCTGTACGGACGCGAACCTTTTTCCCCAATGGATACTATCCTTCCGTACCACCCTGGCTCCATGGAAACAACTACCCTATCCGAAGCTGTTGCACACGCAGAAGAGTGTTGCAAGCTTTCCCGTATATTTACGTCAGAAGACCAGCAACGCCAGAAGCACCATCGAGAAACTTCCAATGTTCCTGTATCCTATGCTCCTGGCTCACTAGTGTGGCTTCGGGTTCCAGCCTCTACCCCTGGACTGTCACCGAAACTCGCGTCGAAGTACTAAGGCCCATACCGCGTGATCAACCAAACGTCTCCAGTCAGCTATATCGTGGATCCCCTCGAGCTACCTTTGGATCATCACCATCGAGGACGCAAAATTGTGCATGTCCAGCGTCTCAAGCCCTATTATGATCCGCTTGTGTTGTCCTACCCGTAGGTCGCCGAGACGGCTTCCTTTTTCGCGGGAGAGATAACTGTACTGTAAAATAAGGAGCAGTGGGGCTGTGGCTAAGAGAGAGACAAGGACGACGAGAGAGAAGAAACCTTATTTGGTGCTCAATCGGCGGTACTACCTCTCGCTGCTCTATCGTTCTAGTCGCGAACGCTTACTGCCCAAAGAGCTTTGTGACAATATATATATATATATATATATTGTTACGTGTGTATATTATTACGTGTTACGTTATTGTATATATATGTTACGTGTTATATTGTTACGTAATAATATATATATCATCAGCCTGTTTTATGTCCACTGCAGGACGAAGGCCTCTCCCTGCAATCTCCAATTACCCCTGTCCTGTGCCAACCGATTCCAACTAGCTCCCAGGAATTTCCTAATCTCACCGTTCCACCTGTCGTCCTCAATTGCGTTTTTGTTCTCTTGGTACCCATTCTGTAACCCTAATGGTCCAACGGTTATCTAACCTGCGCATTACATGACCTGCCCAGCTCCATTTCCTTGATGCCAATTAGAATATCGTCTATACCCGTTTGCTCTCTGATCCAAACTGCTCTCTTTCTGTCTCTTAACGTTATGCCTAGCAATCTTCGTTCTATTGCTCTTTGCGTGGTCCTTAACTTGTTCTCAAGCTTCTTTGTCAGTCTCCAAGTCTCTGCCCCATATGTCAGCACTGGTGAAATGCACTGATTGTACACCTTCCTTTTCAGTGATAATGGTAAGCTTCCAGTCAGGAGCTGGCAATGTCTGCTGTATGCGATCCAACCCATTTTTATTCTTCTGTAAATTTCCTTCTCATGATCAGGGTTCCCTGTGATTAATTGACCTAGGTAGACATACTCCTTAGAGGCCGACTGGTGACCCTAAACTTTTGTTCCTTTGCCCGGCTATTCATCATTATTTTTGTCTTCTGCATATTAATCTTCAATCCCACTCTTACACTTTCTCTGTTAAGGTCCTCAATCATTTGTTGTAACTCGTCTGCATTGTTGCTAAATAGAACAATGTCATTGGCAAACCGAATGTTGTCAAGATATTCACCGTCAATCCTTACTCGTAAGCCTTCCCAGTTTAATAGCTTGAATACTTCCAAGCACGCAGTGAATAGCATTGGAGAGATTGTGTCTCCCTGTCTGACCCCTTTCTTTATAGGTATCTTCCTGCTTTTCTTGTTGAGAATCAGGGTAGCTGTGGAATCTCTGCAGATATTTTCGAAGATATTTACGTAAGCCTCCTGTACTCCTTGATTACGTAATGCCTTTATGACTGCTTGTATCTCTACTGAATCAAATGCCTTTTCTTAATCTATGAAAGCCATATAGAGAGGCTTATTGTACTCTGTGGATTTCTCGATAACCTGATTAATGACATGGATGTGATCCATTGTAGAGTATCCCTTCCTGAAGCCAGCCTGTTCCCTTGGTTGACTAAAGTCCATCGTTGCCCTTATTCTATTGGAGATTATTTTGGTAAATATTTTATATAATACTGGGAGTAAGCTAATGGGCCTATAATTTTTCAATTCTTTAACGTCTCCCTTTTTGTAGATTAGTATAATGTTTGCATTCTTCCAGTTTTCTGGGACCCTTGCAGTCGATAGACACTTCACATAAAAAGCCGGCAGTTTTCCAAGCATTATGTCTTCTCCATCTTTGATTAAATCGACTGTTATTTCATCTTCTCCTGCCACTCTTCCTCATTTCATGTCTTGCGAGGCCTTTCTGACCTCATCACCCGTTATAGGAGGAGTTTCTTTAAATATTGTGGGGATGCGCGACTCTCACACGTGCCCCGATATGTTGTTTTCCTGCGTGGCTCCTGTATCCTGTAATCCGGCTTCGCCGCATGGCTTAGTGCCAGCGGCAGTCGGCCTGGTTGAAGAGCAGTATGAGAGATGGCACGAGTGTTGCTCTGCTAACGCCACCTAACGGCGGGGTTACTTGCGCGCAAAAAGGAGAAGGCTCTTCCTCTTTGGCTCGGGCTCGGCAAGCGGCGCGGACGTTCTGCGTGTGCACCGATTCATGCTAATGCGACGCCGTCTCGTGAAGCTACCCCGGGATGGACGAACACGATCGTTCGAACGCGCCACCGTTCGCGTGACCGTACACGCAAACGACCAGGCGTTGGTGTCCAGCATGGGGCGAACATATTCACTCGTTATCTGGTCGCAGTGAGTCGGATTTCCGCGCTTTGTCATGCGCCTTTGTGGATAGCAACTCGGCTAGCAGGTGCAATAAGTGCCCTTGTGATTGTTTGCACTACTGTGTTGTCGTTCCTTTGTCCCAAGAGCACGGGTGAGAACACCACAATGTATATATGGAAGTTGTACACCACGCAATGACAAACTCCTAGCACTCCCCCCACAAGAATGCTTTAACAATGTGGAGGGAACGCTTGGCGCGTTGAGTCGTGCGGAGGTGCTCCGTATGGGCTCCTGAGTTCTTGGTCTTTTCTGAGCGACTTTCTGTACCAGCAGACCCGGACCTGCTCCCACAAGGTCACAGAGAGTGCCTGGAACCCTGCCGCTGTTTTTCGAGGTGCAAGACCCCTTTTTACCCCTTTAGGGGCACTTTCGTTCACCCGCCGCAACTAGTCGAGCTGGGCCTACTTCAGGCCTAGCGCAATTAGGGGCGCTATCGGCGTCGCTGCCGGCCCCTCGAGCCGTCACCGACGCTGTCGCGATAGAGTACGCCGTAGACGGAGAAGAAATCTCCCCGGAGGAATATGAAGACCGAAGCCTATGGATACAGGCTGCCATCAAAGCCCATGATCGAGCTCGCCCCAAGCATGGGGATGCCAATGCCCAACAGGATGCAGCTATGACACCGACAGACGCCACCGGCAAGGCCGCCCAGACCAGTGGGGTGAACGCATCGATAAGACGCCGCCCATATAAAAAGAAGCCGCTCCCGCGTCTGCCAGAGAGCGACTACAAGATCGTACACCGGCCGAGAGGTGGACTTCGGCTCCGTGACCACACGGCCACTACACTACTGTACGCCCTGTGCCTGGACATCGGAGTGAACTTTGGGGAAATCAAGCAACACGACCAAGTAAGGATCAATCCTTTCAACAACTCCTTTACCGTGAGCACCCCTTCTATGGAACGCGCAGGGAAATACGCGGAAGTACAGCATATCAAAATCCTAGACCAAGTCTATTCGACGTGTGCATACGTAGCGGCACCGGACAACAGCATCAAGGGGATTGCGTATCACGTTCTAGAAGACCAAAGCCATGCCGAGATCATGGACGACATCGTGAAGGTCAACCCACAGCTAGAGATTGTGGACGCAAGAAGGATGGGAAAATCATCAAAAGCCCTGCTCATCACTTTCGCAAACACAAAGAGAGTCCCGGACTCCATTCGATTCGGCGGAGGAATCCACAACTGCTACCTCTTCAGACCCAAAGTGGAAGCATGCTACAACTGTAGAAGACCGGGACATCGCTCGGACGTGTGTCCGGAAGAACGAAGAAATCTCTGCTACAGGTGCGGCAATGAGCATCCAGTCCAAGACGAGCCCACGTGCACGCCGAGGTGCATCCTGTGCAAGGGGAACACTTCACGGGTTCCAACCAATGCAAGATCAGATATGAGAGACCGCCCGCCAAGGGAAACAAGAAACAAAGTGGCAAGCCTCAAGTGGAATTTCAGCGACCGGAGGGACAGGGAGCACAACCTGCGCACCCAACACAGCAGCAGCAACAGCGAGGCAGAAGCAGATCGAGAAACCGAGCCCAGGGTAACGACCGAGGAAAACGAGACCGCTCGGAGTCCTACCCGGCGCTACCGAACGCCTGGCGGGAAGGAGCACCACATCAGCTGAGCGGGACACCGCAATCCTCCCACGAGAGTAATGAAATTAAGGAACTTAAAGCAATCATACAAAAACAGGAAAGAATAATTCAGGAACTAATGAAGGCAATAACGCAACAGCAGCAAGAAAGTAAAACACATATTGCTCAACAACCCGCGATCTTAACACAGGAACCACGGAGGGCATCCCTCCCCCCGTCAAACGCATCCTCTAGGGCACCCTCACCTGCAAGAGGGCCACCGGCAAAAAAGAGGTTGATGGAAGACTCAGAGAATCACGAAAAACGGAATCACGAGGAAGTAATGAGCCTATTAACAGTGGCAACGAGATTAGATAAAATTGAGGAAAGGCAAAACAATATTGAAGCAAACATAGAAGCACGCTTCACAGCTATCAGAAACGAGACCAGGGAACAATATAAAACCTTAGCAGAACAAGTAAGAGTCCTTACAAACGCAGCAAAGGCTACAAACGAGCTAGTACAGAAACATGACAATCAACTGGTTAAGGTGATGGGCAAACTCTTTCCGGCCCCAGGACCCATGGCCTCCACCACAGCGCAATCCATCTCCCTCCCTAAAGCCAATCATGGGGAAGGGCCAGACAGAGATAAGAATATGGCAATGGAACTGTAGGAGCTTCCGCGGAAAGCGGGAGAACCTAGAGCTCCACATTCAAAACCTTGAAAAAGAAAAAATTCCCGATGTCTTAGCCCTACAAGAAACGAAGAAAAAAAGTAAAGGTTCGGGATTATAAAACATATGAAAATGGCAAGGAAGAAAAACCACTCACGGCCTTCTTGGTCCATAGAAATCTAACTGCAATAGAGCACGAAATTCAATCGAACGGTGCAGACTGCCTCCTGATAGAGGTCATACCCCTAAAAAGAAGCGAGGCCCCGCTCTTCATTCTAAACATATATAGCACCCCCAAGGCGGAATCCTCCCCCATAAAAAAAGCCATGAACGAAGCCAGAAAAATCAGTAAAACGAATCCCCTAATAGTAGCCGGAGATATGAACGCACAACACATGGCATGGGGTTACAGAACAAATTTAAAGAAGGGTACTAGCCTCTGGCAATATGTTCAGGACGAAGGATACACGCTCCTGACAGATCCGCTGGTGCCAACTAGGATAGGGAACAGTGTGCAAGCTAACACATGCCCTGACCTGACCCTATGCAAAAACATAGTAGATGCACAATGGCGCAACACGAACGAAAACCTAGGGAGCGACCATTACATTATAGAGACCACTAAACCCAGCAGTACGCTCAAGAAGGAAAGAAGAAGGGTGACACGAGTGGTAGACAGGGATAAATTCAGAGAAAGGAGACAGGGTAACGCAGATGGCAAGAAGATTGAAAACCTAAATGAATGGATTCACAAACTATTGAAAGACGCAGAGCACACCACTAAGACGATAGAGATAGCAGCCGAAAACAAAGCCGCTGATAGCAGATTATTACACATGTGGCAGGCACATAATAGCTTACAGAAAAGATGGTTGAAACAAAAACACAACAGAAAACTTAGAATTAGAATAGCCAAACTAGAAAGAGAAATCGAAAATCATCCTCAAAACTTAATTAAACAACAATGGGGACAAACATGTGATCAAATGAGCGGAAAATTGGGGCTCAAAGACACATGGCACCTTCTGAGACATCTTTTAGACCCAGAAAACAGCAGAGCCGCTCACCAGAAGGATGTAGCACGCATAATTCATGCAAGCCCACTTAATGACGAAGAAATGATAACGGAATTACAAAACCGATACCTATGCACAACGAAAAACCTGACGCTTCCCAACTACAACGGCAACCCCAACCCTGAACTTGACGAAAACATAACGGTAGCAGAGGGAAAGGCGGCCATGCAGAAACTTAGAACATCCTCCGCTCCAGGAGCGGATGGGGTGACGAACAAAATACTAAGAAATCTAGACGAGGACTCTATTCAAGGGATCACGGAGTACTTTAACAAGTGCTGGAAGTATGGGTGGCTACCAGAGACGTGGAAACACGCCAAGGTAACTCTCATACCCAAGCCAGGCAAGAAACTCGAAATAAGCAACCTCAGACCCATATCCCTAGCATCATGCTTAGGGAAGCTATTGGAACACGTGGCGTTATCTAGATTACAAGACCACATGGACAAGCACAATCTCTTTCCGCACACGATGATAGGCTTCCGGCCCAACCTGTCTACGCAAGATATAATGCTCAGGCTTTCGGAAGAGGTAATAAACACACCGAATAACACCAACACTAAAGCAATAATGGCACTGGACCTCACCAAAGCCTTTGATAATGTCACCCACAATGCCATCATGAATGCCCGCTCCGACTTAAACGTGGGGGAGAGAATATACTCATACATCAAGGCTTTTCTAACTGACAGAACGGCTCAAATAACATTCGGAAGCATCAAGTCGGATACACTACAATTAGGAAGCAAAGGCACACTGCAGGGGTCAGTGCTGTCACCCTTTCTGTTCAACATAACCCTCATACCCATGGCTAAGCTTCTTGCCGCCATACCAAACTTATCGTCGGCACTCTACACAGACGACATCACCCTCTGGACAGTCAGGGGAAGCGAAGGTGATATTGAGAGCACGCTACAGACGGGAGCGAATATAGTGACCGGATGCGCCAGGAGAGTCGGGCTAACGTGCTCGCCACAAAAATCCGAACTCCTAGTTATCAGACACAGACCTAAGAAAAACGATCCCCCGGCACAATTGGATGTTAGGGTTGATGGTACAAAAGTTCCAAAAGTACAAACCTTGAGAATTCTGGGAATGCACATTCAAAGCAACGGGAAAAACACAACTACACTAAACAATCTAGTCGCATGCGTTGGACAAACCAACAGGCTCATAAGACGAATAGCTAACAAACACCAGGGAATGAAAGAAACAGATTTGAGGAGGCTAGTGCAGGCTTTCGTGCTCAGCCGTATAGT
Source organism: Dermacentor andersoni (assembly GCF_023375885.2). Taxonomy (NCBI): domain Eukaryota; kingdom Metazoa; phylum Arthropoda; class Arachnida; order Ixodida; family Ixodidae; genus Dermacentor; species Dermacentor andersoni. The sequence continues at coordinate 20,548,519 of NC_092816.1, read as the reverse complement.
ATATTCTCTCCCCTATCTCAAACTTCAGGCAGCGGAAAAGAACAAGGTTGAATGCCTCATAAGACAATCGTACAAGGCAGCCCTTCATCTCCCTAAGTATACATCAACAGAAAGGCTACTAATGTTAGGCATACACAACACGCTTCCAGAGCTAGTCGAGGCCCACAGAATCGCACAGCACGACAGGCTAACAAAAACACCCACGGGAAGACACATTCTAAGGACCTTGGATATCAGGCAAGAATGCATAGGGACGGATGCCGTGCAAATGCCTAGAGACATACACAAGTATCTGAGAATAGATCCAATCCCGAAAAACATGCATCCTGAACACCACGAAGAAAGGAGGAAGGCGAGAGCAAAGCCCTTCACAGGCAATATTCAAGCCATAAGGAGGCAGTCTGTACAGACGTTGCAGAGCTCTGTGATCACGATGCCTTTTCGATAGGCGTCGTGGGCATGGACCTAAAACCAATCTTAGCCGCCTCTGTGCGGAGCAAAAAGGCACACGAGGCGGAGGAAGCGGCCATCGCCCTAGCCATTATAAGCACTAAAGCAAACACGATTTTTAGCGACTCGAAGACAGCCGTTCGAAACTTTGCAAAAGGGAGGGTCCACAAACCCGCCAAACAAATCCTAAAACCGCAAAATTTCAACGCCAGACCCATTAGAATCATATGGGTTCCGGCCCACGCGTCGCATCCTGGGAACGAGGCGGCCCACAACTTAGCCCGAGGTTTAGTCAACCGGGCAGTGGGTGAGCCGGTCCTGAGGTCGGCCAGAGAGACCTTGACCACCTACCACGAGATCACATTATACTACAGAAACAACAGAAGGACGCTCCCGCCGCCGGACAAAAGCCTTAATAAACATCAACAAGTGGCCTGGCGGAAGCTACAAACTAACACCTTCCCCAACCCCTATATATACTCCAAGGCCTACCCAGGAGTCTACACCCCCGAATGTAAGCTCTGCGGGGTCACAAAGGCAGATTTAAAACACATTTTATTCGATTGCGACAATCTAAAACCGAAAAGAGAATGGCATCTCTCTAACGAGCAAGAGTGGGAGGATGCGGTGTCCAGCTCGGACCCAGCGGTTCAACTGCAGGCCGTCAGCTGGGCTTTGGAAGTCGCCGACAGACAGGGCCTCACTACCATAACAGGTGGCACTAGAGGAACTGATCGGACGGCCACCTCACGCACCCTGGAAGCCCACTAAAGTTGACCAAATCTTTTCTGTTGACGAAATAAAGTTGTTACCACCACCACCACCAACAATGTGAATGCATGTTTTGCAGCCACTTCACATCAAATTATGCTATCATCTTTATGCTATTTTTAAAAATGTTAATAAAAAAAAAGAAAATTCTGTTTACGAATTGATGCATTTAATAATGTATGTCGATGACTTAGCTGGTACGTGACTTGGAAAAATGAACAGCGCTGATAACGGGGCTATACAAAAACAAGACAGCACACTATCGTGTGTCTTTTCATTTGCAGCTCAGACTTCTTGTAGCCCAGGTAACACTGGAGATCACCGTTTCTTTCCAGCCAGACCATCTAGCACGTGGTATGGCCACGGCTACATATGGGGGAGGGTGGGCACTATTTTGCAAGTTTTCTATCACGTAATCTCGCTTTTGGCGTTGTGGGCATGCGATATTATTCTAGGTTTAAAAATGAAGGAATGAAGCCTTGCACTAGAATTTCGATAGTATCATATGATGCAAGTTTCGTTCACTTTTGATGACCTACTGTCCGACTTGTTTGAAGAGATGTTTGGAAGTAACTTGCGATCATAGTATTGTAGTCATCACCCGATGCATATTGTTATTTGATCACACTCGGGAACTGATGAGGCAAACAGTCCGAAGCAGGGCTACTTCTCGTTTAGAAGCCCTTGTGAAAATTACGGCATCCGTTGTTCGCAGTAAAATAAGGGCTAGTAGCTCTGAGATATTTGAAAGCGTTGTGTCTCCTGACACCCGTCTATTATGAAAATTACCGGGATGTTTAGTTAGGATAGGCTCTCCACAGCAAGCCGCACATGTTACAACGTGGTAGGTGAGCCTCAGCTAGGCGACTGGCCATGGCCGTCTGCTGCTGAACGATCGGGCATTGATGAGACGCTCTTCATATGTCCATAATTATCCGCCAACTTCATTCTTGACACCTTTTATGCACGTCCTCCCACTCCTTGTATTCATTACACCACTCCCCTCCTTGACATTCTTTTCCATAAGATACTGTCACACTCTTTAATATTGTGGGGATGCGTGACTCTCACGCCTCCCCTGAGATCTAGTTTTCCCGCAAAGCTCGTCTCCTGCAGGGCGGCTTCGCCCGCCGCGTGGCCTGGCGCCCGCGGCGGTTGGAGTGGTTGAAGCGCAGTGCGAGAGATGGTGCTAGTGTTGCGCTGCGGCGGGGTTACTTAGGCGCGGGAATAAAAGGCTCTGGGCGGACTGGCGCACGCGCCGGACGTTCCGCGCGCGCGCGCCAATCCATGCTTCTGCGAGACCGTCTCGCGTGGCCGCCTTGGAACGTGCCACCATTCGCGTGACCGTACACGCGAACGACCAGGCGTTGGGATCCGGCATGGGGCGAACATATTCGCTCGTTTTCCGGTCGCGGTAAGTCGGACTTCCTAGATTTGTCGCGTGCCCATCGGCATGTTTTGTGGATAGCAACTCGGCTAGCAGGCATTGATCTATGAAAGGTGCAATAAATGCCCCTGGTGACTGTTTGCACTACTGTGTTGTCGTTCCTTTGTTCCAAGAGTACGGAGGAGAACGCCATATCTCCCACAATATTCACCGGTTTGTTGAACAGCGCAGCAGCCACTAACATTCCTATGTTTCTGTTTCTGCATGGACTTTGAGGCCATTCTCCTACCTGCCCTCCCATCTGTTTGTTGTGGTGGTTTCTTAGCTTCCCTGGCCTAGCACCCCCGTCCTTGATATATTTTGCCATGCGCAAATCGGCATTCTTCTAAAGCAAAGCTTTTTCTTCTTTCTCGAATGTTTTCCTGCGTCGGGAGTGGTGCAGTGCATGTATATACATAGAAGGAGCGTGGCAGATAGGAAATAAGACACCCGAAACTCGTTTGGACCTGTACATAGCGTTGAATGTGTGCAATGCCCTCTGGAGCTCCCCGAACATTGATTGCCACATTAGCCTCTTGACAGCTGTAATTATCTGTAACCCCCACAAAACTGCTGCAGAAATTGCAGCACTTATCTCTTTACAATACCCAAGCCCAGAAGGGCGCTAGATATAATGGGGGGCAGAGAATGGGTAGAACCAACGTAGCCTTGCCACTCTTCGCTCGCAGTTTTTGTACAGGGGGGGGGGGGGGGGGGGGATAGGAAGAAGGTGATGTGAAAAGGTAAGGAAACACTACTACTATAGACATCACAGCGGTCGTGGGGAAACTGGATAAGCTTTTCTAGGCACGGTGACATGACAACCCCCTCCTCCCCCTTCTGACTGCCACAAGCCCTCGCCTTGCTTTCACATTCAAGCTTTCCCTTCATACATGTCACCCTTTCCGAGCCCATCTCCTGAAACTTTCTGTTCCATGGGAAAGGGGGAGGGAAGGTTTCATCAGAAAATTTTGGGGGCGGTTTCGACCCCCTCTCCCCTGGATACGCCAGTGATAACAGCTGTCACTGTAATATGACTAGCATTAATGGTATAGTGGCTTGCTTAGCAAAGCTGCACTGCAGTGCAGAACATTATGAACTGAACTTGAATCAAATTTTTTCATCGAATGCACAAACCCAATTTCAGGCAGAAGTGAATGGTTCAAATACCAAAATTTATGGTTCTCGTATACATGGCAGATCTATTATAGGTAGATTGTGTCTGTCTCTTTTAGCTTTTAGTTGGAGAAGTGCAGCTATTGCAGCCGGTGCTCGGGATTTTAAGGGTGCGCGAATTTTGATTTTCAACACTGAATTGAACAATGATGGCCTCAGATCGAGTGAAAGTGAAATAACTTTTCAGTCCACTTTTCAGTCGTACATGAATCTTTACAAATTCCTTCAAAACTTCAAAATTGCAAATCTACCTGCAAATTTATTCAGACTAACTAAATCTAGTGAAATATTTTATACTATATTTGTAATTTTCATCTATTTGTGCCATATGTTGGATGTTTTTCATTCACATGTTAAATTTCTGCCTCAATAATGGTCTGTCTGTGAGATCGGATGTTATACAAATTTCTTGCACTATGATATCTTCAAGGCATTTGTCACTGTAAGATCTTAAAGGAGCCCTGAACCACTTTTTATCGAAGTCAAAAAATGCATTTGAAGTTAGAATATTTCAAAAATACTTTGCCTCAAGAAGTTCTTCAATGTTTTCAGCAGAAGCGGAGTTATTGGCAATCAGACATAACATTCACGGTGCTTCCACTTCCTTTTCAATGGTTCGCACTGTGAAGGCTATGGTGGAGCAGGGTGTGCCCACAGCACTGCACCTACTGGACTTCACTATGGCACACAGTTCAAAGTAAATTTTTGGATGTTCACGTAGATGCCATTATATCAGATTTTGGCGCCTACGACACGCCAAACACAGTTGTCCTCAGTGAGCCACAGTGCACTCAGCTAGTGAACTTGTCACGACACCTCGCGGTGGCCACAGTATCTACTCTACGTAGCAGACCGCAACTACATGTAACTGCAGCGTTTGCTTTGTGCACAACAGGGCTAAGTACGGACTTGCACTCATATGCTCCAGTCTGGCTCTGCTACGTGGTGTGGACAGGCTTTGTCCTGCACCAGCTTGACTGACGGATAGTAGCCACATACAACTTGCACATTTTGAAGCGCTATCAACAGCTCGATCATTATGAAGCAAAGTCCGCCAAGGCGTCTAACCAGGAGTGGCCAGGAGCGAGCATGCTGGCAAGCGTGCATGTGGTCAGACCTTAAGGTTTGCATGGTTTGAAGCTAGTTTAGTGTTCAAAACTAGTCAAAATCGGTGAGGCCCGATGGCTATGACACCGATAAGCAAGGTGGCCAAGGTATAATTTCTATGCGGGTGGCCGCTGCGTAGCGCGAGGAGACGATAGTCGACTTACTCCAGAAGTATGTAGTTATTATCAAAATTCGAAAGCAGATTTGTGCTTACTTCAGCCTGTTTATTAAACTGCATCAATAAATGCATGCAGTAACAGTAGGAAGAAGTGCACTGATGTAAACATTCTTCTCAATTGATGTAAGCTATTGGCCAATAGCAGCTGCGTATGGGAATCTGCTGTATTACGAAGTAAAGCGTCCAGAAAAGAGTGAGGAGCAGACTTCTGTTGAAAATAGAGCATTTGAGAGAAGGGTGACTTAGCACTCCACTTTCAAGATCCATACACCGTGCACGACTGCAACATATGGCTGAGATGTTCTGAGATTCACGTACTATGTTCTTTCACCACGCCCGGGGGTGTTGGTTCAGGGGCCCTTTAAATGTACATGAAAACATTAGAGTTTTATGAATCATCGGTGCACTGCATAGACTCCACTCTATAAAATAAATTAATTACGCATTTTCAAAGTAGCCTTAAGAGCTTGGTTCTTGTGCTATGTCTAAATTCCAGTGATACTCTGTCTTTTGCAATCTCACTAAGATCACAGCACCTCTACACAATCTACATAACATCTAACTATCAATCAAAATGAAGACAGCTAATCAGCTTTGAAAAAAAAAACTGTTAGTCCCTTGCTTTGTTTAAAGTTTCTTATAGAAGCAACAATTTTTGTGTCTGCTGTGCTGTCTGATTAGTGTTTACTGTCTGAACATTTCTCTTTTCAGCAAAAGGTTCTTCACTTTTAGGTACCTATCCAAGACATGTTAGTACACTTCTCTTTTTGTAAGAGCAGATAATGCATGCCATGTGTAAGGGTTCATACTTTCATACATTTTTTAACTCCTGATAAATTTCATTAAAAAATGTAACAATGCTGTGTTTATATCATGCTAAAACACCTTTGCCTTCGAGTGTTCAAAACATCTCAAATGTTAAAAGTTTATGATGAATTGATGAAGCATCACAAAACTATATTTCCAGTCACTTTTCCTGGTCTTATGTAAAACAATGCACATATGATGGTCTGCAGTTAAATTCAACACATCTGCAGCAGAGAACATAAGTGTTTATTGCTTTAAGTTGTAGAAATGTTATGTGCAACCTAAATTTTGGTTTCAAGAATCTTGCTTGAAAATGCATCATGTGCACCTGCCCATCATCATGTGCAACTGCCAAAAATCTAAAAAACTTTATGGCCTTAGTGTGAGGACTAATTAGAGTACTTTTTAATTCCATGTTGCATCCATAGACTGTAAATTGTTTCAGCTTTTAGTGGCAAATATTCTACAGATCACTGAATAACTGCTGTGGTGGGGGTCGTATAATGCATGATCTAAAAAAAAAAAAAAGATTTTTATTAAAAAAAAAGAAAACAATTCTCATCTCTGGCAGTGTGATGTTCCAGCAGGTAGAGATGCAAACACTTAGAAAAAATAAATGTACAGGACCACGTTGGATTTGCTGGACTACCTGCTGGAACCATTGCACTGTCATTGTTCTCCAACTAGACCAGAAAACCACCTTACTCCTCTTTGGGCGGGGTTCATACTCGGCTTCGTTTGTGAGCACAGGCATTCTAACCATTACACCATGGCAACTCTGTTGAAGCGACAGAAAGATGGGAGCATGTTATGCAGCTCGACGCATGTGTAGCAAGGCTTATAAATCACCATTTCCACATGCTTTGCAGATGACTGTAGCTTCACTAAAAAACACTCGAGCATATGTGAAGATACTTCCCCTAATGTGCATGCTTTGGAGAGAATGAGAATCTGTAGCTTCAAGCATCAGTATGCTTAGTGTGACAAGATAGAAGACTGCTTGGAGCATGCAGACAGGTTCTTGGTGTGGCGATTGACAATCCTGAACTATCCTGAAGTGAATATCAGTGAATAAGCAGCCTCTACTCTTTTTAATATGGTGTCGGCATGTTGTAAGTGACATTAACATGTTGGCGGTGTGCTTGTGTACATGCATTTGAAAGAGGAAGCATGGGTTCCCCTTGACTGTTGCCATTACATCTAATTTGCTCTCAAAAAAAAATTTAATAGCTTTTGCAGTTTTCATATTCCAAATTTTTTTATAGGCAGGTGTACTTTTAATTTGTACCGTTAAGTGATTTTTATTGAAAAGTGAACATTTACATGGTGCCTTCAAAGAGCACGAGAATGTACATACACTAGTGACTGTGCTCATTGCATGGCGTTAATGTGAGTGATGCGATATTAAACCATAACGTAGTCATGCCTAACGCTAACAGTGAGACACGGAGGCTAAAAACTGACTGGTAGATATTTTCATATATCAGATTATCAGTCTTGCATTATCAACCAAGCAAGTTTATCAGCTCCAATAACTCGGTGAGATCATCTGTTAGTGCTTTTCTTTTGTATCTGTACTTTGTTGGTGTTGCTCTCCATTTATTTTTTATGCTTAGGTGGAGGAAATCTGTGAATAAATATAATTAGGACTCTTGCACAGTTTTGGGCTCTTTAATTGGAAGAATTGTTCACAGCTAGGTGAGTATTTAGTATGTGATGGAAATGCAGCAAGGACACGCGTGCAGATAGGATAGGTGTTTATTTGCAACTCATATAATTTTAAATATTGCACCTAAGAGATCATATGTGCCAACAGCAGAAAGACGAGGGAAATTGACTTTTTGAATGACTGTATTACTGGAGCACTAACAAGAAACCACGACCATAGAGATATGAATTTGTCTGCGATTTCTAGCTGCTCTGCTCAGTGCATGCCATTACAGCTAATATTCTGACAGCAGAAGCGTCTGCCATGTGTGTTCCTGTTTGAATGAGCAGGATAACTTAATCCCATTGGCTACAACATGGCAAAATTCTCATAATAACAGCCCATTGTGTTGATGTAGGTAGTGCCTATATGAAAACTAAAATGGTGTGTATGCTGCTTGCCTGCAGGTTGTACATCCTTGACACACGCTTCACCTACCAAGACACAACTTGCAACATTCCAAGGAGCAATGGAGCACTACAGCTACTGAAAGATTATCGAGTGCTGCACCGGTGAAAGCTGCACACCTCGCCATGCACCAAGTTGGCTTGTCTGCCAACGGTAGCATCGCAGAACTGTGGATATCATTGCTTTGAGGCATCATCTTTACTGAAACTATGTAATCATCACATGGGGTTGCTGCACACAAATGCAATTTTGGGCATATTGCTGAGCTGGTCATTTTATTTGTGAATAAAGAAAGCAAGAAGCTAGCCCAGCACATAAATTTTCGTATGCCGACAAAATGGTGCTGTGTTAAAGTTGTGTGCTACTTGCATGGTGCTGAGGACACTTTGGACTCCTGTGGATGGTTGCAGACATTGTTTTCTCAGTCATCATGAGGAAATGTGGCATGCTTGATTGGCATGCCCTTGGAGAGATACTGTGTAACATGATTGACAGGAAACGCTTCATCAGCCTGGCTCTGCACTGCACCGGTTTCCAAAATCTAAGAAAAATAAATCCTGTAAATAACTTCATAAATCGTTGCTTTTTCTGGTCTGTATGTTGTCAAATGTTTGTTCATGCGCCCGAAAAAAAAACAAAATAAAACCAGTAGTACTGTTGCCCGAGTCCTTGTTTGGCGAATAAAGCGCTGCTATATGGCTTGCAATGTAGCGAGAGAAAAATGAATAAATTGCGCGGCTGACGTAACAGGTATTACGGGTTGTGCAACCGCAAAAGCAGTAGACTGATTTACAGGCAGCAAAAATAATAAAAAAGGCGTGCTACGTTGGCCTCCGTCACAAAAAATATCCGGCATGACTCCATCCGGACGATACGAATTGCCACGACATCGAACATCTAGCCCTAAGGAACTGAGGACGCCCCTATTTTATCGCAAAGCTTTTGCACGACGAGCACTAAACAGGGAAACAAATCGGATGCATGAGCTTACACAAGTGGCCACATAAAGTGCTAACGCGCGAACTTGGACGTGTTCTCTATCCGGTCCTGAATCTAATTACAGCTGCAGCCTGCGTGTCATATCCCAAGCGCAACTTTCCGGTTAGGGTTCATGACCCCATTTAAGGCGAGCTTTTCACGCCGTGGACTCACTCCTACGCTCGTATGGCCTTACACGCTCCATTCGCCCTTATCCGCGGGTACACTGAATTTGTTTGATAGCCGAAAAACCGATTACTGACGGGCCGACAGGAGAAATAATTTCTGTTGAGTAAAGGTCGGCCAGTTGTCATGCTCGTACCGCGGAAAAAACATCCACAACAACACGTGATTTTGTAGCTCCACCCACTAGCTATGTTTTCTCGGTACACGATTGGTCAACACGTGACGTATCAAATGTTTCATTTCAAGTGTCCTAATACCTATATCTAAAGGGCATTCACACTTTGGCTGAATATGGGGCAGTAAAATTATATGCATGTTATTTTTCACGTGAATTGTGCAATGTATTTCTTTTCGTGTGCGCAAAAAAGTTATGTAGACACTTTGCAGCTTTTAAACGCAGAAGTCAGAGATAAATCGTAAATTAGACATCCTTAGAACCTTAGTCTATAAATTCTCTTTTTTAACTCGCCATTCTTCTCTAAAAACATTGCAGACCATATAAGTCTACCAGAAACTAGCAAACAATGCGTTTATTGTTTCACACGCGCAAAACAATACATATTTGCAACTCGTGAACTGCGATCGCGACATAAGGCCGCGCTCGAGTGGCACGTCAATCACAGTTACCACGTGGTGCGTCGGCATACTACAGGAGTGTTCTGCGAGTGTTTTGATGAGCTCCCGCCATCTTGGGAGGAAAGTGTTCTACTTTGGTGCAGAAAAAAGACGTGTAGCTCGCCAAATCCACCTCCGAGATTGTCGCCAAAGGTGTGCGGGATTCATCGGGAACTGCTCTACGACATGAGTTTAGATACCCTGCTTGAAGCCGCCAAATACATCGAATATAGATCAGAAGCAAAAGCACGTGGTAAGGATATTTCGTTCCGGATTACCATCGGTAGCCTCGGATGTGTGCCTCGATGATCGCGAACGGGTGCCCCTCCGGTGTTTCTCGTTCCGTGGGCGATCGCGCTGGACCCTGGCCTCGAATCAGGCACCGGGTGTGTCCGCGATCGGGCCAGGAAGCGAGCGGATGGGAGCTCGTCTGCGAACAATGTCGCTCCTTGTCTGCTGTCGCGGCGTCGATCTAATACGCGGTCGGCCGAATAAGGGTCGCATCGGGTACGCATGTGTCAGTGGACTCGAAAACAACGTCCTCTAAACTTTCGCGGTCGTATCGGCTTTGCTCGGACCCGCTCGGGCTTTCGTAGGCTGCGAAAACAGCAGCCGTGTGCAGGGCGAAGGTTGAAGATGGCTTCGGCGCACTTTAATGTAAATAACCGGATGAGAGAGCCGTCAGTGACTATTGGGTGGGGTGGTGTTTGCTGCTCGGCGCCGTCGTCAAATGCCTCGGCTGTATCAGGACAGCCTCGCAGATGCTCTCGTGTGTGCTACGAGCCAGTTACCGTGGTAATTGTCGCTGTGCCTTTTTCTGTTTGCTGCTCTTATGTGTATATTCTTTTATTTGTGGCCCTACGTGTGCGCTGCAGCGCGGTGCGGTTTGTAACCGCTCGAGCACAACGCGTATACGCCTGGCGGCCCCGGGCTACGGCTTTTGTCTTATTCTAGATTTAACGTTTTCGTTCTGCTGCCCGTTAGCACACCCGATGACGCAGAAGCATCATTCCTGCGTCCAGTGCAGTAGTAATAAAAAAAAATGTTGCGAAAATGTGGAGCGTTTGCGAGCCCGCCTGCGCAGGCCGTTGCTACTAGTTGTGCGCTGCCTATCGCGTATCTTTTGCAGTGCATTGCCTCAATCGTCATCTCTGGCATACGCGTGGTCTACGTGCGTGCTTTAGGAGGGCACCTCCCCCTCTCGCGAGCGTGACGCATTGAGAGGTCCACCTGACACTCCTCATTGGGCTACAGCGACCGCCGTGGCCGCTGTTTTTGTTTCCTCCCTCCCCGCGCGAGCGTTGACGGGCGTCGTGCGCGTGTGCCATGCGCGGCGCACATGCGTGAGAAGAACGCATGCGGCCCCTCCGGTTGGGCGTGCGTGTGTGACGGGGTGCCCTCCCTCTCATCCTCCGCTCCTCCTCCCCATCAGAGAAAGAGAGAGAGAAAAAAAAAACCGCGTGGGATGTCTAAAAAATCTGCGCACATGGGTTTCATGAACGGGCAGCGATAATTCCGTTGTGTCGGGGTAGCTGCACTGTAGCGCTTTGTGCACGTAGTTGTCGACTATCGGTCCAAACGCTAGCGCGAATGCGCGGTGCGGTTGCCGCTCATTCGGCCACGTAGCGCTCTGTGAGCCGCCGGCCCCACGCGCGTGTTCTGTTGTTAAACACGCTGTTCGGCCTCCTCTCCCGCTGCTCCTGACTCGCGCCTTGTCTCTCTCCCGCACCCTCCTCTGTCCTGTGTGCCGGCCACCGTGCGGGGAATTCCCAGGCGAGATCCCGCAGGATTACCAGACGTTCGCTCTGCAGAGCAAAGCCATCGCAGCGGCGGACGAGTTTCGGATCCAGGCGAGGCAGCAGCTGCACAACGCATCTCGGTGTGACAATTCTTCGGACTCCTACTCGTCGAATCACTGCGACGATGGCCGAGAGAAGAGGCGGTCGGGCGGGTGCGTAAACCGTCCGCCTCCTCCTCTTTTGTTTCAGTTTTAATAAAACGCGAAGCTCCTTACTAGGTTGGACTGCGATGCAAGTGAAATTTTATTCCGCGCGCCTGGAACTGCCATTATACGCATGTTCCCGGAAAAAGTGGCCATAGACTTAGCAGAAGAAAATAAAGATAGTTTGATGTATTGTAAGCTCTCTCGTGATTATTATTGGCGGCGCATGAAGTAAAACGTGCTCTTGAGAAGCCTCAAATGGCTGGGGCCATGAGAATAAGGGGAACCCAGGATCTCGAGTTTTAGCGCAGTCATCATCATCATCAGCAGCCTGGTTACGCCCACTGCAGGGCAAAGGCCTCTCCCATACTTCTCCAACAACCCCGGTCATGTACTAATTGTGGCCATGTCGTCCCTGCAAACTTCTTAATCTCATCCGCCCACCTAACTTTCTGCCGCCCCCTGCTACGATTCCCTTCCCTTGGAATCCAGTCCGTCACCCTTAATGGCCATCGGTTATCTTTCCTCCTCATTACATGTCCTGCCCATGCCCATTTCTTTTTCTTGATTTTCTAGCGCAGTCAGCATGCATCAAATCCAGGGAAAGTTTAATGTTGTAGTTGACAAGACATTACTAGCTCACATTACAATGCAAGTGTTGGTTGATTGTCGCAGTCAACACTTGAGAAAACAGACGAAAAAAAAAAAGACACCTTCGTTGGTCATTTGACTCCGAACAAAAAAGGGCCTCTTGAAGAGGTTAACAAGCTAGGATAAGTGCTCATATGGAGTTAATACAGTCAAAAATGCTTATTTCCTTGCATGTCCATGACACTGTTTGAACGAAAAATTCAGCCTGCAATTTTATTGGTGTGCTCAAGCACTTCGATTGATGGCTGCGGTAATCTGTGGCATGGGAGCATATATTTTGTTTAAATGCAGTGGGAAAGTTAGGATGGATAGAAAATTGCTACACAACTTCCAGATCTGATTTGTCTCCGACTTAGTGGTTTGGAGGAACTCTATAGTTTTGCGTCTCTGTCATGGCCTTGCCTGGGTGAGGTGGCCAGGCCAGACTACTGCAACCACAAATTTGTGGCGAATATTAACAAGTCTCATTGATGAATATTTGATTAATGTTACAATTAATGTAATGGTTCATCAGGAAACTTGTTTCTTAGGCAAAGGTCATGAAACTAGATTTTGGGTGGCGGCATTATATCTAAGTGATTGCCAGTGCATAATTGACTCACTCAACTCTAGGATGTAGGTAAGGTATCAGTAACTTGCAATTTAGCTGAAAGACAAAAGTTACATATGTGAATAAAAATTCCCTGTGATGTCTGTCTGAAATAGTAATTTAGTGGGTGACTGTGAAAAAGTGCACATATTTATTCTTGGCATTTCCTTCCGCTGCCTGCTGTTGCATTTGAATGTACACAATAAAATAGTAAAATGGAGGAAATTTATTTTGATAGGAGCTAATGTGTTACCAGTGCTATGTAAATCAATTGAAGGTGTAATGTAAAGACATCTGGAGTTCCATCTATAATTAAAGAAAAACTGCACTATTCATGGAGTATCATCTAGAACTTCAGAGTAAGCTTCAGTATGATTTCTATTACAAAAACATATTTATTAGCAGTTTCAATTGGTTTCTCGATAGGTTGTGCACATCACAAAAGAGCGACCAAACATACAGGTTATTTTAGATGCATCAGATTTTTAAAAATTGCCTGTGGCAGGTAGCAGAATTCTAACCCTTGAACTAAATTACTTCATGAAGCGGTCTAAGCGGTATAACATGTTTTCGGCCGCCCCAACAACCCCAAGGATGCAAATAGACGTAGCGGTCTGTGTTCCACAAGAAATCAAAATGTTTAAATGGATAATTAACAAAATTACATTAATTACTTTTAAATTTATTTACTTTATGGTGCATATTTCAATCTACAAATTGTAGCAAGTGAGCTTGCAAGGCATATTAATTTGAAATGAATTCTGAAGCTGGCACCAGTTTTGAGATATGCACTGTGAAAGTTGCAGTAAAAACGCACTGGTTCCACTTGTTTAAAAAAAAAAAATGCTGATTTATGCATTGAAGCAATGCTTCCATACATAAACTGAAAAGTGACTGGAACTCCAATACATTTCATCAGACACTTTAAAAATAATATCTCAAGACTGGTGTACTCCCGAGAATTAGCTCATTAGTTCCAAATGGATATATTGCCTTGCGAACTCACTGGCTATAATTCTTAAATTGATATGTGTACTGTACACTAATTAATTAAACGGTTAATTCATGTAACTATATCAATTATTCAATTAAGCATTTTGATTTCACAGATGTAATGGGCCGTCTCATCGGGAAATTTAGATCTAGGGATAGAATTGTGCTTTCTGCAACAGGCAATTTTTCGAAATATGGTGTAGCTAGGGAAGAAAAGAAAGACTGGTATAATAGTATGCAGCTGCTCGCAAGAAGCACTGTTTTGTTCGACTTGCAGCAAATGGTTGATGAATTCAAAGACTTCACATATGCAAGGTAAAATAATTCTCCCTGCTGCACTTGCCTCTGCTATATACACTTGGAGAAATCCAAAAGATTGATTATGATTAGCTCATACACAGAATCTGGAAATAATTACATCTTGCCTCATACATAGCAGCCCACTTATAACACTGTTGACAAAACACAAGTATGTGTTCACTATAACCGATTGTCATTAGAAAGTTTTAGTTTAGGGGACGCAAGACGTTTGGGCCCCTAGCGCTTTGGTGTGTTTGCGTTTGCGTACGCAAGCAGAAACACGTTATATGTTAGTGGTCCCAAACGCAAGCCGCAGTGAGGTCGCATGCACTCGCAGCACCATCAACGTCTGATCGTTGCTGCATTATCATTTTTTAAAATGTGAAGTCAAGAATATGAAGTAAAGTACATAAAACAATTCTTATTAAAATCAGTTAATAGAGAGGTTTAGCGTGTCCGGTATTTGGGTAAACGCAGGCGGACGCAGGTTGGGGCGTTGGTGTGGAGCCGTAAACGGGAGCGGCCTGCATGGTGCAGCCACCTGGTGGCGCAAAGCTCAAACAGAAAAAGTAACCAAGTTTATTTTACTTTGCTGCGGGTGTAAATTTTTGGCAGCAACACGATTACGCCAGTGCCGAAGATTTGCACCAGCAGCGAAGTAGTATAGACTTGGCTACAGCAATATTAGCTGTTTTTTGTACGTTTGAGCTTTGCGCCACCAGGTGGATGCACCATGCAGGCCGCCCCCGTTTACTCCCCCGCCCACCTGTGTTTACCCGAATACTGGACATGCTAAACCTCTCTAATATATATGAAAACGACGTCTGTCAACACTTGGCGAAAGATTTATCACATTATCTACCCGCTAGCTACTCGTAAGTTCTCGTACACAGCGAGAGTCACGTGGGTAACGTGACCGCTTAGGGGCAGCGATGTTTTCGGCCGCCCCAACAACCCCAAGGATGCAAATAGACGTAGCGGTCTGTGCATGCGCAGTACCGTCGCCCTTAGTTCTTGCGTACGCAAGCCGCTCGCGTCCCCTAAACTAAAACTCTCTAGTATACCTGAGCTGACCATGAAGCTGCTGCCCATGGATACCAGCACACTTGTGTAAGGGCAGCAGTCCACTATCTTAGCATCACACGATATCTAATAAGTATACTTTTTATGATCTCCGAGTACTATACCAATCTGCTGCTTTGTGGAACTCAAAAAGAAAAAAGAAACATTGCAATTTTTAAGAAAAAATAAAATTGTGCGATCAGTGTTAAGCAAGCTCAGCATTACTTAAAATCAGGGGTTGCTTTGGTAGCAGGCAGCATATGATCGTACATACTATGTAGCAACTATGTGTTTTATGTGCACTAATGGTTGATGTTGGGTCTGTACACCATTGCGTGGCTATAACATCGTCCTTGATAACCCTAGCTCATGTTGGCTATTGACCCAATATGTGTGATGAGAATATAATTAAATCTAGATTATTTTTTTTATGCATCCAGTACAGAAGTTGGTAATGTTTGTTAGTCATTTTGAGCAGCGCATCATTATATGCGGTATCATTGTATCTGTTTTACTTTTTCCTTTTGCCCACTGGTCTGCATACTTTGCAGGCTTCTTTACGTCTGCTGCAAAGTATCATGCACATACTTTGAACTAGAAGAAAGGGGGGTTAACCGAGGGGCCCGATTTTTGTTAGTCATATAAGAAGCCAACAAACACTGACACAAAGGACAACATAGGGGAAATTACTTGTGCTTAATAAATGAAATAAAGAAACAATAAATTAATGGAAATGAAAGTGGATGCAACAACAACTTGCTGTAGGTGGGGAACGATCTCATAACCTTTGCATTTCTCGTGCGATGCTCTACCAATTGAGCTACTGCGGCGCTGTTTCCCCATCCACTTTCTTGGGCATTTATGTTTCCTAGTAGAACCCTGGGAGTGTTAGCCAGCGCCATTACTCACAGACCTTGGCAGCGGACGTGGAACGTCCTTTCTGCCGCAGGCTTCACGAGAATGTGACATGATGCATGCTCACGTGACGTAACGTTTCTGCCGCAGGCGTCACGTTCTCATGACATTCACATGACATATCCCGCCTCCCTTACTACTATTATTCTTTTCCTTCTCTTTCACGTATGGTGCATTTCCAGTAGCATCATTGTGCATTCAGCATTGGACGAATAACCGAATCTTTACTTACAGCACGAATGAACCAACAAGGACAAAGAAGAAAGAAGTAACACGAGTGCGGACTCACTACAGAAAATTTATTCTTTACAAACACCACATAAATAGGAAAACTAATGCAAGCATAAAGATGCCATTGTACCGACTAACCCAGCTAGCTGATTAACCGAAGTCATGTGCCATGGTCAATGATATTGCAAGCAGTGTGTCTTGTGTAGAGGCATCTGTGCATGTGATCTTGGCTCCCTTGAGATTAAAGGCGCGCATCCTTCTGGTTGACATTTTAATCATTTTCATGCCACGCAACCGTTTCATACTTTACAGACACGGTCACCAATGCACAATTTACGCATTGCGCTTTTTTGTTTGCAATGCAATGCCCAAACCTGCTGAGGGGTCCTTTAAACTGTGACATTATAACAGGAAGACTGGGTTATTATGCAGCCATCACTTGCAGTAGATTAAAACATGCTAAATGAGAAGCTAAAAGTGCAGTATGTACCTATATATATTTTAAAATATGCCCTAAATATTCACATTTATGTCTGCAAAATCTGGACAAAATTTGAAGCCTTTTTCGAAATTGTAATGCTAGCTTTGCCACGATGCAGTTTGTCAAGCTAATGTAGACATGGCTAACATTATGAAACAATGTGCAAGAGGTAAGCTCCCGCATTTGCAGCTAGCGTATCACCTGCATTTGAACCATGACCGCTGCCATCATTAGTTGGGCAAATGTGCAATGCAGAGAAACACTTGCGAATGAGTAAATGCATCTAATTTTGCCTTCAGGTGTGGCTTTACAGCAGCACACTCCAAAATGGCGTGAAGCTGCGCCTCACAAAATTATTGTTCATATCCGAGCTCTGCTTCTTAGGCAGTGGGGAGGTGACAGCTGACACTTGTAATAAAGCAGACATGATATAATTGAACCTTATTTTACACTGCAGCAGGGGATGACATGACTTTTGATTCTTGTCTTGCCAAGGAGCCCATTGCTGCTTAGTTTTAATAATCTGACAAGAACCGGCATATTTAGCATTGCATTTAATGCTGCACTTTTCTCTGAAGCTGTGTCATACTTTAACAGAGAAGAATAGTTGGCTGATTTCTGAATGTATAAAACAAGACTGCCTTTGGAGCTCTGCCCTGTTGTGCCAAGTTGATTTTATAAAGATTTTAATACTGTTGAATGCAGTGCAGTAATTATTTCTGGGACTTACATGCAGGGATTGGTTGTACTCACAAAACTGGTAATGCACTGTGTTTACTCAGATGCAAGTGCCCCCTCCTTTTTATTATTTTCTAAATGATGGCCAAAGTTAAGAAAGCGTGCTTAGATCTCCCGCAAGTTTGCATAAACAGGCTTCTCCTTGCACTTAACATGCAGCCAAGATTGGCAATCCTCCACTGATAAGCACTCTCGAAGCTGATAGATGTGTTTTTAAAGATTGGACCATGCGAGGAATGAAGGACAGCAGGGATGGCAGCACCAGTCCACATGCTGGCACCTCATTTACGATTAGAGTCATTTCTAGCCTGAGGTCCTCTATGTTGCCTCTCTCTCATGAGGTGTGCAGAGAAAAGCACTTGCAGTTTTTGCATATTGTTAAGATGCTATTGTCATGCACATAGCTCATATTTAGTGTGGACGCTTTAACATTAAAAATAAATATAGCTGCCTCTTTAAGTTACTGCTTAGCAACATGGCACTCACTATGACCACTCTGTCACTCTGTACAAAAACTTTCGTGCTGCTTTCTCAGCTTCTACCCTTGCTAGCCCAAAACTAAAACTAATTGTCCTCCTGTTCTGTCGATTGATTTATTAGGTTTAATGTCCTGAAGTTAATGTTCTGTGAGAGACGTAGGGGGAGACTCCCAATTGATTTTGACAACCTGAAGTTCTTTATGTGCAAGCATAGTACAGTACACAAGCATCTCGCATTCTTCCCCTATAATATTGAAGCCACTGCGGTCAGAAATTCAACTCGTGACTTTGCTCTTAAGCAGTGGAATGCGAAAGCCACTGAGTCACTGCTGTAGGTTCAGTCTACTTGTGACACTGCACTTCTTGAAAGAGACCTCGCCTTACCACACACTGATAGTCCAGTTAAATAGCTGTGGAAATGCTCAGGTACTTGTATAGTTTCTTTGTTTCTGGCTCTTCTGTCCTCAGAATGTAACGGTGCTTAAAGGGACACCAAAGAGAGGGAAAAAATTATGCAAGCCGTGTCAGTAAATTACCCTTCTACAGCACCAAAAAAGCCACTTATGGCCTTGCAAGCCAAAAAAAAAAAAAAAACGCAAGCACGAAAGATCTGTGGCAACGCGTCCTTGATGTTCCCACACCAGCTTGCTATGATGACATGGATTTCGACACCATCCACTTCAGCCTAGTTAGGTTTTTGTTGAAAATATTGACTACACTGTATACTAGAAGAGTGAAAAGCTGAACTTCACAGGTTGTGAGAACCTTTACCGAGCCACAATGGTCCAAATACAAAACAAATACATGAACTAGCACCAGGGTTCTGACATGAAATTTTAAAAATTGTAGTGTGACCTTCATTTTCACTTAATAATTGACCTATTAATGCAATATTATCAAATCTAGATGTTTGAGAGAATACCTTATTAGTCTACACTGATTTAGCGTTTCTGTTTAGTGTCCCTTTAAATTAGGAAAAATATAGTTGTTGCAAAGTAGATTGTACTTTGTCAGCTAAATCTGGACGTGGAAGAGATGTTGGCCCCGACCTTGATGTAGAAAAATGCGAGAGTCAACCCTCACAAAATTCTTAATAAGGAAGCTTTGCAGTTGAATAAAAATTTGTCCTGGTCACTAAATTAAGAGATGTCTTCCATGTTTCCTATCTGATCTGAGAATAATACCCCCCCCCTCTTTTTTTTTTATTCTTAGTTGCCTACACTGCTTGAAACTGTATCTGATTTTGCTGTTTTCTGACATTGAAGAAAATTGAGTTATGTGGTGCAATCTTATTAATTACTGTCCACATTAAATTATTAGCTCAGTAAATGGAGTTCCATGTTTTAATGCATATTTGCTGTGGTTTTAATTAAAGTTGCACAAATATTGAACTGTTACAGTACTATACGAATGCATTTTGTTAATTTATGTTCATAAAAATTGATATTCAAATTTGTAATATTTCCCTTTGGCCAAAACATAAGGGCGTACTGTACTATAATTACTTGAGCAGGTGTTGGGCAAAGACATTAAGCTAGTGGTGGATGGGTATTGGTCACTCTGTATAACAGCTGCTTAAACAAAGCAAATGTTTTTTGTGGACTCGTACTGAGTAAGGAAGTCTGATGCTTAGTATTTTGCCCATTACACAGTCGCAAGCAAATGCATTGGCATGTGCTATAGCAATTGAAACTGGCACAGAGTGAAGCACCCTGTTAGTGGCAGCTGTCTAATACGATGTGAAAAAGTACCGTGCCCTGAATTTTGCAGCTTAATCTGACTGCTCTAAGTACTGGCTGTCTAGGATGAGTATTTTTTTTTAAATTTATGCTCAATAAGTTTGATACACTGTATCTTTATTTGAAAGCCGCCGAATAAGGGAAGGTATTATACTTGTATGGGGTAGAGACTTGTGAATGGAGGCTGTTTACTTAATTCAATGCGTACCTGTCATTAAGCAAGCCCTACCAGGGATATTTCGATAATTATTTAATATCTTTCCAAATGAAGCGTACATTCTGATGCACAAAGGCATAGTCTCTGTGTGTTTACTGAGCAACCACGTGGAAAGAGAGAATTTTATCACGTGGTAGATAGCCTGACTAAAGAATGAGAAATCTTGACTAGTGCCTCTCTGCAGACTTAATTTGTGCATTTATGGATATCCGCATTTGATTTTCGTGGCTCACATTATTTCTGTAACAAGAGGCTTGTTAATGTGTGACATTTAGATTATTATTATATTTTTTTTTTGGTAACAGTAACTTTCAATTTTGTTCTAGATTTAAGAACTGCACTTCTTTTGCACATCTATTCGTGTGCAGTTCTTCTGTTTCATTGCTAATTGTGTTCATTGCACACCCTTGTGGCTTGCTTAGTACATCCAGTTTACTGCACCTTTATATGACTACATTTGCACATGTGGAATTCCATATTCTGAAACATAAACATTTTTTTTTTCTTTTTTCACTTGTTTACCTATTCTTTCTTTGCCTACATTATTCAAACAGCAAAAGTGTAGTGCTGCATGACACTATAGCATTAACTGATGCGCTAAAGGGATCATCATTGTGAGTAGAAATATCTGTATATTATATAGCCTCAATTTAATAACTTTTAACCTTGTGCTTAACGTAGTTGTCCATGTAGCTAAATGTGAAAATTAAATTCTCATTAGATTATTGTTTGCTGCTTTTAAGTCTTAATTCATTCACAATGCCATGCCAAACTGATTTGAGCATGCCAGTGACCTTGCATTATTCATTTTTTCTTCTTTGCTCTTTGTTCCTTTTCTCACTCAGGGCGGGCACACGTGAAGTCCACAATAAGCTTGAAAAAAATAGGTGAGTGCTATTTTTGCAAGCTTTTTTCTTCATTTGCTTTTCCATTGTTACACTCACTTTATACGAAAGCAGCGCACATGCTGCAATGCCTTCTAATGCTAACAATAAACCTACAGATATTTTTTTATGCAAGGCTACCCCTTTCTTCCCTCTTTTCTTTCCCCCTTTACAATGTTCAACTGCTATAGGGTTGTCGTCTTCAGACGATAGGAGTTTCAAACGGTGTGATCTCAACTAACACATTTTCGCTGTTTTCAGAGGCAGGGCTTGTAGTGGTTGTTGAAACCATTTAAAACCCTTGAATGTGAAATTGACATTTTCAAGGCCTTGAAAACCTTTAAGTTTCACGGAGCTTTTAAATATGCTTGAGTAAGTTGTGTCCAAATCCAGCGGCCAGCATCAGCGTTCTTGGAGTAACAGAAGCTAATCGCGAAGGCGATGCTTTCATGGATTGGATGAGCTGGAAGCAATTGCAGAACCGGAAACATGTCATGGATGCCGCATTTTAGAAATTGCCTAGTTTTGCTTGCTTTCTACTGAGCTTAGTGAATTTTATTTGTCTATTTGATCACAAGGTCCATGTAAAGCCAAAAGTCAAGCCAATCCAATCCATTTAGCCTCTGTGTGGTAGGGAGCTATTTTGTTTGTGGTGGCAGGTGATTGTCCACGCATAAAAAAAGAAAAAAAACTTAGTGAGCATCAATGTTCAATAAAAAAGATTTGCTCTTTTTGCCGTAAGGTGGCATCATGGTGCTTCATTCCTTGAAAATGCCTTGTCAAAGCCTTCTGAGTCCTTGAAAACCCTTGAATTTTTCTCCCAAAAGCTGCACTGAACCTGTACAGAGGCAATTTTGTAAAGTAGATCTGTATATTGCAAATAAGTGAGGGTATTGACGATCACATACAAGCAAAACAATTTACAAGAGTAAACAGGTATACACATCACGATCAGTGTGAGCATGATCAAGGTGTACACCAGTGAATTTAGTGATAAAGAGAGAAGAGGTAAACACCAGAGGTGCGAATGCACCAGTGGGTCAGAGTCAGCTATGTGTAGTGACACAGGGGAACATGCCTTCAGCCTGAATAGACAGTTTTAGTTTAGTGTGCGCTATAAAATAGCGGTTCATCACTGCTCATGTGCAGAACGCTAAATGACGCATAGCATATAGCGTACATGCGCTATTTCTCAAATTTAGCGCTACGATCTTTGCATGGTTTACATAGTTTGCATAAAACATGGCGGTGGTCCCGGCTGCCTGCTACGAATCGAATTTGGCATTGCTTTTGTAATATTCACTTCGTTCGTAGCAAATGACTGTGTAATCGGCTTTTGCTTAGTTGCAGGCAGCTTCAACTACAGAGTATTATGGACAACCTTGTGGAGTTTTCGAGATTGCTTCTCATTTTGAACGAGTTGAGGCCTGACGAGAGAAACATTCGATGTCAGTGCCACCTATCGGTGAAGTCAGGAGATAGCTGCAGTGACGGCATATAGCTTACGAGATTGAAAGATCTCGCAGGCCAACTAAAACTGTAATATATGTGCACTGCTTAGCACATGGATACACTATAGTTGCGTATGTTGTACTATAACTCTCTAATAACTAACACAGATACATTCTTCCCATTCCTGCTTTACAAATGTTCTCTCATGAGCCTGTTCTTGGTACTGCTGTTCTGCCCTGGGCAGCCAAAAAGCTTGAACAAACAAAAAGCATTGTTTGAATACAGCCTCTTTAGAGTGCACTGCATGAATGAGCGATCAAAGCCTTTCAGACTTATTTGAATGAACTTAAATTTTGAATTATTTGAGTTTTAATTATTATGTGCTGTCCGTAGTCATTGTAGTGTAACATATTTTATTCCTTCGGTAGACTGTCTTTAGATGTCACAGCATACATATAATATTTCTTAGTAAAGGTATTTCACATGCATCAAAGCTACACAATTTATTTTTAGTTTTAGTTTTTGTAATAGCTAGCTTGAGACCGTACCTCAGGCTATGATTGCATCTGTGAACCAAATATGATGTGCTACATTTTTTTTCTTTCTTTTCTTCCCCTCAATGTGTTGTTAACCGCACTGCCATGCAACTGGGCTTTGCAGGAAACCCAACCTGCTAATACAGGCATGAATGTGCTGGAATACAGCATGCTTCTCCTAGGAGGCGATATGATGAACGGAAAAGGGGGTGATGGTACAAAGGCAGATTCACTGCTTAATCTGGTCGGTTGCATATCATGACTGCCACAGGAGTATAGGGGCATGCTGTAGTATATGTGAAGAGATTGGTGCTACATGGCAAGTGCACTTACTGGTCCATACTAAGCTGGTGCTTCTTTCTATTCGTTTCTGTGCCATGCTGAGGTGACTCGTATACCAACATGCTGCATGTTCTTTGTTGGCTTGAGTCTGCCAAAATGTGGCTCACGAACAAAAATATCCTTGAAGCATACCTGAACTGTCACTTATGGCTTTAGGCTTGATGTTCTGCTTAAGCACAATTTCAAGAAGTGTTCCATGGTGATACATACTGGGCTTTACATCCCGAAGCAGTAATTACACCATCAAGCATGCTCTAGCAAATGATGTCTGAAAAAAATTTTGGCCTGTGAATCCTGATAGGCACATAAGAGAAATATTAAATAAAACAATTGAAATCGCACTTTTATCTTCTGGCTGTTGCAAGACGTGATTTCACATGCTCTTTGATAGGTTTTATTATTCAGTTATTATTAGTCTTCAGGGTGTCCATTACTGTTGCTCTCAGACTATGTGAAACTTGTTTAAATTATCATGTCCTGTGATTACACACCCATAATAAAACAAAAGCTAGAATGTGGGGTTTAATGTTTCAAAACTGCAGAGTGGCTTATGAGGGAAACTGTAGTGAATAGCTCCTGATTAGTTTTGACTGCCCAGGGTTCTTCAGTCTGTACCCAAAGCACAATTTCGCGAGCGTGGTTGCATTATGCCCCACTGGAATGCGGCCTCCGCTGCCAGGATCGAACCCGTGACCTGGTGATCACTGAGCCATTGCTGTGGGCACACACTTATAATGTACTGTACGAACACTTTTTTTAATGTGAAAGCATTAAATGGATCATGAGGCGGAAAATCCGGCATTGTCGGGGTGACCACAAGATGGTACAAAAAGGCTACAAACCCTATACCTTTGGTGGAAGTAGAACCCACGACCTTTGTTGTTAATTAAGGCAAAGTTAATTAGATAAAGTTAATTAAGGCGCTCAAACCCAGGAATTTGGTGGGATTTGCCTTTAGTGTTAATGAAGGCAAAACTAATTAAGATAGAGTTAATTAATGTACTCACACCCATGACCTTTGATGCTAATAAAGGTGAAGCTAATTAAGGTCTAGTTAATTAATGTTGAGGAAATTAAAGCACCCAAACCCACGACATTGCGTTGTGTGCACCTTGTGATGAACACCATTGGTCACCTCGCAGCGCTTCTGCTGACATGGCTGCTTGAGTCACGTGACTCCGCCAGTGGCACCACTGGACGTCACCGTGCTTCTGTTGACATGGCTGCAATGCTCTTACATTCATCCATGTAGAGATAACTAAATGTCCCTTGAATTCTTTTCTTCAGAATTTCCACTGCTGAATGCTTGTTTGTTGTTTTGCTGGCAACATATTGAAACAAAGGCAGCAGCCAGCCTAGCTGTGAAAAATTATTGCCATCAAAACAAAAATTTTTTGACATTGTAACACATTTTTCTTTTGCTTGGGTAGGCTGCTAGTAGCAGGCAACTAAAAGCCTATTATACTGCTACTGCCAACTAGCCTGCCAATTATGCAGCCTATAGATGGCATAGTGAATTATCATGCATCTTTCAAATTTGCAATTTTCCAGCAGGTGGCAGATAATGCAGCCTAACACCGATGTCTTTGCTTATGTGGCTAGTATACATTTAGCCGTTTTGCAATGACACAAAACTTATAAATATTATTTAACAAATTTTGGTGATGAGTCCTTTAGCTGGGTTGGTGCAGTGCAGTAGTTTTGCCTACTTTCTCTTTAAGATATACAGTCGAACCCACTTATAATGATACCGGTTTTAACAATATATCAGTTATAAAAATGAAAGCTGCTGCACCCTCAACTTTTGTATGTTTTCTATGGGGAAATAACCTGCTTACTACAATGCCCCCATGCCGCATTCTTGGTTATAATGAAGTCTGGCTGCTGGGTGTCCATGCTGAAAGGTGATGGAATGCGAAATCCTTGAAAAGAAACAAGAAAAAGTGAAATACGAGCCACTGCAAGATTGCCCGCCACCCCAACTGCTGCCGCGCGCTTCTCTCCTGAAGAGGTGCATGCCAGCCTCACGTGCATCTCTCTTGTCACTCTTCCACCCCTCCGAACACGAATGGGCTGCGCCCATAGCTCTGTGCTGTGCCACTTTCTGAAACATGAATGGACCGTGCCACTGTGCTGACAACGCTACCGGCGCTGCTTCCAGATTGCTCGCTGGGCCCTCATTTTGCGCAGTTCTGCTAATGGATGAAGTTACTTGTGCTTGTCTTTGTTCGTTGCATCAAAGTCGCTCCTGGCCGCCTGGTTTCTCTGCCTCGTTTGACTCGCCACCGAAATGGAAGATGGCTGATCCGCCCATTAATCATCGGCATTGCATGACTTTGCCGGTGAAACGAAAATGCATTGCTATAGATTTGGAAACAAAGTGCTTCTAACCGATGAGGCAATCATCGCAAACGTGCTTGCATCGGATAGCGACAGTGACGGCCACGATGGCAGCGATGACGCGGTAGGGCAGGCTGCCTCAATTTTGTTCCCACAGGAAGCCCTATCGATGATCTAGTCCCTCAGAGGCTTGTTTTCGCAAGGGACCTTCCGCTGCACTATGTGGAGTATCTGGATGTCTTGGAGAAGGATGTTGGCAAGCTTCGTGTAAAGCAAGTAAGGCTGCTGGACACGGGGTTTTCTCGTACAACCCAGTGGGAAGTATGTGGCAAGATGCTTGTGGTGATCTCATCCCAGCCTTTCTTGTGGATTTCTCAAGCAGAGACGCTGCTGCGGCAACGTTCCCGCATTCTTTAAAAGGTGCCTTTTGGGGCCTCCAAAGCCATGCCTCGGTGGAGCTAGTATGTCATTTGCCGCCCGGGATCGCTCTTTGCAGTTGTTATAGCAGTGCCATTCTTGAATGCCGACAGCAGCGGCTTGTTAACGACACGAGATCAGCGTGCGCAGGAAGGATAGTTAGACAGTTAAACGAGTCCAAACAATCAGAAGCCGGATGGAGGGAGGTGGTGGGTATAACTGGCTTCCCCGCCATTATAGTTTTCTCGGAACAGCTACGCCATCCCCCATTTTGATTTTTTTTTTTTCATGCAACCCAGTTATGACAATTACTGGTTATAACAATACAATTTTTGTGGCACTTGAATATTTTTATAAATGGGTTTGACTGTACTCAAATCCTATTATAAGGGGTTTTTAATGTTAAGCCATTTTGCATTCAGCATTTTACATGGAGAGCATATGGCTACAGTAAGTTTCCACTACAGTGTTGTATGCATTGGTCAAAGCAGATGTCACGGGTTAGCTGAGACATAGTTACAGCGCTAACAACACTAACGGAGAAAAAGTTGGGACAGGGCCGAGCGCTCTGCTTTCTAGTACAATGGGCCCTTTCCTAATGTCTGTTCACTAGTGCTCTGTCCTGTCCCAACTTTTTTTCCGTTAGTGTTGTTAGTGGTAGTAACTATGTCTTAGCAAATGCATCAACACCAACCAGCCCAACTTTCTGCGTTAATCAGAGGTTATTGTTCCTGCATCTATGGTTCATAATTATGTATGGAACAGAGCTGCCACATGCCTGGCAAGCCAAAGTGGTTTGAAGATTTTAGAGGCTGTAATAGACTAATGCTTGCATTCTTTTGTGGCATTTCGTGGCCTGTCATTTTATTACCTTCACAGTATCCACAGCTGTGTATTCATGTTATTTAGCTTGCAAGCTTTGCAATTTAGATGCTTCCTCTTTCCTTGCAGGAGAGCCCACCTAAAGGAGTGCTTTGAAACACTGAAAAGACAGCTTCCTAACATGGATGATCGAAAAACGTCCAACTTGACCATTCTCAGGGGTGCCCTGCGCTACATACAGGTAAACTTTGACTCAAATCTTTTCTTTTTTGACAAACAAGGATGGTATTCTTGTGAACTGGGGTAATCAAAGTGCAATGTTTTAACTGTGAAGCAAACTATTACAGTCAAACTAAAGCTGTTTCATTGGAACAGCATTGTTTAAATGCATAACCTTGGGATGATGGCTTATAACCTAGAAGCAGTACAAAGTGTTGAAAGCTGCTTTCACATTGTTTTGATTTATAGCTGGGTTCATCATCCATTTTCAAAACATGATAGTTCTTTCCAATTTTCTAGTCTCCTTCACTAACAATATAAAATAAACATTTCAGTTCTGGTAGCACTGGTGGTATGTGAATGTTTGTTGAGTATATTGTGTTGAGTGTACTTGAATGCGTGCATCTGCTGTACTTAGGTATGTGGCACCCCACACAATGTTTGGCGAGAAAGCAACTGCTCTGAAAACCCCATGCCTGCTAGCTGGCAGCAATGCACATAATAAATAATTCCCACATAGCAACAGAGTGTTGGAAGCTTTTTAAGACAGTAGCGGTTGGGGAGCGTATCTGTAGTTCTATTATTGTGTCTGTGCCTCCAGCTGCCACAGGAGAGCTTCAAGGTCACCATCTATTGTTTCATTCATTCTAATTCTATTCATGCCCCAATGTGTGAAATGTAAACTGTTGTAGGCCATACGGTTAACTTCAGCGAGCTGTGGCCTCAACTTCAACTTTCTCAGTAGTTGATACTCAAGTGATGTACATTCATAGGTGCCTGGAACCTGTTGCTGGAAAAGCTGATGAGTTGGAATTTCTGCATGTGCAGAGCCTGAAGCGGCGTGAGCGGGAGTATGAGCACGAGATGGAACGCCTGGCTCGAGAAAAGATAGCAGCACAGCAGCGGCTGGCCACACTCAAGAAGGATCTGTCCTTGCAGCTTGACTACCTCGACATGAGTGCTCTGCTGCCCGAGAAGGACAATGAGACCACCACAACTGCCTCTGGTATGCTACTGCTTATCATGTCTCACAGCTCTCAAAGGATTCATCTAATCCCTTTTGAAGCATTAATGCAGTTTTGTCATTTTTTACACAGAAATGCATCTCACACTTTCAAGTAAACCTCTCCCTTGATAAAAACCTAAGCCCTGGTAGTGATGGGATGGGGCAAAAGACAGCTATGTGAACCAAGACCTGATGTGTTTTTCACGAGACCGCAGTAGCAGAACTTAGTAGCAGGCAGACCTCTTTCACGAACCTGCTGTGTTAACTAGTGCAGTGAAACTGAAAGCTGTATGTCTGCTGTCACTTTTGGCCTCACTACCTTGGAATACGTAGTGCCTGTTCTGCCCTGGTGACATATGCACAGTAACTACAGTTAGACTTAATCTCACTTCCACCTTACTGCAGTCGTGCAGTGTTACATGAGAAAGTAACCCGCATTTGTTCCATTAAGTGCAGGGATGGTAGATGTAAATGTGTTGGGATTTTCCCTACAACTGCATATGACTGCATTGGCTAACATTGTGTAGCTCAATTGCGGTTAGCATGGCTGTGTAGCTAGGGTATTAAAATGCTTCAAGAAGTGCTGCCAGCTATCACTAGAGAATGAGGAATGCGAGAGATGAAATTCAAAACGATGAGCAAAATGTGAACAAGGTGAAAGCAGGAGCCAGCTTTTCGACAAGTGGACTTGTCCTTTTCAAGGTGGAAAGAGAAAAAGACAAGTAAAGAAGACAAAGAAAAAGACCACTTGTTGAAGTGTTAGCTCCTGCTTTCACCTTGTTAACGTTTTGCTCATTAGATTTCACCAGGTGATTTATAAAAACCTAAAAAGTTCACTGTAGGGCAACAGTCATAGTACAGAAATGAAAATCGAGAGGACTTTTACTCAGACTGTATGGGTCTTGCTATTTGTACTTTTTCTTTTGCTTATATGATCCTTGAATGCTTGATCTGCCTTCCTCAACTTTCTTATTTAATTGTCTGGCCTGTAAAGCCTGTGCACTGTGCTGCATGGGGAGGATTACTGTCAGATGCACACGTGCACCATGTCTTGAAAATGCTGGTTTTGTGACATTGCATCATGAGATGTTACACATGTTCTGAGCTAGGTTTGAAGGAGCAATTAGTCGCAGCACGCATGACATAATCTCGCTGATGACATTATTGTCTGTTAGTGCAGTGAGCTGAAGGTAATGGTACAGACATGCACATGCATTGTCAAAAGATCAGAGATCCCCCCTCAGTTATAGCGATCACTAAACTGTGCAAATAAGATCACAGTTGTCTCTGTTGTTATATCGTGGTCCTAGGTTAATGTCATAGTTACCAGAATAACCTACAGCTGGGAAAGCAAAAAAAGGAAAGCGAGACAAGGTACCCATAGAATTTGATTCCAGTAGTACTTTTTTAAGCATGAGGAGGTGAAAAATATTGAAGGCATGGCATGGTGCCACCTTGGTAAGCACAGGGTTTCTTCTGTTTGAAATGCAGAGTGTGGCAACTACAGCGACCTGGATGAGGACCTGGACGAGAAGCCTCGTCTTCAGCCGCCGTCGGTGTCCCCCACCAGCTCACCCAAGCCAGCGCTATCTTTTCTATGTGACGTAGCAGGTGGGTAGACAGTCATTTGGAGCGTTGTATGCTCTTATATTTATTGTGATAGCAATTATATTGACACTCCAGGCGCATTTCTGCCATTGCCATGATGTTCCGTATAAAGACCAAGGGCGATAACACTGTCGCTGCGCGCCCTACGCTGTATGTGCGATTGAAAGCGTGCGAGGGGAGCCGACGATCGGCGGCTCAATGTCGCTCGTGTGAAAGGGAGGAAAAGGGGAGGAAGTCACGCATGAGGCACCCAACGTTGCGAGGCACTGAGGAGGGGAGGGGGGTGGCAGTGTTCTACTGTGTCTGCAACTGCACATTTGGTGGCTGCGCGTGGTCGTGTGGTCGTATCGTGAGAGCGATCTGCATTCAGTCGGTGCAGAGTCTAGGTACGGCAGTGGCTTGTAGCTTTGTGTGTGCTGTGTGTTCTCGGTGCTCAGTTTACATTGAAGCGATAGGCAGCGTAATGGTTACTTCACTCGCTGCTATTGCTGTGTTTTCTCATGCCACCGTTTTGACAGTGAGTGCCCACGGTCATCAAGTGTGATGTGTTAATGTTGGCTGTGCGTGCTGACACCATTCTTGTTATGTTTACAAGTTGATATGGCCAATAAAAGTACTATCCTTACTTCGTATGACTGTCTGCTAATTTGCTATCGCAGTTGATACTGCGCCTCTTGGGGGAAACTGATTTTTTTTTTCTCTTTTTTTTACACCTTTCTTTGTACAGTAGACTTCTGTTAATACAACTCCACTTAATTTGAACACAATCGGAGATCTCGGTCAGCACCTGCGCATTTCTATGGCACAAAACGTTTTGATCATAAAATTGGCTTTTACCAGCACACACGTGTTCGGCCCGAACAAGGACCTAAATGAATCGGGAAGGAATAGCGCCAACTAAGACGATCACAAGAGGGAGAACGACACAGGACAAGCGCCAGCTTCATCTATCTTTATTCACCGAAAAATCAGCAAATATAAGAAAAATCACAGACATGCGCACAATGACCATAATGCATCATCTGCCAAACCATTCTAGATAGGACATTTCGCTTTTGAAGAGGGTCATGGAAGTATCACTAACACAGTTTTTTTCCTCTCTTCTTTATATGTAATGCTTTCAAAACCTCACGTGCCTTTGTTTCCCTGCTTCTGCCAAGGATCTTTATTTCTCCGAACCGTGGTTCACACTTCTTGCAGTACAGGTATTGTTTCCGTGGCGAATGTTCTGCCGCTCGGTCACATGCAGTGCAAGTTGCACAATGTTGCGAAGGATGCGCACCTCCTTTCAGCGACCGCACTTGTTCAGCTGCACGGTCATTCACGCATCTACAGGGTGTCTACCAACCGGGAAAACCGGGAATTCTCAGGGAATTTGAATAGTCTGGAAATACTCAGAGAAAACTCAGGGAATTTGTGCTTAAATCAGGGAAAATTAGCTGTAATCTTATTGAAAGGGAACGAAAGTCGTGTTAATTCTGGCTCCAGTAACACAGGAATCGCAAAGAATTGTCATTGACGCCGTGTCATTGGCACGAGGTATTGCCAGAGTAGTTAATGACCGATTTTCCAGACTCCGAATTGTTCGGACATGCCCGATAATTCGCACGGCTTCGCGGCACCACCACGTACTCCATAGAGTTAATGTATAGTGCCCTGACTGCAGGTCTAAAATGGCATTAATCAAAGCCACCACCGCCGCCATTTTGATTATCTCGCCGCCTCAAACCGGTGCTCACACACGCAGATCCGCTGGCAGCCGTAGCCTCCACCGCGCAACGTTTGGCCTAGCTGCTTCTACGTTCGCTAGCTTCTTGCCGTGCGGTGCCGTGTTTTTCATTGAAAGAATTTGCCACTGTCAGCAATGGCAGTGACTCTGCCATTGTAATTCTCGTGATTGGCTTCCAAGCTCGCAAAGCAAAGAGCGTTGCATAATGCCAGTCTCCAGAAGTTAGCTTCGCCTCAATACAGAAATGTTACGCGGTGAAGCATAACAAGCGTGGCAGGGGCAATTGTCACGTGACACAGTATAAATTCCTTAATTATACACGTGTGCACCCCCGTCTCCTGTCACAGTACGAGCACCGATATGCCTAATAAGTGTACTGGCAGGCCTTAAGAGCTTTTTCGGACGTGCCTGTGGCAATTTGAGCCCTTAACTCTTTCGTTACTGCGAGAAAACGGTAGTTTTTTATAGGTCTCAGAAAAAAAATATTTACCACTACATATAATACTCCAGGACACATTGCAGCATAGCATGTTGTGGATAATGAAATTCTCCTTCCAAAAACATAAGTTGCTAAACAAAAATGTTTTAGGTAGAACATAAAAATTTTAGAAAGCGCCATTTTTACTGCCAGTTGATAAAAATAATGAAAAAATGATATCCGCTAAAACGTTAATATAAAAGGAAATTACAAATACACATTTCAAAGATAAATAACCCAGGAATAGTGTCTGAAAAAATAAATGCTCAGTACACTGCCGTTCTTTGGATACAAAAAGAAACTAAGACCAGTTCATTACTCATGCCATGCGGTGAAGCAGTTCCTGGATTTTGTGAAGCATAGGTGCACTCCGCACTTTTCCGGCAAAATGTCTGGTATTTGTTCATCTTTGCATCCTCATAACACATTTTGCAGTTACGTTTTTCGGCATCTAAGGATGGTCCGATGAGAAGTCTAGGGAACGTACGTCACCAGTTCGTCTAGAGTCATGCACCTCTTCCAGGACAAATCGCTCTCAGCGTAGCTGGGCAACTACCAGATTATGCATCTAAGCATATCTGTTTGCATTTTTGCAGGTTGTCTTTATCACTTCTGCAGAGAAGAGTAAGAAGAAATCCCACGCTGTTGCAAACTGTCTTGCGCTGATCCGCAGTGCTGGGATGAGATATGCTATGGGTGACCTTCTTGGTGTGAATGGAAGTTTCTTTACTGCCGATGGCAGCACATCATAACCAAGCAAAGTATATACCCTGAAGATAATCGGGAGAGCTCTCAAATCGTGCAAAAAGATAGGCAGATAAGTGCGCACAAGGAAGGAAACCGCTCAAGGTCGTAATGGAAACTCGCTGGTGAACAGTTGCAGATGTCCCATGCTGACTCAAAACATCGTCGCCGTCAGAGCTTGAATCTGCTTTGCTGTCATCTTTGGAATCATAACTCGAGCCCTCATTACTAAATTGAAGTGCAGGTGCAGCATAGTTTCGAGCACGACGCTTTTCTCGTGACGCAGCCGCGTGGGATGACGACATGGGAGCCACTTTCAGTAACTGTGTAGTGACACCGGCAGTGCCCCTTGCCTAGATATTATGGGAGAAGTGAAACCGATACTCTTGGAAACTGATTAAAAAGGCCAAGTCCACATGCTACACATGCGGCGGACATTCTGAAATACACTTTGGTGAAATAAAACGACTCGGACTCCAAACCAAAGCTCACTAGTGAACGGTTGGCGTCATTTTGAGTTAATTATCACCGCTCAGCACTGTCAAACAGCAAAGCCGGCAATATAATTTAATTCTTGACTTACTGGGAGTCATTCGATTACAGAATTTTTATGCTAGTGCAGTGTAATCATGAGCAACATGATTTTTTTTTCAAGCGCAGCAGAAGGTGATGGCCATGCCTCTTTTTGCTACAACATATGCGCATTCGTTTGCAAAAAGGTCCATCAAAAATCACATCACCGTAGAGCGAAAATATTAACTGATTCTGAACGTTCAGTGCCTGTACTAACTACTGGATGGCCTTAAGTGGATATGAAACAGCTCCAACATGTCGAAATCAGCGATCTGAAGTATCGATCACCGGTGGTCGATTTTAATATATGTGGTAACAAGAATTAAGGGCAGTTATAAAGGCATGCATTCATTTTTTTCGGACTGCCTCATTTTTCGGATGTTTTCGCAGCCCCTAAGGAGTCCGAAAAATCGGACGTTGACTGTACAACTGACCAAGAGGATGCTTCAAATGATCCATGGGGTGAATGCGTGGTGGAAGGAGGATGAGAACAGAAAGGACCAATGCACTGAAGAATTAACAAGAAAGGAAGCGTGCCGCCACCTCTTTGAAGCTGCTTGAGCTAAAAAAATACGAAGTGTTGGCTGACGCCGAGATGCAGGTGTCCCTCATCCAAACCAAACTAAACCCTTTAAAGCAGTGAAACCCAACACTGAGATATTGTGTACGGGCTGATAGTATGTCAGGATAGTTGAGGTTGACTTCCCAGCTGCTGAGAGAGAATCTTAGTTGTGACAAAGTTCAGGCCTAATACCTATGAGCTTGCTATCAGTTGATATAAATAGCTCATATTTGAAAATATTTACTTCTGTATGCATCTCCTTTTCATGCGTATTTGAAAATGCTCGACTCGATTCGGAATGGGTTTTACCTTTTTTTCTGCTGTGCATTTTACTATCAGCTTCTTTCTGTTTTCTTTTTGAATAAAATAAATATTACTCCTTACTATTGAAACTGGATTAAATCATTTTTTGTTTCAAAGTGCTTACTAGAGAGTGACAGCATCGGACAACATGGTGTCAGCCCATCTTGACATAAAACAAAGTTCTGGTTCATTCAGGGAATTTTGCAAATGTGCTCAGGGAAAACCTGGAAAACTCAGGGAATTTGGAAATGTCAACTTGGTAGACACCCTGATCTACCCGTTTGGTCCACATAGGTTTTTCCGCAGGTCAAAGTTATTTCATATACCACACCGGTGCAGCACTTTACAAACTGCTTTCCATGTGTTTTGGTGCAGCTGCTCCTCGTACCCTCGCTCGCAACGCGGGCGCAGAGCTGTGCTTGTTTTCGAGGAGCCGAAAACGCGACTGGGACGCTGTGTTTGTTTGCCACCTTTTTCATATTGCGGGCTATCCTATGTACATGCGGAACCACTACCGGCTTCGCAGCTTGTTTTTCTTGTGCACATGGTTTCTTGACCATGGCACCTTTGATTTTTTGCAAGATCGCTTCAGCCACTGCTGTGATAACCCCGCCAAAACCAACCTATCAACTTGCTTGTCAAAGCTCGCACGCATTGCATGGTGACACGATTTCACGAGAGCAGACTCAAGACAAAGTTTAGCAATGAAACGTTTTACAGTTTTTGAATGCGCCGACGCATAAGGAAGAAGCTCCTTTTGTCCTCGAGGTGCGTACTGCCAACATACATGATCTTCACCCAAGGTAATGGTAATGTCTAAAAACTGTAATTGCCCTTGCAAGGGTAGTTCATGCATGAATACCATCCTCCGTCCCTGCTCATTAAAACTGTCTAGGACAGTGCTTACACCATCTGTCTAAGTCAAAACCTTCAGTTTGTTAAAAACTATGAAAAAATCGTCAACATAACTGAACACATTTAGTACACCCTTTCCTGTTAAAATTTGCTCCAAGGCGCTGTCAATACTGGTTAAGAAAATGTTTGTAAGCACCGGGGCTATGCAGGATCCAATACAAATCCCTTGTCTTTGTGGATAAAACTTGTTCTCAAAAGAGAGAAACGTCACACCAAGGTAAAATTCTAGCATTTTCATAAAATTGTCTTTTGACACGCCAGAGAAGTTTTGGAAACTCTACTGCACCGTTACATTCTATAGCATCTCTGACAATACTAAATAAGGCATCATGGGGCACAGAGTAAATTAAGTCTTCAACATCTACTGAAAACACGTAACCAATGGAAGTACCTTTCTCAAGAAACCTAACAACATCTTTTGAACTCTTTGTGGCGTACAGATTTGAACTTTAAGGGATGTAAGGGGCTTTTGAAGAAGTTTCTTCAAAAGCACCTTACATCCCTTAAAATTCAAGATAGTGCTCAGATATCAGTGCTTGTACTATAATAGGAGACAAAGGGTGCACACGTGTATAGTTAAGGGAAACATACCATGTCCCTTGACAATTGCCCCCTTTGAACTTTTGGTATGCTTCTCCGCTTAAAAATTCTGCATTAGGGCAAAGGTGACTTTCGGGAACCAGCATTATGCAACGCACCATGCTTTCCGCGATCCGAAGCCATTGGTGAGAGTTTTAAAGGCGGAGGCAGTGCCATTGCTAACAGCAAGAAGCTTGGTAGCGAACGTCGTAGCTAGGCCTAGTCTTGCCACGGTGTGCCTACGGCTGCCA
Source organism: Dermacentor andersoni (assembly GCF_023375885.2). Taxonomy (NCBI): domain Eukaryota; kingdom Metazoa; phylum Arthropoda; class Arachnida; order Ixodida; family Ixodidae; genus Dermacentor; species Dermacentor andersoni. The sequence continues at coordinate 20,512,612 of NC_092816.1, read as the reverse complement.
GCGGATCTGTGTGCGAGAACACCAGCTCGAGGCGGCGTGATAATCAAAATGAAGGTGGTGGTGGCTTCGATTAATGCCGTTTTGGATCCATGGTCATGGCAAAAAGTTTGGAAAGTCGTACGGCGAAAGCCTTTTGCGTTTGAAATTTCAGACGTTCTTATACGGTGAAATCTTGTTAAATCGTAGTTGGCCGGAGCTTGAAAATAGTACGTACTAAACTGTAGTACAGCTTAAAGGGACACTAAAGGTTACCAGAAAGTCAAGTTACAGTGATAAAGCAATGCTCTAGAACGTCTAAGGCGTCAATATAATCGCGAACAGAGCTTTAGTAACTGAGAAATTGAGGTAAATGCATGACACGATTTGAGACCCCCCAGCGACATTTCGGTACTAGCCCGATGACGAAAGCACTCCTCATCATAATTTATGTCACTAGTACTCAACTACTCGTATTAAAAAGATTATTGCATTAGATTATAAGACGGAAGAAAATGCTACTTGTCTACTTCTATCCGATTCTAAGAAAAAAATAACATTTTGACGTTACCCTTGAGTGGTATGTGTGGTAGAAAGGTTTCGTTTTCGTTCGACCGTGTGCTCGACCTTGCGCCGCGCGCGCTTTAGAGTTTCAGTTGTTTCCTTATCGTGTCGTGCTAAGGTGGTCCTGCTGGCTCGCGAAACTTGCATTTGGAGCAAGCAGTGAGAATGCCACATCCTTGTGATGTCGTGGGATGCGCGAACGTTCCGCGGAACTTGGCCAAGGGCAGTTGCAGCGGCGAATCCAACGTTACTTATCACTGTGTGCCAACGAGTGAACCTCTCCGTTCGAAGTGGTTAAGTGCCATACCTCTGCCACAGTGCGCTGGCAAAGAGCCGAAAAAATCGCGTAGTGTACTCGCTGCACTTTCATCCAGAGGATTATGAGTTCAACGCCGACTTACTGAAGTCGCGTGAAGTGCCTTTCAAAGCAGGCCGTCGTCGTAGTAGTACGCAACGACGCCGGCAGCGCGAGCCCTCAACAGCAGGTCATGTTCATCAGTGCTTAAATCGCTGAACTCGAGCCCAGCATCGCGAGCTAATGTGGCGTTGTCAGGGTCGTCCATTGCAACGAGCGTCGAAGTTGGCATCATAAAATAAAGAACCAGCTTATCGTCGTGCACCTTCCCTTCCGCTAGCCACCATAGTTCGGCTTTCGCGCTGCTCTCGGCTCTGTCTTGGCTCTGTTTATGGCCGTGCGTTTGCGTTTTGTGCAGAAAAGCCGTAGCGCCGTCTGCGGGAGCCGTTTTACTTACCGATGGCGCAACGTCACTATGAGACCATGACGTCAATACTCCTCGATCGGAGGGTGGGTGATTTGAACTGCGCTAGAGGTACGCGGACGCTTCAGAACGCATTTTCTCTTGAAATAAGTCTCTTCTTCGCATGAAAAAAGCGTTTCGAGGTTTCTGGTATGGTATTTCAACAGTCCACGCTGACTTAACATTAACCTTTAGTGTCCCTTTAACCAAAATAGCATGAGATCGTCCACTTACCTGTCAAAAACGAAACTATGAGAGAGTGCAATGAAGAAACATGTATTTATTCAGTTCGCACAGCAAAAGTATGCTATTTTCGTTTGATGCCACTGCAGGCTAGCAGCAACAATGGCGGCCTCAAACTTGCTCAAGCTCCGAGCCAGCTTTTCCGCCAGCCCCCTCTTCTTGGCAAACACCCGCATGAGGCTGACGTAACGTGCAGCATCTGCCACTGTCGGGCCTGAATCACCTGTGCTGTCATTTTCTGCGTCGTCCTCATCACTGTCGTTAGGCGACATTTCGGCAACGATGGCGAAAAGTCGAACCTCGTAACCGTCAATTTTTTCACGGTCGCAGCAGCATTGCTGACCAACATCTCCTTCACATTCCAATTGCCACACACTGTAGTCAATGGTTGATTCCTCTCGCGTGCCAGCACCGACTTCTTCGTGCCACATTTGACAGCACTAACAAAGTCCAATTTTTCTTCTATGCTTAGCGCCTGGTTTTTGTCCTAGCTTGCACGACACCACAACACCGGTCACAATGCTCAGACTCTGGCACGGCGCTGAAATGACGCTGATGTTGATGTGGCTTATGGGGTCGCGCATCCCCACAGGCTTCACCCTTCGAAGCACCCTCTGTGTTTGTGGTTGGAGGCCGTTCCGATCTCTGAGGCTCGTTGTTCTGATGGGCCGGCGCACCGCCATGATTCCACAATGAAAAGTGGAAACACTGTGTGTTAACCGATACGTATACAGTAAGCTGGTAGGGATTATGCGAATACAAAACGCATTACGTTGAATGACCGCTGAGTCGGGGATTTGACTTTGCTGCTACTTTTAAGACGAAACTACTGTTTAAGCGGGTACAGTTTAACAAGGTTTTGCTGTACATTGACTCCATGTGGTAGATGGCGGTGCCACTACACTAACAGAAGTCACTAACCCTTCACTAACAAAAGTAATTGATGATGCCTGCCTGCACATGCCTGTGCACAAATTTCCGCTGCAGTTTTTCTTTTCCTTTTTATTTTTCCTCCACGCGGCATTGAGGAGCCCCTCCTAAGCTCTTCCTCTGTGGCTGGGTCAGAGGAATGCTAATCGAAGGCGCCGCCACGTGATTTGGCACGCTGCTGAGAGCATTGTCGGAGTGCAATACGTTCGAATTAACCGTACCGAATGCTGCTTGCGCTTTCGAATTACCGGTCGCTTTCGCCCATTGGCATACACATAATTTTGATAGGACCACAGCGTCAGTTAGAATAAACTGAAAGTTTGAATTAAGCGTGTTCGAATTAACGAGGTTTGACTGTATTTGATATTCAGCTTGATATTCAGCATTTTTTTCTTGATTTTATTCAGTATTCTATTCAAAATCTACTATTCGGTATTTGCATACCCCTTGTTATCTTCCACTGAGAACACTGATTTTTTTGCTGCCTTCAACAGATATTTGAAGCAGTGTGACAGCTCACAATGAATTCTTGCTGTATTTACCAGATTCTAATGCACACCGTTTTATTTTTTTTTTTAATTGCTCTGAAGATTATCTGCATGTTACAATCATATGCGAAACCAAAAATGCATTAGTGGCATTATATGCCATTTCATATGTAATTGCATGCAATGCTGTGGAGGCTAGAAACTTTCTGCAGGGGCTGCATTTGGACCAACAAATAGTTAGGGTTCTTGCCAGGAGTGAGGTGAAATTCTTTTCAGTGAATAAAAATAAAAAGTAATCCTTAAAAAGAAACAAACTGTGTATTTGTACGGCTGCTAATACGTTGTTGTAGATAAATTTGCTTTTGTTGTTTTTCTTTTTGGGGTTTTTTATTTTCAGCCTTGTGTCCATGCTTGGGTGAGAAAACGCCATTGGTGTGCAGTGAAGCATAGACAGAACGCGTGGAGTGGTCAGTTTTGGTGACCAAGCTTCTTGCGTAGCTTCTAGTGCGTTGCATGCTAAGTATGAAAAGGAGTGTGAAACGGAGCGACAGCCTATTGTCACAGCCTATCGTCACAGCCAATGTCATCGCCACTGTCATTGCAAGATGACACAAAACAAGTTTTTGCATAGGATGGGAAAAACTATGCGTGGCTTTCAGGCTTTAATTATGAAAGCTCATTCAAAAACGTTATTTTCCACACTAAGCTAGTGACAACAGAGTCGTGTCATGTGTTTTTCATGTTCCGGAAACTTGCATGTGTTGCTTCGTGAACTGATGAACGAGTTAATCCAGAAGTGATCCAATATCCAATTTGCAATTGTGTCTGATGGAGTGGTTTGAGAAATGCTGAATATCAAACGCTGTGGACTGCAAGAAAGGTCTACATGTTGTGACCCGTTGTGATAAAAATCTGTCTGAGATTGACAATGATAGACATTATGTGCAAATAAATGTTCATTCTTTGAAGGTAAAAAGCTCTGCGCAATTGATCACATTTCTGATTGCCAGAACCAGAAGCATGCTACGTTATGTTTTATAAAATCAGGCATGCATAAAGTGTGGCTGCACATTGCTTTTTCCTATAAACAAATAAAAACTGGGTGTGCTTTATATTTTGGGGCACATTAGAATCATTTAAGTTCTGGCAAATAGAACAGCAGTGTAATTGAATTGTGGCGAAATCTGGACACGGAATGCGTGGTGCTGACAAAAGAAGAAGAGGCAGGAGAGGCGTGAGCGTGGCCAGACTTTGCCACAGGGGCCACTGCCTGTAGAGAGGGAGTCTGTTTCCCTGAAAACGCGCTTGTAACATTGAGGGGCTAGAGACAGTGATGGCGAAGATGTAGGAAGTGGAGAAATTGGAGCAACGTCAAAACTGTGAATGGCAGCATTTCCAATGACAGACTCAAACTTGGTTTCATTGACAACACCGCCATTCACAGTTTTACCCCATTTTCTCCACTTTCTACTCCCTCACCATCACTGTCTCCAGCCCCTCGATGTTACAAGCATGTTCACTGGCAAACGGACTACACCTCTCCAGGCGGGGGCCCCTGTGGCGAAGTCTGGCCACGGTATGTGCGATGTCAGCAAAAGAAGAGACAGGAGGGGCACGAGCTTGGCATTAGAAAGAAAATAAAAATCAGTCTGAAGGGTTAGCCTTGCAAGAAGGTCGCATCTTAGGTCTTTCCTGTTCTCGCGACATTGGGAAAGACTTCGTCACAGACTGTGGCCAGACGTTGCCACAGTATGTTTCTTTCCACCTCTTCTTTTGATTCGAACCACAGAATAATTCATTTAGTTACGTTGATCTCGTCAACGTCTAATTAACAAAAGCCAACTGTATTGTAGCACAGTGTGCATGGCAGGTCTGTCCAGCAAAAGCCTAATTGGGACAAAACAGTCCTGCTATCCATGTGAAAATGGCAGGCAGTGTCTGTAATAATTTTAACCAGTAAAGGCTGACTGATTAACCATGATGCTAGCATATAATTTCTCAGTTGTGCTAGTCTGGGTTCTTTTAGGCTAAATGAGCAGGAGTGTATGCCCTTACCTTATATTTGAAAACACAGTATTATATTGCCTTGTTGATTGTCTTCGTATGCACAGTTGTACAACACTGCATGTGCTCCAGCTAGCGTCTCCTTATGTTCATCCATTCTTGGCAGATGCTTAGAGGTACCATGAAAGGAGGTACCATGAGCGATGCCTAGAAGCTGGCTCCTCCCCCCCCCCTTATTTTTTTTCTTTTTCTCTTTTGGCAAGGCTCGATTTTTAGGCTAACTAAATGTAGTTTTTTCATTTGCAGGTAACTCTGAAAATGGCAAGCCTCCCATTTTTCCCACAAACCACAAGTTGATTGACACGCTAAATGGTGCTGCAAATAGCAACATTGGCAATGTCAGCAACAACAGTGCTGTCAACAACATTGGCACCAACATTGCCACTGTGTTCACCTCCTCGACTGGCCACATTGTGACCAATAGCAGCTGTGGTGCCACCCCTGTGGTGGTCACTGGTGGCCGGGTCACTGCACCCAGGGCATCCCCAGGGAAAGGTATAACCCCTATGGCAACACCGCTGTTGTCAATGGCTAACAGCAGCAAGATGGTTGCCACCCCAGCTACCCCTCTGGCCACGAGCACCAGTTTGGCCAGCCTGGTTTCACAGCAACAGGTGTGTAGATTGCGTTTGCATGTGTTGTTGCAATGTTGAATAAATAGTGCCAACAGGCATACAAAAGTGTTTTGCTTTTGTTCTTGTTTCCCTTATGACAACCTGAAGGTGGCACCACAAAAATTGCTGGAGCTCTTTGCCAGTGGTCAAATTCTATCCTAACTATTGAATAAGAGAAAAGTAGTTTTCCTTCTTTTTTCTATTGCTAACCCAAAAATATGAGCGTCCTTTTGTTTGTGCAGTCTTTGTCATGCAACCTTAGATTATCCTTAAGCATTTATGACCATATTGTGATGAACTATCTAAAGTACAGTTGAAAGGCTTGCATTAATGTGTTGAGTGAATAATACACACACACACACACACACACACACACACTGGGTGTGTGAGGTATTTGAGAACACTATTCCTGAACACATTAGACACCAGCAGGCTCATCATATCTATCTAGACGTGCGTCCTCTTGTTAGTTGACTGCTTATCATTCGTATTGCGCAATTTCTTCAAAGATAGAAGCGTACAGATTGATGCAGAAAATGAAATTCCATGCAGTCCTCGTCGCCCTGGCCGCACACCACAGCGACTTGGAAATTGCCACTTTTCTGAATGTAGCAAAGTCTTTTGTTTACAAGTTGCGGACAGAACTGATGTGTTCTGGAGGTGACATGACATCTGTGGCGAAAAGGAAAAAAGCAGTCAGTGGTCAGAACCCCTGATATTCTCCAGCGGCTGCAAGTCATCGTGAGTAACGACCGAGGGAAGCTAATTAATGCAGGCCATTGCAAAGGAGCTCCAAGTTGCAGAGTTGACTGTCAGGCTCGCTATGCATGAGAACTTGAGATACCATTCCTGTGTCATGAGGAGGGGGCAATTCGTGTCCGATAAAACTCGGGAGAGTCGTCTGCTCTGGTCCAAGCACTTGCTAAGGAAGCTGAAGAGCCTGGAATGCTCTGTTTGTTTTTTTTTTTTGCGCAACAGCGTTAAAGAGCTCATGTTGCAGAAGAGTCGGCGGCGTTGGCCGTGAGTGAAAAATGGCGGAAGGCAATTCATAAATAAAAACAACTTGCAAGATGGGCTGGGTGGGAATCGAACCAGGGTCTCCGGAGTTTGCGACGGAGACGCTACCGCTCAGCCATGCGTTCGATGCTTTAAGGCGGGAAAAAAGCATGTCTAGTGAATCCGGTGTTGCCTTAGAAACGTGCCGTAGAAAGTTATACTGCTGTGTATATTGGTAATTATGAGCATGTAAATTACAGAAGTTGCAGTTAAATGCGTAGCGAAGTACGTTTCCGCTACATTTCTTCTGTGCTTGGCGCACACGCAGAGCCATCTTGCGGCAAACACAGAAGACCCCCTCCTCGCAATGTACGGCGCTGCCCTGACAGGTGGCGCGCCACTTGCCCGCGTCTCCCCTTTGTCTCGTTTGAGCGCATTGGGGCCATGCGGGGACCGGTGCGAGGATGCCCCAATGTCCTTGCGTTTAATAAGTTTTCTCGCTCTCTCCCCTTCCAACTTCCAGCGTGCGTCACTCGAACCCTCATGTTTAGGCGACGCGGCTCCTCTTTCCGCTCACAGCGCGATTCCTAGGTGCAGCGTTCGATGCGGGACGCCTCTGACGTGATCGCTGCGTCGTAGCGCGTCTGGTGGGAAAGCGTCCCCTGCGATGTGTGCCGTGCTGCTGGCGAGTAGTCATGCATCTGCATGGTGCTCCCAAGTGAGATAGAGGACGATCCCATCGAGGCGTCAGCCCCATGATCGCGTCCGCATTCATGACGTGTCGCGGCCCGGCTGTCCGTGTTGATCACGTTGTTGGCGCGCGTAGATCGTTTCTCCCTCCGAGGCACCAAGTTCTTTGGTTTGTTCCGCTTGCTCAGGTGCACGTTTCGTCTTTGTGTGACTCAAGAGCATGCCAAGCGGATGAGTGGGCGGTGCGAACAGGGTGCGATAATGCTATCACGTTCCACTCTTGAAGGCGAAGCTTAAGCGTCTTCCAAGTTTTCCTTTTTTTTTTTTTTCAGATGAAGAGAACTTTCACCAAGACCAAAAAGTTAACTGCCATAATTACAGGTGGCTTCGCGCAAGTGCTGATGAGATGCCTACAGTGATGCACACAAAATTTCTGTCATTGTGATGGTGTTAGCCGTTGTCAGCAACGTCATGTCGCCCCACTTTTTTGCAGAAAAGCTCTGCATTAAAGCTGCTGCGTACGTGGAGGTGCTTGCCACCCTTAAAGCTTTGGGTAGAGACTGTTTCGAAAGGAAGATCTTATGTCTTTCAGCAAGATTCGGCTCCCGCCCACACCGCCTGCATCACCCAGGAGTGGCTGGCTGACGAGTTCTACGATCACGTCACTCACAACTTGTGGCCTCTTAGTTCTCCAGATTTAAATCCGCTCAAATACTATATCTGGGGCATCGCTGAGACAGAGGCCAATAAACAGCCACATAATACAAAAGACTCACTGAAGGTCACCATTGCTGACTCAATGGCCAACATCTCTAATCCTGATCCATGCATGCAGCCGTTTTCAAAGCCAAATTGAATCGGGTATTGTTGCAGATGGCGGATTCATTGAGTAATTGTGGAAATAAACCATAAGAGAAGTATTTCCCAAAGTTTGGTGAAAATATGTCTATTTTTCCTGGAGATATTCTTCTCTGCCTGAAGCCAACACTGTTTTCTCAAGTACCTCACGCGCCCGGTAGTGCTCACATATTGCTGAAGCCCGTATCTCCACCACTTATAGGATGTCGGCCGATGCAATGTTTTTTATGTTTGAGCAGCTGCACCAGACAAGCCCCAAGATGATGAGTATATTCAGATGACGACAACGAAGTACACACATTGCACTCATACAGTAGAACCTTGTTCATATGTTTTGGAAAAAAAACATAAGAAAACATATTCACCGGGAAAATGTACCATCCAAAGTCACTAAAAAAAGTGGTATACTCAACTGTAGATGACATCTATATAAGGCGAAGTGTTGCATGAGTTGTTGCAGCACGAGACGCTGGCATGCGCTGAGTTGGTGGGCTGCAATAGGCTCACGACTCACGTTGTCATTTTTGTGGGTTCGGAAAGCTTATGTTTGTGCCCCTCGAGTTCAGCCTGGGTCAGGAACTTTATTGAGTTGGGAATTTTGGCAGCAAGTTTTGACCTGCCCACTCAGCATGAATTGTTTCGACATGAGACTCCTACATGCGTTGAGCTGGTAAGGCCCGAGTGACCCAAAACGCACGTATTCATTTTCCTATTGTCTAGCGTTTTATGATGGTGACAGGAAACTGAAATGAAATCAAGCTAGTGATAAATGCTGGAAAATGGTGCCTACAATGCCACCAGAGAGAAACATTATGCTCATTTCGTGCCGCTTGCAGCAAGGAATGACGGCGTAATTGGGTTATTGCCTATAAAAGCGTGCAGTACACTTCCAATGCACTACACCTCATGCACTGTGAAACGGATAAGTGAAGGCGCTTATCAAAATAGGGTTCGCAGCGACAGCTGAAAGAGATTTGTTGGTACTGGAATAAGAAACTGAGTGCACGCCGGCATTCTCGTGCGAGATGAGCTGGAAGCTGCTGCATTGGGCCGCTACTATTCTCGATCACGCACCTCGTGCTGTTTCTTGTTTACGTGGGAACTGGTGGCCTAAAAATATATTACTGTATAATTGAAATCTGGCTATGTACCGAAAGATCGCTTTTTCCGGGAACGTATGAACTGGTAAGAAAGAAGTGCAACTGTATTGGTTCATTTTTTGTGATCTTGATTGTTAACACAGAAGTACGTATATATTTACACAGAGCCCCGAAAGTTCAGCTTAGCAAGTCCCAGGGTAATGTCAGTCATCTCCTTGCGTAATCTAGCGTGCCAATGTGCAGCGGCATGTGTGTTCGGCCTCCAAATGGCACCAAACATTACGGAACGAGAAACACAGTATTGCCCAAGTTAAAAAAAGATAGGTTTCGGTTTCACTTTCAATTTATTTATTTCATAAGTGGTATACTCCATGCTTTCATAAGTATACATAAGGAGGCAGGGTGTCTACCAACCGGGAAAACCGGGAAAACCGGGAATTGTCAGGGAATTTGAACAGTCTGGAAAAACTCAGGGAAAACTCAGGGAATTTGTGCTTCTATCAGGGAAAATTAGCTGTAACATTATTGAAAGGGAATGAAAGTCGTGGTAATACTGGCTCCAGTAACAGAGGAATCGCAACGAATCGTCATTGACGCCGTGTCATTGGCACGATGTATTGCCAGAGTAGTTAATGACCGATTTCGTAGACGTCCGATTTTTCGGACATGCCCGATAATTTGCACGGCTTTGCGGCACCACCACGTACTCCATATAGTCAATGTATATTGCCCTGACTGCAGGTCAGAAATGGCATTAATCAAAGCCGCCATTGCCGCTATTTTGATTATCTCGCCGCCTCAAACCGGCACTCTCGCACGCAGATCCGCTGGAAGCCGTAACCACCACCGCGGCAACGTTAGGCCTAGCTGCTTCTATGTTCGCTATTAAGCTTCTTGCCGTGCGATGCCGTGTTTTTCATTGAAAGAATTCGTCGCTGTCAGCAATGGCACCGACTCCGCATTTGTAATCCTCGCGATTGGCTTTGAAGCTCGCAGAGCACAGCGCGTTGCGTAATGCCAGTCTCCGAAAGTTAGCTTCGCCTCAGTACAGTAGTGTTAAGCGGTGAAGCACAAGCGTGGGAAGGGGCAATTGTCACGGGCCACAGTATGTATTCCTTAATTATACACACGTGCACCCCCATCTCCTGTCAGAGTACGAGCACCGATATGCCTAGTAAGTGTACTGGCAGGCCTTAAGAGCTTTTTCGGGCGTGCCTGGGTCAATTTCAGCCCTTAAGGGTAGTTAAAGACAGGCATTCATTACTTTTGGACTGCCCGATTTTCGGATGTTTTTGCGGCCCCTAGGGAATCAGAAAAATCGGACGTTGACTGTACAACTGACCAAGAGGATGCTTCAAATGATCCATGTGGTGAAAGCGTGGTAGAAGGAGGATGAGAACAGAAAGGACCGACGCACTGAGGAATTAAATTAACGGAAACGGAAGCGTGCCGCCGCCTTCTTGAAGGAGCTTGAGCTACAAATATCTAAGTGTTAGTAGACGCCGAGATGCAGATGTCCCTCATCCAAACCAAAATAAACTGTTTTAAGCAGTGAAACCCAACACTGAGATGTTGTGTACGGGCAGAGAGTATGTCAGGACAGTTGAGGTTGACTTCCCAGCTGCTGAGAGAGAACCTTAGTTGTGACAAAGTTCAGGCCTCATACAGATGAGCTTGCTATCAGTTGATAGAAACAGCTCATATTAAAAAAATATTTACTTATGTATGCATCTCCTTTTCATTAAAATGTCGACTCAATTTGGAATGGGTTTTACCATTTCTTTCGCTGTGCATTTTACTAACACCTTCCTTCTGTTTTCTTTTTAAATAAAATAGATATTACTCCTTACTATTCAAACTGGATTAAGTCATTTTTTTCAGCATGCTTACTAGAGAGTGACAGCATCGGACAACGTGGTGTCAGCCTCTCTTGACGTAAAACAAAGTTCTGGCTCATTCAGGGAATTTTGCAAAGTGCTCAGGGAAAACCTGGAAAACTCAGGGAATTTGGAAATGTCAACTTGGTAGACACCCTGGGAGGTCCCAGATCGTGTAGCTGAAAGTGGACCTGCTGTCAGAAAACATACACAATTGTGCAAATATATAGCATAAAACAAGTAATAGTTACTAAGTGAAATATTGTACAATGTAAATGTAGTGCAAACTGCAAATAATACAAAGTCAATAAGTAGCAGTACAATTAAAGCACTAAATGCATTCACAACAGAACAAACCAAAATGGTTATAAAGTGTACAATTGAAAGACCTAGAAAAAATGAAAAATGAAAGAGAAATGAACAGGAGTGAAGTGATTAGATTAGATATGTGGATAATTTTGGTTAATTAGTAGGAAAGTGAGTGATGTTTTCTTGATGAGAACTAAAGAAAAAGAGCGCTTGACATCTAGTGGGAGACTGTTCCAAATAGATAATGCTGCGAAATATCCAGATTGTTTTACATAATTAGTATGTATTAGTGGCAATAAGAAATTGTTGTTAGTTGCAAATCTTGTGCAGTTTAAATTAACCAAAGTAGCCTCAGAAAATATATTTACTTGTAAAGAATTACTTGTTATATTAAACTACATTACGGCTAATTTATATTTAACAAAATTATTTACTGAAAGCATTCTGTGATTGGTGAAGCATATCAGAAGCACTGCAGGAGAATGAGCTGAACGATGACATCTGGATGGCCTGAGTCTGTAAATGCTGTAGCGGTGCTATATGTGTTGGATATGTGTTACCCCACGTTGTAATACAATAATTGAGATGGCTGTGAATAAAAGAATAATGCAAGGTTAGCAATGTTGGTTTTCTAAAATAATACCTAGCTTTAAGCTATAACTAGAATTCTAATACTGGGAGTAAGCTTATCCTTCAAATAGGCGACATGCCTTGTCAATCTGAAGTTTAAGTCTAGAATTATACAAAAAATGGACATTCATTTACTGCACTGATGACAAGAAAGTTTAGGTTGCTAGTGGGAATGAATTCTGGTGTCCTATGATTCGAATGAAAAATCATAAAAGACGCTTTGGTAGGATTTATTAGTAGCAAGTTAAGATGGCGCCAAGGTAAAATATTATTCACATTAGTGTTTAGCTTAGTAGTCAGAGAAGTTAGTGAACGACCGGTTACAAGTAATCTCGTGCCATCACCGTAAAAGAAGGCCCCAGTTTCTGATAGACAACCATGTAAATCATTTATGTAAAGCAGGAATAGTAGTGGGCTAAGTATTGAACTCTGCAGGACCCCTTTATTGGTTGTTCTGAAATTAGAAAGTGAGGAACTAAAGTACACAGCCCGTTGTCTATCTGTTAGATAACTTTTTATAAGTGCTAATGCTGGGCCATCGACACCTACTGCCCATAGTTTAGCAAGCAAGATGATGGGGTTTATGGGATCAACTGCTTTGTATAGATCAATAAAAACTGATCCTGCGTAGAAACCATCATCTATAGCCCTTTTTATTTTATCTGTGAAAGAAAGTATAGCTCAGTCAGTTGAGAAACCTACCCTGAGGCCAAATTGATTTGGCCAAAGATTGTTAAACTTTGAGAAATATTTAGTTAAGCACTTTTCAATACACTTTTTGATAACTTTGCTACAAAAAAAGAAGAATAGCAACAGGGTGATAATTAGAAATGCAGGAGCATTCACCCTTTTTAACTATTGGAATAATTTTTCCTTTGTTTGTTTGACTTGGAAATAGTCCAGTCTTAAGGACTGAATTTGCAACATGAGATAACAGGCGGGCAATAAGATGAGCTACTAATTTTATATTAATTGAACTGATTTTGTCCAGACCTGCTCCTATAAGCTTTAAATCATGTATGACATTGATTATTTCATCTGGGCCAGTTAGAAATATGTAAATGATTGTAAGCAATGCTCAAATGTTAGTTGAGTATCATTGGTATGATCGAAAGTATGGTCACAGAAAAACTCATTGAATGCATTTAATTTGCATCTACCGACACCTGACACTGTATAATGTCTGATCCCGGTGCCACGAGAAGTAAAGGCTCCCACGCCGAGGGCTAGAACATGGAAAGGGCCCCGTTAGCACATCGCTGTGGGAGTATGGCTCCACGTGGCTATGCTGCATAGTTTCGCACTGTCTAATAAGCTTGATCGTAAGAGAAATGGGCAGTCTCCGTCAGCTTGAGCCTCCGACGAGTGTGGCTCGGCGTAGTATAGCCATGCATGGGCACGAGGTACTACTCTTTGGCTTAGCGTTTGAAAAGGAGCAACACAAAGTACGCACAACATAGACGAGCTCGAGTCCGAGTAGTACCCAAAGGGCCTAGTGGATGAGAGCAGAAACATGTATGCACTTCGTGCCATCCCGGAGAGAGCTCTCCCACGCTCGGTCTGCCAGTTGTGGCAGTTGTGCTGCCACAGCTGGTAGTGCAAGGTCGTGGTTCCTCACAGCAAGGGGCCAGTGGAAACTGCACACTAGTCCTTCTAGGTGTAGGGATAGGCGTAGGGACAGTAGAATAGGCGAAAGCACGCACAAAGTCGGCAGGGCACACCTTAATTTCCCCACAAGCTTATGCCCACCACTGCACTGTCTAGCTGAATGTCTGACAGCACTAATGGCCTTGGATGGTAGTCTGATCATAAATGATTAAAATATGAACACTTGCAGTGGTGCAGAATGCAAGCTTCAGTAACATGGCTGCCACTTGTCCCAGCAACCATGGAACAAAGTTTCATTTCAGCTGCCACAAACTACACAGTGTACATCAGTGCAGACTGACAAAAGGGTATTAGTTATTTGTCTATGCACAATACTGCCAGCAAGCTGATATAGAAGGAATAGTTTTTTGATAAAACTATGCTGAAAAATTGAGGAAGTTTGACTTGTTACGTGGTGTTATCACGTGAACATTTTTTGATGCCAAACTCTGAGGCCAAGGTTGTTTGTGGGTGAAGTTTTCGGAACTGAAGCGCATATTAGCAGTCATATTTCCCATGTCAATGCCACACTCTGAAGCTGAATGGAGAGCCTTTCGCGACATTACCCTGCAGTTTCCACCTATAGGCAAAGCATGCCAACGTCCACAAGGCAAAGAGGGGCTACAGTACATGTAGATACGACCCCTGTTTCGTACGATTTCCTGGTGCCAACGTTCATGATCGAGAACACAAGAAATTACCCAGTACAGTTACACTTTCCTTTTTTACCAACTGATACATTCCCAGAAAACACTCGTCACTGATGTTTAGTACATTGCCAAACTGCAATCGTATGATACGTTTTCCAGCTGCTAGATCTCATGTGACGGGCACAACAGGTGCGCCAATTGTGAAATTTTGATACAATTGCATATTTCTGTGCCAAGCTGTGCCAAAAGTCTGAAATTTGATGAAATTGCGCCTGTTGTGCCAAAATGCCCTGACTTGCTGCAAAAGTTATGTCACACTAGTCTTAGCAGAAAATAAGAGCTGTGTTAGCAATCTGCAGTTTTGCCATCTTAATTCATGTGACAGGTGTTGTTTATCTAATCCAGTCATGAAGACGCAGCAACGGAGAGGTGCAAGTGTGCTTGGTGTTGGGTGTACTTGGTGTTGGGTGCCCTTTCTGCTGCTTTCTGGTAGCAACGCTGCTAATTGCAATGCAGTTTTTAAAGTGAATAGCTTTTTTTTGGCTCTTTCGGAATGAGTGCACATTCTTGGGCAACCCAGTTGTGAAGAAGGGCGGGTGGTTATTGGAGAAGAAGTGGGGGTGCACTGTCACTCGTTAGATTGCTCGCTTGTTGAAAGCGCATGTGGCATGGAGGAACTGGAGGAACAGTGGCAGGGAGGAACTAGAGGGAGAAGGAGCAGAGGCTGCTGCTTGCTTGTTTGTCACGTCTCGCGGGCTGCCTGACGGTGGCCAGCCCATCGTGGATGATGCGGCAGAGGAGAATCCACAGGGGAATCTTGTCCACGAAGAATACACTGCCAGCATAGGCGAGCGTTCTGCCAAATGCTGATGGCATTTACGCCGACACACCAAAGAGAGCAAGAAGTAGACACATTTGCTTCCCATGGCTGCAACGAAGGAACTCTGGGAAGGTGAGGGAAGGCACAGAGGGTGTTTCATAACAACATCAAATGTTCGGTGTTGTTATCATAAGGTGCCGTTACATGGGTGCGACAGTGGGGCTTCGCTTCATCATCAGCTTTCTTGGCAATTCTTTGCCGCCTCCTCAGCCAGTAGTAAACGCTCATCCATATTGCATCATCTGCTTGGCATCTGTTTGGCCTTGGCTCGCCACCATCATCACATACCATACTGAAGCGGGGTAGGTAGTAAATTAATGATGCAGTGAACAGTTAGGCCTTTACGGCATTCCACATTGTCAATGCATCGCTAGTGCTAATGTTGTTATGCAATCTGCCTAACTGAAAATCAAACCACCTTTACGGCTTGGCACTGTCTCTGCAGTACTAGCACCGTCAAAACAAACAGCTGATCTGAACAATGACAAAATGTAACTGATGCTTTGCCCACAATGTGAGATGAGACTAAGAAATCATAAATTTTACCATGTCATTTCTTGCTGTCTGGACAGAGAGCCAGTAACAAGCGCAGATTGGGATTGAAGCAGGCAGTCTGGGCTATATGGACCGTGTTGTTACGTAATTGCAGTTATGTGGCTATTAGTGATGCCAGCAGTAACTGCCACAGTAATTTGCAGTGTATCACATGCACGCGCAAAGGGTCTAAGAAGTCGTGTATCGCTGTAACGTATCACGTACCAAGCAAAAATAAAACTTTTATCCTACCACTAATCTGACAGTTGTGCCCGGAACTACATTCCACTGTGCATGGACATTCCTGTGTATACCTTGTACCTTCAGCGCTGCTGCAAGTTAGTCCTGAGATAAAGTATAGATGTCAACTATAGTTGAGCCTGCGAACTCTTTTAGTGACTTTTGGCCATTTGTTTTCCTGGTTAGTATGCTTTTTCTAACATTTCGTTTTCTTTCCCAGCATGTATGAATGAGGCTCTACTGTACCTAGGCTATCAGGTTGCACTAGCATAAGAGTACTTGTGCCATCTCTTATAGTGGCTGTGGGACTGTGATGCTGGCTCCCGCCATTGCATGTGTCATGTGGGGAAATTGAGCATCAGGGCACAATTTTACCTGATTTTATTATACAGAGGAGTCTCTCCTAACTATTTGAGTTTTCCAAGTGTCATTTGAAGGTTGTTGAACTTCACATACATTTTTGATGTCTTCTGCATTGCCAGTCGCAGGTGACCACATCAACAAGTCTAAGCCTTGTCTCAGCAAGCCCTACCTCTGTAAGCGGTACTCCTGTCACGGGACCGAGCATCCCAGCAGGTGCAGTGCAAGTGGTGGCCAGCCCCAGTGGCACAGTGAAAGTGATTGGTGTGGCAACAGCCGCAAGTGGACCCACAGCAACTGCATCCACTCCTGGTGCCGGTTCCGCTCCGGGTATAGGTGGTGGTCCCCTTGTGGCTTTGGCTGTGGCAGCTTCTACAGCAGCAGGGCCTGCAGCACAGCCATCTGCAGCCAAGTCACTGGTGCGCGTGGCAACCACTGCAGCACCATCCAGTGTCGGTCGGCCAGCACCTGCAGCAGGCCCTGCTCCTGTCACCTTGGTCACGGCGGCAAAGTCTCTCTTCCTTGGTGGGCCACAGGGTGGTGTGGCTGCAACAGTGGCGGCTGTGGGTTCAAACCCCCAACCCATTGTGGCAGTGGCTGGGCCGCCCACAGCCACTGTGGTGACAACTCCCACCGTACGACGAGGCCTGCCACAAATCTTGACACCTCGAGTGACTGGTGCAACAGTGCTGTCCAACTCTACAGGTGAGTTCAACATATGCAGCAGCACTAGTGCGGTTCATGGTAACGTTTTAGAAATAGCATTACAGGCACTTCCCAGCTGTGTCTGCGCTGCTGCGATTGCCATCATTACAGTAATGTCCTAGAAGCAATTCTTTTTATTCTGTACAGCGCAGTCCACTTATAGCGATACCACGTATAATGATATATCGGTTATAATGATGGGTCAAGGTAACAGTGTCATTTTATGCATTAGGTCTATGGGGGGAAAAACATATATAACGAAATGTTATTCACCGCATATCAGATGTAATAACAAAAATTTTGCCATCAGGACAGCGTTTGCCATGCAGAATAATCCTGACATTTGCATAACTTGGTTTCCCTGAAACGAACAATGTCGAGACGGGGTGACGTTCACCTACGCGAGTTCGTATCTGCCGCTATTACCGCGCAGCGCGTCCTGCCTCGCTCGTACTGCCCATGGTCTGAAGAGCATCATGAGTTGGCGCAGCGCGCCACTAGATGGCGCCAGCTGCTTCACATTTTTGCACCTCTAGCCTCGCCTACAATCGCACCGAAAGAGAGAAAACGAGAAAAAGAAAAAGGTGAATAGCAATGCGGTGCACTGGCGCCCGTCCCCCAACTCAGTCCCTCTCGCAGCGAGCTCGACAGTAGCTTTACAGCTGAAGCCACCGAAGCAGCAGACAGCCCAGTTCGAAGATGGCGCCGACAAAGCGCAAAGCAGTGTCGCTTTACACGAAGATGCAACACATTTTGCAGGATTTTAGATGCGGCTTCAAGGTGAGTGCCTCGAGAAGATATATGAGCTCACTCAGTCAACAATAACTACAATTCGTAAAACCGGGAGCACCGCGGTTGTAAAGGCAGGAAGTATTAGTGGCCATGCCGATCAGTGGTGAAGGGTTAGGGACCCTTTTTACGCTGATGTGGAAGAGTCGCTTTACCAGTGGTTTATCACAACCTGCGTGCATATTATGCCAATCACTGGGCCAAATTGCTGCCAAAGTGAAAAACTTCGCTTTTCTTCTGGGACGACTAAATTTTGAGCCTGGAGGAGGCTGGATTCAGCGTTTTAAAGAGCGGCATGGCATTGTTTATAAAAACGTGGTAGGGGAAGCGGCGTCCTTGGATACGCAGGCGAAGCAGCAGTGGCTACTGACAAAGCTGCCTGGCATGCTGGAATGTTACGCGGACAAGGATATTTACAACTGTGACAAAACTTTTTTTTTTTCAAATGTTGCCGTAGAAGACACACGCTTTTAAAGGAGATACATGCCCCAGCAGGAAGCACTCTAAACTTAGGGTGACTGTGTTGCTGTGCATTAGCATGGACGGGAGCCATCGCCTCAAGCCTTTTATTATCGGGCGATCCAAGAAGCCAACATGCTTAAAGAATCTGCACATCCCCGTCCGCTACCACAGCAATAAGAAGGCATGGATTACCCGCGACTTGTTCGAGGAGTGGCCGCTCGAGTTGGACAGCATAATTGAAAGTCAAGGAAGAAGAGCAGTATTGCTACTGGACAACTGTAGCTCACACAGTGTTAACCCGAAGCTGACATCGGTCAAATTAGTGTTTCTGCCTCCCAACATGATGGCAGGCCTGCAGCCGTTGGACACCGGCGTGACAGCCAACTTAAAGGCTTTATATTGACACGTGTACTTATATTTATCGGGCGACCACGTTTCGCCGTCTAACAAATCTTATCGCACAGCGCGGGACGCGCTTGCATGTATCCGAAGTTTCTGGAAAGTTATCGATGCTTCTATCCGCAGTCTGTTGTCGCGGAACCTTGTGTTATCTGATTTATTTGCCTGACGCGAATGGTGTAGAACTTTGTGGAAGGCACGCGGGTCCCAACGATTAGTCTGGAACATTCGACGATTCTGTATAAAAGCCGACGCGCTTGACCCGCTGATCAGATTTCCGACGATCGCCGACTGTGTTCGCCGCTTTCGTTGTGCTATAAGTGTAGCCTGTTTTGTGGGCACAGGTTCGCCCAATAAAATCTAGTTTTGCCTTTCACAGTATCGCCACTGTGTTCTTAACGTCACCACCACGTGACATCTGGTGGAGGTGCTTTTCGTTCATGTACCGGACGCCCCCGACAAGCCGTGATCCAAGCCCGGACCGCAAAGAGAACACCAACGTAGTCCCGGAGCATCGAGGAAGCCGCCGTCTTCAACAGCTGCCCCCGGAGCACGGACTTCTGCCTGAGAAGACCAAGAAGATTGTGGACAAGGCAAGCCCAATGGCAGCCCCGGCGTCCCCCATCGTGCTGCAGCAGCCCAGGGAACCTCCGACGTTCCGCGGATCAACATTTGAGGACCCGGAAACCTGGCTCGAGACGTATGAGAGGGTCGCTAGGTTTAACAGTTGGGACAGCGACGACAAGCTGCGGCATGTCTATTTCGCACTGGAAGACGCCGCCAGGACCTGGTTCGAGAATCGAGAAGCCACCTTAACGACGTGGGACCTGTTCCGAAGCGGCTTCTTGCAAACGTTTACAAGCGTCGTGCGAAAAGAGCGAGCCCAAGCACTACTAGAAACCAGAGTGCAGCTGCCAAACGAGACGATCGCGATCTTCACGGAAGAGATGGCCCGTCTTTTCCGGCACGCCGACCCGGAAATGTCAGAAGAGAAAAAAGTCCGCTTCCTGATGCGGGGCGTCAAGCAAGAACTTTTCGCAGGACTTATTCGTAACCCGCCGAAGACCGTAGCTGAGTTTTCGGCAGAGGCATCGACGATCGAGAAAACCCTGGAGATGCGCACCCGGCAATATAACCGCCAGGGGCTCACGCCGCAGTACGCCATCCAAGGACTGGATTCCGGCGACCTTCAGGAGACCATCAGGGCCATTGTGCGCGAAGAACTGCGCAAGGTCCTGCCTTCGTCGCAGCCCCAAGTGGCTTCGATCGCCGACATCGTCAAAGAAGAGGTGCACCGATCGCTTGGAGTTCCCGAGCTGCAACCACAATTACCGCAGCCCCATCCAGAAGCGATGACATACGCCGCCGTCGCACGCCGTCAAGGTCCCCCTCCGCGACCACGCCAGGGCCCTGCAACGACGCAATTTCGTCGTCCGCCGCCGCCGCCGCCAGCACGCCCACCCGTCGCCCAGCGTACCTACGCGAGGAAGACGGACATTTGGCGAGCCCCCGACCACCGCCCGCTCTGCTATCACTGCGGAGAAGCCGGCCATGTGTACCGCCGATGCCCATACCGCGACCTGGGATTGCGAGGGTTCGCCGTCGACGCACCGCGCCCTCGGGAAGGTCAACGCCCTCGTGACATCGCCGACTACCTCGCCGCTACTCAGTGGAGCCCTCGACGACCGTCCCGTTCGCCGTCACCAGGCCGCTACCTGTCGCCACAGCGCCGACCATACACTGGCCCAGCCCGGGGTCGGTCCGTCAGCCCATATCCGGAAAACTAAAAGCAGCAACCGATGGAGGTGCGGTTGCTGTTCGTCGAACTGACGAAGATCCTCCGCCGCCGACGAAGACGCCGAAAAGACTACCTCGACGACATAACAACGACGTCACACCGCCGTCCCGACGAAGTCTGGCAGGAAAGAACACGCCGACGAAAGACCACTTGACGACGCCACGTACCAACCACAGGTCAACTCGACGCAGCCGTGATCCGACGCTGAGGCCTAACTGTAACGCAAGACAAAGAACCACCGACCTCGACGTGCTTCTCGACGGCCACGCAGTTACCGCCTTAGTAGACACAGGAGCCGATTACTCCGTCATGAGTGGACCCATCGCAGCCCAATTGAAGAAAGTTAAGACTGCATGGGAAGGTCCGTTAATTCGGACCGCTGGAGGACACCTCATCACGCCGAGTGGAATCTGCACGGCAAGAATTACCATTCATGACCGGACTTACCCTGCCACCTTCGTTATCCTGCAACAGTGTTCACGAGACGTCATTCTCGGCATGGACTTCCTGAACCAACACGGCGCAATCATCGACCTGAAATCGAAGTCAATAACGCTGTCGGAAGATCAAGCGATACCGCCGGAGAGCCCTCGTAGTCACCACGCCTTGAGTGTGCTCGAAGATCAAGTGAGCATCCCGCCTCGCTCCAGCATTGTTATTTCGGTCGGCACCGAAACACCCACTGACGTAGAAGGCGTCATCGAAGGCGACCAACGTTTGCTGCTCGACCGTGAAATTTGCGTCGCAAGAGGGATCGCTCGACTGCACGGAGGAAACACGAAAGTGTTGCTGACAAACTTCAGCCAGGAGTTCAAGCACATCAACAAGGGCACGGCGATCGCATACATCGAGGAAATTCAGGAAACCAGCGATGCCTTTGTCATCTCGGATTCTGTTGCATCTACCCCGACGACCGTGGTTCCCGAGCCAGACTTCGACATAAATCCAAGTCTCCCCGTGATTAAGCAGCAACAGCTCAGAAGTCTGCTTCGACGATACAAAGACTGCTTTTCGACGTCATCGAGGATTCGACAAACACCAGTCGCAAAGCATCGCATAATAACCGAAGAGTGCGCTCGACCACTACGCCAGAGCCCTTACCGAGTTTCGACGCGAGAACGCGAAGCTATACGACAACAAGTCGATGAAATGCTGCGCGACGACATCATCCAGCCGTCGAAAAGCCCGTGGGCGTCTCCGGTTGTTTTAGTGAAGAAAAAGGACGGAACCCTACGTTTCTGCGTCGATTATCGTCGACTGAACAAAATCACGAAGAAAGACGTATACCCCCTCCCACGGATAGACGACGCATTGGATCGGCTCTGCAATGCTAAATACTTCTCATCGATGGACCTCAAGTCTGGCTACTGGCAAATAGAAGTCGACGAAAGGGATCGCGAAAAGACCGCCTTCATCACGCCAGACGGCCTCTATGAATTCAAGGTTATGCCATTTGGACTGTGCTCGGCGCCTGCAACGTTCCAGCGCGTGATGGACACGGTGTTAGCAGGATTGAAGTGGCAGACGTGTCTTGTTTACTTGGATGACGTCGTTGTCTTCGCCGGAAATTTCGACGATCACCTTAAGCGGCTTGCGACGGTATTAGAGGCCATCAAGTCATCAGGGCTCACTCTGAAGTCGGAAAAGTGCCGCTTCGCTTACGATGAGCTTCTATTCCTAGGCCACGTCATCAGCAAATCTGGAGTACGCCCTGACCCGCAGAAGACAGCTGCCATCGCAAAGTTCCCGCAGCCAATCGACAAGAAGGCAGTGCGCAGATTCCTTGGCATGTGTGCCTACTATAGGCGCTTTGTCAAGGACTTTTCACGTATCGCTGAGCCACTGACACAGCTAACTAAATGTGACGTCGAGTTCAAGTGGGAAACGCCGCAGGCCGACGCATTTCAAGAACTCAAACGACGCATGCAGTCGCCGCCCGTACTTGCGCACTTCGACGAGCACGCCGATACCGAAATCCACACTGACGCCAGTAGCCTAGGCCTCGGTGCCGTGCTAGTCCAGAGAAAAGATGGTCATGAACGCGTGATAGCTTACGCTAGCCGGTCGTTGTCAAAAGCGGAAGGCAATTATTCTACGACTGAAAAGGAATGCCTCGCTATCATTTGGGCTACAGCAAAATTCCGCCCTTACCTCTATGGCAGGCCATTCAAAGTCGTCAGCGACCATCACGCGTTGTGTTGGTTAGCTAACTTAAAGGACCCTTCAGGACGGCTGGCCCGGTGGAGCCTCAGACTACAAGAATATGACGTCACGGTAATATACAAGTCCGGAAGAAAACACTCCGACGCCGACTGCTTATCACGTGCCCCCATCGATCCCCCGCCGCAAGACGACGAGGACGACGACGCCTTCCTTGGAATAATAAGCGCGGAAGACTTCACTAAACAGCAGCGAGCAGACCCGGAGTTAAAAGGCCTCGTCGAATACTTGGAAGGGAACACCGACGTTGTCCCTAGGGCATTTAAGCGCGGGTTGTCTTCGTTCACGCTACATAACAACCTGCTGGTGAAGAAGAACTTCTCACCAGTCCGCGCCAGCTACCTTCTTGTTGTACCGTCAGCGCTGCGTCCAGAAGTACTGCACGCCCTACACGACGACCCAACCGCTGGGCACCTCGGATTCTCCCGGACGCTGTCGAGGATACAGGAAAGGTATTACTGGCCGCGTCTGACCGCCGACGTCGCCCGTTACGTCAAAACATGCCGAGACTGTCAGCGGCGCAAGACACCACCGACAAGGCCAGCAGGGTTACTACAGCCGATCGAACCTCCTCGTCGACCATTCCAGCAGATTGGGATGGATTTGTTGGGGCCGTTTCCGACGTCAACATCCGGGAATAAGTGGATCGTCGTGGCGACGGACTATCTCACCCGCTTTGCTGAAACTAAAGCTCTACCGAAAGGCAGCGCAGCCGAAGTGGCGAAATTTTTCGTCGAGAACATCCTGCTGCGACATGGTGCCCCAGAAATCCTCATCACCGACAGAGGAACGGCTTTTACAGCAGAGCTCACCCAAGCCATTCTGCAGTACAGCCAGACAAGTCACAGGAGGACAACTGCCTACCATCCGCAGACGAATGGTCTCACGGAGCGCCTGAACAAGACCCTCGCCGACATGCTAGCAATGTACGTCGACGTCGAACACAAGACCTGGGATGCCGTCCTGCCGTACGTAACATTCGCTTACAACACGGCGGTGCAAGAAACAACACAGATCACGCCGTTTAAGCTGGTTTACGGCAGGAATCCGACGACGACGCTCGACGCCATGCTGCCGCACGTCACTGACGAGGAAAATCTTGATGTCGCTAGCTATCTCCAGCGCGCCGAAGAAGCCCGACAGCTCGCCCGCCTGCGGATCAAGAACAAGCAGAGGACCGACAGCCGACACTACAACCTCCGACGACGCTTCGTCGAGTACCAGCCCGGCGACCGTGTTTGGGTATGGACCCCGATACGCCGGCGAGGACTCAGTGAGAAGCTGCTGCGACGCTATTTCGGACCCTACAAGGTCATCCGACGTATTGGCGCACTAGACTATGAGGTCGTGCCAGACGGCATTTCGCTGTCACAGCGACGCCGCTCTAGACCTGAAGTTGTCCACGTTGTGCGACTCAAGCCGTACCACCAGCGTTGACGAACTTTGGGACTTCGCGTAACTGACCTTTGGACTTGGTTTCTTTTCGTTGTTTTGTTAATTATGTTTAATAAGTGTCCTTTTGTGTTTCGCTCTTATATTTGTAGCATCGGGACGATGCTTTTTAAGAGGGGGGTATTGACACGTGTACTTATATTTATCGGGCGACCACGTTTCGCCGTCTAACAAATCTTATCGCACAGCGCGGGACGCGCTTGCATGTATCCGAAGTTTCTGGAAAGTTATCGATGCTTCTATCCGCAGTCTGTTGTCGCGGAACCTTGTGTTATCTGATTTATTTGCCTGACGCGAATGGTGTAGAACTTTGTGGAAGGCACGCGGGTCCCAACGATTAGTCTGGAACATTCGACGATTCTGTATAAAAGCCGACGCGCTTGACCCGCTGATCAGATTTCCGACGATCGCCGACTGTGTTCGCCGCTTTCGTTGTGCTATAAGTGTAGCCTGTTTTGTGGGCACAGGTTCGCCCAATAAAATCTAGTTTTGCCTTTCACAGTATCGCCACTGTGTTCTTAACGTCACCACCACGTGACAATATCAGCAGTGCATGCTGGAGTGGCTGATCTTAGTCGTTGACTTCACAGCTCCTGGCACGTCGGGCCATGCAGACGGCCCCCCTGACCTGAAAATCAGCCTTTTGAAGGCTGTGCGCTTTGTCTATGGTGCGTGGTATGAGGTGAAGCAGTTAACCATACAAAACTGCTTCAAAA
This sequence comes from Dermacentor andersoni, assembly GCF_023375885.2. Classification (NCBI taxonomy): domain Eukaryota; kingdom Metazoa; phylum Arthropoda; class Arachnida; order Ixodida; family Ixodidae; genus Dermacentor; species Dermacentor andersoni. Next base: position 20,487,663 of record NC_092816.1, on the reverse strand, counting down.
AGGTGGGCTTTGTGCCCGCCTACCTCCCCCCCCCCCCCTGCCCCCACCCACTGTTAGTGAGACCAACACTGTGGATGCCACCGACTTAACCGAGCTCTGGGAGCACGTCGCTACTGGTGACAGAGGCGGCACTGTTAGTGAGACCAACACGGTGGATGCCACCGACTTAACCAAGCTCTGGGAGCACGTCGCTACTGGTGACAGGCGGTGTGTTGATGGAGGAGTTCTTGACTGCCGACAGTGCTGCCTCGTTCTGCGATGAGATCACCGACGAGGCAATTGCTGAAGGTGTGCTGTCACTACAGATGGCAACGTTGTGCAATTGTGGCGACGGCAGCAGCGACAGTGACGAGATTGACAGTAGCTCCTTGACTCCGACCTCAATGTCCATGCAAAGTGCATTGTCGTCGATTGACTCCTTCATTGATTTTATCTATTCCAAAGGATTGCTGCCAGTGTTCGCGTAGCAGCTGGAAGCTATGAATACTGTGGTTGTGAAGCTGAAACTGTTGCAAAAGCAAGTGCAGATTTCAGATTATTTCAGCACACCTAACGCTTGACAGGATCTTTGGCGCTAGAACTAAAGTGTTGTTTTTCACAGCTTACTTTCTACAACATCTATTCTTTAGTGCAAGTGGCGAATTCGGCTTTGAAGCTACAAAGGTACATTCAGCGGCTTTTTTTATTATGGCACTCCAGATATAGCGATTATCAGTTATAATGATCACATTTTTCGTACTTCTCAATTTCATTATAAGTGGACTGCACTGTATTTCAAGCCAGAAAAGAAAAAGGCATATTTTATAGTTTTCACTTCCCTGTGTTGTTAGCCGAGATAGGATAAAAGGCATGTGTGAAAGAGGAAATAATTTGTCAGACCGTCTGGTCCTCCTCAATTCCCACATTTCGTGAAAAAATATTCCAACAGGACGTGCAGAGAAATTTGAATAGCAATGATAATTGTGCAGGATGGCATATATAGTAAGCACTTTGCCACAGGATGCCCATGCAGCCATTGTTCAATGTATGCACCAGTCTTGGGAGCATGTATTTGCTCTTACATTGCCCACTTGCCCTTGGGCTCTGGGTGACCCAAAATAATGCGTGCACATCAGGCCTGTGCCACCTGACTTCCTTGTGTCAGGTGGCACAGGATGTGGCACAGCCTTGGATCAAGGCTACCTTGACCCAAAGCTCAAGGTAGCCTTGGATCAGAGAACAGTAAATCTTCACTATAACGAAATCACCTGAACAAGAAATAATCTTCGCTATAAGCAGTATTTGATTAAAAGCGGAGAGGCCCTTTAAGAGACATAACACTCCAGCAGCTCTGAGACTTCTAAAATTTTTATTGAAACAAAGCTGTGCTCGACAGTGGCGACATGACAGTGGCAACATCCTGTGGCTATCTTGTCTCTGGGTTATCATTATGTAATACAGCCACAGTCCAGGGCAGCTAACATCATGAAGTGTAATGGTCTTTGTAATGCTCTGTCCATCTCCAGGTTAATATTGAAAAGCCAAGAGTCACTATCTATTGTGGGAGGTATGGGTTCTCCTCCGTACTCTTGGGACAAAGGAACGACAACACAGTAGTGCAAACAGTCACAAGGGCATTTATTGCACCTTTCATAGATCAATGCCTGCTAGCCGAGTTGCTATCCCCAAAACATGCCGATGGGCGCGCGACAAATCTAGAAGTCCGACTTACCGCGACCGCATTGCGAGCGAATATGTTCGCCCCATGCTGGATCCCAACGCCTGGTCGCTCGCGCGTACTGTCACGCGAACGGTGTCCAAGGCGGCCACGCGAGACGGTCTCGCAGAAGCATGGTCGGCGCACGCGCGGGCGGCACGTCCGTCCCGCTCGCTTCCCGAACCCAAAGAGACCAAGCGCCTTCCCTTTCGGCGCCCAAGTAACCCCGCAGCAGCTAAAGCAGCAGCGCGACACTCGCGCCATCTCCCGCACTGCGCCTCAACCACTCCGAACGCCGCAGGCGAAGCCGCCCTGCAGGTGACGAGCTATGCGGGAAAACTAGATCTCAGGGGAGGCGTGAGAGTCACGCATCCCCACACTATGTAGCACTGCAGTGGTGCTGTGCGCATTTATACTAAGCGGAGCTTGACAACACTCCTTTTTAAGTAATCCAGTCTAAAATTTGCGCACTGCAGTAGGAACTATGAAAAAAGGCAGTTTTGTTATAAGAAGACTTCACTTAAATAAAACTTGAAGCAGTGCGAAGATGAGAAGGACAGGAATCGAAAACAAATGCAACAGGTTAAGTGCTGTTGGTTGTTGCTACTACAAAATTTCACTGTACTGTCCACATAAATTCAAAAGAAAGCAAGTTGAAAAGGACTAGAGTGTATAGTTGTGTTTCCAGGTTTGTCTGCGTTTCTAACCATGGCGTAGTTTAGGCTCCAAAACATTAATCTTATACTGCACCACACTTAGAAAACGGCTCTGGAGTGATTGCATGCCGCACTTTCACATAATTGTGCATAACATGTGTTCTGAAAAGTATGTTTCTGTTCGCAATTCAATTTGTGCTGATGGCATGTCATGTTAGATTGCATTAAATGGCAGGCTGCATAAAAAGTTCCAGAAGCACAGTGATTTGTTGTTCTTCAATATAAATCTTTTACTGCAGTTGATATTGCACAACACACCTTTAGTTTTCCTGGATGCAATTGTGCCACAGCTGTTGGTGTTATTGCTTTGCACATTGCATGATACTGGGAAATGCTTTTCTATTTCACTAAGTGTAGTGCTTATCACTTATCACAGACTGCAGAAACGACACATGACAGAGTATTTACGACTACTTCAGTTGACTCACTTTCTTGTACATTTGTCACTAAAGCACATCACATCGTAAAACTGAAAAAGCAATACAAGAGACCACACCTTGTCAGCATGTGCTTCATTGCATCATCATGGACCTACTGTCGTTCTGAGCAGTGTTATGCACACTTCCTTTCTATAACTTGATGCAACTTATATGTGTAGTCATCTAGCCTTAAGGTTAAAAGGTTACCTTTCCTTGTTCCTAAATAGAAGAAAGCAGGGGTGTTTGACTAGCGAAATTCTCAAATCAAATCAGATATGAATGTCTGAAAAAAAAAAATAGAAAACTGTCCCATATTGAATTTTCAAACAATTGAAATATAACACTTGTGTGTGGCCTGTCTGGTAAAAGCTTATTTACATTATTTGATACATACATGTAATGTTGTTTGCAACTGGGCATCCGGTCAACTGAGGAGCTTGTAAATGATGAACAACTTCTTTAAATTATTTGGTGCACCATGACACAGTAACGAGGCAAGAGAACAGCATGTCACCACATGTATCTGTATGTTTGTGTATTGAGCCAAGCATACTACAGCACTGCATATGAATTTTAAAGAAATGCAACCAAGATGAGAGTGGCTAAATAAAAAAAATTACCAATGATTAAGGTACTCACTAATGCGAATTTTGAGCGCAGCTGTTTAGGTATTTTGAAGACATGATATATTGTGGCAAAGAATTGATTCTGAATGACAGGGTACTCTTGGCAGAGGCGCTGAGCCTCTGCTCAGGTTTAGCAGCTGTGGCAGGTGAAGCACTTCCACTCGTTGCGTCGCTCATTGTTCAGAAAGAACTGACCGACGCTATTTTGTATTATGATTATATTGTCATGTAGTAGTGACAGTGAAAAACAACAGTGTTGAAACTGTGAGTTACAAATTTAACTCTTTATTGGGCGAACTTGTGCCAAGCAAAACAATTAACACTCAAGCACAATGATAGTGGCAAGCAGAGTCGCTGATTGTTGGAAGTCTGATCTGCGGGTTGAGTGCGTCGGCTTTTATACATGACTTGTGGGACGTTCTAGTGAAATTGCTGGTGCCCACGTGGATTCCAGAAAGTACTAAATAATTCGCCTTGCGCGTACAATCAGATTACAAAAATCGCAAACCATGACAATCAAAACAAGCGCAAACAATACTAAACCAAGCAAACCAAACAAGTGCGAACTAGAGCTGACGCTAGCACACGATAGTACGAAACGAGCAGTCGGGCAGGTCCGCATGACACCATTTTTCTGCGCGCACGTCACTGAAGAGGATGCTCTCATTGGTTTCTGCCGTTTGTGACTTGTGTCTTTCATTTCTCACTCCGCGTTCGCTCTTTCATCTTTCGCTGTGCTCGTTTGCTCGGATACGCCACCGCCGCCACTTGCCATAGGAACGGGCACCTAAGTGCTGCGCTCTAGAGATTGCTTTGCCTAAATAGAGACAACAAATTTACATGCTGCCTAAACATGAGGCATTCTCAGCAGTGTTTCTCTTCTTCAGCATCCACAACTGTCCAGCTGCAGAAGCCCTTAGAGCAGTCCACACTTTCACCATTAAGTGCTGCTAACCCTCGTATTCAAACAGAAACAAAAATTCGACAATATTGAATAGGGAATTGTTTATTCAGATATGAGTTGAATAGCAAAGACCATTTAATTCTTATCCAAATATCTTATATTTGTACACCTTTGAAAGTAAAATTAAGTTAGAATGCATATTTATTTATTGAACTTGTCACCTTGGGGGGGTGTGGTTCATGGAATGTTATGTGCAACCTCCCCCATTTACTACTTTATCTAAAATGCTCTATTTTTAGCACTCATGTATGATTGTTGTATTGACACAAATATCTTACGATCTTTTATTTGCTTATAATGTCCGCAGCACAAAACACAGTCTCCAAATCTTTAATAAGCAGTAAACATTTTGAATAACCAAACAATTTTTGGTATTTTTCAGTGAACATTACTATTTTCTGCCTTCCACTGTAGTGTCTTTGGAATCCCAGGTTTGGCATGTCTGTATGTGCCTCATTTCAAATAACCCTCCATTTTCTTATGATTGTTTGAATCGTGGCATCAAGGTACTTAGAAGTGCAAAATTCGTTTCAAATGCTTGAGCAGCTGGTAGTGTTTTGGTTTTTTACTTGTTCTGGGTGGCACATGTCACCACTACTGGGAGATTACCCTACTCTCTTTTCATAGATGAAAGAAGAGTCATGGCAGTGAAATTATTCCTATTGTACAAGTTACAGCACTGTCTTTTTGTTAAGGTATTCAATGCGGCTGTTTCATTTACCACATCAGAGAAGGCCGTATTTTCACATGTATAACCTACACGACAGAATGCACCACATTTGCAGCAGAACTGGTATGCATAGCATAGATCAAAAGCACAAGAAATAAAAAACTAGGGTGTGGAGGTGCAGGCTGTGCACAAATTTCGAGCTTATGTGCAGCTTTGTGGCAATGCACTGCACATTGTTGTGAAGCTGCACCTGGAGATGAAATTTACATATATGTAAATGCTTTCTTTATTGCTGTGAAATTGCACCATGATGTGAAAGTTACGATGATTGCTTATGGAGTTGAGCTTTCTGCTGCCAGTGGTGCCGGTGCTGTGTTGCTTTTGTAAATACTTAAGTATTGTCAGCACTGTCACAGCAGTTATTTGTGTGGAGATTAATATATATGTGCATGTGCCTTTTTTGTTTCTTTCCCTTATCCACATAGACTCATAGCACAAATGTTTGTACTATCACGGCCACTGGATAAAAAAGAAAGTTGCAGACTGCCACTTCAGGCGGGCTGCAATGGGAGTGAATGTCCCGGCCGTAGTTGCTTTCTCAGCCGCTTGGCTGGGCCGAAAGGTGCTAGCTCTCGGGGACAGGATGCTTTGGTTTCCATGGGCGACGGCGTTCAAAGCCTGTTCCTCATGCATTTTTCATGCGGATCCCAGACAACAGTCCCTGACTGGTGGCACCGCAGTGGATGATAGCACTTTCGATGTATGGGGCATGCCACACATTTATTTTTTCTCCAGCGGCCGTGGTATTATCACTGATTCATAGATCATCATGCTTCATTTGCCAATCGACGTTAATTTTACCTTCCTCATGTTGCTTTACATAATCAGTGTGTTGGTGGCACTAATCTGTACCTTCTTTTTGTACTCTTCCTGGAAATGCAGTGGGCACCCTAAAACCAGTGCGGGGTAGCAGTCCAGCCCTCTCCCAGCTGGCAGCTCATGTGACCCATGTGGCCGCAGCTACTGCGCCCACGGGACAGATTCCTCTGATGGCCCCCATCTCAGTTGTGGGGCACTTGCCCACATTGCTGAGTCAGCAGTTCCTCTCTCCGGGCCTCGGTTCCCTGGCAGCAGCTGCAGCTTCTGCTGGTGGCAATGCGCACCACCACCACCACCACCATCACACCGGCGCCACTGCAGTTGTCAAGCCCCTCGTTGTCGTCAGCCTTCCCAACGTGGTTGCCCAACCAGCAACCTCGTCTAGCGTTGGCACAGCCCAGTGACACCCCCTCCCTCCTGTTTGGCGATGACTTCTTGCAGTGGTGGCGTGCAGTTTTGTTCCTCCCCCCCCCTTTTCCCTCCCACATGTGTTGCCTTCTTACGAGCACCCCACCGCCTCTGTTGTGTTGCCTGCCCAAAGAAAGTTCTGTGTTGTGCTTAAAGCTGCAGCACAGAGCTGTAGCAGACCCTCTCTTGCCTCTGTTTCTTCGTTATTTGTAGAAGACAACTTATTCACCAACAATGCATGCATGCATGGCAACAGAAAAACTTGCATAACTTCTCCGTTGCAGCATATTTTCCTGTCGTGGTTGTTGTCTTTGTTTTGACCAGCTTCTTCATTCTCCTGAGTATCACAGGCCTACAAGGAAGGGTCTGCCATGCTTGACTTTATCCTGGCTGGTGTGGTAGATGTTCCATTCCGCACTGAACAGCTCTACTTGTCACGGATGCAAGAAAGTGAAAGCAAGTATGCTTCTAAACACCCTGTTCTCCTACGTTGACGGTGCTTACCAACTGATTCATGCCTCTTTCCTCGACTGCTTGTGATTCATGAAAAGGTGTATGTAAAGATTTCACACAATTCCCACAGTGAAGAAAGAGCACGATGTTGTTAGGCTCTGCAAGAAAGGCAGTGCTTTTTTTGTCTTTTTTCTCGTCTGTGTTCTTTGCTTGTTCTGTCCCTTTCATTTCATTTATCAGTAACACATTTCTCAGTGTAGAGTTTGCTTGACAAGAAAGGAAAAGATCTGTGGCAAGGTCTATCTTTCTCTACTCGGCAGTGGCATTCACTACAAGGCAAGCTGGTTTGTAATGCCACTTATACTGCACACGGTAATGATGTCTAAGTTGCTGCGCTTATTGCTTTATGTAGTCATCGTTATGCATTCTTTGTCAGCACCTATAACATTGCAGACTGTCGGAATATATTACATTTCAGTCCAGGCTTTTTTATTATTATTATTATTGTTATTATTATTATGTTTTTTTTTTGTGCACCTCTCCTAAGCTGCCCTATGAATTAAAGTCAGTCATAGCCGCACTTACCCCCTTTAGTTCTTTTTTTCTTGGTGTTCATTAACACTCCCAGAGTTAAGCACTGATTTAAGTTCAGAGACTTTCTCATGTGCATTTAGTACTCATTGAATCTACACCTGCCATTTAATTGTCTGAACTGTTATAACCTGCATACAAACAAGCCTTTGGCATGGCCGTAACATCCGCCTTGTTCCCTAACAAGAGATGCAAAAATTTGCAGTTCTGTTACATGAAATACACCATTCAAAACTAAGTGTCCTCCTTCTCCACAGTCACTGTGCTTTGCAGTCTTTGGTCTGCTTGTGAAATGACAAGAGCCTTGTTGCTGCTCTTCTTAGCTGTACTTGTGCTCCCTATCTACCATTTCGATATACACATTGACAAAGGAGCTTCTCATGGTGTGGTGAGTTGAGCATCCTGAGCATCCTGGGACATCGCATGTCTTCCTTACTGTTGCAAAGAAGTGTGCCCATGTTTTCTGCTGCCTTTGACAATTCATTCCATTGCTGAAGCTTCAGAGAGAGTGGCCTGCTATTTATGTGTTCTGTGCGCGAACTGTTCTTGTTATGTTGCTGTTGTCCTTTTGTCCTTGTTTTCTTTTCACGTTGTGGAACCCTGTCACTTGTGAATGTTGTGGCATGTTGCACCTGCTCGGTGATTTCTGTTTTCTGCGTTTTGTTATTCAGTGAGGAGAATTGAGGTGTGTGCATGTATGTTTGGGGGGGGGGCAGTTTTTGTGCTTCAAGAACTAGACAGACGCGCCTTTCTGGCCTCATGAGCTATGCCACCTTTAAAATGCTCCAACTTCACTTTTGTGTGTTGTGCTTTCTAAACACTTTACTAGCTTCCCAAGTGTAAAGGAGTGACGCCACTTTTTAAGCCTGGGCACATTTTACTGAGCATGTTAGCTATGCTTATTTTGCAATTGTGAAACAGTTTTATGGCTTTGAAATGGAGAAGGGCGAACTGTGAGCTCTCTCGTAAAGCTCAGTGTCACTAAGCATAACTGAAGCCATCTTTGAAGTGTTTTCACTATTCATTGTGATGGGATTGTGCTTGCCACGTGCGAAATGCAGGAGCAGCGCTCCTAAGTGAAGATCTCCTCCGGGGTCCAAAGAGAGTTTACAAGTGGTGATGGCGTTTACACATGTGCGCAGAGACAGCAAGAACCTGATGTAGCTTTTGTGTACGTCTGTTCACATAAGTGCTTGGACATGTGATCTCCATCAACCCCATGCAAAGGTGGCTCTCAATAGGCCATTGTAATGCGACTTGCAAGTGTATCAAAGGACATTGCTAGAAAATGGTGGCGTTTGAGAAATGAAAGCTCAGCTTTGCCTTTTTTATTTTTCTCCGTGTGTTTTGTTTGGGCACTGTTTGACTTTACTTCCTGCCCTTTCAGCTTTTTGCACTTGTGGTACCTGACAGATGGAAGGCTTAAATAGTTGTTATCTGGTTTTGTCCTTGAGGAACTTATTGATTTATTGTGTCTTTCTTTTTTTAAGGAACAAAGTGTGTGATTCCCAGCTCAAATCTTTATACTTACATCCCTCCCCCTTTTTTCTCTGGGTTTTGTAAGATCTGTAAATGTAAAAAGGAAATAGCACATTATTTTACCAAACTTTGGAGTGCTTAAAGATGGCTATTCTTGCTTTGTGAGAGCTCACCATTTGGCATACGTGCATTTTTATGTAGTGGGAGTTTTGTATTTTATCTTAGTGCAAACATTCCCGCTTAACTTTTTCTCAAAATAATCCTAACTTAATCAGCTGTAGCTGCTGTGACACCAAAAGGTGGCACTGGTGTGTTGCAGAAATATTAGTGCCCATTCTCTGTGGTTTGCAGCAGAAGCCAGAGGAAATTACCATTCTGGAGAAAGAAAAAGTAGTGAATTAAATCAGGTAGTGCACTTTTCATACATTGCTACAACTATGCCTCTGAAATGTTCATTTCCTTGCATGCTTTCTCGAGGCTTTGTAGAGTGCTATGGTAAAGATTTGAAGCCAGCAGTTCTCCGTAAAAACATATTTTCTGTTTTTCACCAACATTGGTTTAAACCTACACTGAACACTGAAACGTGCAGCACTTTTCTTCAACCTTTGATTGCTGTGACACTTCAGACGATTGCGCCTCGAGTCACCATAGCATCTGTGCACCTCTGTAATTCACTTTAATTGATGCCTGTAGCATCTGTCAGTCTGCCTTCGCCCCTTGAACGAAACAAGCAGCTTCACGGGGCATAGACTGACTGCTCATTCAAAGTCCAGGTTTATATGTGCGCATGTGTGAATTGTGGAGATGATGTGGTTCATTGTAGAGTCATGTTCCTCCCCGTACCTAGTGCATATATTAAAATGGTTGTCATTTTTTTAAACTGTTTCCCAGCCAGGTAGCCATAGCACTGTTTCTCAAACTGGAATTCAAGTACCCCTGAGGTTAGCCAAAGAGTTCCAATGTGTTCTTTGAAAACTGCTCTGCAGTGTGCACCAAAAGTTCTGTGAGAAATTGATCAGTCAGTGGAGATGGCAAATCCCTCTGAAAAGCTATACAGAGAACATTATATGGACTGTATATTTCAAAGTTTTCACTGCTAGCTACAGTGCAAGCACTTGTATGCAAGATTAGGGTAGCCGAAATTATAGTAGCCGAAATTATGGTACATTTGACTGGTTTCTAATGCACTCTGAACCAGTTTGCAGCGGTGTGGAGACATCTTGACATTGGAGGTAGAGAAAGCATGCGCGAGCCGAGCATTCAGCTGCTCCCAGAGCATTCATAAGAGCCAGGAAATAGGACTTACGTTGAAATCTTGGTCGCAATGTTAGTGCTCCCAGCTTGATAGCGAGATCACCCTGAAGCACTGAGACAAAGCGCGGTGCTCTGAATGAACCAGTTGAATGTAAACCGCATTGCAAGGGCACTTGAAAACGACCAGTAAAATGTACCGTTAGTTTCATACCTTATTTTTACCCTGAGGTGAAATTTGTTGGCTAGTTTGTAAAAATTAGGGGGGGGGGGGGGGGGGGGGGAGCACGCATTAAGCATGCCAGAATGCCTTTGTATCAACACGTTTCCTCACTGTGCATCCTATGACTTGAAAGGCAAACTGTCTCGTATCTTATAGCAGCCTATAAAGCAGACAATATTGCAGAGATGACAACTTGAAGTTGTGCAACTGAATGGAGGCAGTCGCACCTGTTTTTTGGAGTATTCAGTCTCACTGGAAACTTATGTGTGCAGAGTTACATTGTTTTCTAAGTGAACTATGGTGTCAAGCCAACAGGTCTTGTTGGACAACTAAACATCATGTCAGAATCTGGATTTCTCTTGCTTAAGTGTCTCGTTCCAATTTCGAGAAGAAAGAGGTTAGCCGAGGGGCCTGATTTTTATTAATCATATCATAAGAAGCCAACAAACAAAGACACCAAGGACAACACAGGGGAAATTGTACTTACTAATTGAATTAAAGAAATGATAAATTATTGCCAATGGAAGTAGAGGAAGACACAACTTGCCGCAGGTGGGGAACGATCCCATGTCTTCGCATTGTGCATGCGGTGATCTCACCAATTGAGCTACCGTGGCGCCTTTTCCCCATCCGCTTTCTTGGGTATTTATGTTTTACTACTATAACTAACCTTGGTTGCGTTAGCCAGCGCCACCACTCACAGACGTCACGTGACGCCTGCGGCAGAAAAGACGTTCCACATCCGTCGCCAAGGTTTGTGAGTGGTGGCACTGGCTAACGCACCCAAGGTTAGTTCTCGTAGTAAAACATAAATACCCAAGAAAGTGGATGGGGAAATGGCACCGCGGTAGCTCAATCGGTGAGAGCACCGCATGCGTAATGCGAAGACGTGGGATCGTTCCGCACCTGAGGCAAGTTGTGTTTTCCTCCACTTTCATTGCCATTAATTTATCATTTCTTTAATTCAATTAGTAAGTACAAGTAATTTCCCCTGTGTTGTCCTTGGTGTCATTGTTTGTTGGCTTCTTATGATATCATTCCAATTTCATAGCTCAGAACCGGTATGTCGCAAAGTTGTGAAAACTGGCTAGAATAGATTAAAGCATGAACTTGTTCAACGTCCAATGTTGGTTTGATGAGTAGTTGAGGACTTTCTATTTAAATGTTTGTAAATGACTGTATTGAAACAAATGATACTAGGTGGATACGATGGGACAGCTGTACTTCAATGATAGGTGTATTTCAATGAGTATTTCTACATGGTAACTTGAGCACTTGTGTGTATGAAGTTCTTTTATGATGTGATTAGTTGGGTCCGGTAAAACCATTCTCTGTTATAATTGCCCATGTGTCAATTTCTGTGGTCATTCAACTATATTTTGATAAAAAAAATGAAATTTAATTTTTCATAGCCCCGAGTCATTGTAAGAGCATCATTTTCTTTGTGTCATTGGACCCTAACCGACTCTCTTGCCCCTGATTTATCTCCGGGGACTTTGGCGCAAATATCTTGATGTTATCAATGTTACAGCATGCCATACTTGTGACGAGTTTCATCTCTAAAAAAAAAAAAAAAACCTTGTATTGATGGTTTGCAGCACTGAATGCTGCATCGTTTGCTGAAATTTATGCAAAATTATGTAGTAAAAAGATTCATTGGGCTCTTGGCATAGAAAATAGAGGAGTGAGCATGGAAAGACAGTATAGGTGTACAGCTATCTACAAACTTTTGGTGCACCCTGTAAAGGCACACTATTGACGAGCGTTGATGATAAAAAGAGCAGCAAAACATTGGGTGAAGCAATAGCGATTATGCATCTCTGTGAAGCAACATGCTAGGCACTGATTGAGTTGAAGTCAAATGTAAGCAACAAAAGACATGTTTTTTGCCGCAATTGAACACTCACAAAAGAAAGACACATAAAGACAACACGGGCGGCACTTCCAACTGATTTATTTTGGGCTATGACCGAAGAATATATATATACATACACGCATGCGCTGGCTGTTCACAAATCTACGTAACCCAGCGGTCAAACAATCTAGTTTCCGATTTATAGAGCACGATAGATGTATCACTAATGCAATTTGTACCTTTCTTTTTTATATAGTAGGCTTCCATCAGCTCACGTGCTATTTGAAATCTACTCCTGCCAAGAATCCTAATCTCAGAAAACCGTGGTTTGCACAAGCAGGCCTTGCAGTGCGCAGGCAAATGTGCCACGCCATCTTTCATTAGATTTGCCATCTTTCATTAGATTAGGCGCACTGCAAGGCCTGCTTGTGCAAACCACGGTTTTCTGAGATTAGGATTCTTGGCAGGAGTAGATTTCAAACAGCACGTGAGCTGATGGAAGCCTACTATATAAAAAAGAAAGGTACAAATTGCATTAGTGATACATCTATCGTGCTCTATAAATCGGAAACTAGATTGTTTGACCGCTGGGTTACGTAGATTTGTGAACAGCCAGCGCATGCGTGTATGTATATATATATTCTTGGGTCACAGCCCAAAATAAATCAGTTGGAAGTGCCGCCCGTGTTGTCCTTATGTGTCTTTCTTTTGTGACTGTTCAATTGCGGCAAAAAAACATGTCTTTTAGCAAGCACCAACTAGGCCAACAAGCAGTTCTGTTGCAAGCAACAAAGTTGCCGCTGAACCAAACTTTAATCTCTCCAAAATGTAACTCTTGCAGATTTAGACATAACATATTTTCACTTGGTCGTAGCACCAATGCTGTCTAGTTACGATGCTTTTCTCTCTTTTTTTATAAATTTATTATTATATTATTATTATATTTTTTTAAGTTTTCATACGTACTAGAAGCAGGTGCTGCAGTACCTGTGATTAGGTCAAAAGGTTCATGACAGATAAAGGTTTGGGAACTACCGGGCTATGGTATTACGCTGATCACAGCAGTCCTGATAAGCATTGGAGACTATAGCAGTGCAAAAATCAAATGAAGAAAATAAATAAATGCAGAAACAAACAGTTAGTTGTTATTCTTACATATGCCTCTTCTTTTACTCTTTGGTTATGCTTTGCTTTGGTCTTGAATTCATGCCAACTTCAGTGCTCTGATTTTCGCAAGAAGACACCTTTGTCCGTGTTTTGTCTTCACATAGAAGTATCTTCCTCCAATGTGTTGCCTCAACTTTAGAATCTTTAATTTTCCTTTTCTCCTTGAGATGCCGTAGGAAAGGTAAAAATGTATTTGAAGCATTGTAAGGCTGTTAGAGACGCATGTGTATGGAGCGTACATTGAACCTGTGATGGGCAAATGTCCTTGAATGAGTTCAATTTCTCTTGTATCAGACTCGTGGACTGGACCAAGTGGTCAATTAGTGTCCATTTGGTGAGCTGAAACATTCATTGTTGAGTGTTTTTAATTCCCTCAAATATGCAAGCTCAGGCAAGCGATGAATTTTATATGAAGTAGTGCGTTATGCTGATATTTTGGCACCACCTGAGCAGTGACGCCTGACATCTAGCATTTCTTTTTTTTTTTTTTTTTTTTTTGTAACTGCGCTGATGGAAAAAAGAAAAGTAGGGAGGAAGCAAGGAAACAAGAAAGTTAGAAAGCAGAAAAATGTCTCTATGTTGTCTGCTGTTTTCTGAAGCACTCACAAGTCAAGATGTACTAATGTCAAGATCCACTGTTTTGTTTGAACGTCTGGGGATGCCTTCAGAATTTCTTGATGGCTCTAGAAGGAAGGCATCCAGCAATATTTTGTACACTTTTGAGATAGTGTGCTCCTCTACACTCGCGCAGGATGGCCTCTTATTTTCTTTCACTGTGCATGATGAACACTGAACAACAGATGTGAGGTTGAGAACAGTCGAGACAACTTTGCTATGCTGCAGTCTTTTTCTTTTTTTGCACAGCAGGCTTTCTAAAAGCGTGATGGCTTTCAACTGCAAGTTCACCTCTCATATATTGTATAATTTATTGTATGCACCTATATTTCTATATTTTTTTCTTTGGCACATATACATATGTATGTAGATAACGCATTATTTATTTGTGTGGATGTGAAACAGTGGCTGCAAACTGCTTAATCCAAGGAGACACCGTGATGTGAATGAAGCGCTGCTGCCTGACATGTTGGTTACCCTCCTTGTGTAGCATGTTAAGGAAATGGATCTGCCTGCAACAGTCGCCTTGCTTTTTATGTCTTGTTATTGGCTGTCCAGGTGTGTTTTTGTAAACAGCATGAGAATTCCCCCTCCTCCTTGAGTTTTCTTTTCACTTCTGTCTACTAATTTCTGAGACCCATTCTATTCATGGCATTAAGCTTTGTGGAGGCGATCAGTTGCTATGCGAATACATTTAATGATCCTGCTATTCAGGTCGGGCACCAATCTTTTGACACTGTTGTCTGCCATGGTTTCTCGTGCATGTAAGCACTGATCCCTCATTGTGGTGGTTTTTACATTTCACTTGTGTGCTGAAACGACCTCCACTTCTATGCCGAGGGCTGTCTGGTGTTTTGTATTGTGCACATTGGTGGGAGCCCAAAGCTTTGCGCAGAGAATGTGCAACTCACATTGTGGTTTTCAAATCATCATCAGCTGTTGATGTTGCACTGCAAGAAAAAAGAAAAAAAAAAACTAATGTGAGAGGGAACTGAGGAGGAGAGAAGGCCGGCTGTTTTCAAGTAAACTAAATGAATTGCTGCCTGAGCATGCTTATAAATATGTGCAGATTTGCCAACACTGACAAGGCATTGTAATATACTGTGCGGTTTCACGAATGTGCTAAGGTTCGGTACATTTTGTATAGTGTTTGTTGGACAATGACTGGCGACATTCAGGTCTCTGCTAACTAGCTGATTTCTTTTTTCTTGTTTTTAATCTTTAAAAGACAATGTGAATGTTTTCCAGCTCTTGTTTGTTGTGTGTTACTTTCACACTGAACTGTTATTTTCAGCTGTTTTTCTTTTTCATTTTTTAAGAGATATGCCAACATGCATTCTGTGTAGCCTTGGCCATTCATTCTCTTAGTGATAATCTTGGATTCATACCTTACTGTTAATGCTTTATACATACATGTTTATGTTGCTGTGATCTGAGAGACTCATTTGTGGAAATGGAATTTGTAGGTTGTATGGAACTTGCATGTTATGATGCAGAAGTCTTATATTACTATGCAGTCAGTCATTTGAAATAAAATCAAATGCGTCAAAGACAATTGCACAACCTCCAACAGAAATTATTGGACAACTGGTCACGGGTATATGAGCATTGATGTGTGTGCAGCCTGTTATTTATGTTCAAGGAGACTGGAAATGCAAGTTTAGTGCAAGAATGGATGTAAAAAGCTACAGTGACATTCAGTGTGTTGTGCTAGTTTTTCCTGCTTGTCTGGCCTTCACAGACAGAGTTGAGAGACCCAATATGTGTGGCTTGGTGACAGAAGCTTTAAGTTTGTCCCGCCCTCCTGTCAAGTAGTGAGTGTGTACATTACTTCTCTTCGTTGACTACTGTCAGGCCTCCTTTGGTGGGGAGGGGGGGGAAGGGGGGCATTGTTGAAAACGAAAAAAAAAAGTGTCATCCTCATCTCCATCCCATACAAACACATACACCTCCTTTTCATATGTCCAAAGGAGCAATATTAAGTTATTGCAACTCTGCTGTAAGATATATTTCTGCATTGTGTGTGCATGCTTGAAGTAACCAGTGTGTGTGTTGTGACATGTATACACTTGTTGCATGAGTGCAAACTTCTAAATTTTTTTTTTTTAATGGCTGAAAGCGTAACTTATTTTTCACTGTTCTACTGCCTGACCTTTCTTCTTTTGTATTAGTATTAGAAGATGGCATGCATTGCTAGGTTATTTATGTATGCAAGCCTAGTTTGGTTGAATATACATTTTTTTCTTCTTCGTTTGTGAATGGCGGTGTATACACACACACACACACATTTGTGTAGATGAATGTTGACATTCCATGTACATATTTGTGTAATATAAAAAAAATGCTTTGTTTACCATTTGAACGAGTCCAATGTGTGTTTTCTTTTGGAAAATGCAGCAAGATCTTGTACACTGCAGAACAACACGTAGCAATTTCGGCTCTGGATAATCAGCTTCAGCAGCATGTAAATGGGTAAATTTAAGCTTTATTTACACCTTCAGTAGAGAAGGGTGTAGGTTATGCTCCGACCGACAGCAAGTTACTTTCTCGTCCACTTTCATTTTTTTTACCTTGTCATTTCTACTGTTCAACTAAAACAAGAAATAATTTCCCTTATGATTTCCTTGGTTTCATTACCTATTGCTTAATATGGTTGTGACTAGCAAAAATTGAACCCTTCAGTTCCCCTTCTCATGCATTACATATAGTTTCAGAAAGGCATGGGAAATGGCAAAAAAAAGAATCATCGATCAAGTCCACCTTTTTTTCCCATCCCCATGTCATTCCCCACATCTCCCAGAATGAACCAGCTCGCTCA